>NC_133513.1:71825000-72450000 GCF_049354715.1 Callithrix jacchus
ATGGGCATGTGGATTGGTTCCAGGTCTTTGCTATTGTAAACAGTGCCACAATGAACATATGTGTGCATGTGTCTTTATAACAGAACGATTTATAATCCTTTGGATATGTACCCAGTAATGGGATTGCTGGGTCAAATGGAATTTCTATTTCTAGGTCTTTGAGAAATCGTCACACTGTTTTCCACAATGATTGAATCAATTTACACTCCCGCCAACAATGTAAATGTGTTCCTATTTCTCCACATGCTCTCCAGCATCTGTTGTCTCCAAATTTTTTAATGATCACCATTCTAACTGGTGTGAGATGGTATCTCAATGTGGTTTTGATTTGCATTTCTCTAATGACCAGTGATGATGAGCTTTTTTTCCTGTTTGTTGGCTTAATAAATGTCTTCTTCTGAAAAGTGTCTGTTCATGTCTTTTGCCCACTTTTGAATGGGTTTGGTTTTTTTTCTTGTAAATCTGTTTTAGTTCTTTGTAGATTCTGGATATTAGCCCTTTGTCAGATGGGTAGATTGCAAAAATTTTTTCCCATTCTGTTGGTTGCAATTCACTCTAATGACTGTTTCCTTTGCTGTACAGAAGCTCTGGAGTTTAATTAGGTCCCATTTGTCTATTTTGGCTTTTGGTGCCAACACTTTTGGCATTTCAGTCATAAAGTCCTTGCCTATGCCTATGTCCTGAATGGTTCTGCCTAGGTTTTCTTCTATGGTTTTTAAGGTGCTAGGTCTTATGTTTAAGTTTTTAATCCATCTGAAGTTAATTTTACTGTAAGTTGTCAGGGAGGGGTCCAGTTTCTGCTTTCTGCACATGGCTACCCACTTTTCCCAACACCATTTATTAAACAAGAAATCCCTTCCCCATTGCTTTTGTCAGGTTTGTCAAAGATCAGATGGTTGTAGATGTGTGGCATTGCCTCCGAGGCCTCCATTCTGTTCTACTGGTCTATATCTTTGTTTTGGAACCAGTACCATGTTGTTTTGATTACTGTAGCCTTGTGATATAGTTTAAAGTTGGGTAAAGTGATTTCTCCAGCTTTGTTACTTTTGCTTAGGATTGTCTTGGCTATGTGCGCTCTCTTTTGGATCCAAATGGAGTTTAAGGTGGTTTTTTCCAGTTCTGTGAAGAGGGTCATAGGTAGCTTAATGGGAATAGTGTTGAATCTATAAATTACTTTGGGCAGTATGGCCATTTTCACAATATTGATTCTTCCTAACCATGAACATGGAATGTTTCTCCATCTGTTTGTGTCCTCTCTTATTTCCTTGAGCAGTGGTTTATAGTTCTCCTGGAAGAGGTCCTATACATCCGTTGTTAGTTGTATTCCTAGATATTTTATTCTCTTGTAGCAATTGTGAATGGCAGTTCATTCTTCATTTGGCTCTCTTTAAGTCTGTTATTGGTGTATAGGAATGCTTGTGATTTCTGCACACAGATTTTGTATCCTGAGACTTTGCTGAAGTTGCTTATCAGTTTCAGGAGATTCTGGGCTGAGATAATGGGGTCTAAATATACAATCATGTTATCCACAAATAGAGAGAATCTGACTTCCTCCTTTCCTAACTGAATACCCATTTTTCTTTTTCTTGCCTGATTGCTCTGGCTAGAACTTCCAATACTATACTGAATAGGAATCGTGAGAGAGGGCATTTTTGTCTAGTGCCAGATGTCAAAGGGAATGCTTCTAGTTTTTGCCCATTCAGTATGATATTGACTATGAGTTTGTTGTGAATAGCTTTTATTATTTTGGGATATATTCCATCAATACCTAGTTTACTGAGAGTTTTCAGCATAATGGGCTCTTGAATTTTGTCAAAGGCCTTTTCTGCATCTATTGAGATAATCATGTGTTTTTTTGTCTTTGGTTCTGTATGTGGTGGATTATGTTTATAGACTTGCGTATGTTGAACCAGCCTTGCATCCCCGGGATGAAGACTACTTGATTGTGATGAGTAAGCTTTTTGATGTGCTGGTGCAATCGGTTTGCCAGTACTTCACTGAAGATTTATGCATCTATGTTCATCGTGGACACTTGCCTAAAGTTTTCTTTTTTGTTGAGTCTCTGCTGGTATCAGGATGATGTTGGTCTCAAAAATGATTTGGGAAGGATTCCCTCTTTTTGGATTGTTTGGAACAGTCTCAGAAGGAGTGGTACCAGCTCCTCTTTGTATATCTGGTAGAATTTGGCTGTGAACCTTCTGGACCTGGGCTTTTTTTGGTTGGTAGGCTATTAATTGCTGCCTCAACTTCAGCCCTTGTTATTGGTCTATTCATGGTTTCAACTTCTTCCTGGTTTAGGCTTGGGAGGGTGCAAGTATCCAGGAATTTATCCATTTCTTTCAGGTTTACTGGTTTATGCGCATAGAGTTGTTTGTAGTAATCTCTGATGGTAGTTTGTATGTCTGCAGAATCGGTGGTGATATCCCCTTTATTGTTTTTTTATTGCATCTACTTGATTCTTCTCTCTTTTCTATTAATTTGGCTAGTAGTCTGTCTATTTTGTTGATCTTTCCAAAAAAACAGCTCCTGGATTTACCAATTTTTTTAAAGGGTTTTTTGTGTTTCTATCTGCTTCAGTGCTACTCTGATCTTGGTTATTTCTTGTCTTCTGCCAGCTTTTTAGTTTTTTGGTTTTTTTTATCTTACTTCTCTAGCTATCTCAATTTTGATGATAGGGTGTCTACATTAGATCTTTCCTTGCTTCTCATGTGTTCATTTATTGCTATAAATTTCCCTCTAGAGACTACTTTGAAGGTGTCCCAGAGATTCTGGTACAGTGTGTATTCGTTCTCATTGGTTTCAAAGAACATCTTTATTTCTGCCTTCATTTTATTGTTTATCCAGTCGACGTTCAGTTTCCATGAAGTTGTGCAGTTCTGAGTTAGCTTCTGAATCCTGAGTTCTAATTTGATTGCACTGTGGTCTGAGAGACTGTTTGTTATAATTTCTGTTCTTTTGCATTTGCTGAGGAGTGCTTTACTTCCAATTACGTGGTCAATTTTAGAGTAGGTGTGATGTGGTGCTGAGAAGAATGTATATTCTGTGGATTTAGGGTGGAGAGTTCTACAAATGTCTATTAGGCTTGCTTGGTTCAGATCTGAGTTCAAGTTCTGGATATCCTTATTAATTTTCTGTCTCGTTGATCTGTCTAATACTGACAGTGGAGTGTTAAAGACTCCCACTATTATTGTGTGGGAGTCTAAGTCTCTTTGTAAATTATTAAGAACTTGTTTTATGCATCTGGGTGCTCCTGTATTGGATGCACATATATTTTAGGATCATTAGCTCTTCTTGTTGCATTGATCCTTTTACCATTATGTAATGCTCTTCTTTGCCTCTTTTGATCTTTGTTGCTTTAATGTCTATTTTATCAGAGACTAGGATTGCAACTCCTGCTTTTTTTTGCTCTCCATTTGCTTGGTAAATCTTCCTCCATCCCTTTATTTTGATCCTATGTGTGTCCTTGCCTGTAAAATGGGTTTCCTGGATAAAGCACACCAATGAGTTTTGACTTTTTATCCAATCTGCCAGCCTGTGTCTTTCAATTGTCAATCAAATGGGCATTTAGCCCATTTACATTTAAGATTAATATTGTTATGTGTGAATTTAATCCTGCCATTTTGATGCTAGCTGGTTGATCTGGCCATTAGTTGATGCTGTTTATTCATTGTGTTGATGCTCTTTACCATTTAGTACATTTTGGAGTGGCTGGTACTGGTTGTTCCTTTCTATGTTTAGTTAAGCTTCTTTCAGGAGCTCTTGTAAGGCAGGCCTGGTGGTGACAAAATCTCTCAGCAATTGCTTATTCGTAAAGGATTTTATTTCTCCTTCACTTAGGAAGCTTAGTTTGGCTGGATATGAAATTCGAGGTTGAAAGTTCTTTAAGGATGTTGAAATATTATCTTCTGGCTTACTGTGGGGTTTCTGTGGAGAGATTTGCTGTGAGTCTGATGGGCTGCCCCTTGTGGGTAACCCGACCTTTCTCTCTGGCTGCCCTTAGCATTTTTTCCATTCATTTCAACCCTGGTGAATCTGACAATTAGGTGCCTTGGAGTTACTCTTCTTAAGGAATATCTTTGTGGTGTTCTCTGTATTTCATGGACTTGAATATTGGCCTGCCTTGCTAGGTTGGGGAAGTTCTCCTGGATAATATCTTGAAGAGTGTTTTTCAGCTTGGATTCATTCTCCCTGTCACATTCAGGTACACCTATCAAACGTAGATTAGGTCTTTTCACATAATCCCGTATTTCTTGGAGGCTTTGTTCATTTCTTTTCACTCTTTTTTCTCTAATGTTGGCTTCTTGTTTTATTTCATTGAGTTGATCTTCAATCTCTGATAACCTTTTTTCTGCTTGGTCGATTCAGCTACTGAAACTTGTGTACGCTTCACGAAGTTTTCATGTTGTTTTTCAGCTCCATCAGGTCATTTATGTTCTTCTCTAAGCTGTTTATTCCCATTAGCACATCGTCAAACCTTTTTTCAAGTTCTTCGTTTCTTTGCTGTTTATTCCCATTAGCACATTGTCAAACCTTTTTCCAAGGTTCTTAGTTTCTTTGCATTGGGTTAGAATATGTTCTTTTAGCTCAGACAAGTTTGTTATCACCCCCCTACCTAAGCCTGTTTCTGTCAATTCATCAGACTCATTCTCCATCCAGCTTTGTTCCCTTGCTGGTGAGGAGTTGTGATTGCTTGGAGGAGGAAAGGCGTTCTGGTTTTGGATGTTTTCCTCCTTTTTGCACTGATTTCTTCCTATCTTTGTGAATTTATCTACCTGTGGTCTTTGTAGTTGGTGACTTTCGGATGGGTTCTCTGAGTGGATGTCTTTTTTCTTGATGATTAAGTTACTTCTTTCTGTTTTTTAGTTTTCCTTCTAACAGTCATGCCCCTCTGCTGTATGACTGCTGGTTGTCCACTCCAGACCCTGCTTGCCTGGTTATCACCTGTGGTGGCTGCAGAACAGTAAGGATTGCTTCCAGTTTCTTCTTCTGTTATTTTCATCCCAGAAGGGTACCCGCCAGATGTCAGCCTGAGCTCTCCTTTATGAGGTGTCTCTGGATATATGGGGATCAGGGAGCTGCTTGGGGAGACACTCTGTCCCTTATAGGTGCTAAAGTCCTGAGCTGTGAGCTCCATTGTTCTGTTCAGAGCTGCTGGGCAGGTACGTTTAAGTCTGCCGCAGTGGAACTTGTAATCACCTTTTCTCCCTGGTGCTCTGTTCTGGGAAGGTGGGGCTTTATTTATAAGTTCCCGATGTGCTGCTGCTGCCTTTTTTCAGAGATGCCCTGCCCAGCAAGGAAGTAGTCTAGTCTCGGTTTGCCTGCAGAGGCACTGCTGAGCTGCCGTGGGCTCTGCCCAGCTGCTGTGTGAACTTCCTTGCATTTTAGTTTACAGAGGTATAGTTAGAATGGACTTGGTAATGGCAGTCTGCCTCTGTAATGGGGGACTGCCTCAGTAATGTCTAATTGCCTCAGTAATGGTGGACTGCCTCAGTAATTGCAGACTGCCTCAGAATTGGCAGACTGCCTCCGTAGTGGACTGCCTTGGTAATGGCGGACGTCCTTTCCCCCCCAGAGCTGGACGGTCCCGAATCCAGCTGTACTTACTGTGAAACCCTCAATCCAGAGCATTTCAGATTGCTGGTCTTTGTAGGGGTGGGACCTGCTAACCCAGGTCACCTGGCTCCCTGTTTAAGCCTACTTTTTTTCAGTTGAATGGGCAGCTCTGTCTCCCAGACGTTCCAGGTGCCAGTTCAAACAGTCACCCATATTTGTGTGAGTTTTTGTGTGAAGATCCACAGCACCAGCTGACACAGTCATGCTGGAAACTGGTGGTGCTTTTCAGCCCAGGAATCTCCTGGTCTGTGGGCAGTAATAACTCATTTGGAAATGCAGTGATCACTCACTCTCTGCATTGTTCTTGCTGGGAACTGCACTCCAGAGCTGTTCCTATTTGGCCACCTTGGATCCTCTCAAGAGTTTCAATTTTCTGCATGTGGCTGTCCAGTTTTCCCAACACCATTTATTAAATAGAGAATCCTTTCTCTATTTCATTGCTTTTGTCAGGTTTGTCAAAGATCATATGGTTGTAGACATGTGGCATTATTTCTGAGGCCTCTATTCTGTTTTATGGGTCTATATATCTGTGTTGATAGCAGTATCATGTTGTTTTGGTTACTGTAGCCTTGTAGTATAGTTTGAAGTGAGGTAGCAAGATGCCTCCAGCTTTCTTTTTGCTTACGTTTGTCTTGGCTGTACTGGCTCTTTTTTGGTTCCCTAAGTAGCTTTTTCTAATTCTGTGAAGAAAGTCAATGCTAGCTTAATGGGTATAGCATTAAATCTATAAATTACTTTGGGCAGTATGGACATTTTCACAATACTGATTCTTCACATCCATGAGCATAAAGTGTTTTTCCATTTGTTTGTGTCCTCTCTTCTTTCCTTGAGCAGTGGTTTACTGTTCTCCTTGTTGAGGTCCTTCCCATCCCTTTTACCTTGTATTACTAGGTATTTCATTCTCTTTGTAGCAATTGTGAGTAGGAGTTCACTCATGATTTGGCTATTTGTCTGTTATTGGTATATAGGAATGCTTGTGATTTTTACACATTGATTTTGTATCCTGAGACTTTGCTAAAGTTGCTTATCAGCTTAAGGAGATTTTGGGCTGAGAAGATGGGGTTTTATAAATATACAATCATGTCATCTGCAAATAGAGATAGTTTGACTTCCTCTCTTCCTATTTCAATACCCCATATTTCTTTCTCTTGCCTGACTGCCCTGGCCATACTTCCAATAGTATGTCGAAAAGGAGTGCTGACAGAATGTATCCTTATCTTGTGCCACTTTTCAAAGAAAATGCTTCCCAGTTTTGCCCATTCCATATGTTACTGGCTGTGGGTCTGTCATAAATAGCTCTTATTATTTTGAGATACGTTCCATCAATACCTAGTTTATTGAGTGTTTGTAGCATGAAGGTGTATTGAATTTTATCAATGGTCTTTTCTGCATTTATTGAGATAATCATGTGTTTTTTGTCACTGGTTCTGTTTATGTAATGGATTGCATTTATTGGTTTGTGTATGTTGAACCAGCCTTGCATCCCAGGGATGAAGCCAACTTGATCATGGTGAATCAGCTGTTTAATGTGCTGCTGAATCCAGTATTTTATTGAGGATTTTCACATCGATGTTCATCAGGGATATTGGCCTGAAATTTTCTTTTTTTGTTGGTGTTGTGTCTCTGTCAGGTTTTGATATCAGGATGATACTGGCTTTATAAAATGAGTTAGGGAGGAGTTCCAATTTTCTATTGTTTGGAATAGTTTCAGAAGGAACAGTACAATCTTCTCACTGTACCTCTGGTAGAATTTTGCTATGAATCTGGTCCTGGGCTTTTTTTGGTTGGTAGGCTATTAATTACTGCCTCGATTTCAGAACTTGTTATTGGTCTATTTGGGGATTTGACTTCTTTCTGGTTTAGTCCTGGGATAGTGTATGTGTTCAGGAATTTATCCATTTCTTCTAGATTTTCTAGTTTAGGTAGAGGTTGTTATAGCATTCTCTGATAGTAGTTTGTATTTCTGTGGGATCAATGGTGACCTTCCCTTTATCACTTTTAATTGCATCAATTTGATTTTTCTCTTTTCTTCTTTATTAGTCTAGTTAGCAGTCTATATAGGATGTTAATTTTTTCAAAAAAAAAAAAACAGCTCCCGGATTCATTGATTTTTTTGAAGTGCTTTTCGTGTCTCCATCTCCTTCAGTTCTGCTCTGATCTTAGTTATTTCTTGTCCTCTGCTAGCTTTTGAATTTGTTTTCTCTTGCTTCTCTAGATCTTTTAATTGTGATGTTAAGGTATCAATTTTAGATCTTTCCCATTTTTCCTGTGGGCATTTATGCTATAAATTTCCCTCTAAACACTGTTTTAGCTGTGTTCCAGAGATTCTGGTATGTTGTATCTTTGTTCTCATTGGTTTCAAAGAACATCTTGATTTCTGCCTCAATTTTGTTATTTACCCAGCAGTTATTCAGGAGCAGGTTGGTAGTAGCTTCTATGTAGTTGTGCAGTTTTGAGTGAGTTTTTTAATCCTGAATTCTAATTTGATTACACTGTAGTCTGAGGGACTGTTAATGATTTCTGTTCTTTTGCATTTGCTAAGGAGTATTTTATTTCCAATTAGGTCAATTTTAGAATAAATGCTATGTAGTGCTAAGAAAAATATATATTCTGTTGATTTGGGATGGAGAGTTCTGTAGATGTCTATTAGATCCTCGTGGTCCAGAGCTGAGTTCAAGCCCTGAATATCCTTGTTAATTTTCTGTCTCATTAATCTGTCTAATACTGACAGTGGAGTGTTAAAGTCTCCCACTATTATTGTATGGGAGTCTAAGTCTCTTCGTAAATCATTAAGAACTTGCAGTATGAATCTGGGTACTCCTGTATTAGGTGCATATATATTTAGGATATTTAGCTCTTTGTGTTGCATCAATCCCTTTACCATTATGTAATGCCCTTGTCTTTTTTAATCTTTGTTCGTTTAAAGTCTGTTTTATCAGAGACTAGGATAGCAACTCCTGCTTTCTTTTGCTTTCCATGTGCTTGGTAAATAAAACTCCTCAGCCTAACATTGAAGATTATCCATAACCAGGCCAAAACCAGCCTCTTAAGTTTTACTTTTCTCATGACCCCCACTTATAACTAGCCACTACCTATCCTGACCTAATCCTCCTTTGTCTTTTTTTGCTTTATTAGAACTGTCCTTTTGTCCCACTTTCTCCTGCTGTTGAATTTCTACCTGCTGTTCAATAGCAACCATAAAACCAACATCAAGATTCCCTTAATCAGATGTAATCTCTCCTTCCTCTGAGCTACTATATCACCTCCAGTGCTAGTCACAATATATTACTACTCCATTTGAACTGGTCCTTTGAGGGACCCTTGGGTAGAGTCCCTCCCTTTTGTACAATCATGCATCTAATCAAAAGTGCCTGACTCAGATATCTAGAGAAACCAGGGAAAGAATAGTGATGAATAAATGCACAGAAGTGCATGGTTTAAATGTAAATATATATTCCACAAAAGAAAAAAACAGACATAGGAAAATTATTCATTTGCCCAAAGAAATATATTATCTCATTTTCTTGGCATTCACTAACCCACCCTCACTAATATTTCCCCTTGAGCTGCAGACATGTTCGAAAATTATTTCACTCCAGCATGAAAAAAAATCCAATAGTAGAATGACAAGGATAAATGGTAACTGACACTTGATCTCAGGTTCAGGGAAAAAATTGAAAGTGATCAGGGATGCAACAAATAGAAGAGGGACTGTCCTGCCTGAGGTTGTAAACACCAGCTCCAGCTATGATGTGAAAAAGATGGCCCAGAGTAGCCAGACATCCAGATTTTCCAAGAGAAGCTACAAAACCAGATTGGTATATAAATTGCTTTAATTCTAAAATCTTGGTAGCTAAATGATTTATTCCAAAATCATTATTCAGACAAACACAGTATGGCCTACACTAAACATAATTTGTATGCCAAATACAACAAGCAAGCTATTAGCTTAAGTGTTTACCTGTTTTGGCAGATTAAAAGAAAAATAAGGCCGGGCATGGTGGCTGATGCCTGTAATCCCAGCACTTTGGGAGGCCAAGGTGAGCAGATCAACTGAGGTCAAGAGTTGAAGACCAGCCTGGCCAACATGGTGCAACCTCTTCTCTGTTAAAAATACAAAAAAATTAGCTAGGCGTGGTTGCACACACCTGTAGTCCTAGCTACTTGGCTTACTTGGGGAGGCTGAGGCAGGAGAATTGCTTGAACCTGGGAGGCGGAGGCTGTAGTGAGCCAAGATTGTGCAACTGCACTCCAGCCTATCTGACATGGTGAGACTCCATCTCAAAAACAAACCAAAACAAAACAAAAACAAAAACAAACAAAACAAGAATGTGGTAATACTCAAAGTGAGTAGACAGTACTACTACCAGAAATCATGAAAGCTTGTGCTCCATGGCATTTTAAATAATTAGCTAGACTTTGATCTTAGGAATAAAGACAGACAGTTTTATAGTCCAGCACCTGACTTAGAGGCTAAGACATTTGGTGGGGAGGCACAGGGCTAAGGTCTGCTAGAAAACTGAGTCCAATTAAGCCTAAGGCAAGCGTTACATGTAAATCCCCTTGCATATGGTAGGAATTCCATAATACTTCCTGAATAAATACTGCAAATAATTCCTTCCTGGAGGATGCCATAAAAATTAAGTGATACCCTATCGAATTTGGTACAGCATGGTAGAAAATATCTACTGCCCTCTATATGTATGTTTCTGCAAAAGCTTTTTTTTTTTTTTTTTTTTTTTGAGACGAAGTTTCGCTGTTGTTACCCAGACTGGAGTGCAATGGCATGATCTCGGCTCACCACAACCTCTGCCTTCTGGGTTCAAGCAATTCTCCTGCCTCAGCCTCCTGAGTAGCTGGGACTACAGGCGCACACCATCATACCCAGCTAATTTTTGTATTTTTAGTAGAGACGGGGCTTCACCATGTTGACCAGGATGGTCTCGATCTCTTGACCTCGTGATCCACCCGCCTTGGCCTCCCAAAGTGCTGGGATTATAGGTGTGAGCCACTGTGCTCGGCCTGCAAAAGCAATTTTAAATCTTCCAGACATAGGAAAAAAATGTGGAGCCTACAAAAAGTTATTAGTAATATTCAAAGAATCTATACATTTCAAAAATGAATTTAATTGATAATGAAAATTTCCAAAGAAGCTACTCTGGAGGCTTAAGTGCACTAATGATGTCACAAGGGAGAGCTGGAAAGGCAAACACACAGATGTCCTAAGATTTCATTCATCTGCAACAGTGCAGAATTACAGCTGGCAATATTTCAGACCTTCTTATAGTAAAAGTTTCAAAATGCCTTTTCCCTGGTGAATCTTTAGCTTCCTAACATTTAAAGAGAATCTAATTAGAAACCACTAAACTTTCCAAACTCTGATTTCAAGAAATTCAGATTCCCTCAATATAACCTCAATTTTCAGCAGCTAGTCACAAAAAATAAAATGGCATACAGTTTTCAGGTATTATGAAATGTAACTAGTTAGAAAGTTGTATTTTTATCAGTGTGTATTCACCTATAAAACAAAGTGAGTGTGAGATTGTATTTCCCACTAGGTGAAAGGATGGTGACCAAGACAGCCTTGATCCCTGCTCTTGTGAGGCTTATAGTAAAGACAGGGAAACAAACTGCCACACAGCACTTGCCAATATATAATTACAAAGTCAAGTGTCATGAAAATTTTACAAGGTGCAATGATATCATCTGACATGCAGACCCCAAATAGTCTAAAAACCAGAAAAGGCTACCCTGAAATGATGAGCCGCAATCTGAAGCAGGACTCCATCAAACAGGGTAAAACAAAACATGCCAGGGAAATTAGTATTCACTCAATTCACAAACATCTACTGCATACCAAATATATGCCCATCCTTACATTAAGCATTAGGTATATAACAGTGAATAGAATTCAAACAGTAAGTGTACTGAGAGACTTACTCCAATAAGTCTGAATGAGAGAGAAGAACGTAGAATGGTGGTTGCTAGGGCCCGGGAGGAGGGAGAAATGAGTGATTATTGTTAAATGGTATGAAATTTCAGTTTGGAGATGGATGGTAATGATGGCTGCACAACAATGTGAATATATTCAATGCCACTGAAATGTACACTTTAAAATGGTTAAAATGGTAAATTTCATGTTATGTATATGCTACTACAATAAAACTAACCCTTAAGAAATTCCAGCATTTAGACACTGCACAGAACAGGAGATGCTAGAAAAATGATAGGGAACAAGCTTCCAGAATGGTGGCAGACAATAACAAAGTCATAGAGGACAAATGAAAAACTCAAGGCTGATCCCTTTACAGGGCAGTTTCTCAAGAAAAGGAAAAGAATTGAATGCTGTTAAGAAATACAATAAGATGAGAACTTTAAAGTATCTCTTAGATTTTGAAACACTGAGATCATGGGTAACCTTGACAGTCATTTATGTGGAAGAGTAAGTGCAGAAGTTGGAGTAGGTTAGAAAAAAAAAGGCGATTTGGGAAGTATAATAGAATACTATGAATAGATAACTCTTTCAAGCAGTGTTGATTTTAATAAGAAGCAGAGAAACAGGATAATGGCTGGGGGAATGTGAAATCAAGGGAAGAATGGCAGTAGTTATGCAAACCACCCTAATTTCCAATTTATCCCAATTGGAATCCCATTTTTTCGCTGGACACACGAACACTTAAAAAAGTACCCTGCCTTCCTTGAAGACAGACAACACCCAAGGCACATAACTAAGTTCTGCCCAGGGAAATTCTGGTGGATTCTAAGAAATCGCATCATTCAACTTGTCAATGTCTTTTGGCTTCTACCATCCTGCTGACTAGACTGTGGTGTCCATAGTTCCAACTTGGATTATGAAGATAAGGGCTACACCATCTGGGTAGGAACTGTAAAGATGGAAGAACGCTGGGTTACTGAGGTCTCTGGAAAGCACAACCACCACACCAGACCTGGACCACCTTGCTACAGAGTTTTTCATGACAAACACCCTTCCAACTTATTTAAACAACGGTTATTTTGTTTTGCTTTGGTTTTCTGTTTCTACAGACAACAATTCTAATCCTAACTAACACAGGAAGGTTTTCTTGGAGACACTAGAATATGACTGTGTAGAAATGGAAATGATCAAACCAAAGAGATAGACACAAGGCAGAGGGTAACAATGCCTAGTATGGGAAGCACAAGGGACATATGAAACCTTGTGGTTAGAAAGACAAGAAAGAAGGAAGACGAGAGAAGGTAAATCATACAGAGCCACGTTTTGCTTGTTCTGGAATATCATAAAAATAGAAACATATGGTGCCTGCTTTGTGGTGTAAGGCTTCTTTCACTCAGCATAATGGTTTTTCAGGTTTTATCCATATTGTTGCACGTGTCAGTAGTTCTTTCCTTTTTATTAATGAGCACAATTACAGTGTATGAAACCCACCACAGTTTGTTTACATTCCCTTGTTTATGAACACCTGCTGCTTTCAGTTTTGGGCTTCTATAAATAAAACTGCCAGAAACAAGTCTTTTACTTGCTGGGTATTTCCATTTGATGATCTCATAGGAACTTAAAAATCCGAATGTTCAAAATTGAGCTCATCCAAAGTAAATCTTTTCCACAAGTCTCTATTTCAGTAAACGGCACTGCCATTCCCTCTACTGTCCAAGTCACAGTCTTTGGTGTTAATGTTTACCACTGCCAGTCCCTGACTCCTCACATGTGATCACACCCAAAGTCCTGACAGAATCGCTTCTTCTTCACATTTACTCACTTTACCCTAGTGCCACAGGAGTATTTTTGTTGCTATGGCGGGTGGGGACAGGATAGTCAGTGGAGTTTTTGGAAGGGGGAGGATGATAATGTGATGATAATGGTCTATATTGTCGTGGGAGTTTGAGTGAAATAGATATACACATTTGTAGAAACAAATTCAATACTTAATTTACTTTATGAAAGTTTAAAAACAAGCCAGGCCAGTGGCTCACACCTGTAATCCCAGCACTTCGGGAGGCTGAGCTGGGCAGATCATGAGGTCAGGGGTTCAAAACCGACCTGACCAACGTGGTGAAACCCCATCTCTACATAAAAACACAAAAATTAGCCAGGCTTGGTGGCATGTACCTGTAAACCCGGCTACTTGGGAGGCTGAGGCAGGAGAATCAGTTGATCTGGGAGGCAGAGGTTGCAGTGAGCCGAGAGCACACCATTGCACTCCAGCCTGGGCAACAGAGCAAGACTCTGTCTCAAAAAAAGAAAGAAAAAAGAAAGTTTAACAACAAACAACAACCCCCCAAAAAAGCTATGAAAGAAATACTGATACTAGTAATTGGTATGCATGCTGGTAGGGTAAAAAGTATGAGGATATTTCTGCACATTAGTTTGAAATGCATCAAAAAATAATATATGGATTGGTGAATAGACAGAAGATTAGATATGTGATAAAGCAATTTTTTTTAACTTAGATACAGAATTTACTGCAGAGACCAAGCACACATGGTGGATACTGGCAACATGAGCTCACCACAGCAGCAACCGGAGGTGGCTACAAAATTATTATAATAGGACACAGACTGGAAATGTAGACATTGGAGAATATTCCAAAAGCTGTGAGGGTGGAGGGGAGTGAGGGTTAAAGCAAATATTTTTAAAAATAATTTTAGAATTCAGGTAGTGGATATCCAGTATTCCATGCAAAATTATCTCAACTTTTGTGTATTTTCCTATTAGAATGTTAAAAAAAATTTTAACCAAGCTGCATTTCTTTAAAAGCATGATCTAAAACTTTACAGCAACATAAGCAGAGCACACCCCTCTTCCTTTCCTTTACATCTTCACTTTTATTATGAATCCATGAATGTTTACTACTAATGAATTTTTGAGGAATGCAATAACAAGAATTTTAATGCCATTTGAAATCATTATCAAAAGCCCAAAACATTTACTTTGCAGCAAAAAAGTTAAATAAATATATTTAACACAATGCTAACTCAGAAAAAAATATGAGTAAAGTTTTAGCTTATATAGAGAAAAGAATAGTTATTTTGAATTATGTAACATTTTAAGGGATTCTGTTTTGTTATTTTTATACTCTGGCAGCTTTATAAGACCTATTTTATAGTAAATTACTATCACTGGCATCCCAAATACCACATTAGGTTACTCATTAATGTATTTTTGCATGTTTCCCTAGAAATACTGTTTCTAGCCTTAATTTCTACTATCAAACACAATTATTTTTTACAGTAAAACACCCCAGGTCTTTCTTTGCAAAAATTAGCAACTACAATTTATTAAAAGCTTACTTAAATTTTATAAAAAATTCATCTTCAAAATATGAGGTCAAATTGTCCTTTTAATTAAAACCCATAAATTGAATTTTCAAAACCAACTACAAGTTAAAATGCTCCAAATAGACTCTCATCATTTACTCAACCAATAGGTAGAGTTTATTAAATGGCAAGCACTCCTGTACATATATCAGGTTGAGCATCCAAAATCCAAAATCTTTCAAAATCCAAAATCTTTCAAAATCCAAAACTTTTTGAGTGCTGACACAAAGCTCAAAGGAAATGCTCACTGGAGCATTTTAGATTGAGATGCTCAACTGAGTATATTTTTTAAAAAGAATTTTCACTTAGTAGCACAAGTATTTTAATTGCCTATTCATATACACTACTTAAGAAACTATTTTATTGCTCATTTTCAGAAGATAAGGTTTCATTCTTAACATACAGTCTGGGAAATATTCTTAGACAATAGGTTTTCTTACTATACAAACTACAGTAAAATCATGGGCTTTTACTGCTCAAAAACTTTTAACCATCCTTTTTGATTTCAAAATAAAGGTTTATTAATCCTTCAAATAAACATCCCTCAAACGGGCACTATTTCCTGTTAGAGTTCCACTGTTAAAGACAGAGCCGGGCAGGGTGGTGAGGATAAAAAGCTAAGTGAGCCCAAGGCTGGTCCCAAATCTGAGTTTCTAAGTTTTTCTTTAATCTGATCAGCAAAAATACTGAACTAAGATGCACCATTAGTACAAAATAATCTTGTTTGGCAAGTTCCTGGGTTCCGGTTTACTGTAACTGGCCCAAAATGAAGTAACGGTCATCAACAAATCAGTAAACAAACAGCAGAACTCCCTGTCATGAATAAAACACTTTCCCCAAATAATTTCTAGTTACATGCTATATCCATTTAAATTGATGCGATCTTTGGAATGCGTGTTCTTTAAAAGGGCAAATGAAGTAAGAGTGAAGCTCAAATGTGATTACTTGGATACAGGCTGTTGTGCAAAAGTAAAATTTTGAGATGTTTTTCAGTCAGGGTCAAACCTAAAGGTGAGATTCAGAGCACTGTGAATTCATCTGGGGGAATAATTGAGTGAAAACTGTAAGTTTTAAGATGTATTGATTTTTTTCCCTTTATTTTATAAGGCCATTCAGTGAGGCTCTAAAGCTCACACAAGATGAATTTGTAAAAGAAATGAAGAGGAAACATTTTAAAAACTGCTTTTTATATAAATTGGTACACCTGGCCCAAGGCAATAATGCACCAACTGAAACCAGAGCTTCTAAAGATGACATAAAACTTCCTTTTCTTTCCAAACTCAAACGACTCTGGAACTCTTCCCAAAGAACTTTTACCAGTTTGCGTACTATACATTTTCTTAAAAACTGAACGACCATGAAATATTTGATTCTGTGTAAACTGTTTACTGCCAATTTTTAAATTTATTATGTTTTTTAAAAAAATTTACAGTAAGCCAAGATGAGACAAAGGAAAAAGAACTTTTACTGAGCATCTGGTATCCATGAACACTTCATAAATATGTGTATTACCTCTGTTTCATCCACTTAACCTTATTAAGCAGGCATGCTCACCATTTAACATTTGAAAAGGAAGTTTAGAGAGAGTTAAGATTACCTAGCTATAAGCAGGAGCATCCTCCAGTCCTGACTTCTCCAAGGAGTAGCTATTAGTTCTTATAGATATGTCATCTCTCTGACACTCTATTTCCTCATAGACAAAATTAAAAGGCTCAAATGAACACTCTAATAAAGTGAAGTCTAAAGACAAGGACAATAGGGTAGAGGGGAGGAAGTAAGCCTGAACACTCTAATTACTTTAAAAAGTAAATTTGATCTTTCAAGACTGGTAATGGATGTTCAGGCTTACTTCCTCCCCTCTACCCTATTGTCCTTGTCTTTAGCCAAATTCACTGTTCTTTACTAATTCCACAGAATGGTTTAAGAAAAAATGAGCTGCCAAAAAAAAAAAAAAAAAGAGTACTTAAAAGTGTGATTTGGTATTGGTAACACATCAGACTTTGAAAGTAAAATAAAATCTTGAACTAAGAGTAAGTTAAAACTACTTCTTAAAATTAGATTATAAGAGTATCCAGAGACTTCTACTTTTGCTATATTTTTTTCATGATTCCAATAAACAAATTGAGACCTGACTTCATAAAATTCCCTCAAATACCTCATTCCTTCACTTTAAAAAATCATTAGTGTGCTCTCATAGTGTTTGGTAAAGAAATATCATTAATAGCTATGAGAAATTATATATCTAGATTAAACTTATATGTCATTCTTTAAAAATTAGCTTTCAGAAGGACTAAAAGGCCAAGAAGAATAAGCAAGTAGTTTCTTCTGTATCCTATTTATATAATCCACAGAAGTGCAAACACATAGCAGTTAGTTTGAAAACAAAATCCTAGTTTGATAAGCAATAACTCTTGCCTTCCTTAAAATTGTCAGTGGCACTAAATTGAAATGTTTTCCAACCGGTTGACAAAATTGTGAGCCTCTTTTATCTAGGTCATTATTGAAAAGTCAGAATAGGCCAGGCACAGTGGCTCACACCTGTAATTCCAGCACTTTGGGAGGCCGAGACGGGCGGATCATGAGGTCAGGAGTTTGAGAGCAGCCTAACCAACATGGAGAAACCTCATCTCTACTGAAAATACAAAAATTAGCCAGGCATGGTGGTGCATGCCTATAATCCCAGCTACTCAGGAGGCTGAGGCAGGAGAATCGCCTGAACTCGGGAGGTGGAGGTTGCAGTGAGCCAAGATCGCATCACTGCACTCCAGCCTGGGTGACAGAGCAAGACTCCATCTCAAAAAAAAAAAGAAAGAAAAGAAAAAAAAAGGAAAGGTCAGAATAATCCATCATGTCTAATATATTTGTCAAAGAAATTTAAATATTAAGTAGACAACAGGAGCAAATAGCTGAAATTTTTTACTACTGTATTTAAAGTTCTTTGCAGGGAAGAACTCAAGGGCAAAACAAGTATATAATAAATCAAGAAAGAAAGAGAAAAAGAGTGCAATATCAGCAACTGAATGCCTACTATGCATGGTGGGAGGGGTCATGCAAGGTAGGAGGTTTTATTTTGATTCCTTTTCCATCTTTAGTCCCATAAAAGGTGGGCCTCACTATTCCATTTAACAGATGAAGAAAGAGATTCAAACACTAAGTAACTTGCCCAAGCATACACAGCTAATAAATGCTGATTTTGTATTTCCAGCATATACACACTTGAATGAAAAATCCAAGCACTTTTATACTACATCACACCTCTTCCCACCTTCTATGTGCTTGAGTAGGGATTCAAAAATTAAAAGTCACATTCAGCAACCTATCAGAATTAAAATGATGGCTAAAGGAAAAAAAATAATTATGATATTGTTAAAGCAAACTAAATATGGCCTGAGAAGGACTCCATACTTCTATATTTGAGTCTTTGTAGATGAACTATAACTTATCTTAATAGTGAGACAAAATTGAAAACCTAACTTAGTAATATGCACCTGTAACAACAGCTGAGTGTTGGCCAAGCCCAGCAGCCTACTTCAACTACTCATAGTCTACTGAATGTTCAACCAAGGCAAATGCCGAGCTGTAACCAATCTTACTCTTTCTGTACCTCACTTCTGAAAGTAAAAGTATGTCACTTTACCTTTTTTGTCTATAAATGTGTTCTGACCATGAGGCACCCCTGGAGTCTCTGTAAATCTATGATTCTGGGGGCTGCCGAAGTTGCAAATCATCCATTGCTCAATTAAACTCCTTTAAATTTAATTTAACTGAAGTTTTTCTTTTGCCAATATAATATATCAACTGCTCAGCTGGAAGTATGAGAACATAACTAACTTGTACCTCTAGCAAGAGGGTAAACTGGATATTCAGATGAAACTGACTATACCTGTTTAAACAGAAAATATCTCAAAATGCTGAGTAAAATATAAAACCATATTTTTGCAAGGTTATAAAATTCATTAGAGACCAGAAATGATAACAAAGAAATAAAGGGATAAGTGAGGGCTAGAGTCAGCATTT
Organism: Callithrix jacchus; assembly: GCF_049354715.1. Lineage (NCBI taxonomy): Eukaryota > Metazoa > Chordata > Mammalia > Primates > Cebidae > Callithrix > Callithrix jacchus. The sequence goes on from NC_133513.1 coordinate 71,843,946, forward strand.
GCCAGCAAAATGTCCACTAATACCTAGTGTTCTGTAGTCTGGGTTTTAAAAAATGTTTAAAGGATAGAAAATAAATTTCAGATCAAAACACATAATGTCTCAGAAGATGAAATGAAATAAAACTTTTCCTTAGTGACTGACAGTATAGATGAGTGCCTGATTTTGCCCTGGTGAAGCAAAAGGAATTAAAAACCTCTCTCCTAAGAATTCCTAAACACAAGTCTGTATTTATGCACTATTGGTGATAGAATTCATGAACAAAGCAAAACAGATTCATTTAGTTAAGGCTATACTCCCAGGCAGATAAAGACAAAAATGCTTTCTGAGGCTAAGGAATGTAAATACAGGCTTCAATGAGCACAATCAAACCACCAAATATATGAGAGGAAAAGCCATGATTAGTGAGAGTCAACAGAAAAAGACCACTAAAATAATCCAGGCAGTGTAATAATATGATATAGAATATTTACACCTAAAGACATAAGAGAAGTTATCAAAAGCATGTTAAGGGAACAAGATACTATTAAAATTGATACTTCAGATTTCAAAAATGGTTGTTTTTGAGAGAGGTAGGAACACTTAGAATGTCCCTTTCATGAGGCTTTGGCACACAAGACCTGCCTAAAACTGAGGCTGGGGAGTGACAGAATACCAACTTACCCTCTTACCCTTCCATGAACCTTGTACCAAGTAATAAGAAGCAGTAGTTTGCTACTGGGGAAGTGGTAATAACACAGATCCCTGTGGCACAGCTGAACAGAGCTGGCAGAAAGCCAAAGGTAAATCAGGAATACAGAAAACTGTATCACACTCCAGGGCTCATACTAAGCTCAATGTAGCAGCAGCAGTCCATCTACCACTGGAGAAATCTGAAGTCTGTTTGCACTCAAGGTAACTATAGCAACAGCAAAATTAAGACCTGGCTCAACTGCTGACAATATTGACTACTGACACATTCCCCTATATTAATGACCTGAAGAAAAAAAAAGTAATCACTGTGGGTATTAATTTTATTCACGACAGACTATTGGTCTTTAACACAAAATACCAATATGCAATAAAAAATTACAAGACACAAAAGTAGAGAGGGGGAAAAAAAACACACAAGCTTATCATCAACAGATAGCATAGTCAAATGAAATAGACCTCAAGATGGCCCAGACTTGTAAATATTAAATAGAACCTTTAAAATAATATAAGAATCTAATAAGAAAATATAATCAATGTGTGTAAAGAAAGGGAAAATTTACCAGAGACATAAAACCTATAAAAGAATCCAATGAAAAATTCCTGAATTACAAAACAAAGCTACAAACTGAGGTAAAAACTATTTCCAAAGCCTGTATCTTATAAAGAACCTATACCCAGAACTCTTAATGATCAATAAACAATCCAATAAAAAATGTAGCAAACTCTCAAACATACACTTCACAAAAGAAACTATGATTAAGCACATTAAAAAATGCTTCAACATTGGTCCTCAGAGAAATGCAAATAAGTCCACAATCAGAAACCACTAAGTATCCACCAGAATGACTAACATTCAAGAGATAGGAAATAACAGATCCTGACAAGGAAGTGAAACAACTGAAACTCTCGTATATTGCTGGTGGGAATTTGAAATGGCACAGCTACCTTAGAAAACAATTTGTCACTTTCTTAGAAAGTGAAACACACACTTATATGAGCCAACAATTCTACTCCAAGGCATTCACCCAAAAGAAATGAAAATATATGTTTACACAAAGACCTGCATGTGCATTTTACAGCACCTTCATTTGTAACAGCCTTAAATTATAAATTACTCAAATTCCCATCAACTGGTAAGTGAGTGTTTTTCATGTGGTACAGCCATATAATAGATTACTACTCAGAACCAAAACAATGAACTATTGATACACCCAAAAACCTAGATGAATCTCAAAAGATTTAAGTAAAAGAAGACAAAAGACTAAATAGCATATGATTCTATTTAAACCAATGATCCCCAGACTTTTTGGCACTGGGGACTGGTTTCATGGAAGACAATTTTTCCACTGAATGTGGGGGCAGAGAGATGGTTTCAGGATAAAACTGTTCCACCTGAGATCATCAGGCTTTAGATTCTTATAAGGAACACATAACCAAGATCCATTGGTTCACAACAGGGTTCATGCTTGTATGAGAATGTAATGCTGCCATTGATCTGACAGGAGGGAAGCTCAGGTGGTATTGCTCACTTGGCCACCGCTCACCTCCTGCTGTGACTCAAGTCCTAACAGACCACAGACTAATACCAGTGTGCTGCCCAGGGGTTGAGGTCCCCTGATTTAAATGACATTCTGGAAAAGAAAGAGAAAACATATCAGAGGTTATCCAGAACTAGAAGTTGGGAGGAAGGAAACATCTGTTAAATAAAACTCAAAAACTGGGCTGGATGGCTCACACATGTAACCCCACCACTTTGGGAGGCCTAGGTGGGCAGATCACTTGAGGCCAGGAATTGCAGACCAGCATGGGCAACATGATGAAATCCTGTCTGTAATAAAATACAAAAAATTAGCTGGGCACGGTGGTGTACACCTATAATCCCAGCTACTTGGAAGGCTAAGGCACAAGAACTGCTTGAACCCAAGAAGTGGAGGTGGCAGGAAACCATGATTGTGCCCCTGCACTCCAGTCTGGGTGATAGAGCAAGACTCTGTCTTAAAAAAAAAGCAAAACAAACAAACAAACAAACAAAAAAAAAAAAACTGGATATTCAAAGCCAACAACAAATAAAAATGACATCTTTCATGTATTTATTCAGCAAAACATTACTGAGTGCCTACAATGTGGCAGGTACTATTCTAGACATTGGATAAAATATAATTTTAATTTAGTTGCAAGAGCTCTCTTTTTCAGAAAAGTGATGACAACAAATGCAATAAATCCACTTAATACAAGTTTTCCACATGTAACTGAATGTTCAGAACCCTCAATATTTTCCCTTCTTACCAGATTGTTTGTTATAAAATATCCTATATTTTCTCATGATAGGTTGTTATACATTAGGATGAACTATATGAAACTGCAATGTAATCAACAAAATTGTTCTTTCCTATGTTTCAGAAAACAAGGACTCAGAAGCAAGAAAGGTGTAAAAGTAATCTGGGGTCATGTCATGCCTTCTCATTGTAATACGAGATAATCAGTAACAGAATTTCTAGACAAAAGTCTGATATTCTGAATGTTTTTTACCTTTCAAGAGCTTTTGCAACAGTCAGTAGTGTGTTATTCATCTTGTAAATACAGATGCTTGCTATGGAGACTTAGCTGACTTCTGGTTTCACATTCCTAATGCAAGAACTAAAGAACAACACAATTGTTCTCGTTTTAGTTAAGTTTCTAATTTAACCTCCTTCTTTATCATTGGTGGAAAACATATGAAAACTCCTGTTTAAAAGGTTTATTTCATTCAGGCATTTAAAAATTGAATATCCTTTCAATTCCTGCAGACAATTTTAGAAAAGAAATTATAAATTGTGTGTTTTAACATTACTCTAATTTTTTTATAAGCCATTGAGATTTTTATACTCTTCTAGTAGAAGATGTCAGAGATATGTGTGATGGGTATTTTGGCCTGGAGGGACTACTAATTCTATAGCCATTTAAGTTTTCTTCAAGTACACTAGAGGCAGGTGCTACTCAATACACAGGCACACAACTAAGACAATGGAACTGTGCAACTATATGTGTCCCTCAAAGGATGTCACTGCAGAGAAAACATAATAAAATGGCAATTTAGAACATAAGAGATAGAACATTTTACTCATGATTCCCAACAATTTTTAAATTCCAAAATGTGACAGTTCTCAAGGTTAAAAAGTATAGCCTTACATATTTTTCCAACTTTTTTCTCAAACTACACTCAAATTTTTCTTATTTTGCTTTTCATTTCATCTTTTAAAACCATATCAAATTTTAACACCTCATATGTTAAAAGCCAAATTATATCAGATTTGAAGTATAAATTCAATAATACTTAATCCAACTTCTAAGTAAAAATGTACGTACAGCACTATCATCCTCCCATGACTTCAGCTATTTTCCACTACGCAAGAGATGACCTAAGTTAAACTTCTGCCACATAACGTTTGCAGAATGAACTTGTGCCAAAAATGAGCACAACCCAAACACAGCATACGTAGGTAACTCTACACCTTGATTCTAATTGTTTAAACCTAAACATTGTCGATAATAGCAACCAACTTAACAATCTTCATCAAGGAAAAACAGATGGAAGGTCTTAGATCATCGTGAATCACACGGCCATGGAATTTAGCTTCATATCACTCCTAGGATTCTTTTAACTATAATCAGGTTTGGTGCTTTGATTTTTATAATCTAGGCCAGTGACCCTCTACCTCTTCTCCTTCCAGTTTTCCTTAAGGAGGTGGGGTTAGGCTAGGGGATGCCTGACGTCTTTAAAATTGTCATTTCTCTCTGGAGTTTAGAAATGGCATTTAAAGACTAACTGAATGGGACTAACTGAATACCGGTCTTCTGAATTTAGCAAAGAAGCTGAAACAAGGGTTAGCGTGAGAACTTCAGAGACAAAAAAAAAAAAATCCAATCTCAATGTGTAAGCCCTTTTAAAAATTACAAATTTGAAAATACAAATCTACCACTCAAAAAACCTCACAGTACCAGGTTGCTACCAATGCACTAGATCAGCCCATTTTGGAAACCCCTGCCCTAAAACCACAGGGGAAAGGAAAACATTCAAATAAAATCCAGCCATCAACACCCCACTACAGCTTCACAATTAATGAGAACTTAACCTCTATTCCAGTTATGGGAGAAATGGACAAATTGTAAACAGAGCTGATAAAAATACATTTTTCTTTTTTCTTTGAGACGGAGTTTCACTTTTGTTATCCAGGCTGGAGTGCAATGGCGCCATCTCGGCTCACCGCAACCTCCGCCTCCTGGGTTCAGGCAATTCTCCTGCCTCAGCCTCCTGAGTAGCTGGGATTACAGGCACGTGCCACCATGCCCAGCTAATTTTTTGTATTTTTAGTAGAGACGGGGTTTCACCAGATTGACCAAGATGGTCTCGATCTTTTGACCTCGTGATCCACCTGCCTCAGCCTCCCAAAGTGCTGGGATTACAGGCTTGAGCCACCGCGCCTGGCCAAAAATACACTTTTCTTAAATCTCAATTACTCCATGTAGAAAATATCTAGGCTTTGAAATATTTAAAGAGACATAATGTGTGTAAATGTTAAAGACAGTGGTTCTCAACCTTGGCAGCACATGAAGTCGCCTGGGGGAACTTTCTCTTTCCTTTCTCTCCTCTCTCCTCCTGAGGAGGTGAGAGAAGGGGTGGAGTTGCCAGGCAGAGGCATCAGTCCAGTGAGACTGGCAGCCAAGGAAGGGAGGTAATGGGAGGTTACAAAGGTGTCAGAAGGAGTCCGGAGTAGTTGGAATATTGGATACGTTGAGCACAATTAACTAATTAACTAGGCATAAAATTAATACACTAAGGATACTGGAAACTAGGTTTCTCATATTCTGAGAAGAGACAGGCTAAAAGTACACTAAAATATTTGGTTAGAATTTGAACTATCAGAATGAACTTTTTTTTTTTAATGGGTTAAGGAACAAGATTTTTTCAGGAAATTTACAAAACAAGGGTCAGGAAGAAAAGAAGATACACAGTCCTGAAATCTCTCATTCCTGAGGACAGATGATCCAGGGCCAGGGTATGCTGCCGGAGAAATGATTTTAGGGCAACAAATGTGTCCCTATTATTATACTCTCCTTATTTGATAAACATGGGAAAGTGGCCTTGTTAATTGCCTGTGGTGTAGGGGGAGAAGACAAATATTCTACTTGGGCACCAAGTACTCCAGGTTTGGGTGCTGCTGCTTATAAGAGCTGTCTGGGAAAACTGGCTGCTCAACCCCTAAAGATTTGGGGGCCTGTGGCCCACTGCAGCACCTTCTGCTGGAGCAAAGGTCCCCTAGACACACAGGCAGCTGACTACAGGGGGCTCTTCTTGCTGGGAGAAGGGGTAAGCCCCAGTGCTAGCTAGCTCATTGTTTAGACAATTCAGAGAGAACTCTTGAGTCCTTTTTAGACAATCCTCCTTATTAAGAACCGAACAGAACTACCTACAGATACTACATGTCAGCACAGTATAGTAATAGTAACAGTATTAGTACTGTTACTTTGTTGCTATGATAATAATATATTTTTACTTTCTTCTCAAGTGCTTCTGTTTCTTAGATTTTTCCTTTCAGCTCTGAAATTTTTACCAATAACTACCATTTGACAACTATCACATGGTAGTCTACATTAAAAAAGTAGAGGCTGGGTGTGGTGGCTCACACCTGTAATCCCAGCACTTTGGGAGGCCAAGACTGATGGATCCCTTGAGAGATCAGGAGTTCAAGAGCAGCCTGGCCAAGATGGTAAAACTCTGTCTCTACTAAAAATACAAAAAATCAGCTGGATGTGGAGGTGCATGCCTGTAATCCCATCTACTCAGGAAGCTGAGGCAGGAGAATCACTTGAACCCAGAAGTCAGAGGCTGCAGTGAGCAGAGTTCGCAGCAATGCACTCCAGCCTGGGCAACAGAGTCAGAGTGAGACTCTGTCTCAAAAAAAAAAAAAAAAACAGAGAGCTGTTAATGAAAGCTAAGGCTCGTAGGTGGAGATGTGATGAACAGAAATTGAAATATCAGAACATCTCTGCACTAGGTGCTAATTAATTACAAAGGGGATAATGGTGGTGGTGTAGTGGAAAAACTTATCATTCACCAACTTGGCCAGGTAATCACAGTCAACATCACCAATGGAAGGACAGATTGACACAATTTTTCCTAAGGAGACACACTGAGAAAAGTACAGAATCCATTCTGCTAAGAACACATGGCCTGAGCCTGGTCATGGAAAAACCCTGGATGGTTCCAGTTCAGAGTTATCCTACAGAATGAAAAGCCTGAGAAGAACATGAGAAAAAAGGAAAAATACTGTGAAATGGGTTGCATGCTGAAGAGCACTTACGGGACATGCCAACTAAATTCATCACATGTTTCTGTATACATTCCTGGACCAGAAAAAGAAAGAAAGACATGGTTGGGACACTTGGCAAAATTTGAATGGGATGTATCTACATTAGGGTGATTTTGTATCAATGTTGATTTCCTGATTGGTAACAATTTTTTCTTACTTTTCCATCTGCCTTTACTTCATTTACCCTCCCAGGAGGAAGACACTAATATCCGACAAACTGAGGCAATAAAGGGGACAAGGTGGATGTCTAACAGCCAAGGAAGATGGATGGGGATGGAGGTACATGAATATAAAGGTAGAGGGGAAAGGAGGCTACATAGTGGTAATTAAAAGAGTGTCTTTTTAGGTACATGCTGTAGTATTTGGAGGAATGATAGAATATGTCAGAAAAAGACTACACAGATTGATGGTTGTGGGGTGGGTGTCAGGTCTCCATACGCAAGCCTGGAGTCTGAAAGTCTGAAGTCCTGCTTGCCCCGGCTGATTGTCTCCCACCCACTGCCTGTGTTCGCCATTGTCCCTGATGGCCCAGTGGAGCTTCCTGGACAAGCCCCTCACCCAACCCTGCCATCTTAACTGTTCCTATGATAACATAAATACCTCTCACCCATCCTGCCATATTAACTGTTCTTATGATAATGTCAATACCTCTCATCCATCCTGCCATCTCACCCCCATCCTCCATTGCAACTGAACCTGTGGTCATGTATACTCCTTGCCCCTACCCCCACCACTGTAACTGATCTTACTCTGCAACACCCCCACCTCCCAAAAAACTACCCCAACCTATAAAGCCAATTCCCACCTTATCCCCTTCGCCTGTCCTTTCTCGGATTCGGCCCACTTGCACCCAAGCGAGAAATAAAACGGCCTTGTTGCCTACAAAAAGCCTGCTTGGGAGATCTCTTTAGTCAATGCATTTAATATTTGGTACTACTGGACGCACATAACAGTGGGTAGAAAATTTAGCAAAATATATTGTGGGACCCTGTGATCATGTAAAGTAAGAAAAAGAAAAAAAAAGAGAGAAAAAAAGAAAATTTAGCAAAATAACCATTGAGAATCTGGGTGATGGGAGTGCAGTAGTTCTTTGCATTGTTTAGGTCCAAAAGTATATTAAAATAAAAATTAATAAAGAATTATCTGGGTGTCGTATTAAAAATCCTAATACTCAGGATTCTCAGACCAACCAAATCTCTGGGGGGCAAGGATCAGGCACCAGTATTTAATGCTACTAAGATAATCCAAAATTGAGAACCACCAACTTAGTACTCTGATACACAGTATTTGCTTAATAAATGGTTGATACTGCTGCAAAAACTACTATATTTAGCATAACCATATATGTCTGTATGCATAACACAATTCTGTGTACTGACCTATCTAAAGCAGCAAAGATACAACACAGTGATGATGAGGCTGACACTGTTGGCAGAGAAAGCACGGAAAATATAACAGATAAATGATGATGGGAAAGAAAGTCTGTAAGCTCTCATATGTTTATCAGTCTTACAAAACAATTACTGAATTTGACCTCAGATAAGGACACAAATTATTTACAAACAGTAGTTGCTTATGAAATCCTCAGAAGTTACAAATAAATTTTTAATTTAAATAAAAAATAAAAATGAAGGTAATTGACAGCTATATGTCTTGTGCCAAATGGGTTTTGAAGTGGCTCTTTAAAACTTACATTTTAGTTATTTCTTTACTAAAAAAATAAAACTCATATAAAACAAGCTGTACCTATTAAATTTGCCTCTATGTTTACAGATATTCCCTTCTTAACAATCTTATATCTCTTTCTAATTTTTCCTCCATTTTTACAAATGGTTAAAAATTCACTTCTATAACAATAAATAGTTGTACAACTGAAGACATACCAACCAGGGACTGGTTGAATTCTTTATGCTATATCCATACATGTAATAATATATAATATGCAATGGAAGAAAAAAATGTGAGTGGTCTTTATATATTAAATTGGAATAAGTTAACAAAAATAAAGCAAACTCAAAAGTGGAAATTTAAGTACATGCCAGGCAAAGAAAGGAGACTGAAGCTTTTTAACATTATATATACCCCTTTGTACATTTTGAATCCTGAATCTTGTAAGTACATTAACTAAGCAAGAATTTAAATTAACATGTAAACAAAATAATTTCACTTTCAGGAAATCTTCCTACTCTAAGGTAACTTGGGTGGCTCCAGATCACTCCTACTACTCTCCATAATCACAGTGTACCTGCAGGTGGTGCCAATTCAATCAAGAGAATGTTCATTCACTCGATATTGAGCTCCTCCTGAGATACACAGAAATTACTAGTGCACGTTCCTCAGGAATGTACAAAAATGAAAAAACAGCAATCTCTACCTTTATCTGACTACAGCACATCTATGATAATGCAGTGCAGTGATGCATGCAGACAAAAACTCCAATCAGTGATAGATGGTGCACTACAACATGGAACATTTCAATAGACAGTGATCATTTCCAGCTATCCACGATGAAGAAAGACTTCATGAAAAAAAAAGGCATTTGAGTTGGCCTTTCAAGAATAATGCATCTCGCCCAGACAAGAAATAGGGATAGAAGGAGAGCATTCAGGTAGACAGAATGGAGCACATGAGGAGAAGTCAGCAGCTCATTTTGACAACAGCACCTGGTTAAGACAGAGGAACTGAGACAGATGGGGCTGGAGTGAGGCTACTGCAGAAGGTAGAAGTGCGTCAGTAATGAAGCAAATCCCAGACTGGATCCCTGTCAATCTAATAGATGTTCAATCAATGTGCAACCAACCTTCTAAGTCATGGAGACATTGTCAAGATTATGAATTGTTACGCTTAGATAAAATTAACCATCTGTGATTTACTGAAGGTTGGAAGTTGTGCTGGTAGATTATAGAGATTAAAATTAAATTTTTAATACTTTCAGCTGGCTGTAAAAACATTAAGTAATTGAGTTGTATTCTCAGATCAAGGAACATGAGGAATAAAATTTTAGAACTGAACTTATTAGAGCTTCTATGATTTAAAGGATATTTCTTACTGAAATCAATGTGGGACAAAGAAAGAGCAATGATACTTGTGAAAGGATGTGCACTGCCCTGGTCCAAACAAGACCTGTGGACTGAACAGACAGCAAATGAAGACGAGGCTTCAACAGTTTTCCATGTTGAACTATTTTAAGTTCAAGTTTCACATATTTTGAAGAAATACTGCACCACATTTTCATGGAAATAAAGCCACTCTTCAGAAGTGGGGTGCACAGTTTGATGCTTATGAAAGAGGCTTTAAATTTCTGTCACTGCCTTTGGTGTCCACAGTCTTGGTGTGAGTGTGATTTATCAAGCATCTGTCCCATCAGCAGGGCTTAGTTTCAAAAAGAACTGAAAACAAACCAGACCCACCAAGATGATGCAGCATCTCTGGAATTTTGGAGACAACCCCATGAATCCCAAAACTATTTCTGGCTGCTTGGCAAAAATCAGGGCAGTGTTTGCTTCCGCCCATTTCAGTGAAAAAGCATTCTCTTTTGTGAAATATGGCAGCTACCATCAGCATCATAAACCATCAATATCGATTTACTCTGGCTAAATATACTTCACATTTTAGAGTAACAACTTTTAAATACTACACTCTTATTTACTTTATAAAAAAACAATCAATGATTAGGTCTAAGGTAATAACTATGTACTAATTTGTTTCCTGCATGTCTCTTATATTAGCGATCAAATCCCTCATCTTCATGGCCAAAATGTTCCAGCATACATAACATGGTATCAGGGAAGCCTCTGCTCAGCCTCCATGTGCACAGGTTTCCAGCTGTGAAGCCTTCTACTAATAGCAAAGACTGATTCAAAGAAAGGAGGAAAAGAACATTTACTGAACTCTAATTATGTGCTAGGTGCAGTGCTTACCTTCTTCCAGTACAGATGTAAGACATGTTTAAGAGTTCTAAAATAAGTAAAAACAAGCCACAATGCACTAGAAAGTAATAATATTAAACACTCCCCCAAAATCATGAAACAAAAATGTTTAACAAGATAGCACATTTACTGAATACTAATGATGGATATTTTAAAACTTATCAAGAAGATGACTATGAGCAGGTAATCTTTCTGGTAACTACTGTTATCACACATGCATGCAAGTGTGTGCACATACAATTTCTTCAGTTTGCTTTATTATAAATTCCTATATGTTCGGATTTGTGAGCAAAAAACCAGGGTACTACATCTAGAGCCCCAGACACTGTATCACAAGACAACAATGAAGGTCTGTGAATTCACATGTGAATTTGGCTACCACTAAGGACCTTAAAACTCAGGATTCCCAAATTTTTACTTACCCAAGCAATAACAGTAAATTATCTTTTCGAGGTTCTATTTCAGCAGCATTTGAAAAAAAAAAATCACAAAACCTTAGAGATGATAGAACGGTTATGCACATCTAGTTTCTTCATGTTATAGATGAGATGAGCAATTTAGCAAAAGGTAAAATGGCCTCTCTAGGTAACATAGCTAATAGGTCTCTTGCTTCTCAGTATCAACTCCTCCAACTCCATTTTTGTCTTCTGAACTGTTAAATATGAACTTTAAATATGCTTTCTATCTCAATTCATTACTGAATTTGAAATGGCCCTCTGGGTGGCTCTGTAAATTTTAATACCAACACGGTCTATTGAGCAATTAACATGACCTTTCAATCATCTTAATTAATCCTGTTATTTCAAGAAAAGAAAGCACTTTGACTTAATCATGTCTACTTTGCCAAGCCTACAAGATCTCCAGATTTCTAGAAAAGCTATGATCTCGGTCATCCACTATAAATTTGGGGAAATAACTTATTTTCCAACAGAACCACTATTTTATGTAGCAGATTTAAAAAGACAGAGCTTTAAATACATATGCTGTATTTACTTGGCAACAGCGCTCTGGATGTATGTATTTCACAAGAGGACTGGAAGTGTCTAAAAAAGCACAAAAGAAATAAAAGCATAAAATAAGTAACTGAAATCTCATAAGGAAAATCAGGATAGGGAAATAATAAAAGAAAGGTTAGTGCTGGAACACTGAATTTCATTATACTGGGCTTGAACAGTCACTATTTCAGGCTGCAAATTCTATTCCCATGTCCCTCAAGCAAAGAGAGAAACCACATCTGAACAGGATTCACATTGTCCATAGCTAAAAATCAAACCACTTTTTCAGGATGGAAACACAGACAATGCTGGTGGGAATATCTGCAAGCAATTTCCCCGGCAGATTTTCATAGAGTCCATTCTGTGATGCAGTGGGTGATGTCCTCCACAATACTGGCGTGTGCTGGGTCTTTTCTGCTCAGTCTCTCAACACAGGCAGATGGCCTCATGCCAAATAAAGGCAAGACAGACAACCCATCTCACTGTGCAGAGGAAGTGTTTGCAAAGAAGGCCAAAATCTCTCCCTTAGAAAAGACTCTGGCTCTACTCCAACTTCCAGACAAATGGGCAATTAAGGTCACAAAGCTTAGAGCCTGGTAGCAATCATTTAGCCTGGAAAGTGCTCAGGGCAGGCATTCCTCATCGTCTACAAACTAATTTGCAAGCTTGGAGGGGGGTGAGGAGGGAACCCATCTTTTGGTCTTTAGAAAGCATGATTCAACAAACTCTAACAAGTGTTACCATTAACGTTTGTATGTCTTGTAAATTTTCAAAGACTGATTGCAGTTGGTTTCATCTTCTCTCTCCGAGACATCTTTTCGTTTTGACTTATTTATTTATTTTTAACAAGGGGAGTTCCAGGTTAACTTTAAAAGCTTATAAAAAGGATACAAGGAGCCTGACTTTTATTGAAAAGAAGCCAAGGAGGAATGAATGAATATGGTGTGCTGTACATAATAAATGCAGTAATAAACAAGTCTGACTTAGCAAAATAAGCTATTTCAGTAAAGCCTACTCTAGACTAGTAATGCAAAATAGCTTGAGGTCTGGAATTAGAACCCTGACAGCCCATGTGAGCCTTGAATAAGAAGAGTGTAGCCAGTGTTCCATGGTTGATAGGCACAGCCCCTGGAAGACAGGGTCATCCTGACTGGACTGCAAACCCCTCAGATAGTCCAAACAGTTGAGGGTTGATATAACCAGCAAATTGAAATAATCATTATTTGTGGGGACAGGAACATAAACTTCGCCATCACTGTTTTTAACTGTCCTCTGGAATCTCTCTTTCTCATATATTATCATTAAGGTAAGATTCCAAAATGTTCTGGTCCTGGGTCTAATGAAATGCAACACTCTACTCTCATAATCAGTTAATTCAAAGTTAACCTACTCCCCATGACAAGTTAGAGTTAACAGCTCAGGAAACTCAGGTGGCAATGGGAGGTGGGCTGAGTAGAGGAGGAAGACAGGAAGAAAGAGAGAGAGAGAAGGAGGAAATGCACATTGGGAATAGCACTGTTCTTTTCTCCTTTCAAACTTCCTTGGGGCTGTAGTCCATCTCTTCAGTAGTAGTGACTAGCGTTGTTAATGTAACAGAAAAGAAGAGAAAACGATAAGGTTATATTACAAGCAAGTGTGGTTTCATGAAATTTTTTTCATTATTTATATAGCTATGCAGTGGGTCAAGTAGTGGGTCAATTTATTGATTTATTTATTTGCCTGGCAATAAATATTTTAATTTTTGCTTCATTTTTATGATAAAAAATAATTTTCAGGTTTTTTTCCTTGTTTGTTTAAATACAAAGCTAAACCACAAACAGGTACAATCGAGACATTTTATCTCATATTTATACTCCTGTCGGATCCTCGTCCAATTCGCTGACCACTGACCAGGCTAGCGGGGGGGTGGGAGGGAAGACTTTCTTAGGTAGCACTGTCATGAGGCCTGGGGTGGGGTTGAGGGGAATCAAAGACGAGAAGAGGCTCTCATACCTGTCCCCATTCACATTTACCTGGGACCAGGGTGGGCAGGAGACACCAGGTCACGGCTCCTGAGCCCTGGCCTCCTGGACTGAAGGAACAGTAAGTGAGAATCAGTTCTGTGAAAGGAGGGAGGGGGTAGCCACTTATTCCTCTTACCCTCAAAGTCAAGGTGAAAACCTTAGCCCTATCCTTGATTCCTGGAGGCTGCTGAGCCCTATGCGCTCCCTTGCACACCTGAGTGCCTTTCTGCAGCTGGCAGCAGTGGCTGGGGTCAGGGGTCCCGGGCTCCTAGGCTCACACCTCAGCTCACCGCTGCAGCCTTACAGGAGGGCCTCCAGGTATCTGTCAAACACAAGGCTTCGACAGCAAGTCTGGAACTTTCAACCCCAGTAGGATGCGGGGAGATGGGGGTGGATGTTAGGTAAGTAATTTCTGGTCCCACTACAAAACTTTATTTTGATTAGAGTACCATTCTAAGTCTCTTCTACAAAAAGCCACACACAAAAAAGCAGCCACTTGACTCACTTCAAGACCTATATACATTTAAGTTGTTTTCTGTGTTTTTCTATTTTTTAAATTTTTATTTTTAAAAAAAAATAAATTCAGTGTTCACATTTCTACAAAGAATTAACCCAGTTTCAGGAAACCCTGCCCTGGCAGAGCAGGTAAATAACACTCTCCCTGCCCACATCTAGTTTGATTTCGCACCCTCATGCTTCAAGATGCCCAGAAAAGCGGCAGCTTATGGAAGAGGAAATCTATGCCCAGCCTGTGCTCACGGCCTGGGGCTCAGGACGCTTTCGAGAAAGCAGAGGGGAAGACTAGCTTATTGTGAAGCCTTTTAAAAAAATATTCATACACTTCAATATTTCTTTCACTTATATTCAAAAAAATTGTTGAAAGTGACTTCTCTTAATATTGGGTGGTAGGGCACTACAAGTACAGTATGGCAGTGATAGCATAGTCTTCAAAGCCAGACCCCCTGCATCCAAAGCCTAGGTAACAAACCTTTCTGTGCCATAAGCTCCTGAATATGAAAAAAGAACAGAAGAACCTATGTAACCTCATGTTGCTGGGAGGATTAGATGAGCCAATATGTCAAAAGCCCACAAAATAGTACCAATAGAGATTATCTATTCAGAGGAAAAAGAAATAGAAAGAAAGCAAATGTCTCCTTACTTACCTGGATGCAGCAGCAACTCTCTCTCCACTGCTTCCCAGTGCCTCTCTAATATTAACTGGCTGCTGACAGCCCCTGCAGGTGCAGCTGTCTTGTGGGAGTCAAATAATTTTTCTAAAAGACACCCATGAGGGTTCCCATGGCATACTTTGCTAACATGAGAAAATCAGTACCTCCCATGTCTCCTTACCTTCTGATACTGACAGAATATCTGATGGTCTCTGGTTGCTTGGCTCTACTAACCTAGGAGGCAGACTTCGTGGGTGGGTTACCAGAGACAGAGCACAAGCCCAGCTTCCTTCAGTGGTTCCTACCGGACTCATTCTACACTGGAAGAGTTTCTCCCCAATTCTCTTTTCAAGTCTCTTTTCACAGGCATTGGGGCACATCAACAAGTCTGGCCCTTAAGCAGTTGTGCAACCAGGGAATGAAACACTGGCCTCCTCCTCCTGTAGACATGCCCAATTTTAAGAGAGATTTCCTTGGAAAGTAGTTCTTTGTCCCAAGAGATCATCTTCTTGCCTTTATGGGGCCTATCACCTTTCCCACCACCTTATATCACTGATAACTTCCCAGTTCTTTCTTCTCTCTTTAATCTTGTTACTGGGGAGAAGGTGCTCAGGGTAGTAGGGTGATTTGTAACTGTGACTGCTATTATTAGAGAAGTTTCTGCCACCTCTCGATAAATGCGAAGGAGAAGTGTATGCCTTGAAGTGTTGGCGGATCTTTCAAAGCACTCTTCAGACTGCCAGGGCCATGTGGCTCTCCATTCTGAGTCTTAGTTGCCAATTATGGGGTAACAAGTAAGGTCCTTCCCAAATCACGTGATGCTAATATGCACAGTAAAACTATCAACAAAATGAAGAGCAGAAAAGAAAGAGAAAAGCAGAGTGCTCAGGGGTTATCATGATTAAGAAAAGAGACAGGAATAGCAAGCAGCATTATGGTCAAACAATGGAGAGGATTTTCAACAATGTAGAGGCATTCGGTACTTTATTGTTCTGATGTCTAAATATATGAGATCCTCTGTGTGTGTCTCTATAATCCCAGCACTTTGGGAGGCCGAGGCGGGTGGATCACGAGGTCAACAGATCGAGACCATCTTGGTCAACATGGTGAAACCCCGTCTCTACTAAAATTACAAAAAATTAGCTGGGCACGGTGGTGCGTGCCTGTAATCCCAGCTGCTCGGGAGGCTGAGGCAGGAGAATTGACTGAACCCAGAAGGCAGAGATTGCGGTGAGCCGAGATTGCGCCATTGCACTCCAGCCTGGGTAACAAGAGTGAAACTCCGTCTCAAAAAGAAAAAAAAAAAAAAGAGAAAGAGAGAGAGAAAGAGACTAAACATACCACTGTTCCCTCCATACCAAAACCTCTGAAAGCAATAGACATATTTATGGAATACACATAAAGTGCAGTGGCCAACAGAAAAGTATTTTACATACCAGAGAATATAATTCTGTGTATGGTAAATGTCCTTTTTGGCTTGGATTCAAAAGCCTCTCTAGCAAAAGACAGAGAGAAATGATATTTAACATAGGTGAGCACAAGAAAACATTGAAGGATCAGCACAAGGGTGAAGCATTGACTTGTGCACAATGTGTTATATATGAGAAGACAGTTCAAAAGGGCAGTTGTTAAAATATTTTTATATAGCTAGGGGACTGTTCCAAGATGGCCGAATAGGAACAGCTCTGGAGTGCAGTCCCAGAGAGAACAACGCAGAGGGTGAGTGATCACCACATTTCCAAAAGAGTTTTACTGCCCACAGACCAGGATACTCCCAAGCTGAAAAGCTCCACGAGTTTCCAGTACCGCTGTTTTCAGCCAGCGCTGTGGGTCTCCACACAAAAACTCACAGAAATCTGCGTGGCTGTTTCAACTGGCACCTAGAACACCTGGGAGACAGAGCTGGCCACTCAACTGAAAAAAAGGGGGCTGAAATAGGGAGCCAGGAGATCTGGCTCAGCGGTTCCCACCCCCACAAAGACCAGCAATCTGAAATGCTCTGGATTGAGAGTTTCGCAGCAAGCACAGCTGGACACAGGACAGTCCAGCTTGGTGGGGGGAAGGGCATCAGCCAGGCAATCCAACATTACCAAGGCAGTCTGACATTACTGAGGCAGACCGCCATTACCAAGGCAGTTCTAACCGTACCTCTGTAAACAAAACCACAAGGAAGTTCACACAGCAGCTGGGCAGAGCCCACGGCAGCTCAGCAATGCCTCTACTGGCAACCTGAGACTAGACTACCTCCTTGCTGGGCAGGGTTTCTCTGAAAAAAATGTAGCAGCATATCAGGAACGTATAAATAAAGCCCCACCTTCCCAGGAAAGAGCACCTGGGAAAAAAGATGGTTATGAGTTCCATTGCAGCAGACTTAAATGTACCTGCCCAGCAGCTCTGAACATAACAACAGAGCTCACAGCTCAGCACTTTAGCTCCTATAAGGAACAAACTGTCTCCCCAAGCAGCACCCTGACCTCCATATATCCAGAGAGACACCTTATAAAGGAGAGCTCAGGCTGACATCTGGCAGGTACCCTTCTAGGACGAAGATAACAGAAGAAGAAACCAGCAGAAACCCTTACTGTTCTGTCGCTGCTACAGGTAATCACCAGGCAAGCAGGGTCTGGAGTGGACCTCTAATAGTTCTACAAAAGGGGTCTGACTGTCAGAAAGAAACTAAAAAAACAAAAAGATATAATTTCAACATCAACAAAAAGGACATCCACTCAGAGAACACATCTGAAAGTCACCAACTACAAAAACAACAGGTAGATAAATCCATAAAGATGGGAAAAAAACAGCGCAAAAAGGATGAAAACACCCAAAACCAGAATGCCTCTCCTCCTCCAAGGGATCACAATTCCTCACCAGCAAGGGAACAAAGCTGGATGAAGAATGAGTCTGATGAATTGACAGAAACAGGCTTCAGAAGATGGGTAATAACAAACTTCTTTGAGCTAAAAGAACATGTTCTAACCCAATGCAAAGAAACTAAGAACCTTGAAAAAAGGTTAGATGAAATGCTAATGAGAATAAACAGCTTAGGGAAGAATACAAATGATTTCATGGAGCTGAAAAACACAACATGAGAACTTTGTGAAGCATACACAAGTTTCAATAGCTGAATCAACCAAGCAGAAGAAAGGTTATCAGAGCTTGAAGATCAACTTAATGAAATAAAACAAGAAGGCAAGATTAGAGAAAGAAGAGTGAAAAGAAATGAACAAAGCCTCCAAGAAATATGGGTTTATGTGAAAAGACCTAATCTATATTTGATAGGTGTACCTGAATGTGACAGGAAGAATGAATCCAAGCTGGAAAACACTCTTCAGGATATTACCCAGAAGAACTTCCCCAATGCAGGAAGGCAGGCCACCATTCAAGTCCAGGAAATACAGAGAACACCACAAAGATATTCCTTAAGAAGAGCAACTCCAAGGCACATAATTGTCAGATTCACCAGGGTTGAAATGAAGGAGAAAATGCAAAGGGCAGCCAGAGAGAAAGGTCAGGTTACCCACAAAGGGAAGCCCATCAGACCCACAGCAGATCTCTCAGCAGAAACCCTACAAGCCAGAAGAGAGCGAGGGCCAATATTCAACAACCTTAAAGAAAAGAACTTTCAATGTACAATTTCATATCCAGCCAAACTAAGCTTCATAAGTAAAGGAGAAATAAAATCCTTTATAAATAAGCAATTGCTGAGAGATTTCGTCACCACCAGGCCTGCTTTATAAGAGCTCCTGAAAGAAGCACTAAACATAGAAAGGAACAACCAATACCAGCCTCTCAAAAAAACATACCAAATGGTAAAGAGCATTGACACAATGAAGAATCTGCATCAACTAATAGGCAAAACAACCAGCTAGCATCAAAATGGCAGGATCAAATTCACACATAACAATATTAACCTTAAATGTAAATGGACTAAATGCCCCAGTCAAAAGACACAGACTGGCAAATTGGATAAAAAGCCAAAATCCATCAGTGTGCTGTATTCAGGAAACCCATCTCATGTGCAAGGACAAACATAGGCTCAAAATAAAGGGATGGAGGAAGATTTACCAAGCAAATGGAGAGCAAGAAAAAGCAGGAGTTGCAATCCTTGTCTCTGATAAAATAGACATTAAACCAACAAAGATCAAAAGAGACAAAGAAGGGCATTATATAATGGAAAAAGTATCAATGCAACAAAAAGAGCTAACGATCCTAAATATATATGCACACAATACAGGAGCACTCAGGTACATAAAACAATCTCTTAACAACCTACAAGGAGACTAGACTCCCACATAATAATAGTGGGAAGTTTAACACTCCACTGTCAATATTAGACAGATCAACAAGACAGAAAATTAACAAGGATATCCGGGACTTGAACTCAGACCCGGACTCAGCAAACCTAATAGACATTTACAGAACTCTCCACCCCAAATCCACAGAATATACATTCTCAGCACCACATCACACCTACTCTAATATTGACCACATAATTGGAAGTAAATCACTCCTCAGCAAATGCAAAAGAACGGAAATCATAACAAACAGTCTCTCAAGCCACAGTGCAATCAAATTAGAACTCAGAATTAAGAAAATAACTCAAAACCACACAACTTCATGGAAACTGAACAACCAGCTCTTGAATGTTGACTGGATAAACAATGAAATGAAGGCAGAAATAAAGATGTTCTTTGAAACCAACTAGAATGAATACACAACATACCAGAATCTCTGGGTCACATTTAAAGCAGTGTCTAGAGGGAAATTTATAGCAATAAATGCCCACATGAGAAGCAAGGAAAGATCTAAAATCGATCCCTTATCATAAAAATTGAAAGAGCTAGAGGAGCAAGATCAAAAAAACTCAAAAGCTAGCAGAAGACGAGAAATAACCAAGATCAGAACAGAGCTGAAGGAGATAGAGACACAAAAAACCTTCCAAAAAAAAAATCAATAAATCCAGGAGATGGTTACTTGAAAAGATCAACAAAATAGACAGACCGCTAGCCAAATTAATGAAAAAGAAAAGAGAAGAATCAAATAGATGCAACAAAAAATGATAAAGGAGGTATCACCACTGATTCCACAGAAATACAAACTACCATCAGAGATTACTACAAACAACTCCATGCACATAAACCAGTAAATCTGGAAGAAATGGATAAATTTCTGGACACTTGCACCCTCCCAAGCCTAAACCAGGAAGAAGTTGAAACCCTGAATAGACCAATAACAAGGGCTGAAGTTGAGGCAGCAATTAATAGCCTACCAACCAAAAAAAGTCCAGGTCCAGACCGGTTCACAGCCAAATTCTACCAGACATACAAAGAGGAGCTGGTGCTATTCCTTCTGACACTATTCCAAACAATACAAAAAGAGGGAATCCTTCCCAAATCATGAGTTCGTGACCTTTGTAGGGACATGGATGAATCTGGAAACCCTCATTCTCAGCAAACTAACACAAGAACAGAAAATCAAACACTGCATGTTCTCACTCATAGGTGAGTGTTGAACAAAGAGAACACATGGACACAGGGAGGTGAGCATCACACACTGGGGTTTATTGGTGGGGGGCTAGGGGAGGGACAGTGCGGGGTAGGGAGGTTGGGAAGGGATAACATGGGGAGAAGTGCCAGATATAGGTGACAGGGAGATGGAGGCAGCAAACCACATTGCCCTGTACATACCTATGCAACAATCCTACACCACACATGTACCCCAGAACCTAAAGTACAATAAAAAATATTTTTAAAATATATATTTTTACATATAAGAGCATCTACAGCTGCAAAGCACTACACCCTCCTAAAGCAGATGACTTCAGACATGTTCTACTGAAGGACAGGGTCTTGGTTAAAAGAATGGACACTGCCCTTAGTTACACCCAAAGAGGAGACACACTGGCTAAGATCACACCATTGCACTCCAACCTGGGCAACAAGAGTGAAACTGCTTCTCAAAAACAAAAAAAAGGAAGCTGGAGAAAACTTTAGGTAGTTTCATGTTTGCAGAGCCATGCTTCCGTTACATGATTACACACACACACATAATTTTTTTTTCTGAGATAGCTCTCTTAAAATCACTTAAGCACACATTCTTGCAATGGTGCAGGATAGTTCTTTAAACCCCATCAACACGATTAAAAAGTAGCTATGAGCAGCCAAAGGGGGTTCTGGGACCTGGAAAGTCTTATGTTTCAATGTGCTGACAAGTCAAAAGATACAGGTTATCTTGAAGATGACAGTTTTTGGGAGAGTGGAAAAATCACCTTGGGCAAAAAAAAATCACTCAGTCTTTGATATTGTAACCACTGTGATTCATTACCCTGGATTCCAGATAACTAGCATTTTATGGTATTAAAATGCTTCCTAAACTCATGAATTATCTTTAAGTTCTTCTAAATTTCTGAAATAAGCTAAAGGCCAAGGATTTTTGGTTCTCCAAATCAGCAAAGTTATTTTGACATTCATGCTCTTTCCTAAAATAATACACTTTCAATGTTTTTATGAACTAAATTTCTTACAGTAGAAATTTGGCATGTTCTCTATTCAATAGTTATAGGCAATTAGTGAATGTTTAATAATACTTTACTAAATAAAACATGATTGTATTTTTTGATATGAGACTATAACTAAAAAGGATTTTTAAATCTGTACTTCTGAACAAGAAAAGTTGATGATTAGAAAAAAACAGAATACAGACTAATTTATAGAGTAAATGACAATTAAATAAAATGATATAGATGGGTATATCTATCATAGGAATATGATTAGAAAGATGCTTCTAAAATGTTTAACATTATCTTTGGAAAGAGAATTTGGCTGTTCTTTACTTCCTGCTATGGATTTTTCTGTAATTTTTTCTTTCTGTAAGTATATACAATGTTTACTTAACAAAGAAAAAAAAGGAAGGAAAGGGAGAAAGAAGGAAAAAAGGCTATTTTTCCAAATAGAATATTAACCTCTAAAAATAACTATCTTCCATTGTATTTAAAACTCCCTAAAACAGATTGTAGCATTTAATTTAAAAAATATGTCAGAAACAGGCAAGAAAAAAGCACATATCTCCCAGTTATAGCACTATCTATTTGCTACATTTTTCACAAGACTCTCTTGTGGCCTAAAATAAAATTGTTTCTCCCTTCATTTTGGCTGAGTTTCCTAAGAAGTTCCATACAGGAGCACAGAGGTATCATCTAGTCTCAACCAAATTGTTCCAGACACCTGAGACTAAATATTAAGGGTTAATAGTAATAAGAAAGTTATATATGCAGAAGGAAATCCAAAGCCTCATTTTAAGGTAATGAATATCCAAATACAATGCAGACAGCCTGCAAGACCCTAAAACCTTTTTAAAAGAATATGTGACAGTTATCACTTACAAGAAAACATGGTAAAACTATTACTATATTATTGAGACTTTTAGCCCAACCAGGTGGGTCATTTACTACTATTACAGGTCTGGATAAACATATTTCTCAATCTTATCCCAGCTGTGCATGCTTACTCTACGTGGAAGGAAAATTATATTTATTAGCACTTTGCCCCAATATGATAAACGGATTTAAAAGACGTTGTCTTTTAAACTTTTAGCCTTCAAAATTAGTCTGCATTTCCCATCTATTAATAAATGGCATAATACTGTTCTTAGGAAAAGTTGGCCTGGACAAGCAGTGAAAAACAAAAACGCATGCACAAACAAAAAATAAGTAAATGGACAGATCTATGGTTAAACAGTTTTTTAGGGGAAAAAAAAAAAAGCTTTGCAACTGGAGGATCCAAGATGGCCGATCGCTAATATCTCGGGATTGCAGCTCTCAGTTAAATCGCAGAGAACTAGAGGACGCCACACTTTCAGACAAATTCAGGTCGGTGACAGAGCAGAAGATCCCCAGTGGAGGAGTCACACGGGTCGTCAGCACGACTCTTGTGGCCAGCACAGCGGTTTCGCCCGCACCTCTCCGAGCAGAGCAACAGGGCTGGCTTCCCTTCGGACCGAGGATTGGAGGACCCACACGGGCCCCCAGCACGACTCCTGAGGCCGGCACAGCGGCTGTGATGGCACCTCAGCGCGGCAACTCTAGGCGCAGAGTAAACGAGACTGGTTCCTCTTCTGACCGAGGTTTGGAGCCCCGGGAAGGCAGAGGCGCCTATTTCGGACACAAGAAGGAAGCCAGACAGGAGAATCCTGGGCAGAAAAGCACCATCAGTCTTAACGCTGCTGTTCTGGCCCTGGGAACTAACAACTTGGACGCCCACTCAAGAGACCTAATCTGAAAGTTGGTAATTTCAAAGATGACAGGAGGATAAATTTACAATGATGGGAAGAAACCAGCATAAAAAGGCTGAGAATACTCAAAATCAGAACGCCTCTCCCTCTAAAGATGATCACAGTTCCACATCAACAATGGAACAAGGCTTGATGGAGAACGAGCCCATCCCAATAACAGAATCACGCTTCAGGGAATGGATAATAAGAAACTTCTGTGAGTTAAAAGAACATGTTGTAGCCCAACGTAAAGAAACTAAGAACTTTGAAAAAAGATTTGATGAAATCCTATTGAGAATAGACAACTTAGAGAGGAATATAAGTGAATTAATGGAACTGAAGAATACAATGCAGGAACTCCGAGAAGTATGCAGAGGTTTAAACACTCGAATTGTTCAAGCAGAATAAAGGATATCAGAGGTCAAAGTCCAACTTAATGAAAGAAAACAAGAAGACAAGATTAGAGAACAAAGGATAAAAAGGAATGAGCAAAGTCTACAAGAAATGTGGGACTATGTGAAAAGACCAAATTTACATTTGATAGGTGTACCTGAATGCGATGGAGAGAATGAATCCAAGCTGGAAAATACCCTTCAGGATATTATTCAGGAAAATTTTCCTAAACTAGCAAAGCAGGTCAATATTCAACCCCAGGTAATACAGAGACACCACAAAGATACTCCTCAAGAAGAGCAACCCCAAGGCACATAATCGTTAGATTCACCAGGGTTGAAACGAAGGAGATAATACTAAGGGCAGCCAGAGAGAAAGGTCAGGTTACCCACAAAGGCAAGCCTATCAGACTTACAGCAGATCTCTCAGCAGAAACTCTACAAGCCAGAAGAGAGTGGGGGCCAATATTCAACATCCTCAAAGAACAGAACCTTCAGCCCAGAATTTCATATCCAGCCAAACTATGCTTCACAACTGAAGGAAAAATAAAATATTTTATGAACAAGCAAGTACTCAGAGATTTTATTACCACCAGGCCTGCTTTACAAGAGCTTCTGAAAGAAGCATTACACACAGAAAGAAACAACCAGTATTAGCCTTTCTAAAAATATACCAAAAAGTAAAGAGCACCAACATAAAGAAGAATTTACGTCAACAAGAATGGATAAAACAGCCAGTTAACATCAAATGGCAGTAACCCTAAATTTAAATCGACTAAATCCCCCAATCAAAAGACACAGCCAAAACCCAACGGCATGTTACATCTAGACCTGTTTCACATGCAAGGATACACAAAGACTCAAAACAAAGGGATGGAGAAAGATTTACCAACCAAATGGAGAGCAAAAATAAATAAATTAATAAATAAAAAGCAGGAGTTGCAATTCTCTTATCGGGTAAAATAGATTTTAAAGCAACAAAGATACAGTGGTAAAAGGATCAATGCAACAACAAGAGCTAACGATCCTAACACCCAGATACATAGAGACTTAGATTCAATGAGACAGAAAATTAATAAGGATATCAAGGACTCAAACTCAGATCCGGAACAAGTAAACTTAATAAATATTTATAGAGCTCTCCACTTCA
The DNA here is from genome assembly GCF_049354715.1 of Callithrix jacchus. Classification (NCBI taxonomy): domain Eukaryota; kingdom Metazoa; phylum Chordata; class Mammalia; order Primates; family Cebidae; genus Callithrix; species Callithrix jacchus. The sequence continues at coordinate 71,868,892 of NC_133513.1, forward strand.
AATACACAAAATATACCTTCTTGTCAATACCACATCACACCTACTCATAGGTTTAAATGAAACATTGATTGGCCATTATTAATACCCATTTTTTTTTTCAGAATAAAGCAATATTTCCGTTCACCCTCCCTTTTTCTCTTCCTCTTTCTCCCTCTCCTTTACTCATTGTTTTTCTTTCCTTCTCTCAAAAAAAAAGAAAAAATTAAAAATTTAAAAAAAAAAAAAAAGCTTTGCAAATCTAATTGCTATTCCAGAAAAACAAGTGTTTCTTCAGTTTCTCTGGCATTGCTCCAAATTCATCCAGTAAAGTTATTTAAGTAAAGGACTGACAATAACTGTGTATGTAAGGGTTATGCTCATTTGCCAGAGGAAAGAGAAAAATAAAATAAGCATAAACTCAGCAGGAAAATTCAGTGATCAGAAAGGAAAACACAAAATAAAAAGGCAACTGCTTCTGGCAAGATGGAGTTGTTTTCTTTATATAGTTTCTATTCAACTTCAAGGCAGTTCAAATGATCTTCCCACAATCTTGGACAGTGTGACTTCGCTTAAAGTTAGTCAACTGGCCACCTGGGGAAGAAAATTTAACTTCACAACTGCCTCAGAATGCCAATGGGACTGCTGGCAAAAGTATTCTGTATTTCAAGTTCAAATAGTAGTAGGGTTTACTACATTTTGAGCCAGGATCACAAAATTTAAATTGAGAAACCAGCCAGGTTAGATGCTTGGGAAATGTCCTTCGTGTTTGTTGAAGTCTGCCTAGCAACTACTGGCAATTTTTGAAAGCACGTTCATCCTGGAAAAATAAATACCTGCCAAAATGCCAATCTGGTTCTAATTGCATACCTTTTCCCTCTTGAAAACATATCATGAGCTTCGCTACTTTGACCTAGGGTACAAAAAAGTGTAAGAAAGAGTGTGTATTGGTGGGGTGGGGGGTTCTTTCTGTTCATATAAAGCAATTTTTTTTGTTTAGACACAGACTAAGCCTTTTAGAATGTGGACATAATGCTATTTGATGACCTTTTATTGTTATTAAGAACCGATATTTAGAAGTACCCCGGCCTCTGACTTAAAATATATATAAGCATACTTTTGAACATAAACTTAAAAAAATCAAAATGAAAGAAGTAATCTATAGACTGCTTTTAACTCAAATTTTTAATCAAAAAGTCATAGAAATATTATCAAAATTTAAATATCTTTACATGAAAGGCTATTTTTTTCTTTTTATAAGCTTGCCCTTCCTGACTATATTAGCCAAATTAAATTCAATTCTATTTTCAAAGCTAAGAACATTTAAAAATTAAAGCAAGAAAGTACTTAACCTTATCTAGTTTTTTCAATCACTCTAACATGGCCCTGGATGTACAATTCCATGGAGCCAGCTATGGAATTGCCACAAGGCATGTGTGGGATACACACGCCCTAAACAAAAACCAGAGACTTCCTAGGCACAGGCGGGTGGGGTTCTGTTTCTGTGCTGCACAGACTAAGAGCAGAAAAGGATGGACTGTTTGAGGGAATTGACTCAAAAGAGTCACACACAACTTCTGGGTCTCAGGTAGAAGAGTCATGGCCAGGCACGCAGGGAATAGTAGCCATGCAAACCTAACCAAGTTAGTCAAATTCTTTGAGCCGATTTTCTTTCTCTACAGTAAGAATAAAATCACAGGGTTTCTTTGAGAATTAAGAGGTCTCTTCCATACCAAGTACCCTAGTACAATGGCTAAAACATTACAGGTATTTGGGAAAGAGTAGCTATGTGTTACAAGTGGTGCTATTGTTAGAATTATTAGTAATAATAATAATATACTAAAGGCTGGATAGCCACCTCATCTAACTCAGCTGGGAGAAATAATATTCACAGAGGATTATCTGACAGGAATAGATCTCATCAAAGATATTCTAAATTTCTAACTTTTTTAGAGCTCATTTAAGTCATACTAGCACACAACAGAAAGCAACTACATTATTTCCTATACTGACACATAACAAGAAACAACCATATTTCAGCAGGGTGGATGCTGTTAGGAAAGATTCTACCAGACACACACTGCAGTGTCTCATATAGGTAATTAATAGAAGCTTTTCCAAGGTTCCTGTAGCAATAAAGCCTGTGATCTTCCAGAGCCACTACTACTTTTTATCTTATAGACCTGTGATTCTTCTAACTGGTCAGGTTTCCTTTTCTGCTGTGTTCATAGAGGAAGCTCAGATCTTGATGGTGTGTGTTGTATACAAACCCTATTGTTCCTCCTCTCAAATTCTCTCCCAACACTTATTTTCCCTTCACAACAATTTCCTCTTATACTAATTTTTCAGTCTATATTACTAAATGTAAATTGTTAACCTACTTCAAACCCCTTTTGTAATGAGAGATAAAATAATGTACTGTAAGTCTTGACCACTCTACTGTTCAGAATTCACTCTAAAAATACAAGAATTCTGTCATTCAACCTAGCCTAGTCAAGCTCAAGTTTAGACATAACTGAAAGATTTCTCTGATGGAGAGGTGGTGATTGACAGCTAGGGAGGAACTTTCTTCAGGGACTACCTGGGAAGTCTGACAAAATCTGATGCAAAGGAAGAAGAGAGCAAAGAGCTCTGTAATCACAAGGCCTTCAAATCACTGAATGCAGCCAAATGCTCTTGGATACACACAGCTGTCGCATAAGCAAGAATATTATCCCTCCCTCAAATGCTCCTGTCCCAATCTCAGAGTGACAACATCACAAAGCCTTCAGAGGACTAGCCAGCCACAGGGATTTCAATACCTCAGTATTTAAGCTGAAGGTTTCCTTTAAGTCATGATTAGCTGAAATAGCCAGAAAATACAAAATATTATTCACTGGCATTCAAGAGAAGAGACATCTGGTTTACAAGCCCCTTTGGTAAATAACACCTTGCAGGCATTAAGTTTACAAGAATAATAAAGACAGGGCCGGGTGCAGTGGCTCATGCTTATAATCCTAGCACTTTGGAAGGCCAAGACAGGAGGATTGCTTGAGCCCAGGGGTTTGAGACTCACCTGGGCAACAAAGTAAGACCCCATCTCTACAAAAATAGTAAAAAATTAGCTGACAGTGGTTGCACACATGTAGTCCCAGCTACTCAGGAGGCTGAATGAAAAGGATTGCCTAAGTCCAGGAGGTTGAGACTGCAGTGAACTGTGATCGCATCACTGCACACCAATCTGGGTGGCAGAGCAAGATCCTGCCTCAACGAATGGTGCATATTGTCAGGAGCATGTGTTTTTGGTGATTGGTGCAGCAAAACGATGGGTTGTACAGTCAACCACCCTTTCCTGGGAGACCACTGGCTGCGTGGAACAGAAAGGATGACTGCATAGTTGGACATGAGGGCATGGTTTTACAAATGCTCTCAAGTCACCAGGAACTCATTATAGGAAAAGTTCCATGACATTCCAGGAATAATGCCAACCTAGAACTCATCACTCTGACCTCTTCCTTTAACCAGAGTCACTCTTCCACATCCTGGAACACAACATGCAGAGATTTAATAAATATTTCAGGGAAGGCAAGCTAAGATCTACATATGACAGTACTCAGCACATGAAAATACCCTCAGCATCTTTCAGAATGCAGGAATAAGAAGCCACCATGAGTAGCTGCTGTTCATTTTCACCCACCCTGAAAGTGCAGAACCTAACTCACCCCTCACAGAACACAGAGACTTCCCTGGGCTACTTTCCAAGTATTCAGCACCTACCAACTAATTAATAATTCTAAATGCCAGCTTTAGAATAACTATTTACTATTTACTTAAATGTGCAAAGCTGGCCTCAAAGAGCCCTGGCTATTCCAGTTTTACTATAAACTTGCAGCAATGCTAATACAACTTCAAGTTGTGTCTTTCCTGCAAAATGTTTTGCATCTATGTTTCAATGTCAAATTATTTTCTCTGAAAACATGTGGCCATTTAGACATCAAAATAGCAATGTTAGGTACATTCACACTGTTGTGATTCACATTCCAACACAATGTGAATCACAACGTGAGTTCATAACACAATGTGAATCCCAACAGTGTGATGCACCTAACACCACTAGCCTGTATACTTAAAAATGGTTAATATGTTAAAGTTTATGTTACGTGTATTTTACCATAATTTCTTGAAAAGAAGAATCCCTTAAAAGAGGTTTTCTCTATATAAACACATTGTTTATCCCACAGCCAACTACAAAGTATAGAAGCTATTCTCCACTACAAAGTATAAACGCTATTAAGTTTCCTAAAATACGAATAACTTCGCTGTATTATTAGAACTTAAAATTACAAATAATTAATCTCTCTAAGACAAGTCAATACTTGAATAGTTTAGGGTATGAAGGCACCCCCATACCAATTCTACTGAGCCATTTTCATTGCTTGCAATGTATTCAGTAACAGTGTTTGTTCCAGGAAAGCAAAAAAAAAAAAAAAGAAAGAAAGAAAGAAAGAGAAAAATCAACCTAGATGGCGCCAAATCATCTCCTAACCCCAGGAAGACAAACATCTGCCTCGGAATTTGCAACAAGTCCTAGAAAAATTCCGACATGAAGCAAGGGCATGACAGCAAAACCACAGTGCAAGTGTTGCCCTGATTTAAAAGGCAAACAAAACCCTGAGCCTGTCCAACACAGAGTACATAATGAGTAGCAGCCATCACATGACAGAGCTTCCCAAAATCATTTCCTGGAGATCGCGCTGTTTAGAGTAGGGTAAATCTTCTTTTCCCCCGACCCCCTGTGGTTGCTCTATAAAAAGAAATTATTTACCAACTGCCTTGACATCATAAGTAATGGAATAATACATCAAATGAGATGCTTCAGTTTTCCTGCTGAGACTCAGCTCTAAGGAATTTATTATTGTTTTGGAAGAATTGTAGAAGAATTCCAATAAGAACAATTGAAAGAAAATACAATTATATCCTTAATGGACAAGATTTTTTAAATGTGTTGTTCTAAGTGGAATACCAAAGAACTGCTTTTGAAAGTTGAAACAGATACTTAAGAAAGCTTTTTATGTATACAAAGCAAGTGATTAAAATTTAGCTGTCCCTCAAAAATGTTTTGTTTAAAAATAGAAGAGCTTTTTACTTGATGTGTTCACCCACATAATAGGTCCCTTCTAAGTTGTTTCTTTCACAGATATATTATAATCAATAATTATTCTAGCTACTCATTTCCCTATATTTCGTCTGCATTCTTGAGAGAAATGTCTGTTTGCTCCATAATGGCAGAATCCATGTCATAACTGCTCACCACTCTATTTCCAAAGGCTGTATTCCAACCCAGAACCTGGCACACACTAGTGGGCTCAGAAAAATTTTTAGTGAATAAATGCATTGTCAATTGAGTATCCCATAGCTGCAATAATCATCTCAGTTTTAACAAATGTCTATAAGCTGAATATGTAAATATTTTTGGTCTCAGGGATTTAAGAGGTCACAAAGGGGAGAAGGGCTGTTCGTAATTTCTTTAAAACCTAACTTGACTTACAACATCTTAAGATTTTGCGTGTAAAAAAACATCCACAATGCAGCTTTCTTCAATATGGATAAAGATTAGTTGTTACAATTAATGACAGCTCTACCTATTTACAGGTAAATATTTTTGTACGAACACTCTACCATAACTTTGGTTTCTTCCTATACAACCAACACCTTTTTATATCCAAATAGTAAATAAAATGTTCAAGGAATGTTGTCATTAAACACAGGCAGGACGTGTAATGTAAACCCAGAACAAAACTACAGTATGAATTCAATTCTTTTTCCAATCCAATCTTTTCTAAGACCCTTATATTGCTTAACTTACTGATCAGTGCTCCCACCAGAAAAAATAAATAAAAAGTAAAGTTATCTTATACTTACTAAAAAATTACCATTTCTGTCCAAAATTTGGTTAACAAGATCTTAGTCATGAGGCTCAGGGAAAATCATGAATTCCTTGTTGCACTGGACCCTGTTTCTCATTACCACACTGCATTTGAGATTACTCTGGATTAATTTCAACGGCATTCAGTCTGGGCAACATGGCAAAACTCTGTCTCTACAAAAAATACAACAATTAGCCAGGCATGGTGGCGCATGCCTGTAGTCCAGCTACTCAGGAGGCTGAGGCAAAAGGATCACTTGAGCCTGGGAGGTTGAGGCTTCACTGAGCTGGGAGACGAAGAATGAGACCCTGTCTTTATAAAAATAAAAATAAAAATTCAGCCAGGCATTGTGACTCACACCTATAATCCCAGCACTTTGGGAGGCCAAGGTGGGTAGATCACCTGAGGTCAGGAGTTCAAAATCAGGCTGGCCAACATGGCAAAACCAAGAACAACAACAACAAAATTATCTGGGTTAGCTGGGTGTGGTGGCAGGCGCCTGTAATCCCAGCTATTTAGGAGGCTAAGGCAGGAGAATTGCTTGAGCCTGGGAAGTGAAGGCTGCATTGAGATCACACCACTGCACTCTAGCCTGGGCGATGGAGCAAACTGTGTCAAAAAAAAAAAAAAAAGAAAAGAAAAATTTTAAATGGCAGGCTCACCACAAATGATCTTCCTATTTTCCTACTTCACTGGGGAGTTTAGGAAAATAAAAACTGTGGCAAATGTAGAAGTGCCACATAAATCTTACATTGAAAACAAATATGCATTATGAGCTGCCTTCTGAACATTATTTTGATTTATTGAGAACACTTAAGGTATAGATATGGATCTTTGCACACTAAAAAAATTATTTGAGTTAGGAGAAATACTTCAGAGATCTATTACACAACACGGTGACTATGGTTAATAACAATGTATTATATACTTGAAAATTGCTGAGTAGATTTGGAGTGTTCTTTCCACAAAAAAAGATAAGTATATGAGGTAATGCATACGTTAATTAGCTTGATTCAGGTATTCCGCAATGTGCATATATACAACAAAACATGCTGTACACCATAAATATACACAATTTTTATTTGTCAACGGCAAGAAAAAGATGAAAGCAAACAAGAAAACAAGCAAGCAAGCAAGAAAGACAGAGAGGGAGGGAGGAAGGGAAAAGGAAAGAAGAGGAAAGGGGAGAAGAGAAAAAAGGGAGGGAGGGAGGAAAGGAAAGAGGGAGGGAGGGAGGGAAAGAAAGGAAGGAAGGAAGGAAAAGAAAAAAGAAAGGAAAAGAAAAGAAAGAAAAAGCAAGGAAAGAAAGAGGGAAAGAAATAAAATCGAATTTCAAAGCTTTATCGACCATATATTTTATAGTTCTACCCCTCCTTTGACAAATAACAGAACCAGAGGCCTTGAAGAGATACCCAGTGCTGGGACTATCTCTGCCTGTTTTCTCCTCATTGGTGCTGTTTTCACAACAAGCAGTGACTCTATTGGTACCAGTAGCCTCTGGGCGTCCTTTCTCATTACTCACTGCCACAAAACCCAGAGAAGGCTGATGAGACACACGCAGCAGCTCCGGCAGCTCTCGGGAATAAGAGGACTTTCAAGTCTGTGAACTCTGGGTGACCCATGTGTAGACCAGTGTCTATCTCTCAGAAGCACTGAGACCAAAAAGAGGGGATAGCAGTTGGGGGAAGGAGCCCGAGATAGGAAGAGAGCAAAGAAGGCAAGAGCCAAATAAATGAAGCTTTCTTCCTTTAACTGCAACTTGAGTTATTCCAATTGAGAATCACATTTTGAAAAGAATACACTTACCCCCACATTTCCTATTTGATATTTTTAAGCCATTTTTTCAAATGGCCTTTTTTTCTACTCCATAATTACTTATAAAGTACAGATGTTATTTTTCATAACATTAGAGAGATGAATAAGACAACTCCTGGCTTACAGGCAATTCTATATGAACCCCCAATTTCTGGAATGCAAGTTAATTCCTAATAAGTCACTATTTCCAGCCCCACTCTGTTACTCTAAACCTTACCACCTAGACTTAAAAGTCAACCTATTAGTTAAGATTACATCCATTTTTTTCTTCAAAACAGCCCTCCTGCTAGATGTTGCTATATCTGTCCTTTTCGTTTAGAAACCTTCAAGTCCACTTCACCCTACTACATGCTACATCCAAGATTCCTCCCTCTAATTTCCCAATATCAGTCCCTTTATCTTCCTGTTTTCATACGTCTCCAGAATTCCAGGCCTTCTGTACCTTAGTGGTCCTGTTTAAGTGATTCCCCTGATTACCACAGTACTTAGTTACTGGATCCTCTCTGGTCCACCATGCCTATACCAATTTGTAAGTAATGCCATTGGTACCTCTACTCATCCCCAACAAACTACCTCTACTCACTGCCAATAACTGATAGAATCTACTGTTATCTTGTCCTTACAGAGCTCTAATACAGTGCCCTGCATTCAATATTCAATAAAAGCTTTCATAACAATAAAGATGAAAGGCTCCCACTATTCATACCAGTAAGATGTAGATGGGAAAGTTAATGGGTAGCCATGGAAGGACTTTCATCACCTCATAGCAAAGGTTTGCAAAGCCACAAGCTGAAAGCAAAGTGTGCGTGAGGAGGGAAGACAATGAACATCAGAACCAGAGGCAAATTCTTGTGGCTGAGATACGAAACGTTCCTTGAGCCACAGAGAGAACTGGCAGCTCCTGAAACAAGAAGTTTCTTGGATTTTCTTTTTATTCCATTCTGCCAAGCAAAACAAGTATTTCTACATCCTAAATGAAAGTTCAGTTTGCCCTGATAATTCTTTATTGATAGCAAATCTCATCCAACCATAGCCTATCAGTTTCTAACAATTTTCCATTTCACAACAAAGGAAAAACAATATTTCTAACAGCAACCAACTATCCTATTACATGAGAACTTACTACCACCTCAAAAAAAAAAAGAAAAAAAAATCTCCACTAGAGAAGGAAATGTTTTTTATTCTAAAATGCAAAATACATAAACATATTTAAATAAAAAGAAACCAACAAATGGAATTTTTCCCCATGTAAGAATCAAGAAAGTAATATCCCTAAATAAAAGTTATGATCACAGCTTTAAACTGAGACAAATTGCCAAAAATATTATAGAACTGTGTGTGGTTTTTTTCAAGCAACTTCAGTGGGGAGTACATTCAGCGTGGCTGATGTAGGATGAGGCTCCTTCCATGTCTACAGTTGCTTGAATCTAAAGAATCAAAGCATCTCTAAAGAATCAAATCATCTCTCACATTTGTTCAATTATTTACTGTCTATAAAGCACTTTTGAGTTCATATTTCAACCAATTTTAACATCAATTCTATGATGTTAAAATTCTATCCATTTTCTAAGTAGGAGAACTGAAGTTCCGCTGTCAAGTGACTTACCCAAGATTTCACAGCTGGTGACTGTGCTGGGACTTAAAGCCAGACTCATGGCTCTAGCTCAGTATTCTTTATAGTCTTAACATCCCTTGTTTCACTTATTGATTCAAAATGACAGCTTAGCATGAACTAGGGGAAGGAAAAAAGGGAAGCAGAGGAGACAATGATGGGTATGGAAGAATGCATATCATCATCAACTCTGGAACACCCAAGTTTTAAAAACCTATTTCCCAGGCCCTATTTCAGACAACAGCTCCTTAAGAACATCTGTAGGATCTTTTTACATGTTGAGAAAGAGGCAGGGAGGCAGGAGGATGGGACAAGACACCACTGCCTCTTACTGCTTTGATCTAAGTAACAATATTTAATTTACTGTGTTTTCCCATTAAGAAAGAGAAATATGAAATTTAATTTCTCTTGAAAGAGCACATGGATTTTTAAAGTTATCAATTGTCAGTGTAAAAATAGTGTTGAATTGGGCTTCCTCCCCAGATTCAACAAATGGCTAGTCATATGACTCAGATAAATCACTTAAGTTTGCTAGGTCTTCTCTTCATTTGTACACTTGCTGAACTAGGAAATCTCTAAGGTCCCAGACAGTCCCACAATATCACAATTCTACAGAGTTACTTTACCCCACCATATACACAGAATAATGTGTCAGGTCCCAAAACACTTGAGTCTCTCAATTTAAGATTCCGAAACTAGTTGGACTATTAGTGTATCAACTCATAAGAAGAGAACAAAGCAAGAAAATTAACTTTTGAAGAAAATCCAAAGTGACACAGATACACAGATGTGGGTTTTGTCAACACAGGCTAGGCTAGTTCAGAAAATGCCAAATGATGGACTTTTAACTATACAACTACTGGAGAGGACCAGAGACAAAGAGGAGAAAAAGGCTAGTTGGGGAGATATTTTTATCTATAACTGTTAAGAGTCAAGAATGATGAGGGTGTGGGGATACCACTGGTTGACATGAGAAGGGCTTGAGTGAAGGGGCAATGGGAAACAAGGTTGTATCAGTAGGAAGGGACAGACTATAATGAACGATTGACATCAAAGCTGGATATTTAATTTTACCTGGAAGGCAATGTGAGTTGTCAAAGAAAATCTGAGCATAGACATAAAAAGATAACAGTTATCTTTTAGGAAAACATTGTACACCTTCTGATAAGGCTCACTGAGGAAGTTTTCAAGAGAGCCTCTGTTGTATAGCTACATCACATCCATTCCTAACACAAATCTCAATGAGTGAAAAAAACAGATTTCCAAATGATTCACTGATGATCTAATTTTGTAGACTAGAGTTTCCAGTAAGAAAAAGAAATCATTTCATCAGACAATTTTGGGAAGGGCCACATAATATATATTTCTGTAACAAATGCATAAAATGCAAATAATCAGCACATTAAAGTCTGCAATCAGTTTTGTAGGAAAGAATTAGTTTTTAACTGTAAATGACTGTATTTCTCAAAATTATCTTACCACAGAACTTTTTCATATGATATTTATTAAGGACAGTGCAGAAGTAGTATTTCACAGTATACCTTCTAAGACAATGAAACTGAACAGAAAGTTAAATCCATCAATAATTGATACTCATACACAAAATACATACACAGTTGACCCTTGAACAACAGGGGTTTAAACTATGACAGGTCTGCCACAGATTTTTTTTTCTGCCTCTGCCACTCCTGAGACAAGACCAAGCCCTCATCCTCTTTTTCCACCTTCTCACCCTACTTAACATGAAGATAATGAAGATGAAGACCTTTATGATGATCCACTTCCACTTAATAAATATTTTCTTCCTTATAATTTTCTTTTCTCTATATTATTGTAATAATAAATTATATAATAGACATAACATACAAAATGCATGTTATTTGACTATGTTATTAGTAAAGCTTCTGGTCAACAGTAGGCTATCAGTAGTTCAATTTCTGGGGAGTCAAAAATTATATGCAAATTTTTGACCACACAGTGGGGCAGGGGTTGGCAACCCTGGCCCTTGTGTTGTTCAAGAGTACAATGTGATTCCTTTCCTTTCATCAGCAGTAGTCACTGAAAGAATTTACAACTTCTCTTTGTACTTACTTATACTCCACAGATCAGTAGTTCCCAACCTTGGCTACGGAGTAATATCTCCTGAGGAGCTTTTGCAAAAAAATACTAATGCTCAGGCCTTACTTTCAGAACAATTAAATCAGAATCTCTAGTTAAAACATCAATAGTTTTAAAAAGTTCCTCAGACAAACCTGCCCTGGGGTTAAGATTGGTGCTCTAGATTAAGAGTTTACTATCACTAAAATGATTGATGGGAGACCTGGAGAAATGGGAAGAGGAACATGAATTCCAGTTAATAATTCAACTAGAAAATCTGCCCCTAAATGTTATTACATTTATTCTGCATATGATACTGGATCTCAAATATCCTTGGGGTTCTTTCTCCTCTGCACTTGTTCATCAGTATACTTATGGTTAAATGCTAATACCAGTGTGTGCTAAACTGATAGTGAATGATTTCAGGGAATTTTTTATACAAATGAAACCCAATTTTCTATTACTTGCCAAATTTGAATCATTTGTCTCTTTTTCTCAGAAGTTTTCATTTGATTTCCATAAAACACAGCCAAAATAAACCACAAAGTCGAAACTTTCAACTGGAAAATACATTTTTTCAAAACTGCATATCATAGAAGGTTCAGGACTGAATTAAATGATGCCATTTATTTTACAGCTGTCATTCTGAACTTGGCAATTTTATCATTCAGAATGTAATCAAGGCATCACAATAGCTGAAAACTCATGTTTCAAGGCATAGTTAAAAGTTAATCTCTCTGGGAATGCATTTATCATTTAGGAAGGTAATAGAAAGAAGTAATAATTTGTCCCTAAACCTGGTACTAATGAAGTCAGATGCTACAAAGCAACTATACTACAAAATGTTTGGTCATCCTGGCTATCATTTTTAATTCTCATCATCTTTGAATACACAGTTGTATTAGTTTGCTCTCATGCTGCTAATAAAGATATACCAGAGACTAGGTAATTTATAAAGGAAAGAGGTTTAATGACTCACAGTTCCACCTGGCTGGGGAGGTCTCACAATCATGGCAGAAAGCAAATGGCGAGCAAAGTCACATCTTAAATGGCAGCAGGCAAGAGAGTTTGTGCAGGGGAATTTCCATTTATAAAACCATCAGATCTTCTGAGACTTATTCACTACCACAAGAACAGCATGGGAGAAATGTCCCCAATGATCCAATTATCTCCTCCTGGCCCCACCCTTGACACATGGGGATTATTACAATCCAAGGCAATATTTGGGTGGGAATACAGCCGAGTCATATCAACGATGAATAGAAACAATATGATCTACTAACTTTTAGATTCAAATCCTTCCACCTATCCTCTAAACCTTTCAATTAAATAATTTGTAAATAACTAGCTCAGATGAAGTGACATCTATCTATGTATCTATCTACATAAAACTTTTAACCAATCTGTTTTCTAGGCTATATGAGAAAAAAAACAATCTCCTCTGTCCCTTATTCTGCCTTTGCAAAGGCAATCAGCTGATTCTGCTGGAGATGCCTTTCCATTTTGTCTCCATTAGGACATTCAGGTCATGAAGTTACAGGTCTGGAAGGCATCTTAACCTAATCTAAACTCTGCCCTCGGCTCTGAAACTGTGCCACAAAGCCTTTCCTCACTTCATCCAACATACTAACTATATTCCTTCTACCTAGTCTTCAAAGCTCACCTCAAACACTTTCTTTAAGGAAATCTACCTTCAATGATTCCTCAGAATAGAAAAGCAAAAAATCACTCCCTCCATATCCCTTCTGTGCCACTTCTCCTCTGGAGTATGCCCCTCTTGAGGACAGGAGCCATAGAACCACCTTTCCCCCTCTGTAGTATTGTACATGGTACAGTGTCTGGCTCAGAGGGAGGGCAATAATGCCTCATGAATGGCATCCTCAGCAGCTCTGTGAGGCCCACACAAAATCATGCACCCTAACACCATCTTATAAGCATCTTTTCTCTTTAGAATAAAAGCTCTCTGAAAGTTTAAATTACATCTTCTTTAGTATTCCCATGGAATTCAGAAGAAAGCAAGACAACTTTTGGACTCCCATATTATGAGGTAGCCCATCATATTCACATACGAAAAGGACGAGTGACATTCAAGTGAGAAGACACACATACCCATGTTCCAATTACATACTGAAAACTACTACTTCCTAGATTTTGGCAATACCTTCCCCTCTCAACATACTGACTGAAGCCAAGAAAAGCTTAGGCTCTCCAACCTACCAAACTAGGAATAAACACATCAGGAAGCTTCCCAAACAGCACCTCCTACTGATTTACACATGAACCATTGTTTTACAAATGCCAATAGGAAAACATAACAGGAAGAAGCTCTATTTAAGAAAACAACTCCAAACTAATTGAGTTTAAAGTGTTCTTATTCACTGGAGATTAAGGTTTCCTGGTAACTCCAGAATAAACATGCACATGGAAATTGAAGCTGGTTATTCTTTTGTTTTCTTCTTTCATAATATTAGTGATGAGCTCAAGAAAGAAAACCAAGCAGGAAACACAGAGGCTTCTATATTTTGTTTATTGTCAGAACTCCGGCTAAATTCCCTCCTCCTACTTATCAGTACTTCACCCATTAAGAAGCAGAAAATTTGAATAACTGGATGATAATCCAGGGTGACAAAGGTAACAAAAGTAGCAAATGCTAAGAAAAAAAGCCATATGTACACATTTCTTGATGATTTCTTGATGATTTTGATTTCACCAAAAAAAATGAAGAAAGATAATGAAATGTATTTTTCCACCACTTAAAATGCCAACTCCTTTCAGGAAGAAATTTACATCCAATGAATTAAAAAAAAAATAAAAATAAAACACCAAAATACCAGTATGGAACAAGCCACAACTGTGAAACATACAAAATGAGAGAGAACATTAGGATATTTAATACATTAATTCAAGAATCATGTCACTTAGAGAGGCGTAGAGTAACAAAGCACTCTCCGGAACTATCAATAAGAAAAACAGAAAATATTTACATGCCATGATAGCCTTTCTGCATGCTGGCTGGCTAAAAACTTCCCAAAAATATAAGAGTGATGAAAACGATATTAATGCCAATGGCAAAGAGGAGAAGGAAATTCTGATATGCAGGATAAAACCTCAATAACATAAAAGGATAGAACTCACTTTTTTCACCTAACATATTAACATCAATGACCCCGTTATTTCGTGAGTAACGCTGGCAACTAACTAGCAGAAAGAAACATACCTTGAATAAGAATATTATTCTTATCTACTATATATGTAATATACAGAGAGATATGTTACTCTGTATATTATGTTTTACTACACTGGTATGGTATACCAGTGTATAGTATGGTCTAATGTTTTACTGTAGTATTGCTGCTGTATACATATTTTAAATGACAGATATGACAGAATTATATTTTATATAAAGAACACTGCTCCTTTAAAGATATAACTTAATTTGGGGCACTCATTGAGGAGCTAAACTACTCTACACACACCAAATTTTCTTAACATGTGAGTACCTAAACCCTTTGAAGAAAGGAGTATTATGCAATTATCCCAGTTAACTGAATACCTTTTATGCACAACAGTCGAATTCATGATTTAGGCCTTGTAGAGTTTCTGAACTACATCAGGAGAAGGGGAGAAGACGCTAAGGACACCTATAGATCAGAACTTGAAAGCTAGGTGTGGTGGCACATGCCTATGGTCAGGATGCTAAGGTGGGAGGATGGCTGGAGCCCAGGGTTCTAGGCTGCAGTGAGCTACAATCAGGCCACTCACTCCAGCCTGGGCAACAAAGCAAGACCCCATCTCTTTAAACAACACAAAACAAAAACAGAAAAAGAACCTGAGATTCACACCAGACTGTGCCAGCTCCAAGTAAGAGCATCGCTTATTCTGCCACATCTGCTTCCCACTCTGTCTTCTGCTTCATGCTTCCCTCTGTGGATGGGTCTTCACCACTTACTCACAGCTTCTCCTCCTCCTAACACCGGCTTTCCCATGGTGAACCGCACCACTCCGGGCCTCTCCCTCACTCCATGCTACCTCATGACCCTCCCCATTCTGTTCTTATTCCCACTTCAGATCTTAGCTTCCTAACTTAATACAAAGGAGTCTGGCTCAGCCGAGTTCATAGAGCATGCCACACAGTTCATGTCCACCACATAGAGAAGGTTTATTGCTGCGTATGGTGCCCACATCCTGGCCCAAGCAGCTCTGGCTGGAAAAGCAGGGAAGCAGAGTCAAGTGGTGCAAAACAAGGCCTTCTCCTCTCCTTTTTTCATGCGGAAAAGTAGGAGCTATAATCACATAAACTACAAAGCCTGGAAATTTTTTAAAGTACTATTTAGGAACAAAAGCAAGTTGAAAGAATTGAATTGGCCACATGACAAATTTTAAAGCAATATACTTTGTCCAGATAAAATGCAAAAACACCAAATACATCAAGCCAAAGATCATTATTCAGAAACCAGAAAGAGTCCTAAACTCAAATGAAGAACTGATTCATGAGATGACAACAAATTATGCCTGTAAATCTCCTAGATGAAATTTATTAAGTACCAAAGATACAACTTCAAAATAATAAACCTTAGTGTGATTCTGAATCTATTTAAACAAAATGCAAAGTACTATAAAGTCCATACATTTTTTTAGTGTATTAATTTATCTCCAGCCTTTTGATTGTCCCTCTAATATGCCACAATGACCCTCATTCAGAGCCCTGTTTAGTAAAACTTGCAGTTTAAGGCAGAACTTCTCTTATTATAGAAGCGCAGTCCATTAATGATGGCATGATAATTGCTGATTTAAATAAAAACATGTATCTTGTATTAACAGTAGTCAAGCATAAAGTCAGAATATCACTTCCTAAGTCCTGGCTGCCACCAACAACCTGTATAAACTTTAAAAGAAAAAATCAATCTAAGACCATTTAGACCACAATATCCTCGACTAGAAGAAAAACACAACACCACATCCAGCTTTAAACTGTATTGATTCTTCTGTGAAGTCATTTTAAATCAGTAAAGCTTAAAGTTCTTTACTAAATGTTACTTTAGCCAGACTAAAAGGCACTATACCCAGCCCATCATCTAACAGACTGTCACCCTGTGGCTGAGTCCTTTCCCCCAGGTATCCCAAGGAATCCAGAGTAAAGAAAAAAGCCTACAGGAGTTCTCATATCAATTCAATGTCCAAACCAGGTGAAATCTCTCAGAGTGAGGCTTTCCACACTTTCACAGTCTAGCCACCACATCTGCCACAAGGTCTCCAAGCTACGTGTCTGGTCAAGAACTTAGAGTGAGAGATACAGCATATGAGTTACATCTATGGAGGCCTTTGCCAGCCAGTCAACAGTCTGGAAATAGCCTCATTTTATGTTATGTATCTAGCAATGACATTGGAGCCAACCTTTTCTCTTCAGTTGGGTGAAGAATGACAAGAAATGTCAACTCAGTGCCTAAAGATTATATAACATTTAGGCACTTCTGGATCACATTAATATTCTAAATATTATGGCCTCACTATAATTGCACTGGTCAGGCTCTGTCCAAAACGCTATACCTACATATTGCCACATTTAAAATGGGACACTGATCTTGCTACAGAAAGTGAATAGAATGGTAAGGGGTCTGAAAACTAAGTCATATGATAAGTAAGAAACTAAGTATCTTTAGTCTGAAGAAAATAAGGCACAGAGATATAAAAAACATCTTAAAAAATTTTATACCTCTGAATGTCAAAACAAGGACAAATGGATGAAAGAGAGGGGGAACATTTTTCTAAACATTAGCACTACCTAGAAATGATCTACCTTGATGATCTGAGACTTGTTCTGTCTTTATTACTGTCATATAAAAAGACACAGAAGTAACCTCAGTATGATGAGAAGTCTGACTTCTTAAATGTTTTTCAGCAAAAAATACTACATGCTCTTAAATTGCAATAATTTATTAATCCATTAACAACTTCAACCTATCTTAGTTATTGTTATGTTTTCCTTCATAAGATGGTAACTGTTTTTAATTCTGATTATAAAAGTAATGGACATCCATTATAGGAAAGTACAGAAAGAAAAACCAACCATAATCTCACCACTGAGACAGTCACAGTTAACACTTTAGCATAATTTCTTCCCAGTCATTTTTTTAGGCATAAACGTATATAACAAAATTTGAGTCAAGGTATTAATTTTTGTACTTATATAGTACAAAATTTGAGTCAAGTTATATGCCTTTTGTCCTAATTTTTGTTCTTATACAGTAACCAATTTCACAAGTCATTACAAATTTACAAGGAATTATGAATTTTAATGCTTACATAGTAATCCAATGTCTGATATACCACATTTCAAACATTACATGGCTGAGTACTTAGGTTATTTTTAATTTTATTTTATTTCAATTATTACAATATTGTGACAATGTATATCTTTGTATATGGATGTTCAGACACTTCTCTGATAATGTTCTATGTAATATATTGACTAAATTTGTCCTATGCCCCCGCTAAGATAAAAAAACAATTTGAATCGCAAGATATTGAAAAGAAAATTAAATAGACATACAACACAAAGGCAAGGCTGCTAAAATTGGATTTAATCAATTTACTCCTTCCTCACAAACAGCTAATGCCACCCTCTTCGAAAGTTGCTTCTGACCCACGCAAAAATGTTTATATTTGCATATTATCAGTTAGGGTAATTTTTAACTATATAACATCAAAATAGTTCTGAAATCTTAATATCAACCATAAATAAGGAAGTTTGTATCTCAAGATCTTTCAATTAAAGGAAATGCTGGCAAGTATAGGAATTAAAATAGGTATTTAATACATAAAGGGAGGGCACTTTACAAAATAACATACAAAGCTTTTTAAACTAATGCCAATAAATCTCTTAACTAGCCCTTTCAATGGTTACTTGCACTACAAATCTGTAATCCAGAGTCCAGTCTTGTGACCCTTCTTAAAAGATCTATTTTCATGAATTCAATTTCATTTTCCACATGATCCAATGCATTGAGTTTGGTTTCAAGAAATCAATTTAATCAATAATGACTAAACTTTCCTCAGATGTTGATTTAAGATTAAACAAATTGCAGTAGTAATAAAATTACATTCACTATCATTAAACATACATTTTTAAACAATCTCAATGACATTCTTTGCTCTGTGGTTTTAGAAAGAGGAATACAGGAACTGTGGTTTTCATAAAGAGGTTGTGTGAAATGACTGATGAAATAACAGAGATGAATACACCATTACAATGCAACTCTAAGCAGATGACTCTACAACATGCTAAGAGAATACAGATTCAAAACCCAGTCTTCCTGTGTTCAAATGAACACAAGAACAGAACTTAAAAATGCTAGAGGAATAAATGATGAGCAAATCACTTGATCTTTTTCTTAATCTCTTCTTACTAACCCTGATTTACTAGATTCTTAATAGAAGATGAAGAGTAAATCATAAGGTAGTAAATAGGATCAATTCTCATCTTTAATAACTTTCTAGATGATGACTAAACAACCTTTATGGGATGGAAAGTAATTTTTTTCTAAGTCTTACAAGCAGCCAGTTACCCCTATCTAGACAGTAGAGTAAAGAAAACATGATCACAGATTCTCTCACTGGAACATTCTTAGGGCAATAGTATTGTGATCAGTAATAAGAACTCAGTGAACATTAGCTTTAAGCCCTAAGTTTTCATTAGCAACAACACATTGGTAATCACCTTTACTCAAGCTTGGGACCAACAATGTAATGCTGCACAGCCTTCTCAGTGAACCTTGAGAAACCATCAAAACATCAGATACTCTTCACTGCATATCCTTCCATAAATCTGAATTGTGAGTCATGTACGTGTATTACCTATTGAAATAAATACTAAAATTAAAGCTTTAAAATATCCAGATCTTATTTAAATCAAATTTGATTTGTGTTTAAGCATAAAGACTCAGTATTAGAAAAAGCACATTCATGGGCCAGAGTTAACCTTTTAAATAATTAAACCAAAACATACCCATTACTAGAGGAAATAACCCACTAGAAATATAAAAATAATGGCCAGTGGAGAAAGCAGAAGTAACTTTATCACCTCTGCTGCCCCTCAATAAGAGGACTCAAGTAATCCCTATCTAAGACCATCTAATGCACCCATTTTTAGGTACAGAAAGAACCAAATATTTACCTCAGGAATTTTCCCCAGGAGACAAAACTTGCTATTTTCTAGTCTCAAAACACCAAAAGTAACATTTGTCTAAAAACAATGAGTTTGAAAGGTTTTAAAAATACATCACATAAGCCACCAAACAATATCTCATTTTTTAAGTCTGTTAGCCCTTGTGACAAGCCATGGTTTATAAGGTCAATTTTCCAAATAAATAGCCAATATATTCAAAGAGTATAAAATAGTCCTACATTAAAATATATGATGTGTACTTTGGGAAAAAATACTGTACATAACCCAATGCAACGAAAAACTTGGCTTTCATCAATTATAATGCTGACTGGATTTTGTCTTCTTCAACCATTGGGATTAGAGATTCCTAAAGCAGTTTGCTTTGATGAGTCATATGTGTAATACAATCACTGACCCTATCCCCACCTAAAATACTGTAACCCATTTTCCCCTCCAAGATCTGACCATAGTCATTTCACAAGAGAAAGAAAAAAATAACTGATTAAAAGGAAATAGAACAGACAGTGAGTAAGCCATGAACAATTGCCCAAAGAACTGTAAAAAACCTGGAAGATTGTTTCCATGTGTTTCCACTAGATAGAGTTGCCATTAGGAGTGAACGGAGAATACTGATAAAGTTATATCCATTCCCGCCTTTTGTAAGTGTAGTCAGAGCCAAAGAATAAAAAGTACAATTATGGGAGAACTTTGCACATTTTTAACACAGAAAAGTATCTGGAATGGATCCAATGCAAATATCTAGTTTATTCTGTAATCCCATAACCAGAGAATATAAAAATGACTTTATATACATTTTTAATATACATAGAAAAAAGATGAAGGGTGTACAAATAATTCTCTTTCAAAGGCAAGATTACAAGTCAGGCACAGTAGCTTATGCCTGTAATCTTAGCACTTTGGGAGGCTGAGGTGGGTATATTACTGGAGGTCAGGAGTTCAAGACCAGACTAGTCAACATGGTGAATCTACTAAATATACAAAAATTCACTGGGCGTGGTGGCGCATGCCTGTAATCCCAGCTACTCAGGAGGTGGAGGCAAGAGAATCACTTGAACCTTGGAGGCAGGGGTTACAGGAAGCCAAGATGGAGCCACTGCACTCCAGGCTGGGCAACAGAGCAAGACTCTGTCTCAAAAAAAAAAAAAAAAAGGCAAGATTACAGATTCCTTTTTTCCTCTTTTTGCATGACAAATATATACTCATTGTAGACAATTTAAAAATGACTTGTGATTTTAAGAAATAGATTTAGTATAAATGACTAGGTAGTTAAAAATCTAAAGATCAGAGTATCAAAATGTGACAAATAACATCTACAGTCTTAGTAAATTTTTCTACAGAATCATTTTCCCCATTAAAAGGTATTATAGTTTGAACTATCCACCAAAAAGTCGTATGTTGAAGTACTAATGCCTGGGACCTCAGAATGTGACATTTGGAAATAGGGTCACTGCAGATGCATAATAATAAGTTAAGATGAAGCCACACCAGAGTAGGGTAGGCTGCTAATCCAATATAATTGGTGTCTTTATAGAAAGGAATAATTTGGATACAGAGACGAGCACAGGGGAAGAATGCCATATGAAGAGGGCGGCAGAGATCCAGGTGATGCTTCTGCAAGCCATGGAACACCAAAGATCACCAGCAAACCATCAGAAGCTAAAGAAAGGCATGGAGAAGATTCTCCCTCACAGCCCTCAGAAGGAACCAACCCTGATGACACCTTGATCTTGGGTTTCTAGCCTCCAGAACTGTGAGATGATAATTTATCACAGTTAAGTCACCCAGTTTATAGTATGTCAGCCCTATCAAACAGACAAAAAGCTTCAAAGTACACCACACAAAGACATTACACTTTGACCACATTTTTTCCTCTAACAATCTCATTTTTGATGAATAGTGCCTGCAAAATCAACTCTTTTTTTTATCAAATGTCCCAGCCCCTCCTTCCCCTCTATTGTTGCTATTAGGTAAGACTACATAACTAAGTCTTCTCCTATAGAGTGTGAGAGGAAATGACAGATGCCACGTTCAGCCCTGGGCCTTATAACCCATGGCATTTCCCTCTATTCAACACTCTATCTCCCTCACCAGCTCACACCTGGACATGGTGGTGACCCAGCTTCAACAAGGGAGATGAAGGCCATGCCTTAGGGACAACCCAGCTATGTCTTAGAAGGAGCCTGGCTCACTGACTGACAGGATGGGACCCAGCTACCAGCACAGCTGGAAGACTCTCCTTGGAATGGTATGTGAGAGTACAACAAATCACTGTGCTCTTTGAGATACTATATTGTTGGGGTTTTGGGGTATTTTTTTTTTTTTGCCATAACATCTTAGCCTTTTACCTTTTATTCTTTATTAAGTGTTTGGGAAATAAATCATTTCAAACCCATGTAGTAAAACAGGGTGTAGAAAACTGGGTAGATCTCTGAAAAAAAATAATAACTTTGACTCAACGGGAGAAGTGTATAAGCTCAACAACTACTATTATAGCTTTAAGCTTGAGATAATATGTTTGACAATCTTTCTGTCTGTTAAACTGAAATGTAAGCTCTTTCTGGAAGCATACTAATTCTTATTTTGGAAGATATTTTAAAATTAATTTTATTATTTTCTAATTTAAAAACTTTAATAAGAATAATTAATTAAATAGAGCAAAATTTAGTCATATTAGTATGCTTTTGCATATATTTTTATGGTACAAAAAAACCATAAAGTTACATATGAAAGTTCCACACTCCTGCTAAAATCTCTATATAGGGAGAGGCATTATGAAGCTAGATAGGTATCCTTCCGGCTTAGAAAAGTTGAGGAGCTGAACTTTAAACTCAGCTAAAGAGAGGTTTTAATTTTTGTTTCATACCTCAAAGTAAAAAACTAAGAAACATCCCAATAATAAGCCTAGATCCTTCATATTTGCATTAGTTTAGAGAGAGAAAAGTATTTCTTCAAAGATGCTAGTGAGCAGTAATGTGGACTAGTCCTTAAATGTTTCCCCAAATGTCATTATGTAAAACTAGAATACGTGTGACAGCATGCAAGTTCCTGAAGGACAATTCAGTATTTCTCCATGACTTCATTCTACTGTAGATGAACCAGAATGTCTACTTCTGTCTAGTCAAAACAGTGAAAAATGACTCTTCTGGAATTTGGGCTGTTTGTCTTCGAAATTACAGGTTTTTTGCTGGATGAGCATACAAATCCTATATGGACACTTGTCTATGGGAAAGACACTTCCTGTAGAACTAAAGAAAAAAATGAGAGAATAAAATGTACTCCCATCTAGTTATTCACAGACCTCATTAATCGGTGACCAAGAATAGAATCTATGACTCTAACTCATAGTTTGTGGGATGCACACATGTTCCTGGATTCAAACATGTGTTTCCATTTAAACTGCTGGAATGTATATATGTCTCTGCAAAGAGTGAGAAATATTAGCAAATCTGGGAATGAAAGTCCTTTATGATCATATACACCACATTTTGATGCAGATTTTAAAATGTCTGAAATCACAAAGATGAAGCATATACTTTTTCATCTATCTGTGACTTAAAGAATAATGAAGAAGAATCCTTCCACAGATAGCATCTATATTTACCATCATAGCCAACCCATGGGAAATCTATGATTTCTACTATTTGTTTTCTTTATATTTTATTTTTTTCTTTGAGACAGGGTCTGACTCTGTCACCCATGCTGGAGTGCAGTGGCACAATCATGGCTCACTACGGTCTTAACTTCATGGGCTCAGTTGATCCTCCCACCTCAACCTCCAGAGGAGCTGGAACTACAGGCACATGCCATTACACTCAACAAATTTGGGGTTGTTTTTCCAGTAGAGGTGGGATTTTTCCATGTTGCCCAGGCTGGTCTTTTTTTTTTTTTTTTTTTTTTGAGACAGTCTTGCTCTGTTGCCCAGGCTGGAGTGCAGTGGCGCGATCTCAGCTCACTACAACCTCTCCCTCCCAGGTTCAAGGGATTTTCATGCCTCAGCCTCCCAAGTAACTGGGATTACAGGCATCTGCCACCATGCCTGGCTAATTTTTGTATTTTTAGCAGAGACAGGTTTTTGGCGAGGCTGGTCTCAACTCCTGACCTCAAGTGATCCGCCTGCCTTGGTGTCCCAAAGGGCTGGGATTACAGGCACATACCACCATGCTCAGCCCCCGGATGTTCTTGGATTCCTGGGCTCAAGTAATCCGCCAGCCTCAGCCTCCGAAAGTGATAGGATTACAGGCATGAGCCACTGCACCCAGGCTTTTTGTCTTCCGTTGTCTTACCCTTGTTGCTAAGCCTGCCCCAGCTAACACCAGGGCATTCTGAAATGCTCAGGTATTGAGTATAAGTTGGAGATTAACCAATGTCAGACAACGCCAAGTCAGGGGGCACAGTACCTAAACTGCAACAGCCTGAGCCTACAAAGCAAGGGTGGAAAACTGGTAGTCTAGCATATTCTATTTGGCCAGTAGAGCATTTTAAAATGGGTTTTAATTTAAAAACGTTTAGAAAAGATCCTCCCATCCTATTCATCAGATAGGATAGTACACCTCACCCTGCATAATAAACCCCTCCTATGTCACAAGCCAACCAAATGAAGTATGATGCCACATGAACGAATCCACGTCTGAGCCCTCTTACATTTTGTTTATTTGCCTTCAAGCAAACATTTAATTAGATTTTCCTGGGAAGGAGACTTCCTGGAATGGTTAAGTTCCACATAGCATCCCCTCTTTTCCAGCTCCTTCCTGTACAGAAACCTGTTCTCCTCCACAGGAAGAGGAGTGTTCTTCTAGGATAGCTGCTGAGATAGGTGTTATTTCCTCTTATTTATCACCATGGCAAGAGTAAAAGGCAACTTACCTTTTGAAAAAAGTCTTCCCCACTTCTGCCTTTCCCTTCAGCAGCAGCTGTAAATAAAAATGTATACATTTAAAATACTTTCTTTTTTCAATATATGCATTCAAAAAATTTTTAAACATCAGATACGAGAATGCAAAAGCAAACAAGATGCCAGCCCTACTCTCCCATGGCTCAGTGCCTCACTGGGATGCAAAACTCGTAACGAACAGCACTCCAATCCATCAATTACACATCTCTAGATTAGTTGACACTCTTTTGCTTTGTCTGAAAGACTCATGAACCCCTACACACTTAGATGATGAAAGTGATCTCTTCCTTTCATAAAGAACTATATGAATAAACGCAACTATCAAAGTAATCAACTGTAGCATTACAAGCTCTTCCTATCTGTGATCAATCCCAGGCACAAGAGGCTGCCTTGTCAGCAAGCGGCTCAAGTATATGGCCTACTTCAGAGCTGTTTCCATTTTATGCTTTATAATGACTATATAATCTACTTGAATTTCAGTTGGCATCATATACTTTTAATTCGCTCCTTCAGTTATATATACAAAGAGAGGGGGGGAAAAAGCATGAGAACAGTAAGGGTGAAGGTCACAGCCAACAATGAAACTGCATGTAACATTAATTAAAAGATCACTATATTTGAACATCATTTTTATAGATAAATGGTAGCCTATAAATACAGGACAAACCCATTTCTCAGTCTGTGTACTAGATCTTGTATTTTATGAACATTTTTAATTCATTTGTGTTGAGGGGTAGAGAATTTGACTAACAGGAGAGCAGCAATAGAGAGCCAATAGCATCTTGCTTGCAAGAGACTCAGACTGCATCTTTCTAAGCCAAACAGAACTCTGATTCAGATGTAGGGTGGAGTGGTTAATGGGAAAAGTCCGGTCAGGACAAAGAAAGGTACTGAAGCGAGAACTACTAGAAATTAAAGTCTGGAAGACCACAGTAAACCAAACATCTGCTAGGCAATATCTCAGTATGGCCATGTTTGTGTGTAGTACATGCATGTGTGTGTGTGTGTGTGTGTGTGTGTGTGTGTGTGTCCGTCCGTCCAGAGCACTTGTTAAAATGACTAAAGACCCAAGAAATATGGCAAAGCAATCACTTAAGAATCACATTTGTCACTTAGCAAGTTTTGACAAGCACCTACCATAACTTTGACATTGTTCAGTGAAAGGTTCAAAACTTGAGAAATACTTTCTGCCCTCAAAGAAATAAAAGTATTTAAATTCTTTTCTCACCAAACTTAAATTTTACAGTTAAATATAAGACACCTTCTCTATTTTTATAGAAATGTGTATTTTTTACCAACACATTTTTATTCAAACAACAGACTGCAGAATACATGTTTCTGGAAATCCCAAGGACAATCTGAAAAAAAAAAAAAAAAAAAACCAAGAGCTAAAAAAGATTTTAAAAAATGTATTCTAACGTGTGGTAGGGCTGAATAATGACTCCTAGCAAAGGTGGTCATGTATTAATCCCTGGAATCTTACTTGGCAAAAGAGACTTTGTAAATGTGATTGAGTAAAAAGATAGGAAGATTATCTTGAACTAGCCAGATGGGCCCAATGTAATTATGTCCTTAATGAAAGAGGCAGGGGGCTCAGAGTACAAGAAAGTGATATGACAATGGAAGCACAAGGAGAGATGATACATGACAACAAAGGACAGATCAGAGAGGATGAAGATTTGAAGACAGAGGAACAGGCCATGAGCCAAGGACTGTAGAGGGCCTCTAAGAGCTGGAAAAGTCAACAAAATTGATCTTCCCATATGGCCTCTGTAGAAAGTACAGCCCTGAAAGAAAGTACACCTTGCTTTCAGCCCAGTGAAACCCATTTCAGACTTTAGACCCAAAAACGTAAGATTTCTGTTGTTTTAAGCCACTACACTGTGGTAACTTGTTATAGCAGCAAAAGCAAACTAACCTCTGATGCTAATATCTTTTTAACTTTTCTTTTTGCATGAATTCCACACCATCAACAGCATGAACTGCACCCAGACACTGTGCCACTCCAAGTCTCAGGTTCCAGCCCAAGCCGAGGACCAAGGGGAGTGGGTGGATGAGTGGTGAGCAGCTGAAAGAACACTTGAGGAATCACAGGAAGTTGTGACATGGCTTTATTCTCTCTCGGCACAAGTGAGCCTGGGAGCAAACCATGGTGCAAACCTGGCACGAGCCAACCCAGGCGCAAGCCCTATGTACAGCATCAGCAGGGTAATTACACCTTTTACAGACAATAGTGGCTCTCCGCCAAGCACGAGCTCACATAGGTGATCATCTAATGCACCTCATGTGTTGTGGTTATATAATGAGTGGAATTGTGCACCTGCGCTCCAAACTCCAGACTCATGCTGAATTGAATGTCTGCCTCGGCCTATTCTTGACCGTAGCACCTCCATTTTCCTTACATTCCACCCCCTAGGCCGAGGGAGACACAACACAGACCTTGGATGCACAGGCCCAACACACAGACCTCATACATAGGCTCTGGAAACATAGGCCAGGCCCCAGACACACATGCTTTACACATAGGCTCTGGGCACACAGGCCTCAGACACTCAGGTCCAACACATAGGCCTTCCATTCCACCCCCTAGGCAGAGGGAGTTTTTCTAGTGGGGAGACATGCCCACAGGGCAGAACCCTGGACCCAGAGTCCACAGCAGTAATACAGGAAGCAACAACTCCAGGTTATGGTGGGCAACCACCCCATGATGACATTACTCCAATGTTGCTTTATATATTAAGCCAGGTTTTTATTTCCCTTCCTTCAGGAGCACTGGGGCAGAGAACGACAGGTTACTGTTGGTCCGCATACCTGGTCGGAGGAGGTCATCCTTCCTCCCATAGGTTTTGACACATGGCTTAGGCCTATATGGGCCAGTGATGAACTAGCCACTTCTGTTAACTTTTAGGTAGTTAAACATAAGGTTAAGCCTCAATAAACTGCCAAGCTATCACTGCAGATTATCACAGGTGTCACCACCTTGGTTACAACATTCACACTGCTCTGATTTCAGCCCACTAGCTACTTTGTCCACACCTGCTATCAAACCATATGGTGTCAGTACTCGGCTGGACCATGACAGCAGTCCAGGCAATAGCAGCACTCCAGCTAGACCCATTAGTATATCATACCTCATCAGGAATGCAGGGGTGCCTCAGGCCCCGTGGCCTTATCTTGCATTAGGACTACAGGATCTAAGCAGACCTCCTGTAGCTCTGCTGCTAAGGGCCTTGTATTCAGCGTACTCTGCTGCTCCAAGTAGGTGCCACACTTTGCAGAAGTGAATGTCTGTGCCATCCCAGTCCAGGGGCGGGGGGGTCATCAACCATGAATGCACCAATCCTGCTATCAGATAAGTCATCTACATCATGACTGTAGCCCATCCTGCTTATGCTCTCATGAGCCTTAAGGGCAGCAAATGCAATTACTAACTGCTTCTCTATCAATGAATATTGGAGCTCAGCTCCTTTCCATATTTGGGACCAAAAGCCTACTGGCATTCTCAAGCATTCCATGTGCTGCTATAGGCCCCAGCCAAAACTATCTGTGGTCACATGAACATCCAGCTCAAACAGGTGCCTCTGGTCAACGACCTGTAGGGTTTGTGCCTGCTGAATAGCCCACTTAGCTGCCAGGAAGGTGGTCTCAGCTGCACCATCTTAAATCTAGGCAAGGGGAGTGTTGCCACTTCTAAATCTACAAGAGAATCAGAAGTTAACATAATATCATTAATAAAACCATAGGGGTCCCCCTGCAGGTGGTTGGCCCTAGCCAAAGGGGACACCCAGGCAAGATAAAAGGTCAGTGCCCAAACCTAATGACAAGTGTCTTGGGAGGCACTTAGCCAACTCAGGCTGTCTTTGTCTAAGGCTAAAAATAGTTTAAAAAGAGGCACCCTCAATGATACCCACTGTCACAGGGCAATGAAAGTAGCAGAGAAGGAAACAGATTTGAAAATATCTAGTGGCACTGAGGAAACTCTGCTGTGAAAAGAAATTTTTAGAATCCAAGATATTTTCAAAAGTCTATCAAGCAAAGTAGATAATCACCCCTTTTACCACAAGATATTCCTTCACGGGTTAGAATTCAGCTGTTGAAATTTCATCATACAACTACATTTATTACAGAAACTTCCTTGAGGAGACTTATTTTGCTCAAGGCAAACTCATTACATCACACCTTGTCATGCCCCTTCACTCCAAGTCCATCAAAACACTAAACAGCCTTCACAATATGGCCCTTCAACCTCCAGATGAATAAAAAGGGGAAAATTTCCTAAGTTAGACCTAAACTATTACTAATTCTGTTATCACTAAAATTTAACCAGAAACCTGCACCTTCAGCAAGTTTATGATTTGAGGGGAAACAGCAGGCAGAGCGTCTGAAATGGCATATTACATTCACTGGGACCAAAAATCTTTGGACTTTTATTCCAACTGTTTGTGTACAAGAAATTCCAAATCTGAGCCTGATTTTACCTCAACACTGAGGTATCTATTTCCCAAGCCCATCAATGCCTTGGTAAAAGACTCTGATGAGTTCTTGGCTAGATCATGGTCTCAGGTGCAAATGGTGTTGAGTCCCAATCATTAGTACTTCCTAGGGAGAAGCATCCTCATTTCATTCCCAGGTTGCCATGTTTCCTGAAGGATTTTTACTGACCCCAAGCAGACAAAGCTATCAAAAGCCATGAGAGCCAATTAAGAGAGTGACATTTCACTAAAAGTCTTCTCTTCTCCCAAACACGAATTCATCTGAGCCCAGATTTGAGAGTCTAATTCTCCTACTTTAAATTCATAAGTATCAAAATATAATCTGTTTACAAGAAGTGAGAGATGAGAGAGAAGGGTATCATTGAAGAACATTACTTTCTCAATATAAAATTAGGCATTTAAAACGCTACTTTATAAAATAATGATAACTAAAATAAAATGCTCATTTTACAGACCCAGAAAAGCTGACACTTTCATTCCACAAATACTTAGGGCTTAGGTTCCATGCTAACGAATCAAAATAGGCAAGGTCCTCCCCTCATTCAAATTACAACCCTGACCTGTACAATATTCAAAGCAACCTAACTGGTGAGATTAAGCCAAAGTTAAAATTCAGTACTCCTAGCAACTTTCCTGGAGAGTTTTTCACAGTCACAACTCTACCCAAATTAAACTTATTACAAATTTATGTTAGCTATTCTTATTCTAGACAATGCACTGAAAAGATAATCATTTCACTCCTAACCCAGCACTGGAGCTGGACAGCTACTGTTAGACCTGAAGAACAAAGGGCACTTATAGGGAGACCATTAGAGAGCTGTATTGGAAGAAAAAAAAAAAACATATGATAATATCTTGATTGAAATAATTTCATTATATTTGGAGGGCAAAATGGTACCTGTGAAATGAGCCAAACCATAATTTATGTCATGATATTCCCTGACCTTTAAAGTTTGATTACACTCAGTGGTTAAAATACTTCTATTGAGTCTTTGTAATCTTAGTCACTGATACTCCCTCATCTTTTTTATTCAACAGTAACATGAGCACATATATAATAATTTAGCAGGTTTTTCTTAAACTGCCTTTACAATATAACTTCTGCCTGATGTTCCAAAGTTTATTCGCTTGACTGTAAAAACACTAGGTTATTCCTGCCAATGAAAGCAATTGTCTTTATTTTCATGACATAGAACTCCGAGAATAAATTACTTCAACCTACTGAAATGTGGCTGACTGAATGTGCAGGTAAAGCATTTCATATTTTAAGCTGAACAATTCATTTTTTATGTTTATTATAATTTCTCTAATGCTTTGCCATATTTTATTTCATAGTTTTGCTTCACAAGAAATATGGGATGGCAAAAGCCACTGCCAATAAAAACAGCAAAAGTAGAAACAGGTGTAAACTATTACAATGCCCCCAAACTACAGAGTAAGTCCAGTTAATGACTGAATTAAAGGGGCGAGGGGGAGCTTGACTTTAAATTCTTCCTGGGGCACATGGAAACTTCTGTTTAAATATCCTTTTCATTTTGAAATGCTTTTCTGTCATAAGATCTGATGCTTTATGGAGCCAACTCTAAACACGCAAGGACTATGTTCTTCATATTTATAATGTAGTATGAAATATCTTTAAACATTACTTTGATAAACAATAAGGTTTCTTCCCCTTTGGAATATGAGCAAGAAAAAAACCAAGTCCAAACTATAAAAATAATTGAGATATAATTCTTCAAATCTGTAAAGAATCAGGGCATTCCTCTCCATTGTTTTTCTTTTTAATACAACCCAACACATTTGCAACTAAGAGGGATGCTGTGCCTTTAGGTCACCTGCCAGAGGTGGCCTGATTCTCATGCAAAAATGTCTTACTCAAAATCTAAAACATTCACTTATTGTATCAATTCAATCCATATTCTAAAAGGGCTATGCCATATATTTTATTCTATATATTAACTGCTTCCAGAAAACTGTATGTTAACTGTTTCCCTGACAACTTAGCCCATTCCAGTGAAAGAAGAATCAGCAAAAAAGATGTGTAAGATGCCGTTTCTATACACTCTCAGATAAACTTTTTATATTCATGAATTATATCTTGTACTTTGGACTGGCATGCAAAGCTCTAAGAACCAACTGAGAAAAGAGTAGTCATTAAGTTTATTTTTAAAGTTTCTTCCACTTCAGAATTAAAATCATAGTCATCATTAAAATAACCAACTGAAGAATACTTCCAACTTTAAATTTCAACAGTGAAAAGTGTCATCTGAATGCTGTATCTCAGAAGTGTGAGAATTTTCAGATGCTATCTCTCCCCTAACTCTACCTAATTACCAGACTTCACTGTGAACAATTCAAATTCACCTGCCCATAAAAAAAATTAAATAAGCCTGTTGAGAAAAAATCAAAAGTAGACGAAAATAAATACAATGTTTCTCTTAACAGTGGCTAGATTAAGGATGGTTTTCTTCTTCACTTTTCATATTTTTACTTAAATATTGTTATATTTTTGCAGTTAAATTCCCATGGTCAAAAATGCAATTTTAAGTTGGTTTTTAAAAGTATAAAACAGAATGCACAGGCCGGGCACAGTGGCTCACGGCTGTAATCCCAGCACTTTGGGAGGCCGAGGTGGGCAGATATCTGAGGTCAGGAATTTGAGACCAGCCTGGGCAACACAGTAAAACCCCATATCTGCTAAAAATACAAAAAAAATTATCCGAGAGTAGTGATGCATGCCTGTAATCCCAGCTGCTTGGGAGGCTGAGATAGGAGAATCTCTTGAACCTGGGAGGCAGAGTTTATAGTGAGCTGAGATCATGCCACTGTACTCCAGCCTGGGTGACAGTGTAAGATTCTGTCTCAAAAAAAAAAAAAAAAAAAAAAAAAAAAAAAACCCAGAATGTATAGAATGACAAATTCTATATAAAAGTCTGCACGTGTACATATCAGACACAGATATAAAGAAACATGTATTTAGATATACAGATACATAGTGAATGTGTTAGAAAAAAGACCTAAAGGATAAACACCAAAATATTAATAACAGTTGTTATTTGAGTGGTAGAATTCTTGGGTCTGTTTATCACTTTTATCACTTTTTCTTTGTATTTTTCAGCATATCTTTAAATAGCTGGAATTGCTTTTTAATTAGGAAAAATTCAGGTAAAAATTAATTTTAAACCTTCCTTCCTATTTGAGAATGAACCAGGGTTTCACCATTACTGGTTTGTCACAGCATCATTTTAGCCCACAGTGTATAAAGCAATCATTGGCAAAAGTATGAAAATCAAATGTGGATTTAAGTTGCCTAAGGAGATAGAATGACTAATGCAATATCAGAGATAGATAATGAACAATCAGTAACATCATACGATGTACAGATCTTAGGCTTTAACCAATTTACTACTTTCTAGATTGAAACACTGACTTTGTGCAGCACTCAGGGGAGACGTTTTAACAATTTAGGCCTATAGCGGAAGTTTTGCAGCTGAAAACAGTAAACAATCTAATATTTGGAAAACCTCTGTGAGTTATATCCAAACACTACACCAGCCAAAGAAGACCAAAATAGACACCCTCCAAAATGTGTGATCCACAAAAAGAAAAATGTATATGCATACATCTCCTATTCTAGGCTGTCTAAAACAAAGCGCAGTTTCACTGAACGGTCACATCAAATGAAACATGAAATAAAACAGAAATTTAGCCCATTATAAAGGGCTCTATGGCTCAGAATTTTAAAAAAAGAGAGAAAGAGATGGATTTCCATGGCAATTTGGGACAAGAGGATAGGCCAATAATTGAACTACACCAATAATCCAAGACATCTCTTGAGACTATTTTTAAAAATTTCATTTCCCACAAAACATTTTAACAGAATAAGAATTAGATTATGATGGAGGTTAGGGGGAGGATTCCTAATCCGTCTAACAATGGGGACCACTGCTACTTCGTAAGACTCTGCAGACCACACACACTTCTCAAAATGTGGATTGCAGGGGATTTTTTTCACATGTCAAATCTTTTTCCTGCCAATATTCTAATGCTGAGAACAATCTAAGATAGTGCTGTCCCTGTCACACTCAGGGCCCAACGAAAAGCAAGCCAAGGCCAGCGTTCTCTCAACTAGGGGATTTTAGTGTCAGAAAGCATCTGCTGCTGTCAATTGTAGGGAAATACATATTCCCAAAAATTGGAGAACATCTACATTATTTGCTGCTTTAAGCAACTTTGAATTTGAACTCTTAGTAACTCTCGCTAAGGGTTTATTCGAACTTCAAATTTATTGGTCTAACAATGAAGACTTCCTGGTGGACTGATGACCCTAACATATGTCAATGAAATTTCAGTCCAACTTATTAACAGAAACATTGGCCATGTCAAATGCCTCGCTTTCAGACACTATTTTTTCTTATATAAGCAAATCCTGAAGCACCATTTAGTCTGGCCTGAGGTCACAACACTATTTGAAGACTTTGGGTATTTATATAATGTCAACATTTTTTAGAAAAACAACTCTAATCCTTTACCAAAATGTAAACAACGTTCATGATTTAATGGAATTAGGAATACCTAATACACCATAGTGAGCTTATGCTGATCTTCCATAAAGCTACGCCATCCAATACGACTGCCACTGGCCACATGTGCCTCATGAACACTGAAAATGTGGCTAATCTGAATACACATGTGCTGTAGTATAAAATGCAAACAGGATTTTGAAAATGTAGTAAAAAAAGAATGTGAAAATCTCAGTAATGTTTTAATTATATGTTGAAATGATGTTACTTTTATATATTAGGTTAAATAAATAAATAAGACTAATCTTATCTGTTTTGTTTCACTTTTCTTAACGTGGCAAAAAACACAAAATTACATTTGTGGTTCACATGATATTTCCATTGTAAAGCAATGCTATAGGGAATAATAACTAACTTTGCTGTTATCCAAAGAGGATTGAAAAATTTCAAGCAGAGCACACAGCCACAGGCTATGAGGAACTGAAAACAAAGAATATTTCCAAATAGTTAAGAGTCAGCAGCTTGAAATCAAATTCTATCTGTCTTAACCTGCTGAGAACATTTTGCGGAGGGAAAGGAAAAGGTTGGCCAGTACTTTTAGGGATGGAGGGAAGGTTAAAAGAATTAGAGCAGTTTGAATAAAATATGTAACATTAATAATCATTTACTTAATATCCATCTTTGGCCCAACCCAAAGCCATGAAACTATTTAAGAGTTTATGTGGCTGGTTATTTAATGGAATGAAGTTTATATTTATTTTGTATTTGTAATAACATGGCAATGGGGCAAGCCAACTTGTTTTAAATCAGAACCAAATGTGTTCCAGGCATGTTTAAAGTTCAGGTTATATGCAGAAATCCATGTCAGGGCAGTCTGTTTTCCTATTTCTCCACCAAAACTGGAGGTTGAGGGAGAGCAAAGAAAAGACATGCCTGCTTTCATCGGGGCTGCTCCTATTCATCTTTATGCTAAAAATCACGTATTGATTTATTTACACAAAATTTATTTAGCATCAAGGCACAGAGAACAGATAAAACTCATGGAATCAGAAAATTCTGGGTTCAAATCTAGGTTTGCCATTTACTAATGGCATAACTCTGGGCAAATTCTTTAGGCTCCATCAAGCTCTGTTTTACCCCTGAAATATGCAAGGTAGCACCCTGTAAGCATTTAGTAAATGGAAGCCTTCCACTTTGACCTCTAAGGACTTACAGTTGTGTAATAAAAATAACAAGACTCTAAAACATTACAGAAGAGTCACAGATAATTAAGTACAGGAATTCAAAGAATAACTAAGGTACAGACTTTTGAACTGATTATTTAATGTAGAATTTAGACATGAGGACATAAGGAAAGGGAATTCTGGGCAGAGAGAATGCTGTGAATACTCATGAATATCTGATTCCAAAACTTCATTTTGTTTTTTAAATGCCTCAGAGCACTTAAAATAGCACCTGTGCCTAGAAGGAGCCAGATGGTACAGGCCAGGGGAGGAAGGGGAGCTCTCCAGCAATGGTGAAAAGGAATCCCTCAAGCTGGCAGATACTTTCTTCACCAGGGGAAGTCCCACTCCTTAGAGAGGTGTTCCGAAATACATGGTTTTGGGGCAGTGGAGGCAGGACAGGTGGGGGGTAGTTTTATGATTGCCATAGAATGGGGAAGGAAGAAAGAACAGTGATACAGACATTTGGTGTCCAGGGCCCAGAACACCCACAAAGGGTTGTATAATACCAGGAGTATAACACCAATGATACCCTAGATTTTTTCTTTTAGGAAATGTCCTTTCTTCAGTAAATGATCTTCTAAATAGCACGTATCAATGCCACTGCTTCAGTGTCAGTGACTTAGATTACTCAAGTGCCGTACACTACCATGAAAACCAGGAAGGACAGCTATTTCCTCAGGGTTCATGATTGCTCCTGGGTTCTCCGCATGTCCAGTTCTAGGGCATCATATTCCAATTCAGGTCCATGGATGATGCAATGCTCTACCTGTTAGGGGCTGTACTATCATAAGACAGCCATGTAGCAGTTATTTACCATAAAATGTATCAGCATTCGAGGTCATTCCCTTGCTGGTGAGGACCACCAGTCAACAAATCACACCAAAGCAGAAAGAGTTTTACTGCCTCACTCCAAAATAAAAGCAAAAGCAAACCAAAATAACAGAAGGAATGAATTGAGAAGGAGATGAGGAAATAATAAAGAGAAGAAAGTAAAGGAGGCAAATGGGAAGAGGGAAGTGGGAAGGAGAAGGGAAAGGAGGACAAGAAGGACAAAAGAGGGAGAGCAAGGGAAAGAGAATAGAGGAGAAGGGGGATAAAGGAGGAGGAGAAGATGAGGAAAGATAGGCTGGGAAATGGGGAAAGAGAACGGATTTTGGAATAATTTTTTTAACTTACAATTGATATTAGAAAGAAAAAGGAATGCACCCACCCCAAAAGAAAAAACAGTGGCGTGACACTTTTAAAAGAGAAACATTTAGAGAACAAAAATAACATAATCCTATCCAAGATTTGGAACATTTTTTAAAATTCTCCCAGAAAGAACAAGACATACATAAAATAAAGGAGGAAATAACTTTTTTAAGAAATCCAAGACCAACTAACCAAATTTCCAGAAAAAGAGAACATAGAAGGTAAAACATATTTTTTAATCAAAGAAATATACTATAAAATTTCTGGAACCAAAAAACATAAGGTTCCGTATTAGTAGAGTTAATTCAATTTGTAGCTGAATGAAAGAAAACAATATTCAAAGCATATCCTTCTGACATTTCACATTTGGAATAAGAATATCTTAAAACCTTCCAGAGAGACAAAAACAAGTCACAAGTCACAGGCAATTAGGATAGTGTCAGAATTCTCATTCAAGCCATGAGTTGCTATATGACAACAGAGTAAAGCTCTAAATTCTAGGGAAAAATTATTTTCAACCCAAAATTCTTTACCTGGCTAAACTCACAATTAAGTAGAAGGATATGGTGAAATTTTCAGGCATGCAAAGTTGCAAGGGGAAAAAATTACCTCCCAACTACTTGGATTCCATAAATTAATAGAGGTTGTATGTATCAAATTGAAGAAATCAGCCAAGAAACTGACACTTTCCCTTATATGGGAAACTGGGGATTAAATATAGAAAAGAGTGGGGAGAAATTCCCAGGATGGGAGAAACTTCCATGATGACAGCTGTGAAGCCAACCCAGAAGGCAAACAGTAAAGGATGAAGCAGGCCAACAGACTTTCAAAAGGAAATTGTAGGAAAAAAAACCCTAACTGATTAATTATCGGAAATCTTAACCATGTGAAAAATTGTTCTGAGAGAATTACACAGTCTAGAAAGAATTTGTGGTAGGTATAAAAAATATTAAACTCAAGGGGAGAAAAACAAGGAAACTCCAGGAAAAACAAAATTCTGACAGAAAAAGAAAAGAAATATTTGTATATTCCTTGGCTTGTCACACAACAACATAGGTGATAGAGTCAGCTCTCCATATTCCCTGGGTTTCATGTCTGTGAATTCAACCAATTGTGGATCAAAAATATTCAACAAAAAATTATGTTCGTACTAAACATATATAGCCTTTTTTTGGCATTATTCTCTAAACAATACAGTATAACAACTATTTTCATATCATTTATATTGTATTAGGTATTATAAGTAATCTAGAGATTAAAGTATACAGAGGATAAGCATATGTTATATCCAAATATCTTATGTTATACCCAAATATCTTATTTTATATCAGGGCCTTGAGCATCAGCAGGTTTTAGTATCCATAGGAGGTCCTGGAACCAATCCTCCACAGACACGAAAGGACAAATATAATATATACTGACTAGTTAAACTAAAACTTGTCATTAAACTTTATTGGTAAAAGAGAGGAGGAGAAAAGTAGAGAATTAAATCCTTTTTACCATATAAGAATACAACAGACAGTGGCTAAAGGTAATGAAATAGGAGAATGCAGTAAACAGATTTAGAAAATGGAGAATCAGTAAGAAACAGTTCAAGGAATAAAAAGTAGCTACATCTAGGGAACACAGAATGTTTTGTGGGGAAGGGTATTGTCTTTTCATCGTAAGACTTTTTATACTATTTCATTTTTAAACCATGTGTGTACAGTATTTGATGATTTTTAATATTCTAGGGCTATTTAAGCCTAGTACTCACACCACAAAGAGAATACAAAGGGTAACTGTGATAATCTGGCCTAGATCATTTGCTCTGGTCTAAATGTTTTGCCTTTAAAGTCTTATGCTGAAATCCTAATACCCAAAGTGATGCTATTAGGAGGTGGGGCCCTTGGGAGGTCATTAGGTCATGAGGGTGGCACCCTCATAGTGGGATTAACACCCTTATAAGAGAGAACATAGACAGGTCCCTCCTGCTTTCCACCATGTGAGGACACAGATAGAAGGCATCATCTACTAACCAGAAAGTTGGGCCTCAAAGGATACCGAATCGGCCAGCACCTTGATCATGAACTTCCCACTCTCCAGAACTGTGAGAAATAAATTTCTGTTTATAAGCTATTCAGTATATGGTATTCTGCTATAGCAGCCCAAACAGATTAAGACACCATTCTAAATATGTTTTTCTAAATACATAAAAGCATGAATGAACTAATATTCATTCATGATTTATAAAGATGGAAATTATGCTTTTGCTTAATTTTTTTTGTTCATGACCTAATAGTACTTATATTTACATTTCATTTTTAAAGATTATGGTTAAATTTGAGTAGTCTAAATATCAGACTATAAGACAACAATGACAATATTAGTTTATCCCTGTGGCCCTCAAGACAACAGTAGCAAGACTCAGGAGTTCCACTGCCTCGCCTCTCCCCAGTGGGACTGTGTACACCATACTAGGAATATCAGTGGATAATGAAGTGAACCACCCACATGGCAACAATCTGGAGGGCCCTGTTGCTTTGAAGTCTTCTTGATAGTGCAGAATTAGTCAGAAAGCAGAAGCAAAGAAAGTCCAAATGGATGGAAAGGCAGTGATTAGACGATTCCCACAGCATTCAAAAAAGAAGAGGGACTTCCTTGTACATAACAGATGTATAGATCTGAACTTACTTGAAAACCATTATGGAAAACTCCACAGGCCTAACTAATACCAGC
Organism: Callithrix jacchus; assembly: GCF_049354715.1. Lineage (NCBI taxonomy): Eukaryota > Metazoa > Chordata > Mammalia > Primates > Cebidae > Callithrix > Callithrix jacchus. The sequence goes on from NC_133513.1 coordinate 71,907,525, forward strand.
AATACTTAATATTACTTCTTACATAGTTACTTATTAAGTACAAAATTAACTATTAAGTATTAAATTAATCATTAAGTAATTATTTAAGTACCAAATGAGTAACTAGTTCCCACTTTTCTATTGACTTCCTTTATGGTTTTAGAAATTGTACCAACAGAAGGTTACTGGCCTCCCAATCCTAGTAACTATTATGGAAGATTACACTTTTCACTGCAAGTAGAATTCCACCTCTGTCAATGTACATTCTGTATAATTTTACCCTCCCCACAAAATTAACCAGTGAACTACCAAATGGATAATTAACCTGTATGATCCTTCCATCTTTTAACTTGCTAATGCATTCAACTATATCACAAAATGTATATTTTTTCAATGGACATACTAAGTCAAGTGTATCAACTATTATGCTCTCTAGTGGACTGCCAGCATACCAACTTACTTGGAGATACACTGGGGGAGTGGAGTGCTCATGAGAAAAATCAAGTTCTTAGGCACCACCTACAGATCCTACTGAATTTTAATCTTTGTGGGATCCCAGGAATCTGCATTTTTGTAAGCATGCCAGGTAAATTTTACTCACAGGTAAGTCTAAGCATTGTGATGCCACTGGAATCACATGGTGAAATCAATGATTTTCATTTCCAAACTTTCAGTCAAGTTGGCCTTCTATAACCCTAACTAGTTGCCCACTGCCATCTATCCTATATTTACGTTAACCCCAGGATTACAGAGAAATGTGAGGAAACAATTCTGTTTTAATTACTCTGTGGCAGGTAAGGGGTTCAAATTTGCCCTCAATGTTTAGCACAATTCATTCCAACCTAAAAGAGCTGCTTTTCAAGATGAATTGAAGGATGATAGAAGCAGTCACTGCCATATATTTTAACATTAAAATATTCTAAACTTGATCTATTAGATGCCTGTTGAGCCAAGACTGTCTCATGCCACATCTCATTACAAGAGGCCTGAAGTGCTAAAATAAATCAGCAGGTGTCCAGTGGAACTGGAGGATTTTCTTCATTCAAGAAGACCAAGTCTGTAATCCAGGGGTTTATGGAAGACATACAGACATGCAAACAAAGGCAGCAATGGTCATCATTCAGATGGGATCTGGTCTATGATCCCAATGGGTCCTGTTTTAATCTTCTGTAAAATATAGCTTTACATAATCAAGTTATTACAAATCAAAGCATTCTCATTTAGAAGGTCTATGGAAACATTTACGGGAGTTAGGGGAGTTCTTATTTCTTAAACTCAGCAATTTGCTGCTGATAAATCACACACCTACTTTTATGAAATTAAGCAGATCCCCTTCTCTCAAAACCCTTCATTTGAAAAAAGATAGATGTGTTGAGGGCTAAGCCATCCGTCTCCATCTCTGAAAAGAATCATTTGTTTTTGTTAAAGCTGGTCTAAATCTAACATCTGATTATAATTTATTCCATTTAAAGCCTTGGTTTGTTAACATGAATTCGTTTTTCATCAGTAGGCAGCAAACCACCTTTAAATGTGGTTTTCATTTCAAACAATGCTTGAAGGGTAATTTTTAGGTAATAGTCTTTGGCATAGGATAAAAGTTATAACATAATGTTACCTGGATTTCCTTTCAAAAAATATGGTGTATATTTACGATACAAACAGAGTGGTCATATTCTAAGCCATAGCTTTATTCTTATTCCCAGAATTGTATTTGGTTAAGGAGTCAAATTCTATGTCAATTAAAATGAATCTGCTATAACTGCATAGTGGTCCTATACGTATTTATTATCTTGAACAGTTCTATCTTCTCAGCTGCTTTTTGTACCTTGTTTACTTTGGAAAGCTTAAACTCATTTTTCTTCTCCCATTCAAGAAACTTAAATGTTTCAGGCCTCATTTATTCACCAATCTCGAAATATTCAAGTCTTTCTAAAAAGGTAATAAAAGCTTATTCTCTTTAACAGTTGGCAATTCTCTATCAAGTTCTGGATCTTCATGGCTGAGACACCTATCCTGAAATACAAAGTAAATATTCTCTAGAATATCTTTCTAATTTTGATAAATCAGCTTAGATTAATTCCAGAAAGATTTGAAAATAAATTTTTGATCTTCAATGGGTCATATACAATCCTTGAATCCATCCTTTTTTAAATGGGGTATTTTCCCAGGGAACTTAAAGATGTCTCATTTGAAGACTATATAATCTATGTAATTATAACCCTGAAACTCAGTAATATCATAAACACCAATAATGATGTAGTATTTGTACCATGGCAAAAGTGTAAATTTACAAAATCACTTTGAAGAATAATTTGGTTTACATGAAGAATAACTATAATTTCCATGTACTTGACCCAATAATTCTATTTCTAGGAGTCTAAATCTTAAAAATATAATCCAAGTAAGAAGAGAAAGAAGAAAAACTATTGCCACAGACATTGTTATCTTAGTAATACATATAATAAGGAAAAACAAATATGGGAATTAAGAAAATATAGATATTGGCACTTTTTCAAAAATTTTAAGGTCATTTGAAAAGATGATGATTTGGATTTGCAAAAGTCTTTGAAGCAATAAAGAAAAATGATTATAATAAACTGCATTAAAAAAAGAAAACAGCCTGGGTGACAGAGTGAGACTCTGCTTCAAAAAAAAAATTATGGGTCATAAAATTACATGTGAAACATGATTAAAACTATTACTCTTTAAATAAACACAAAAAAATTAGAAACATTCATCACAAGGTCAAAATGTCTATGCCAGGGAATAATATGATTATATTAAATTTCCTTTATTTTCCAAATTTTATTGGGTTATACATTATTTTTAAAAGAACCACCCAGAAAGTATGCATACACTTAAATGCATACTTAAAGTAAAACCTACTGAAGAGTTTTTAATCATAAGTCTAGTCCTATTTTAAATTATCCATTTGTGGAAAGAAAACGATTCTAGTTGACCCTTAAACAACATAGGGCTCGGGTCAGCAACCACCTCAGGAAGTAGAGAATCCACTTATAACTTTACACCCCCCCAAAACTTAGCTACTAGTAGCCTACTGTTGATGGAAGCCTTACAGATAGCATAAGCAGCTGATTAAAACAACTTTGTATGTTACGTGTGTTATATATTGTATTCTTACAATACAGTAAGCTAGAGAAAATAAAATGTTATTAAGAAATCATAAGGAAATCATATTTACTATTCATTAAGTAGAAGTAGATCATCATAAAGTTGTTTACTCTCATTGCCTTCCTATTGAGTAGCCTGAGGAGGACAAAGAAGAAGAGGAGTTGGTCTTGAGGTCTCAGGGGTGGCAGAGGTGAAGAAAATCCACGTGTAAGTGGACCCATACAGTTCAAACCCATGGTATTCAAGAGTCAACTAACCTATATGAATTTGTATTCACTCATATATCTAACTAAATCCAGTAAAGTCTTATTTCCTAATGATATTTTAAAGTCAAAGTGAATGTACAAAACACATTTTGACCAAATTCTTCAACCATCTATCTAAGCCAGAATGCTTAACTTCTGGTAGGTCCTGTACAGCTTCTCCCCACAGCTCTGTCTTAGAGAAAGCCTGAATCTCTCCATTCCCTGGCCCTGGCTCACAACCCGTAAAATGCAGTCCACTTCACTGTACCTACTCAGTGGCTACAAACAGAAAGCTACAGCTGTGAGATTTCCAATTAAGCAACTTTTACGAGGATAATAACAAGCCAACAAAAATAATTTTGAAAAATGGGGTGCTATGTGACATGCCTGTTGTAACAGCAAGGGCTGGGAGCTGACATCTCAAAAAGAGTGCTGCTGTACGAACTCTGAGAAGCCCCCTGACACACATGAGCAGAGGCAATGAACACCAATGAGAGGAGCAAAAGGTTCCCGACAGCAATTAGGAAACAAGAACCTGAGCTTCCGTGGGTTGTATTCTGAAGCAATTCTTGACAACCTTTGTCCAAAGAACATCCAAAAAGTAATGAATCACAAAATACAGAAAAACGCAGATCTTCCCTCTGACATACACATCCTCTTCAGTTACATTTTATGAATGACAATCAAAATCATGTTCATTAGAGCAGGAGTGCTATTTGGGGGGCAATCAGATCCCGTAAGAAAAAAAGTCTCTCTCTTATATCACCCCCCCACTCTTGAAAAGGATGGAGACTAGTCTCAGAAATTTTTAATGGTGATGTTCCTTGAACAGGTACCCCACACTGATCTGGTGCTGTCCCCAGCCCCTTTCCAGGTGGGAATAAGGGGAGGAAAAGAGGACAGGTAAGTAAAAGAAAGTTCAGAATTAAAAAAAAAAATGTTTGAAGGGTTTATGGAGGGAAACAAAAACAATGTCAAAGCAGACTATTCTCTAAAGACATTATAGTGAGACGGATATTTTTCCTCTAATAAACTTTGTTGTAGAAATTTTCATTACCTGAAAGATAAGTTGAAAACATTATAAAATCACATTTAAATTACAAAAGGTATGACAAAATTACAAAGATGTGTCATATTCTGGAAAGTATATTCTATATTATTCTATATAATCTAGAAAAACAATAAAGAGCACCAGGAGAGAAACACTGCTAAGCACAACTTTACATGTGGTTAGCAAACTAAACTTGATTGCACAGGTGAGGAACAAAAACAGGTTTAAGAATTCAGAACAATTCATTCATTCAACCATCCATAGATGCAGGGCATGTATTAAGAAAAGCTGAGTGCTTGCAGGGTAAAAGAGCACATAGCTAAACTCCTGAAAAGACAATGGCCTTCCTAAAATCATAATATTGAGAGCAAATGGCACAACAAAACTCTCTCACTGCATCTCCTAAATCTCCCCATCAGTTAAGCTTAATTTTCCACTGTGGTCTGAATGCGTGTATCTCCCCAAATTCATGTTGAAAACCTAACTCACAAGGTAATGATACTTATTAAGAGGTGGGGCCTTCAGGAGGTGGTTAGGTCATGTGAGGAAGCTCTCAAGAGTAGGATTAGTGCCCTTATTAAAGAAAACCTAGAGAGGTCCTTTGTCCCTTACATCACATGAGGTTACAGAGAAGGCACATCTATGAAAGCCAGACACTTGATCTTTGACTTCCCAGCCTCTGGAAGTGGGACTTTCATTCATTATAAACCACCCAGCTGACAGTATTTTGTTATAGCAGCCAGAATGGACTAAGACATTTCCCATAGTTTTTTGGTGCAAATGACAAGTAACGTGAATCTGCTTTTCTGTCTCAACCAAAGAAAGTGTCCCCCATTCTCTATCCAAGTCACACCTGTAGAAAAGAATGCCAAGCTGGACTGAGTTCTTCCTAGCATTGCTTATCTTCTTATGACTCATGCTAAGCAAATGTGCAGGAAAAAAAAAATGCTGAGCCAAGTGTAACTAAAGAAGGTCTATTTCCCAAAACTGGGGAAGGGAGGGGTGAACTAGCAGAAAAGATCACTGAACTAGAAAAGGCAAGACCTGAGAGCACCTGTGGTCAAAGATCAGTTTCATAAAAGCATCCCCTACATTTTTAAAGTAAAATATTTTCCACTGTTTCCTGAGGACTGGCATGTGGTTATATTCTACACTTCTGCACAATCTTATTTTATTCATGTGGATCATTTGACAGGCAGCTGCCTTTCAAAATACATAACCTAGAATACTTATAAAACTACAACAATGGGAAAGGATCTTAAACGCTGAGGTAAGTGAAGCCACTTTCACTAGAGAAACTTGGATCTCTATTAGGCTGTGGATTTGCAGTGAAAGAAAAAAATTTTTTAAGTCTGGTAGAATTTCCAACCTTCTCTCTTTTAATTCAAAGGGAAATACACTCACTTCCCAAAGCATCTATCTTTGCAAGAAATCCAACTACTGTAACTATCATAGCCTTCTTCAATACACACTTTAAATTTCTTGGCACTAACTGGAACTGAAAGCACCAAAATTCTCTAATTAAGAAGAAATTTTAAGAGATACTCTAAAATGGGGAGTGATTCGTTTTTAATAGACTTCCTTATAATGAGTCATTTCATAGATAGAGAACTCTAGGATGGGAGCCAAGAACCAGAAGACACAACTCCTTAGCACAAGCAGGCAGTTTACATCCAATCTGGTCAGGGATGTCATGATTCCTGCTTCCAACCAACACCAGACTGAGCGTAGCTAGGCAAGGGATCGGCACTTAGTCCTTCAGCAAACGTGCTGGTTTTGGCAACTATGTATAAAAGACAAATTTCTCCTTCATAAAAACAGCCCTATCAAACTCCCCTAAGTCCATTAAAATCAAGACTTCTGCTCCATGCTCAATAAATTTAGCAGAGATGGAATAATAACATACCATTCATAACCTCACTGGACTGCTGAGACTTACTGTTAATCCCACATGAATAAATGAAATTTTAGATTTCCTGGAAATAAATACACATGGGTGAGGATGGGAACAAAAGCTGTATAACTTAAGCCAGGCACGGGGGTGTGTATCTATAGTCCCAGCTACTCAGGAGGCTGAGGCGGGAAGATCGCTTGAGGCCAGGAGCTCAAGGCTGCAGTGCACTATGACCGTGCCTATGAATAGCCACTGCACTCCAACCTGGGCAACATAATGAGAGCCCATCACTAAAAATAAATAAATAAATAAATAAATAAATAAATAAATAAATAATCTAAAAATTTTATAATGGCTGGGCACAGTGGCTCATGCTTATAATCCCAGTGCTTTGGTAGGCCGAGGCATGAAGATCACTTGAGACCAGGAGCTCAAGACTGGCCTGGACAACATGGCAAGACCCTGTCTCTACCAAAAAATTAAAGAACAAAATCAGCGGGGTATGGTGGCATGCACCTCTAGTCCCTGCTACTTGGAAGGCTGAGGAAGGGAAACAGCTTGACCCCAGGCATTCAAAGTTGCAGTGAGCCATGACTGCAGCTTGAGTGACAGAGTGAGATTCTGTCTCAAAAAAATAAAAGCTAAAAAAAAAAGCTGTATAACTTAATAACTAAGAATTATCAGCTCTGTGTGCCAGCTGTACAATTTTGACCAAAATTATTTAACTTCCCTGCACTTCAGTTTCCTCTTATGTGAAACAGTGATAAAGCATTTATTTCTACCCACATTTTAGACTTGATTACCCCAGAAGCCGACCCTGTGACAACTACCTGAGTGAAAGTCATTTATGCAGAAGATGATCCCAGGAGGCACCGGGAGGTGAGAAAGTGAAATGCAAAAGAGCAAAGAGGGAATCCTACATGGATGAGCATGTGAGTGGGTTCTCTCTGTGGGCCACAGGATGAATTCTGCAGGGGAACTCTCGAAGACTGCAGACATGGCATTCACCCACCAATCACTGTCACCAGTGTCACTGGTAGAGGGCAGCGTCTACTGTGAGAGACCTTCCTTAGTTGCTGGCATCCTTCGATAGCAGTCACAGGGGTGACCAACGCATCCTTGTTTTTGCACTGATACATACGAGGACCCCAGATACTCGGGTTAACAAGATATACCTGTGTACCCACCGGCACCTCTGCTCCCAACAGTTGTGTCATCTGCTTACCAGGGCCAACTGTGTTTGTCCCCAAATGTGTTTGTCAAATAAATAATCTCAAAATACATACTTCTAATCAGCCTCTCATATTCAGAAAAGGCCTTGTCCCTGGAACTAAAAGGGGCAGGTGTCATGAATGAATACATATTAATATATGAAGGAAAAAAGATACTTAGAGCATGCATTTATTTTTTATGATTTTTCAATTTAAATAAGTTTATTTTGGTGTCAATCACAATGGAAAAGCATTTCTTTACATCAACCACTTTGTGCACCACTTCTCTAAGTATATGCAGGATGGCTAATGTGTCTGTTCAAAGAAATCTTCTTAATCTAAATGAGATCCTCTTCAATTTGGTGGCAGATGAAACACCAAATCCTAGAAGTCCCTTCCTGACCATTAATCATGAAATGGAATGAACTTCCTCCCACAATACACAGAAAATACAAACAACCCTGTCAATTACTACTAACCTTAAACACACCCCTAGGTTACTCAAAATCCATAAGCTTAATGGATAGCCAACTCAGAGTCAGAATAAATGGAGCTCTTTGGCCAGCCAAACTCTATTATATTACTCTGCCACTTTATCCTACAATAGAACATTTCCATATGCCATAACTTTAAATTGTAACTACATCAACAATGTTTACAACATAGAGGGCTAAAGCTAACCAGTTAAAGTTCAAAACCCCCAAGCCAATAAAGAATATTACCTTTTCCTTCCTTACCCTCTCCATCCACAAGCTATAAGCAAAACCATAAACTAGCAGAATGAATTCCTCAAGAATACTTTTTCTAGACTGTTAAATCATTTTTGAGCTTTACTATGCTAAAGATTTTATGAAAAGTCCTACACTGGAAAATAACCATAAGCGTATGTACTGACTTGAAATTCTGAATATTAAAAATAGCTTTCTTTTCCCTAAAGCGTCTGGGAAGTAAGCTTTCCAAATGTACAGATGTAATGTCAATTTGCTATAGTGCTGGAGAAAATTCAATTCTGCTTAATAGGACAAGAAACTATGCTCAATAAGACAGGAAAATACATGGAGTAGATGAAGCTTATAAAATGTGTTAAACATAGATAAGTAATGAAACCTGTTAGATAAAGCAAGCGGAACACATATGCATGAACACAGAAAAAGATGGAAGGACCAAAAAGCTTCTAGAATTCATGAAGCACTAAATATGCATGAGGCACCTGAGGCACTAAATATTCATGATGCACAAATTATACATAAGACATATGTGCCACTCAATATTCATGAGGCTTTAATTAGGCCACCCATGGTAACGACCATTCTTATCCCCAGCACAAGACACACAAAACCCATAGTTGTCAGCAGGCTAACCCCTGTGTCTCTTCCACAGAGGACAAGTGGGCAAACGAGGCCAGAGAAGAACCTGGCTGCAAGTTCGTAATACTGGTTGATGCCTGATTCCCGAAATCACCCTCAGTTCAATGAGTTCATTGATTAACACCCACTTACAGACACAAAAACAAACATATTTCCAGATAATATCCATATGTTTATGGGTATGTCACTGCATGCTTTGTGCCTATATATACATGTATTTATTTGCATGTATATGTATGCAGTCTGTAGCATATATGTCTGTGTATATAGTGTATGTGGTTGTGTATATACTACCATCTGTATATGTGAACATAGGAACTCTGTAGGAACTCTCCTTTCATTTTGAGAGAGAGAGTGTCTCTCTCTGTTGCCAAGGCTGGAGTGCAGCAACACAATCTCAGCTCACTGCAACCTCCAGCCCCAGGTTCAAGTGATTCTTATGCCTCAGCCACCAGAGTAGCTGGGATTATAGAAAGAACTCTGCATCAATCTTATTTACTTTGTATTCCACTGATAACAGCAGTGCCTGACACAAAGAAAGTAACCAGCAAATATTTAGAGATTTAATTGCTAGTCAGTAAGAGATTACCAAGAATATGCAACTTGTAGAGTTTGACTTCATATAAAACAGGCATTAGGTCTTAATCATTTCATTTCTCTGACCCACCAGTCCCCCAGTCTTTGACAATATCTGAAATGTAGCAGACATATAACACATATTGAATAGATGGATGGATGGACGAATAAATGGGTTAAGAAACAAAATAATCAAAGAAGGAAGTCACATTTTTTAGTGATTCTACTCAGAACGGGTTTAGTCCTCATGAAGGTAACTACAGATGCCTACATTTTTTTCTACTACTAGCATATATAAACTATTATTTTCCAGTATAGAAAATATTAAATAATAAGGTGAGAGTGTCTCTTAAACGATAAAGTTTAACTGGAGGAAAACACTTAAAATGAGTAGCAGCTACTCATTTGACTACTAAAATACTGTGTATTGTACGTGTAGCATGCCAGTCCCTACCTTTCAGAACAAAAGTGCTACTTCTGCTAATATATAACCACAATCTGTCTTAGCCACTTTCTGAAAGTACATCATCATCTGTCACACATAGGAAGAATATACTACAATATATGGAGTTGTTACAATTAAATGAACTGAATAATAATTTAAAAATTATGCCAAATTCACGAGTCCCTATCTGAGATAATCCATTTTCTCCTGATTACTCCACTAAAAAACATCAAGTACATTCACGACAGGGCTTTCTTATTAATGAAAAAGAAAAGTATAAGGTTTTTCTGGAAGAGGAGGGAGAACACACTACGAGATCCACTGGTCCCTGTGAGCTGTATGGCACATGTATGCCAAAGACTGCAATCATGGAAAAAGAAAAATAGAAGAGGAAACTGAAAAGAAAATAGTTCTCAATTTATCAAAATATGAGCACTGATCCTTTTTACCCTAATTTGTATTACTATATTCAGAAAATAATGTAAATCACCTCCTTAAGTATAAAGTTACTGTGAGTTGAGGCTCATTCATCACTGGATTCTCTAATGATAGCGCCCGTCCTTCGGAAATATTCAAAAGTGACTAGCACCAACCAACTGAATCATACCTAATTTTTTTAATGACTTGACGATGGCCAAAGAATTTTGTCATAGTTGGACAGGAACAGACCACACAGACTACCTTAGCCTTGCTTGCCAAAGTAAAAACTTTTCAAAATAAAAGGGAAAAATATAGCAATAGGGAAATGCTATCTCAATACATTACTCTAGTTTACTCTAATCTTACTCAACACTACAAATAAATTACGGATCTGGTTCCAAAGCATTAAGTCAACTGCATTCTACTTTTCATACTCTACCTGCACAACTTCTCATTATAACTTGCCAGGCATAATTGTAAATTAGAAACCTAAAGTGAAGGAAATTAATCACTAAACAGCTGAGGCTGCACAATGACTAACTTTATTTCTTCTAAAGTTTTATTAATGAAGTAAAACAAAAATACACAATCATTAATATTGGTTATAATCATTTATCATCTGACTTGTTAGTCTTTAAAACTCTCTGCACTCACATACTCAAAAACTGTTTATATCCGTTTTGTTAGTCATTGTGCTAAGAAAGAAGAGGGGGAGGGTACTGCAATAGACTAATGAACTCAGCCTAATTTACCCAGAAGATTTCTAGTTTCAGCACCAAAAGTCCCATGTCTTTGAAAATCCCTTCAGTCTTGGACAAACTGGAACAGCTAGTCACACTCCACAGAAAAACAAATGAAGGGAAAAGACAGATATATATTATTGTACTTATGAACCTTTCTGTTTAATGAGGAAAAGGAAAATTATCTGACAATCACAAACACAAATTAAGTAATAGCATCCCAGCCATGATCCTCATATCCTAAAATTACAGCCAAGGCCCAGAGCTAAGCACATCACAACACATGTTCACATAGTAGCTAGAGGAGCACATAAGATACTGCTGAAGTCACCTCCTCCTAGAGTTTAGTAAGAGGCACCGAACTGCCCCTAATCCTACCAACCATCATTTCTCCCACATCTCAGTCAGTACAAAAAGGGGGCTCAGAACACAGTTATGGTTACCTTTGGAGGACAAGAGAACTCATGGGAGAGGCCACTTCTTCCCTTCCCCAATTTGAAGACAGAAGGTATAAAATGAAAAGAATCAAGTCTTAAATACTGAAATAAAGGAAAGCTATACAATTTGCCTGAGATATCATTAAGAAATATGCTACATTCTACCTCACAAAAAAAGGCAATTTCAATACAGCACAGGTGAGAAAAAATACTGGGAAACTGTGTGTGTGTGTGTGTGTGTGTGTGTGTGTGTGTGTTTTCACACTTCATGTTTACATTCAGAGTAGAGATACTCAACTTCTCAACAAAACAGTTACAATTACATACCATAACAACAGCTACGAAGAAAAAGTGACCAGGTGCAGTGACTCAAGCCTATAATCCCAGAGCTTTGGGAGGCCAAGGCAGGAGGATGGCTTAAGGCCCTCTTTCAGAACAGCCTGGGAAACACAGTGAGACCCCCATCTCTATAAAAATTTTTAAAAATTAGCTGGATACAGTGGCCCATGCCTGTAGTCCTACCTACCAAGGGAGGCTGAGGTGGGAGAACTGCTTGAAACCAGGAGTTCAAAGCTACAGTGAGCTATGATCACCCAACTGCACTCCAGCCTGGGTGACAGGCGGAGAACTATCTCAAAAAAAAAGTACAAAGAAGTCTGAGAGCCTTCAACTGGGGTTTTTGATACAGACTTGGAGTATAAAGAAGCTTTCTCAGAAGAAATGTATTGATTAAAATATGAAGAAAGAATCTGAGTTAACAAGTAAAGATGCCACGAGGTTGGTGAGACAGGAGAACTTAGTGGTAGACAGTAGAGTCCTAGTGGCTCAGTGGAAACTGGAAGGAAGACTACAGAGTACAATGAGATGAGGAATGAGGGGTACAATCTTGAGGCCCCATCAGGGAATTTTTTACTCTATGGCTTTTAGGTAGAGAAGTAACACTAATATATTTGCATCTTTAAAAGATCACTCTAGCTAAATTACAGAGAACATCTGGAAGATCAGTTAGGAAGTTCCTACAAGGGTTTAAGTAAGAGATACAGGTATCTTGGTGTAGGTGTGTATATCTGTCCATTCTTGCATTGCTATAAATAAATACCTGAGACTGGGTAAGGAAAAGAGGTTTTACCGGCTCATGGTTCCACAGGCTGCACAGGAAGCATGATGGCTTCTGCTCGGCATCTGGGGAAGCCTCTGGAAACTTACATTTATGGCAGAAAACAAAGGAGAAGCAGGCATGTGTTACATGGAGAGAGGAATGAGGTGCCACACACTTTTAAACAACCAGATCTCATGAGAGCAACACTTAAGGGATGATTCTAAACCATTTATGAAAACTCTGCCCTCCATGATCCATCAGCTCCCATCAGGCCCCTCCTCCAACATTGGGGATTACAATTCGACATGAGATTTGGGCAGAGACACAGATCCAAACATTGTCAGTGTGGCAGAGGCAGATGTCGTTCTTTGATTTGAAACCTGTCTTGGGCACAGCAAAAGAAATAATAGGCAGAGTAAACAGACACCCCACAGAGTGGGGGAAAATATTTACAAACTATGCATCCAATTAAAGACTAATATCCAGAATCTACCAAGAATTCAAACAAATCAGCAACAAAAAAATGAATAATCCCATCAAAAAGTGGGCAAGGAACATGAATAGACAATTCTCCAAAGAAGATATAAATGGCCAACATATGTGAAAAATGCTCAACACCACTAATTATCAGGAAAATGCATATCAAAACCAAAATGCAATACCATCCTACTCCTGCAAGAATGGCCATAATTTAAAAAATCAAAAAATAATAGATGTCAGTGTGGATGTGGTAAAACGGGAACAATTTTACACTGTGGGTGGGAATGTAAACTAGTACAAGCACTGTGGAAAACAGTGTGGAGATTCCTTAAAGACCTATAAGTAGATCAGGCTAGGCATGGTAGCTCACGCCTATAATCCCAGCACTTTGGGAGGCTGAGGCAGGCAGATCACCTGAAGTTGGGAGTTCAAGACCAGCTTGATCAACATGGAGAAAGCCAGTCTCTACTAAAAATACAAAATCAGCTGGGCATGGTGGCGCATGCCTGTAACCCCAGCTACTCAAGAGGCTGGGACAGGAGAATTGCTTGACCCAGGAGGTGGAGTTTGTAGTGAGCCAAGATCATGCCATTGCACTCCAGCACAGGCAACAAAAGCCAAACTCCATCTCAAAAAAAAAAAAAAAAAAAAGATCTATAAGTAGAGCTACCATTTGATCCAGCAACCTCACTACTGGATACCTACCCAGAGGAAAAGAAATTGTTATGTAATACAAAAAAAAGACACTTGCACACACGTTTATAATGTCACTATTTGCAATTACAAAAACATAGAACCAGCTCAAATGCCCACCAATCAATGAATGGATAAAGAAAATGTGGTGTGTGTGTGTGTGTGTGTGTGTGTAACACACACACACACACACAAAATACTACTCAGCTATAAAAAAAAAAAAAAGAAAGAAAGAATGGCATTAGCAGCAACCTAGATGGAATTAGAGACCATGGTTCTAAGTAAAGTAACTCAGGAATGGAAAACCAAACATCCTATGTTCTCACTTATAAGTGGGAGCTAAGCTATAAGGATGCAAAGGCATATGAATCATATAATGGACTTTGGGGACTAGAGAGGAAGGGTAGGAAGGGGATGAGGGATAAAAGACTGCACACTGCTCAAGTGATGGGTGCACCAAGATCTCAGAACTCACCACTGAAGAACTTATCCATGTAACCAAACACCACCTGTTCCCCAAAAACCTATTGAAATAAAAATAAATTTAAAGAAATCTATCTTGGCAGCAGAATCCACAAAAGTTCCTGAAAGATTACATCTAAAAAGTGAGGAAGACAAAGACAGACTCAACAATAACTGAGACATCTATTTCTTCATCTGATAGAGGAACTATTTATTAAGACACAGAACTCTAGAGGCAGACTAAGTTTAAGGTGTTGCGATGGATTCTGTTTCAGGTATGTGGAGTTTGAGCCATGTGGTAGGCAGAATAATGGCCCCTCCATCCTAATCCCTGGAGCCTATGAATATGTTAGGTTACATGTTGAGGGAGAATAAAGGTTGCAGATAGAAGTAAGATGGCAAGCAGCTGGCCTAAAAATGAGATTATCCTATGTTCTCTGAGTAGGCTCAATGCAATCACAAGAGTTCTTTAAAAGATGGAAGAGGAGGGCAGAAGAATCAGAGGCTCAAAGGTGCTTTGCTGCTGGCTTTAAAAATGAAGGAAGGAGCCACAAGCCAAGGGATGCAGGTGGCCTCTAAAAACTGGAGAAAGACAAGGAAACGAACCTCCCCTAAGGCTTCTCGAAGGAACGCAGCTCTGTCAACTCTATTTTGGACTTCTGACCTCTATAACTCTAAGATAATCGATTTTTATTGGTTTAAGCCACTAAGTTTGTGGTAATTTATTACAGCAACAATAGGAAATACAAGGGGCCCTTGAGACATCTAAGTAGATGGTAACTGAAGCTAGTAAGAGTTTATAACATCATTGATACAGAGAATATAAAGTGGAAAGAAAAGGACCTGAGAGGCTGGTGATCAAATCTAATATCTTGACAGTTAAAGGTGTTCATTTATGTCCAACCTCCCTCAAATGAAATGCTTAAACTACATTAAAATACAATTTTTCATTTATTAGATTAACACGGAGGTCAAAAAGACCATATCATGCTAGTAGGAATGTAGAAAACTAGGCAATATCACTCATTATTGCTGTAAATATAAAGTGGAGAGTTTACAGACAGCAATTTTGTAGTATCATTTTAAATTCAATATACACATACCCTAGTAAGCACTAAAAACTACAGAAATGTCCACTAACAGAGTACTGGCTAAATAACATTAGTACATCCTGCTGGACATTAGAAAGAATGAGTACTAAGAAGGAGCAATCTTCAAAAATTGAAAGCTAAGGATCTAGAAAAAGAGTACAGAGAATGCCACAATTATGCTTTAAAAACAAGACAGGTTATACACACATATGCATGTGTGTGCACAGATGACCTTGGGGTGGTGGGACAGAGAACAAAAGAACCTGATAAAAATCCATTATCTCGAAGTGGGGAAGGAAAGATAGGAAAGAATTTGATGATTAAAGAATGAAGAAAGATGATACTTTTAAGTATTTATCTTCTGAAACTTGCCATGTACATATTTTATCCATTGAAAACAAACAGGTGTGCTTTTTTCAATCTTCCCAAATTGGAGGGAAGGGGTCCCTCCAAAGCACTTTTCTCTTTCTTATTTATAATACAGTATAATAAATAACCAACACCTATCAATTGATGTCAACACCTGAATATTTCTAGCATTTCACCTCAGTCTATTTGCTCCTCTCCACCAATATAGAACAAAATCCCCACTTTTTATGCTTGTTGTGCCTTGATTTTTTTTTCTTTTCTTTTTACGGATCATAAAACGGAGGCACATGAAAAGTCAAAATCCCCTCTGAAACATTTGAAGTATTCTTCATGTATTCTCTCAAAGGTCATATTAATCTAAACCTAGGGATCAAAAACACTACAACATTTAAAAATAATATTAAGCATGTATATATATGAATAAACTGACCACTGAATAACATAATATCATAATAAACTGACAGATATTTTAAATATAAATATTACTATTACCACTTAATAATTTTTGTGGTTCTGTTAAGTATTAAAATTTAGCAAAGCACTACTATTCAAAATAGTCCAGTTAACACTTTTAAAAGAGGTCTCAACATATAATACCTTCAAGATTAGGAGGCACAATTATCTGAGACTTTATGTTATCCTTATAAAAGCAGGGCTACAAAGACATTCTTATCTCCTTTGCTTTATGAGTATGGAAAACTGAAACACCAAGAAATAAAGCCATCATTCAATTTTTTAAAAGGAAAAGAACATTCTCAGACACATCTAGCAACTTTTTGCGCACAAGTAACTTCAAAACCTGAATACCAACCCCTCTTCTGTGATTAAAACCTTTTCTAAATACAATACAATAGTTGTCACATATTTTTTTCTGTTCTTATTCCCAACATTAAGACATCCTAAGGAGACTTAAAATTTATTAAACATAAAATTCTTCTGATACAGATTGAGCTTTAAAAACCTCTATCTCCTTTACACACTGAGTTTGTCTGCAGTCCATTGGAAACTGAGGTTTTCAAACTGAATAAAAATATTGCTTTACACTGGGAAGGGAAAGCTGGTGGCAGGGAGAGCCAAAAAATCCATAGCATAATGTGCAGGGAAATGGAAGTTATTAATTAACAAGCATGAAGTTTCAGTTAACAGCTTCTAATAAGCTCTAGAGATCTGTGGAACACTGTGCCAATAGTCAACAATAATGTATTATATACAGGTTGAATATGCCTTATCCAAAATGCTTGAGACAAGAACTATTTTAGATTTTGGATTTTTCCAGATTTTTGGAATATGTGCACTATATATTTACCAGTTAAGCATCCCAAGTCCAAAAATTTGAAATCTGAAATGCTCCAATGAACATTTCCTTTGAGCATCACGTCAGTAATTGGAAAGTTCTGAATTTTAGAGAACTTTAAATTTGGGACTTTTAGATTTGGGATGCTCAACCTGTACTTAAAATTTGCTAGGAGAGGCCAGGCACAGTAGCTCACATCTGTAATCCCAGCAATTTGGGAACCCAAGGCGGGTGGGTCACTTGAGGACAGGAGTTTGAGACCAGCCTAGCCAACATAGTGAAACCTCATCTCTACTAAAAATACAAAAATTAGCCAGGTGTGATGGTGGGCACCTGTAATCCCAGCTACTTGGGAGGCTGAAGCACAAGAATCACTTCAACCCAGCAGGTAGAGGTTACAGTGAGCTGAGATCACAGCACTGCATTCCAGGCTGGGCGACAGAGCAAGATTCTGCCTGGAAAAAAAAAATTGCTAAGAGGAGAGCTTTCTTGTTAAGTGTCTTAATCACAATTAAAAAAAAATTCAGGGTAAAATGTAATACAGTTAATTCTTATATAGCCATGAAACTAAACTGGAATGATTGAGAATAAGCTACAGTATATACATTCTATTATGGAAAAAATGAATATTGAAAAAATCTGTTCTCTTCTACTTTGGAGGACTTCTAGCGCTTTCTTTGCCCGGTAAACTTACCTTTTTAATCATACTCCCTTTATGATAATTAGCCTCTATCCTCTCTGAGAACAGATTAACTCAGCCAACTGAGGAGTAGGGGAAGTACTTCACAGGCTCAGCAGAAGGAGAGGAAAAAAAAGAAAAACTCCCATTACTTCAAAAATTAGGAAGAATTAGGGATGAACACTTCGTACCTGGTAGTTACAGGCCAGCAGTGATGAGATGACATCCAGGGAGAGCCCTGAATTTCTCTGCCTGGGGATGGAGTGCAAAACCCTGGTAGGCTCTGGGATCCAACCATCCACACATGGGTTGCTAATGTTGTGGTGTTCACCGTGAATAATGCCTGCATGCCCACAGCCACTCCTTTAGTGAAGACAACTCCAGTTTCACTGTGAGTGAGACACATCAGCAGTAGCAGGAAGAAATACTTATTTTTAATTTTACTTATGTAAGTAGCATAACCCAAAAATAAAGTCAAAGTGTCTTCTCTCCAGCATGGAGTGGACTATTGCCCTTGTGGACACTCACTGAGCTTCACTTTCAAGCCAGTTCTAAGGAAGGTCGCAAGGAAGCCAGAGGCACAACTGACCCAAGGTGGCAGGGCTGCAGCTGTGAGCTCAATAGGGACAAGGCCTTAGGTCCCAGTAGGGCTCCAGTGAGGCTGACCACCAGTGTGTTATATGAAAGGGACCTTTAGATTCATCATCAATTCTCAACAGGGCTCAAGTTTGAAACATTATGATCCAGAATTTTCATGAGAAATCAACTCATAAGAAATCTAGATATCATGAGGATTTGTTTCATAATAGCCACTTCCTGAACATTCACTATCTTAAAGGCACTGCCAAGGTATGCCCTCCTCCCCCTTTATGTGAGGGCACAGAGGGCTAGCTTTCAGGGAGAAGCAGCAAAGGAAGATAATTCTGCACACTTGCAAGTGAAGGGAGGTTAAACTCCCACACACAGGTGGGAGGGGGGCATGGTTCTCTCTGACGAGGGGCAAGGGGATAGGGTAACCAGATCCTGTGCCTCTCTGGCAATTATGCCAGAGGCTGTTTACCCCCACCTCTTTCGAATCTCAATTTACCATACATTTGGGAAGAAGTGATATCTACAGGAGTTTCTCTCAAACACTACAAGGTTTTCGGCCATCAAGAGTCAATCATATCCACTGTGCTTACTAAGGCAGGAATGCAGTTATTGTTTTAGGAACATTTTCAACAGTCAGAGTCAAAAAAGAAAATAAAGTTTCTTCATGACTCTTTATTAAGAAGAAAAGTAGATTACCCAGAACAATACATCTCCCTGAGTTTTCTATCAATTAGGGTGATGTATTGAAACACAATGTGGACCCTATATTGGAAAAGACAAAGGTAGATCACACAATGTACTTGTAGAAAAATACAAAGGAACAAGTACAAGAGATTATTTGACTTAAAGTCTTAGGAACAAAAAATAACAACTTGAAAATACTTTCAAATGAAGAGGAAGAAAATGATCAAAAGTCAAGATATTAAAGCTGAAATGTTACTGAAAACGACACACAGAAAATGAAGGATAAATAGAAAATTTGTATCACAAATCAACAGCCTTTTTCATAAGGGAACCTGTTAATTGTCTTTACCCTCACCCACCTCTTCACACCCTTTACAGGGTAGTAAGTATTTTTTGCCTTATGACTAAATTTAAAAACTTTTGTCATCACTTAGGTGGAAAAAGTCAATGACAACTATAATATAATGAAATCTCCTTTCAGCATCCATTAAGGAGTAACAATTAAAAATTTCAGTAAGAAACATTCTATTTGTACACAGAAAGAGAGGGCTAAATGCGATTTTTTTAAAGCAAAAACACAGCTTCCTCTAGCTGAAACAGTTACCAACCAAGAAATATTTTTTCCACTTAGAATAAAATATTTCAAATAATCATTGAGAATGATTCCTCTTGTGCTCCCACCATTGTTATTACAAAGAGTTTAGGATTTTAAGAGCATATTTTAGATTAAATGACCATGGTTTCAAATTCAGGTATGTATATTTTAAAAACTCAAAGCAGCTTCAGAAAGATTGCAGAGAACTAGCAGAGATCCAGAAAGTATTGCAATATAGCCAAAAACCTTTGGATAAATAACATCTGGCATTAGTGGTTTGCTATACTTGAGTTTCTCAACTTCCTCTCTGAAGAAACTTAAGTCCCTTTTGGCCTCTCTCTGACTTCCTCAAAAATGTTTCTGGAAACAGATACTTCACTGTCTTCCATATTGTTTATCTGGAGAAGTGCTGTAGGAATTGTTAGGTAGCTACAGGAGCTAGTGTACATGGCATATTACTGCTCCTTCGTGGGCTCTCCTCAGTCTTGATTCCCCATCTTTTAAATTTGTAGCAAATCTGGAAAAAGTAGTGGCTTTGGCATCAGAAGGATGTTGGTTCCCATCCCAATCTCACTACTTACTAGTTGGTGCCCCTAAACAAATACTTTACCCCTGTGAGCCTTACTGTTCACTTGACCCACCTCTTGGATCTGTTGTGAGGGTTAAGTGCCTGTGTGTGAAAGGAAATCACCCTTGTCTAGCACATGGTAGGCACCCACTAAATGGTAAGTGCTCAGGGAAACCCAACAAGGACTGTGAAGATCACAGGTCTGGCTGACAGCTGGACACTGGAAACTTACCTCATCTGATCAAAGTTGCTTTCTCTATTTCTGAGAGCCCCCTTTGCTTTTGGCCTGCCTGTTTGTTGCTTATTTCCCTCATTTTCTCAGCTGCTACCCCTTCTGACCAGCTATTGCTCTGTTCCTCCCCTCATCCACAAGTCTTCCTTAAAATAACTATGTAAGAATCCCATATAGAAAAAATAAGCAATCACTCATTATTTCCCTTAACTCAAGACATCTGAGATAACTTACTTTCTCTCCTTATTTTGTCCCCCTCAAGCAAGTGAGCCAGAGGTGACACCTTATTAGATGAGGAAAGTAAGATTCTGAACAATGTCATCTGAATTGACTTCTGAGTGGGTTTTTTATAACAATTCTGATCCTTTTAAACAGTGTATTTTGCACATACATACCTCCCACAATTTCATAACAATGTATAACACCATGTAAGTATTTTGGAAGGGAAGCAGAGAAGAATAAATAATAATTTCTAGTTTAAACTGAAGTTGACGATGGGAGGCATGAAGTAAGACACCTAAAATTCCAGATTTGAATTATGCAAGAATGCACAGTGGCAATATAAGCATCAGCACCATTCAGTGTGTGATCCGTTGCTTATACATGAACCATGTGTTCCCAGAGAGTGAGCAGATAATACAGAATGACACAGAAATTAAAAGTGTGTAGAAATTCTTATAGCAATTTGAAAGGGTAGTTGTATGTATGTGGAATGAAATAAAAATTCAGGCTTTTATTTAGTATGTCTGCTGCTTTTCTAGTAATTATCATTTTACTCACTATTCTCTTATATTAAATATTACAGAATCAATATACTGTACAAAAAGCATCAGTCCACTGAAATTTTGAAATTTTAAAGCTCAGATTCTATACAACAGACTTGGTCCGGATAGATTTGGAAAGTAAATTTGCTTTGACCTCCATGAAGGGCACAAGTCTACGGACTGTGTAAACATAGTTAATTAGGGGCTAGGTGACACTCTGCCAAATCCACTCGGCTCTTCAAAGATGTGACATTTAATCCACATAAAGAGAGAAAATAAAACGACTGTCCTCAAATAACCTATTTAAAGCGGACACCAAAAAAAATATAAAATAGTATCACTTATTCTTATCATAAATGCTCAAACATTAAAATATTACAGATTGAAACTTGATATGAAAATGTTTGAAAAAATCATCCAAAACTATAACCCTCTGCAAACTGCTCTTATTGTAAACTTGCATAAACAAGACAAATGCTTCTTCCCTCTCCCTGAATCTAAGTAGAGGGTAAATACAATTTATGGTAATATGTTGAAAAAGAACAAAAACAAAGCCATCAAAAGACTCTCATTTAAAACTGGTTGCAGCATGGAACAGTGGCACACACCTATAGATTCAGCTACCTAGGAGGCTGAAGCAGGAAAATCGCTTCTGTTTTCTCAGGAGTCCAAGGCCAGCCTGAGCAACATAGTGAGATCCTATCTCTTATTAAAAAAAAAATCAGCTACTTCATAAATCTCCAAGGCAATAAGACAGTAACCTTTAAACACTAAATAAATAAAAATAAAAACTTGCTGCACTAGTAGCTGTGGAACTTTCATAACACTCAAGGGCAAGTCCTCTAGAATCCCTGTTTGCCTGGACTATAAAATGGAGATAGTAATGACTTGTCAGGAGTTGCAATTAGGACCAAATAACAAAGTGAGTGATAAAACACTAAAACCAAGGAACAGACTTCTGCAAAGTGTCATCCAGGGACCCTGAGGATCTTTGATACTCTTTAAAAGATCAGCAAGGTCATGTTCTCACTCCTAAGTGAACAATGAGAACACATGGACACAGGGAGGGGAACATCACACACTGGGCCTGTCACAGGGTGGGGGACAAGGGGAGAAAGACCATTAAGAAAAATACCTAAAGCATGCAGGGCTTAAAACCTAGATGATGGGTTGATAGGTGCGGCAAACCACCATGGCACATGTATACCTATGCAACAAACCTGCACATTCTGCACATGTATCCCAGAACCTAAAGTAAAATTGAAAATAAAAAAAAGGTTTGCAAGGTCAAAATCATTTTCAAAATTATACTAAGTCATTTTTGGCTCGTTCACTCTTGTTTTCTCACAAATGTATACTGGAGTTTTTCAGAGGCTACCTGAAGGATGAGAGGGACAGACTGAATGCAGAAGACATGAGAATACAGCTGTCTTCTTGTATACCAGACTCCCAAGAAGTTTGCAAAAACATAAAACAATGTCATTCATCTCGCTGAATTTTGTCTTAGAAAATAGGGAATTTTTCATAAAACAGTTTTTAACATGCAGTTTTATGTTATTTTTAAAAATATTAATGAACCTATTTAAATTATCTCAATTTAACTGAAAATATAGTCAACATCAATAAATATAAACCAAACATATAAAATATCTTTTAGGATCCTCAACATTTTTTTTTAATGTAAAAGGGGCTGGAAACCGAAATGCTTGAAAACAGTTCCTGAAGGTGAAAGAGTAGTATACATTTTAATACTTACGCATATGTATAAAACTAACTTTGCATTTGTGAACATATGGTACCTTAATGTATCAATACATATATATTTTATGGGAAGGAAAAGTTTATGACACTGTATTTGGTATTTTTATCTCGCTTTCTTGCTGCATCTGACCAGAAAAAAAGCAAACTAATAGAGCCTGTTCTCTGGTAGCCACGTGTCCTGGGTTTTCCAGGATAGTCTTAACATCAAATGTGTTTCCAATTTTTCCCATCAACCACAAAAATGTTCCTTATATTTCAACATTTTTGTGTCCAAATCCATCTCCCAACCTGATCTCACACAGAGGAAGAATCATAAAACATCCTTCTGTTGTGCTGTCTGTAATTATATTTAAATATTTCAGTGCAGTGCATGTAACAAATGCCCATAGGATGGTTCTGACCCTCATCCTAGGAGTGGTGGGTTACTCCAGCTCAGAACATGCCCCAGAGGTGCTTTCTGAGTGTGTGAAAGCCTTCCCAGGGAGGCTTACACTCCAGAGTCAGTGTACTCCAAATTTTACTTGTTATAAACAACAAAGGATTTGTTAATTAGTGAAATGGATGTTAAAAACTATTTCTCATGGGTAAACATGAATTTTGTCAGATGTCAAGTGGTTAGAAATACTATAGGGTAATCCTGCCCTTAATTAAATGGATCTACAAACCAATAATGTCCAATGCTTCAACCCCTTAGCATCAGTACCCTAAGCTTAGGACTTTGATGACAAAGAATAACCAAGAGTCAATTATGCTGTTTGAACAACTTCCCTTTCTGCTTCAACTAGACATCTCATGCACAGAACTATTACAGTACCTTAAGGACAGACAGCAGGCACCTCACAAAGATTACAGAAGAGTCATACGACTGGACCCTGTTCATTAATAAGGGTTTTCTTCTGAGGCAGAATTCACTGCAAGATTTGCTTTGGTAATTACATACCACCTGATAATAAAGCCTTTGAAAAAAAAACCAACAACCCCTACCTTGCCATCTATTATACTACCCATGCCTGTCCAAAAGAAACAAAGAATTATAGTCCATCAAATTGGTTTAGGAGCATTAGCAAAACCTCTTTCAGACCATCTGGGCCTCAGAAATACCTATTCCTTCTTATCCAGCACTGTCATCTAACCACTAAGAACCGCCTAGAAAGGGCTCAAAAGCTGCAGGAATTCTGCCTTGCAAAATCAATATCTTCAGTAATGACAAATGCCAGATTGGTGTTTGTATTGGATGAAAACTGGATGAAATTCAGAATCTAACTACCTCTTCTTGTAAGAAAAGTATTTAAGGGAACAAACATTAGTCAACCACTTACATATGCTATAAACTGAATCCAATACCATAAAAGTTGGCAATGCATAACCATTAAGATAGTTCTATTTACAACTGAAGAAAGCAGAGAGGGAACAGAAAGCAGAGGCAGAATGGGAGTAAGCCAACCAAGAAGAATATACAGCTTCCAAAATTCAGACCACATTAAGGTGCTGTGTCATGATTTTCTTTGAGGTAAAAAGTTAGAAAACGCCTGGGTAACAAGAGCGAAACTCCGTCTCAAAAAAACAAAAACAAACAAAAAGTTAGAAAACACAGGATCCAAAGTAAAATATCAATTATCTGCTTTGGCTTTCTTAAGCACAAAGATAACCTAAATAAACCAAATACCTATATGATAGAATATTACATAATAACCATGCTATCAAAGAATACCTAATGACAATGGAAAACGTTCACCATATTTCATTCTCTCAAACTCCATGTGAGGGATCAAAGGTGTCATATTGTTTTCCTCTGGCTATCTGGTTTTCTCACATTTCCCATCTCTCACATATAATCCCTGTTGCTATTTTATCCTTCTAGCATTGTTCTCTACATATTCAAATATAGATATGTGCTACATAACTACAGGTAGACATAGATATAGATGACAGAGATAAACATTTAAGACTTGTGCTTTTCAATTTCATGCATAGTTTGTTTGAGGAATTATAACAACGAATAAAGTTGGCTCATATCAACACTGTTTTTGCATTACATTAAAAATGAAATCCCCATGGAAATGATACATTTTTAGTCTCCAGTCTCCTTAAATCTGGCTTCCAACAAGATCATCTATAAAAATAGAATACTGCTTGTCCATATCAGCTTGATTAGACAAGTCTTTAATTAAGGCAATACCTTTTGGGACATAGGCAGGGGCAAAGATTTCAAGATAAAGACACGTTGCAACAAAAACAAAAACTGACAAATGGGAATCTAATTAAACTAAAGAGCCTCTGCACAGCAAAATAATCTATCAACAGAGTGAACAAGCAATCTACAAAACAGGAAAAAATTTTTGCAATCCATGCATCTGACAAAGATCTAATATCCAGCATCTATAAGAAACTTAGATAAATTTACAAGAAAAAAAGCAATCCCATTTAGAGGTGGGCAAAGGACATAAACAGACACTTCTTAAAAGAAAACATACACGCAGCCAACAAACACGAAAAACAGCTCAACATCACTGATCATTAGAGAAATGCAAATTAAGACTACAATGAGATTACCATCTCATACCAGTCAGAACGGCTATTATTAAAAAGTCAAAAAGCAACAGATGCTGGCAAGATTGTGGAGAAAAAGGAACACTTTTACACTGTTGGTGGTAGTACAAATTAGTTCAACCATTGTGGAAGACAAGCAATTCCTCAAAGACCTAGGGGCATAAATACCATTCAACCCAGCAATCCCATTCCTTTATACCCAAAGGAATTTGTAAATCGTTCCGTTATAAAAACACATGCACACATGCTCATTGCAACATTATTTACAATAGCAAAGACATGGAATCAACCTCAATGCCCATCAATGATAGACTGAATAAAGAAAACGAGGCACATACACATGATGAAATACTATACAGCCATAAAAAGGAATGATATCATGTCTTTTGCAGGGACATGGATGGAGCTGGAGGCCATTATCCTTAGCAAACAAACACAGGAACAGAAAATCAATTACCACATGTTCTCAGTTATAAGTAGGAGCTAAATGATGAGAACACATGGATACATGGGCAGAACAATACACATTGGGGCCTGTTGGAGGGCAGGGGTGGGAGGAGGGAGAGAATCAAGAAGAAAAACTAGTGGATGCTGGGATTAACACCTGGGTGATGGGATAATCTGGGCAGCAAACCACCATGGCAAACATTTACCTATGTAACAAACCTGTGCATCCTGCACACATATCCCTGAACTTACAATAAGAACTGGAAATAAAAATTAAAAAAATAAAAATAAATAAAACTAGATTATCTAACTGTAACAAAAAAGTAATTAAGCATCTTCCATGAGCTGGGTATTTTGATAGGCCCAGGAGAAACAAAGTTTCCTTCCAATAAAATTATGCAAATCTCTGAATTCTTAGTATACCATTTAGAACTGGACAGCATGCCTTTCTAAAATCTTGCAGTCTATGAAACAAAAATAAGAAAACTGGGAAGCCAGATTCTCAAATCAAATTGTTTGATCTGGAGCTGCAACCAAGTCTAGAATGCACTGGATACACAGCAATGAGAGATAGAGGTAAAGAAATGAGCAACTGGTGAAGTGGATACCTTTGCTGGATACTAAAAATGACCAGAATCAAGCAAACATTTCTTCCCAAAAAGAGCAAGGCAATATCAGCAGCATTTTATTTTTACAAACCCCAAACAAAAATGATTTCAAAACATTTCACTAACACAGGTGATTAAAACCCTATTTTAGGCTTCACATAAAGTAAGATCCGCTGGAAGAGTCCAGCCAAAACTACACTTGCTACCCATTTGTTTCTAGTTTAGACTGTTTCAATGCTAAATTAGCAGCTGGCTTAGTGATTCCGGGTTATACGGGTTCAGGTTTCAGAAATACACAGTTCTGATTTAAGTTAAATTTCCTATTTGCACATAACTTCCCTGACCTTTAAGTTTCCAAACTGTATTTGTGCAAATTAGGCACAAATTCTAAGCTCTGCTGACTCAAATATATTATGACTAGAAAGTTAAGGGAAAGATAAACATACAAAGCCAAAGAAAGAAGCAGTTCTACAGTTGAAAAGAAGCCTACAAAGACGGGATCAATTGAAATAACTCACTCTGCATCTGTTCTGAATAGTTTCACCTCATCCTCTTTCAACACTAGAATCCAGTCATCTTGGCTGTTCCTACCATTGCCTTCAGCCTATCACGCTCAAAGAGTTCACCATGAGGGTTGGCCAACTTGGAGAGTCTTTCAATCTGCCAGGGCCAAACCTAAGAGGGCAGCAAGTCAGGAAAAGCACATGCTGGCATCACATAACAGAATGCATTTCAAAGTTACAGGGCAAAATACAAGATAACCTTAGCCAAAGATAATTTATCTAAACCTGACATCAGAACTGGACACTACATCTACTGTTTTTAAATAAATTTTCCAATGAAGGCTCTTCATCAGAACCAATAAATACATTGACTTTGATGTTCTTTCACTAGGCAATCATGGTTGCTTATGTACTACTTACTCCAATTGATTAAAAATCATCTTAAGTTATTACAGTTTCCAAAGTTTTATTTGAGAGCTACTCATAAAAATATTTTCCTGAAATACATTTCTGAAGTCAGGAAACAACAGATGCTAGAGAGGATGTGGAGAAATAGCAACACTTTTACACTGTTGGTGGGATATAAATTAGTTCAACCATTGTGGAAGACAGTGTAGCAATTCCTCAAAGATCTAGAACCTGAAATACCATTTGACCTAGCAATCCCATTACTGGGGTATAAACCCAAATGATAATAAATCATTCTACTACAAAGATACATGCACATGTATGTTTACTGCAGCACTGTTCATAATAGCAAAGACTTGGAACCAACCCAAATGTCCATCAATGATAGACTGGATAAAGAAAATGTGGCACATACACACCATGGAATAGTATACAGCCACTATTCCATGAAAAAAGGATGAAAAAAGGAAAAAAGGATGAGTTCATGTTTTTTGCAGGGACATGGATGAAGCTGGAAACCAGCATTCTTAGCAAACTAACACAGGAACAGAAAACCAAACACCGCATGTGCTCACTCATAAGTGGGTATTGAACAATGAGAACCCATGAACACAGGGAGGGGAACATCACACACGGAGCCTGTTGGGGGCTGGGGAGGCTAGGGGAGGGACAGCATTAGGAGAAATACCTAATGTAGATGATAGGTTGATGGGTGCAGCAAACCACCATGGCATATGTATACCTATGTAACAAACCTGCATGTTCTGCACATGTATCCCAGAACTTAAAGTATAATTTTTAAAAAAGACATTCCATTTCAATTGCATGTTTAAATGTCACGGCATGTACACATATATCTTGTGAAGAGATGAACTCCAACAAGAAGAAAAATGTAACACTGTATAAAGAGTTTTGAGACTGAAGAACTTCCAGGAAACTGTGTAGAGGAACACTGAGTCCTACCATCTCCAAATGAATATTATTAGATGTATAAACTGTATTCTATATGTAACTTATTTAACTTGAAGTGCTGTTTTCTCCCTTTCAATGTAACTTTTAAATATACACAAACAGCATTTCTACTGTACTTTCATCAAACCTGTCCAGGTCCATTTCCCTTCTCCCTTTGGAGAAGGGAAAAATTAGAAGAGCCAAACCGAAAATTCTTAGGGCTAACCCTAAAAAGCGGAATGTCTTGATTTATCTTTTTACAAAAATCTTTTCTTAGAAACACAAAAGGTAAACTAGCGAAAGCCTGAGAAGTAGCTACTTCCAAACAAACTCCATGGCAAGCCAAGAGGCCAGTGGCTTTGGGGCCAAATTCATCTTCCTTAGAGAGGCCTTGGTAATTTCATATAGTTCTTACGAAAGGTGTTCAGATGTGATTCTTGCTTTCTTTCTTCTAATAATCCACTGAGTTGAGAGAAGGCGAAGGGGAGAAGGGAGTGGAGCACAGGAGTAGGAAAAATTGTTAAGACGTCCAATACAAACACTGAACACAAAAACCAATCCTTACCTAAAATCCCTGGCTGGATGTTTGGGGTTGAAAAGCCTCCTTGGAGTGGATGTGGTGTGCTGATGTGGGCGTTCTGGGCACTAGTTTCTCTTGTATTCTGTTTTTGCTGGCCAACAACCCCTCTTCCTTTCCTTTCATTCTTGCCAGAAGGAGTTCTCAGTTTAATCTTTGAGGTGAAGAGATAACCCACTGGAACATTAAAATAAGTGCTACATAATACAGAATTAGCTTTAGAAGCCCATGGAACAAATGTGACCCAGGTTTAGAGTGTGGTGCTCTCAAGGAGAACTCCTGTCTGAAAGGAGCAAACCAAATGTTGCTTACTCAAAGGCATTCCCAAGCCAGCCGCTTCCTATCAAATCCTAGGCCTCTACTCAGCATCTGTCAGTCAGGATGAAAGTAACAAGGATGTCACCAGGGGTCCTGAGGAGAACGAGAAAAAGGAGAGAATGACTTAATTCTGAGTGGTGTGCTCAAGACCCCTGTATCTCCTCATCTAGTTCTTAGAAAAGCTCTCCTAGACACTGACACAGTTAGCACCATTGACTGTACAGATGAGGAAATCAAGGTAAACTACCTAACGTCAGATGGCCAGGAAGTTGTTGGAAGTAGAATGCCACTGACCACAAAATTATCACTCCAGGAGAGAGGATTTTAACTGTTTTCTTCTTTCTGATTCCTTCCCCATTCTCCCTTGAGCATTTTGATCACATATACCTCCCAGTCTTCTCCAAATATACCACGCCCTTTCCAACATTGAAGCCTCTGCACTTACAGGTCCCTTTGTAAGTAAGTCCCTTAAGACACTTACTTTAGAATCAGATGATGTCACTGCCTTCCCTGGTTATTCACACTTCCAAGCACAAACGATCAGGGGGTCTCTAGATACAAGGAACTTCATAAATGCTATATTATAAGTAATCTATTAACTATACATATTTAAAGTATTGACTTTAAACTGACAGTGGTGTTCTTAGGTCTTAGTTGGCTATGCAGTTATGGACACAACATTCAGTAGAGGCTCAAAAAAGCATGCTGAACTATTAAAGTCAAATAAGCCAATTGGGGGGGTTGGAAATATATATATTTTTTTTTCTGGGCAATGTGCTATATATATATACGCATATATCCTAAAAGATGACAAATCACTCACTGTCTTTTCTTTCTCTTCATAACTTCCCTAAAGGAAGAAAAAAATAGTCCAAATAATTTTTGAGAGCTTATGGGAAAGGCTGATTAATAAGATGTGCACTAAAACCTCAGCTCTGGGGAATAGACCACCATAAAAAAACTAAAGTTTGTATCTTTAAGCAAAACAACAACAAAATGTAAGTTAACCATTAAGCATAGAGAGCTTTCTGTGACATTTGAGAATACTTTTTCCCCATCTTTCCTAAATCACAAGAGACATGGTCTAACCCATCACCATGCCCATGAATTACAATGCTGCAGGCATCCAAAGGTGTTCACAGCTGCCGCTACCTCTCTACCTTCTATTGCCAGACTATAATCAGTTTTTACTTTTTATACCTTTTTATTATTTTCCCATCAGGTTTCAACTGTGCTCTATACTGATAATGTCAGAGAGTAGGTGGCCTAAATATACCTTCTCCAAGCCTCTAAAGTGCCACTTCTAGTTAGCTGTGGACTTAAACACCAGGTAAGCAAGCTCGCTGAAATTGTGAAAAATGTAAGAATACAAACAAGTTCCAAGTGAGGGCCTCTCTCACAAATACATCCTAAGATAAGGGATACAAACATGAAAAAATGTTCAACATTGCTAATGAACAGGGAAATGCAAATCAAAACCATGATGTGATACTATCTTACTCCTGCAAAAATGGCCACAGTCAAAAAATTATAAAAATAATAGATGCTGGCAGGCATATGGTGAAAAGAGAACACTTTTACACTGCTGGTGGGAATTTAAATTAGCACAACCACTAGGGAAAACAGTGTGGAGATTCCTTAAAGATCTAAAAGTAGAACTACCATCTGATCCAGAGGAAAAAAGTCATTATACAAAAAAGATACTTGCACACTCATGTTTATAGCAGCACAATTCACAACTGCAAAACTATGGAACCAGCCCAAATGTCCATCAATGAGTGGATAAAGAAATTGTGGTATACATATGTGTGTGCACACGTGTGTGTGTGTGTGTATTAATATATACACATATATAGACACGCACCATTGAATACTACTCAGCCATAAAAAGGAACGAAAAAATGGCATTTGTAGCAACCTGGATAAAATTGGAGATCACTTTTCTGAGTGAAGTAACTCAGGAATGGAAAACCAAACATCATGTGAGGAAGCAAAGGCGTAAGAATGAAACAATGGACTTTGGAGACTGGGGGGAAAGATGGAATGGGGGTGAGGGATAAGAAACTACAAACTGGGTACAGTGTATATTGTTTGGGAGATGGGTGCACCAAAATTTCCAAAATCACCACTAAAGAACTTATTCATGTAACCAAACACCACCTGTTCCCCCAAAACCTATGGAAATAAAGGATTTTTTAAAAACATATTGACCTTTAAAAAGTATATATATATATATTTGCCCTGAATACTGACTGGGCCAGTCTTACCCTGCAACCAGTCCTCTTCTTCTTCCTTCACAGATCAAAGACGCTAGCAAAGACATCTCAGAGACTCTGAGAACACTCATCAGCTTTACAGCTTGAAGCAAAGAGAGATCTACTTAATATGACAAAGGGTTTCCAGTTAAGTATTTTGGCTTTCCATTATATTTAGTACTGTCTGCCCATACATCAGGGGGCAAGGGGACACGGTAGTATCCAGCTGCTGTGAAGGATGAGGGATGGTCTGCTCTCTGACTCAGAGGATTATTGCCCTTTTTGCTAAACCCCCAAGGGATAGGATACACAGAGGCAGAGAATTTTGGCAGATTTGACTGACCAGCTCCCCTGAGGACTGGATGAAAAGAAGCTCTGCTCAGCATCTGTTCAACATTCCAAAAACTCCTGCAATCCTTGACTGCAAGTCTTTAGAGATGAGGGTCTAGGCCTGGCTTATTCACACTGTGTTCCTCAGCGCACAGACTTAACAGATGCGAAATAATTATGTAATGGCTAATTGATATCGGTCTTTCACATGTGCCTACTTGCTTAAATAGCATAAATGAAGCATAAAAGCTAATAAAATCCTAAATATGAAATCCATCTTTCTATCAATTTGCAAATGTACAATTTTTTTCACTGATATAAACAGTCAGAATATTCACATGATACCCAGGAGATGAATCAGTGAGTCCAAAAAGTGTTGGAAGGTTTGGCTTACAATAAAAGTTTCTTTGACAATTAGATTAGTTGAAGCAAAAAATTTAAGTAGGTGAATCAAGTAAGAATTTAAAAACAGGGGACGTCATATTCTTGAGTAATTGCTTCTTTCCTATTCCTCTTTAATACCAATATTATGTAACATGAAAAGGACAACATTATCCTTAAAAGTTCACTATTTAATAAATATTCTTAACTTATTGCTAAAATAAATAAATAATGGATTATTCCTAAAGGTGTCCCATTTTATAGATTTTTCTCAAATAAATAGTCAGAACCATGTATAACCATATTTACCAAATTCATATCGAATGGTTTTCATAACCTGTTTTATAAAGCAGTGGGGCATCCCAAAAGACTAGTTGGGACTATAAGTGAAAGGCCAGTGATTCCTCTGGATGAGGGTACACTGACCTCCATAAAAATGAACAAGGGGCAATTAAACAGATAATAGTTGTCTCTACCCATGTCCAGGGAGAAATGGTAGAAAACAGCATAATGTCATATTATCATGAAGTTCAAAAATATCAAACTCTTCCTCACTGAGTGACAAGTAGCAGCTTACAGTGATCTCACTGCTTATCAGGTTCTTAATCCATAAAATGGGTTCTTCATTCATAAAATGCCACCTATACTGCTGATGATTTGAGATCATCAATATTAACTGCTTGCCATCTGTAAAGCTAAGGACAGCCCCACTGGTTCAGACACCATGATCAGCAAGCACTTCAAGGCTAACTCAAAAAGCCAAAACCACTTTCTCATTTATGGATTGATTTAAAGCCATGGAAAATAAACAGTAAGTGAGTTGTGAAAGATTTTCCTTCAAAACCATTTAATTTTTTAAACAGTCAACAAAGAGAAAAGGAAAAAGAAGACTAACTAAACATGACTCAAAATTACTATGTTGTATGTAAATTTATAGCAAAAATATAAAGTTAAAACAAAAAATATTTTAAGATTAGCTTAACATACAGTATTCAGCTTTCACTCTCCTTAAACTTTGATCATATATTTATCACAAGATAGCACAAGAGTTTTATTTTTCTACTTGAATGACAAAAGTTGCACATAATAAAATATGGCATAGGATACTATTAGCAATTAAATATATGTGTTTGGGTAACGAAATATGCAATCTACTTCTCATGGCAAACAGAAAAACTGGCAATTTTTATCAAGAAATTTCAGTCACCTAATCACATTGCTACAAATGTTATCACTTATAAAATTGCAATCCAAAGAAAACGTATTTGTTGTTGCTAAGAGACATGAAAGGAAACTGAAACACCCCTTTGTCTCTGATTTTAAAAGTTCATGTAGTCAAAAGCAGAGAATACGTCATTATCAATGGCTGGGTAAAGATGCTCAGTACTAGCCTCTTCCACAAAGAACCACAACAACAAAGAGATAATTGCACTCCCAGTAGAACGTCTAAGAGAACACTGGAAGTTAGCAAGGAAGTGACAAAGAGCCTCTAGACACAAAAACTCAGGATAGCATCAGAGAGAAGGAAGTAAAGCATCCAGCAAGGATTGGCTAGAACAAAGAGGAACTATCTTTTGTGGATAATAGGCAAGAGGCAGCCTCCATTGCCACCACGGATGCCTGCAATCCTTGCTATAGGAAAACCCCACAGTCCTCACAGAGGGCTAAGTGGAGTACACTTCAGAGTATAGAGAGCTTCCTAAAGTTAACATGGCTGCATTGCTCCAGAGAGAAGGTTCATGCTGGTTCTCCCCTAACACCCAGGACTCAGGCTACTGTGGCACAGGGCCATATTGAGAGAGGAGCTACTACCAGAGTGCATCTTTCCCTGGGGCCTAATATCCCCACACTTCCATATCCCTGTGACCCCTCCACCATCCCACCATGCCTATAGAGAAGGCTGCAGCATAATGATACACCTGAACCCAGTGGTATAGCAGTGACTCAATCATGCAAGCCCATATAGCAACCTATAAACCAAGAAATAGTGAGTGGCCCAGCATAGAGAGGAGACTGTCCTAGCAGAGCATATAAGCTCCCAAGGCCCTGAGAGTCAGCCTGCCTGGCAGGCCCCGCACCAAAAAAGCTGTGCCACTGCCTATACAAACACCCATAGCCTAGGCCACTGAGGTACTTGCAGACATGGCTGACACTGAGTACAGCCACAGAAAGCACACAAAGACAATACAATTCCAACTCAGCACCCTACAAAACCAGCACTATAGGACACATATTCAGAAAAAAACAAAAATTATCCCTACAAAAACTACATTAAATCAAAAGCAGTGATCCTTCCACCAGATTCATAGATATTAACGTAAGAACACAAGAGAGGTGAAAAATCAAAGAGTATGATACCTCCAAAGGAAAACAACTATTCTCCAGTAACTGACACAAGAAAATGAAATTTATAAAATGTCTGAAAAGGAATTGAAAATGACGATCCTAAGAAAACTCAGCAAGATAGACAATTCAATGAAAACAAAACCAATTCATGATCTAAATGAGAAATTCATCACAGGTAGATATAAAAAATAACAAAACAAATCTTGAGCTAAAGAATTCAATGAATGAAATTAGAAAACAAAATTAAGAGCTTCAACAATAGACTAGATTAAGCAGATGAGGTTGATTTTTCTAGGAAGAATTTCTAAAGATAAAAATTGATCTTCTGAAATAAAATCAAACAAAATTTTAAGAAGAATAAAAATGAATAGAGAAAGCCAATAAGATTACAGTACACTAATAAGTGAATATATTTTTGCATTATAGGAATTCAACAAACAAATGGAAAAAGGCTCTGAAAACATATTTAATGAAATAATACCTGAAAACATCCCAAGTCATGGAAAAGGTATGATAGCTCAAAAATCCCTAAGTAAATTTAATTCAAAATAGTTCTCTCCAAGGCACATTACTGCAAACTGTCAAAGTCAAAAACAAAAAAAAATAATTTTCAAAACAGCAAGAGAAAACCATGAAGTCACATACGAGGGACTCCCCATCATACTAACAGCAAATTTATCAGCAGAATACGTTACCAGCACAAAGAAAATGGACTAATATATTGGAAATGCTGACAGAAAACTGCTAGCAAAGAACACTCTACACAGCAAAAATACTCTTCAGAAATGAAAAAATGAAGTCTTTTCTAGCAAGTAAAAACTGAAGAAATCCATCGCCACTAGAGCAACATTTTAAGAAAGCCTTGTGGGAGTCTTACAACTGGAAGTAAAAGCACAAAAATTAACATAGTGAAAGCATAAAATTAACTGGCAGAGCAGATACATATGAGGATGAAAAATGAATCAAACCTTATTACTACTGAAAACCACCAAAGATAAACAATAAGAGAGAAGGAAAAGAACAAAGGATACACAAAACAACCAGAAAACAACAACATAACAGGAGTGAGCTCGACATTCCTTCATGATAAAAATTCTCAACAAATTAGGCATAGAAGGAATTTACCTCAACACAATAAAGGCCATATATGACAACCCCACAGCTAACATCATACCGAACAAGGGAAATGTGAAAGTCTTTTTTCTAAGAATTGGAACAAGAAAAGGATATCCACTTTTACCACTCACATTCCCATAGTACTGGAAGGCTTAGCCAGAACAATTAGGCAACAGAAAGAAATAAAAAGAGTTGGTGGAGACTTTAGAAAAACCTAAAGTCTCCACCAACTCTTAGAACTGATAAATGAATTTAACAAAGCTGTAGGACACAAAATCAAACTACAAAATGTGGTAGCATTTCCACAAAGCAATAATGAAACAGCTGAGAAACTATTCAATTAAGCAGTCTCATTTATAATACCTACCAAAAAAACTCAAATGCCTAGAAATAAATTTGACCAAGGAGGAGAAAAAGCTCTACAATAAAAACTAGAAATAACTTCTGAAAGAAATTGAAGACAATACAAAAAAATTGAAGGATATTCTATGTTCATAGACTGGAAAAGTTAATGTTGTGAATATGACTATATTAAAGTAATCTACACATTTCATGTAATCCCTCTGTGCTAATGACATTATTCAAAGAAATAGGAAAAAAAATAACCCTCCAAATTTGTATAAAACCACAATATACCTAAAATAGCCAAAGCAATTTTGCACAAAAAGAACAAAGCTGGCAGCACAACACAACCTGACTTCAGTAAATATTACAAAGCTACAGTAAATAAAACAGTATGCCACTGGCACAAAAAAGGACACAGACCAATGGAACAGAATACAGAATTCAGAAATAAATCCACTTATTTACATCCAACTGATTTTCAACAAGGGAGCAAAGAACTTACATTGGGGAAAGGACAGTATCTTCAATAAATGGGACTGGTAAAACCAAATATTCATATGCATAAGAATGAAACTAAACCCCCATCCCTCACTGTATACAAAAATTAATACAAAATGGATTAAGGACTTAAATATAAGATGCAAAAATACAGAATTACTAGAAGAAAACACAGAGGAAATGCTTTAGAACACTGATCTGGGAAAACATTTTATGAGTATAACCTCAAAAGTGCAAGCAACAAAAGCAAAAACAAAAACAAAAGACAAATGGGATTACATCAAACTAAAAATCTTCCACATAGCAAAGAGAACAATCAAGAGAGTAAAGAAACAACCTACAGAATGGGAAAAAATATTTGCAAACTCTTCATTTGATGCGAGATCTATATCCAGAATACACGAGGAACTCAACTCAAAAGAAAAAACTAATAATCTAATTTAAAAATAGGAAAATGAACTGAATAAACATTCTCAAAAGAGGACATATAAACAGGCAAGATATATATGAAAAAATGTTCAATACCACTAAATCATTAGGAAAATGCACTTCAACACCACAATGAGATATCATCTCACTCCATTTAAACTTACCAAAAAATACATGCTGATGAACATGCAGAGAAAAGGAAACTTTTATATGCTGTTGGTGGAAATGCAAATAAACACAATCATTACAGAGAGCATGGTGATCCCTCACAACACTATGCTACCATATGATCCAGCAATCCCACTGCTGGGTATCTATCCAAAGGAAAGTAAATCAGTATATCAAAGAGAGATCTGTACCCCATGTTTATTGCAGCACTATTTACAATAGCCAATATATGAAAGCAACCTAAGTGCCCAGCAATGATCAATGGATAAACTGATAAAGAAAATGTACAGAACAGTATTCCACACAATGGAATAGTATTCAGTTAGAGAAATGAATAAAATCCTGTCATTCATGCCAACATGGAAAAACCCAAAGGACTTTATGTCAAGTGAAATAAGTCAGGCACAGAAAGATAAATACGGCATGTTCTCACATATGCAGCTAAAAGTGTTGATCTCAGAAGCAGAGAGTAAAATAGTGGTTTCTATAGTCTGGGAAGAGTAGGGGTTAAGAGAGGATAGGAAGATGTTGGTTAAGGGACAAAAATTACAGTTAGATCGGAAGACTAAGTTCTTATGTTGGATAGCACCACAGGGTAACTATGGTTAACAAAAATTTATTGTATATTTTCAAACAGCTAGAAGAGAGGATTTTGAGTGTTCCCAACACAAAGAAATGGTAAATGTCTGAGGTGTTTATATGTTAATTACCCGGATATGATCACTACACATTATATGTATTAAAATATCACTTTGTAGCCCATGTCAATTAAAATAATTATGTGTTTTGTGTCAATTAAAAATAAAGAAAATTACAATTAAAGGCCATTTGAGATCATTCCATATTTCTGCCAGAAAAAAAAAAAGCCTATGCGTGATAGCTCGTAGGATTATTGGGGTCCTGGAAGGGAAGTTAAAAATGCTGACATGTATTGATTAAACCAAAGGTTACAACCAAAAATATTTATGTATTCCACAAAATAGATACATACACCTATGTAATGGCTACATTTGAATATTAAATTTTTAGCATGCAAAAAGTGAACAAGTATGCTACCATTTTACAGTTTTGTAAATCCTTTACAACTTGAATTTCAGCATTTTTCAGCATTATGACTAAACAGTGAGATTTTTGCTGTTTTATAGATTTTCAGATAATTCATAAATCTCTTAAATATATTCAGGTCCCAATTAAAAAAGTAAAAGTCTGGGGGGGCAGTTATTAATTAAAACACATCATGAAGTTAGCAACAAGTACCACAAAAAGGCAATCCTAAGTGCTATGGTTTGAATATTTGTATTGTCTCAAAATTCATTTTTGAAACCTACTCTCAAGGTGATAGTATTAGGAGGTGGACCTTTGAGAAGTGATTAAAGTATAAGGAAAGAGCCCTCATAAATGTGATCAGTGTCCTTATAAAAGAGAACCCACAGAAATGCCTTGCCTTTTCCATTAAGTGAGGATGTAGTTATAAGGCATCATCTATGAGGAACAGGACCTCACTAGACATCTATACTGTCAGCACCTTGATCTTGGACTTTCCAGCCGCCAGAAATGAAAAATAAATTTCTGTTGTTTATAAACTGCCCAGTCTAGGAAATTTTTGTTAAAGCAGTGCCCATGGACTAAGACACTAAGAATGTTGCTTAGAGATAAGATTAAGATCTCATAAGCAAGAGACACACTCTCCCAAACAAGATAGAGAAAAATAGGACCTGACTTACCCTCACATTTGAAAACAACTCAAAAATAAAAAAACATATTAAGAGTGGATTTACACTGAATAAGCAACAATGCATGCTGATTCCTGGGAGGAAACAAATAAAATAATCATACGATTGAACCAGCTTATTGCCAGGAGAGTTTCCAGATTGTGACGCAAAGAGCGTGAAGCAAGATGGAGCCTAGTAGTCTCTCTAAGTAGAGGAGCTGGGCCTGAAAATCAAAGAGATCAAGATACCTAGAGTTTGCAGGGCGGAATAGCAAAGAGGTGAAAGCTGCAAGGAAAAAGAACTCTGGAGATGTTCCGGCTTACTCCATGAGTGTTCAGCTGAGTATTGATCAACCCATGCATACGAGTAAACTACTAGAGAACCAACTAAAAGGATTATAGGAAATAATCCTAACTCTCTCATAGTTTTAGAACAGCTCCTCCTGTTCACAATGGTCAGAGTAGAAAGCCTTACAATTAACAGGATATCAGGTAGAATACTTAGAAGAATTTTGCCTTAGTAGGAGGTAAAATTAGCCCTGAAGTAAATGCTGCTCTGGTCCTACCTGAGAAAGTGAAAAAACAGACAGAAAAGGATCAAACCCTTTCCAAGTGATTTAACTGCATCCCGTAACAAGCTCAAGAGTACAAAAATATCAGGGCCAAAAAAGGTAATACCACAATGTCTGGCATCTAATCAAAAATTACTAGGCATGCAAAGAAACAGGAAAATACAGGCCACGAGAAGAAAAATCAATTAACTAAAACCAACACAGAATTGTCACATGTTAGAATTAACAGAGAAGAATATTAAAAATTGGTCATTGTGGATTTGAAAAGCTAGAGAAAAATTTGAAAAGTGTTAAGATATTCAAAAGATGCCAACTAAACTTCTAAAGATGAAAACTCTTTGAGGTAAAAAAGCATTGAAAATATTAATAGCAAATTGGTCTTTGTGAGGAAAAAAACAGTGGGTTTACAGTCATAGCAACAGAAAATATCTAAAGTTAAACAGTGATTTTTTAAATTCTGGAAAAAAGTAATAGAACATCAATAAGCTATGGAACATCAAGTAGTTGAATGTATGTATAATTGGAGTTCCCAATGAAGGAGAAACAGAAAGGATATTTGAATAAACTACTCAAATTTTCCCAAATCTAATGAAAACAATAAAGCTATAAATCCAAGAAGCTCAATGAACTCCAGTCCAAACAACATGAAAAAGTCATTTATCATCAAATTGCTTAAAAACAGTGTTAAAAGCAACCTTTAAAACAGCTAGAGAAAAAAATACACATTATTTACAAGGCAACAAAGACAACGTTGATAGTCAATTTCTCATCAGAAACAATGCATGCCAGAAGAAAGTAGAACATATTAAAAGCAATTTAAAAAAAGCTGTCAAATTAGAATTACTTATTCAATGAAAACATCTTTCAAAAACAAATGCAAAATGAGAATCTTAAATAAGAAATCTTAAAAGAAATACTTCAGACACAAAAAAATAAATATTGAGGATAATCTTGCATCTCAAGATTCTTATTAGATATGCAAAGTCCCTTTTACAATGCCAGGTAACATT
This sequence comes from Callithrix jacchus, assembly GCF_049354715.1. Classification (NCBI taxonomy): domain Eukaryota; kingdom Metazoa; phylum Chordata; class Mammalia; order Primates; family Cebidae; genus Callithrix; species Callithrix jacchus. Next base: position 71,947,907 of record NC_133513.1, read on the forward strand.
TACAAATTCCTGGAATGAGAATGTAGACCTCTTTTAGAGGCCATTATTCTGCTAACCACACACCTCATATGAAGAAACTACTCAAAAAGATATTATGTTAAAAAAACCAATGCAAGAAAAACACATGAGAATTTTTTTTTTAATGGAAGCCTCATATGATTGAGAAGAAACAGACAAAAAGAAAAAACTGCTACTCTTTTGGACTCTGATGCCTGGACCATTATCCTTTGAACTGCATATTTAGTAATTTAAGGTTGTTTTCTTAATCATTCCAAGCATACTACTTGATTCCACAGCAAACATTTATGTAGTTGATAAATTACATAACATTTATATAATTTATAATATTGTAAGTGATGTTAAAAAAAACTCAAAAGCAATGTGAAGAGTTATTTGAAAAAAAATAAATAACCCAAGGTATCTGCTTGCCTGCATCAACAGTTCTATCAATCAAATTGCTTTTCACTTTTAAGGGCAAAATCTGGTGTTAGAGGGATTTAAATTATGGTAAATTAACTCCATAAAAATATTTTCTAAGTGACATTTCTTGGTCAAGGCTCTTTTCTCCTTCATACTCTTAGCCAAGCTGCAAACATTGTTGCTAAGGGGATTTATGGCCTATCAAGAAATTCAATAACTTTTAACATACATTTTTTCCTTATATAAAATCCTTCAATGCAAGACCAAATTGAACTATTATGTTTATTTTAGAGCTAGTAACGCAATTTCAGAATATCTGAGAAGCTGCAAGTGAGTAGAATTTATCTTCCTCTACTTGCATGCATACACCCATGCCAACAAAAATCAGACATATCCAAGGTTTCCCATTAAACAGTAATAGACTAGCATTTAAACACAACCTAGGAGGTATAACTCGCAATCACCCTAAGTTAATAATTTGTCATAAAATTAACTATCCACCAACACTGTAAAAATAGAAATTCCACAATCTTACAAATAGGCTTCTCATTCTATAATTAACGAATTATCCAAATAACCATAATTAAGGAAATAAAAAAATTTTTTAAAACAAACAATTCAACATTACTTCCCATTCACACACTATCTAACTGGGAATGACAGTTCTGGTCCTTAGTGTAGAATATCATGCTTAGAGAATGAATACCATGCACAGAACTGATTCTCTTTAGTGATAACACGGTGAAATATTTCACTTGATTCTCCACTAATCAAAGTTAAAGGCTTTGAAGTTACTATATTTGTTCACCAACATCATCCATTTTCATTTAATCATTAAAACCCTGTTTCACTGAAGTCAAGCCTGTTTGGCCATCATTTGAGTTCCAGACATGCCACACCAACACTTAGTTTCGCATTAGAGACCTCAGTGACCCATATATTTCAAGCACTCACTGAAACTTCCTTTACAAGGAACTGCTAATCATTATTGTGAGAAAAGATGAGAATGTTGATCTGTCACTGAAAATTAACTGACTTCACACAGAGAACCTCATTACCAAGACCTTAGTTTCTCTTTTTTGATCTTAATAATCAGAAAGGAAATTTTGCCTACTTATTTGATGTTTTTAAGATTCCCAACAGTACCACCAATTACTCTACTTCCAACAAGTCACAATATATAGGACCACAAGTTGCAACATTTAGTATTGCTGCTTATGTTCTAGGGTCAGCCACCTTTAAAAAAAAAAAAAAGGGTCGGGGAGGGCAACAGCCTCCATTCTCCTCATTCTTTTCAGCTCTAAAATCAAAACCTGACATCTGAGGTTGCTGCAACAGGAATAAAGATGTACATTACATCAAATTTCAGAAGTATATGTAAAGGTAATTCAAGCAACAATATGAAAAGCATCTAAAAAATGCATTTTCCCCCAAATAATTATCCTAAATCTAAACCATTTAAGCTAAAATAATGGTTTTACTCTCCCAACTATGTGAGTTACTTATTATTTATTCTTTTACTTTTTAAAGACAGACTAAGGTATTTATCACAAAACCTGAACATTACAAATTTAAAATAATAAGCTCAGAATTTACAAATTTAGTTATGTTCTTGATCAGGCACAGAGCCAAAAAGAAACAATCAGAATTAAGCTTATGAGAAAATAAAATAGTAAAATATTAATATATCAAATAGAAAAGGAGATATATATATATATATGTATATATATATATAACAGAATTTATTATACCAAAATTAAATGTAAATCTAACAAAATTAGAGAGGCAAAAAATTCAAATGTAATTCATGTAAGACTTTAAAAATCAGATAGTAAACCAACATTGATATCACATTGTTTAAATTAGGTCTTTCATTTTTGCCTCATCAGATATGTATACTTCACAGGTCAAAAACACAAAGTAATTCTTACCATACAAATGCTGTTCTAGTAAACACACAAACATTTTTTCTGATATTTTCACTTTATCCTTTCTTTCAAAACCACTGCTACTGACTTACATCACAGGAGGAACAACAAAAAGAGTAGCAACTTCAGAAACTGAACCATAAAATAAGAATGCTGTTTGCCTGAGGTGTTTGATTGGCTAATATGTTTAATTAGAGAATCTATATATTGTAGGCTCTTTATAAAAAGTACATAACTACAGCATTGACTAAAGGTCAATTTTAAAAGCCTAAAATTCCACCATTTTTGTCTTACAAGACAGGAAAAGAAGACTCGATTTAAAGTTAAAAGACTAAGTTCTGCTCAGGTTTCCACAATAAAACAGATAAGCTAACTTAAGCTCATCACTTAAAATTGTCCTCTCTGACCCTCAGCTTTCCTTAACTACAGAATTAGTACAATCACTAAAGATCTTCCTAACTCCTTAAGAATTTAATATGGGATAAACAGGTATGAATTCAATCAACTCCTGCCTTCCACCTATCATCCAATAAGGAATCTGTCCATTTTAAATGACCTTGAAAAAAATGTCATTCGTTTTTTAGCATCATTTAAAATAAACATAATAAAAACATTATTTTAAATAAAATCATTGTTCTATAGGATCCAAATAGTATAAATTGAAATATAAGTTATTCAATGTTTTTAATTCTATAAGTTACCATTCCCCAAAAATACTCTAGGTAACCAAGAAGTTAAGACTCCTAATATGTGAAGAGTGAACTCTTTCCCAGTGAGACCCAGTAGACTGATTTTTTTTTTAAATGTTTGTACTCCATTGACAAAACTTCAAAAAGCTACCCTTGAAAATGACAAAGTGTTAGCATGCAAAATGAGCATTAAAATCTGTTCTATGTTCATTAAAGAAAAAGTTTAAAAAGGAGGGGGGTCTAGGACCCCCCCGAAAAAAACTTGTCGTTATATATATAATTTTGTAAACATTTTCAAATTAATTTCTAAAATTAACTTGCATGGTGCTCCTTGCACTAAACATCTCTATTACTTTCATTTTGCTGCTATAACAAAATAATACAAACTTAGCAGCTTAAAACAACACAAATTTATTATCTTACAGTGTTAGATAAAAGTCCAAAATGGATCTCACTGGGTTAAAATACAAGTGTTGATGGGCCACATTCCTCCCAAAAACTCTAGAGGATAACCTGTCTCCCTTGACTTTTTGAGCTTCTAGGGGCTACCAGCATTGCTTGCAGCTTCCTTCCATATTGACATCCAATCATGCCAGTCAAGGTGTTCTCACATTGAATTCCTCTGACTCTAACTCCTTTGTCTCCCTCTTTCACTTATTGCCATTTGACTGCATTAGGCCCACCTGGATAACCCAGGATAACCTCATTAAGGTCAGCTGATTGGTAACCTTAAAGCCATCTGCAACCTAATTCCCCTTGCCATGCTAACGTATTCACAAGTTCCAGGGATTTGAATGTGGACATCTTCGGGAGGTCTGTCTTCTGTCTACCACTACATCTGTCATACATTTATTGAGAGAGTCTTCTAACAGGTTATAGAGATAAATAAGCCCCATTGGTGTCAATTTAACAGGAAAGACAAAAGAATAAAACTACAATTCAGTAGAAAAAATATATATAGACACTTAGCAACAAAGGCAGATGAATAAAAAATTTTTTTTAATAACTAAAATATTATACAACTGTCCGAATGCACAGGCCTACATCGAATGTTCCACACACTTTAATATCATTGTGAGAAAAGCCCTGTTTAAAACACGTCACAAGAAATGAGGTCAATATCAATCAGAATTTTAGAGACTGTTGAGATCCGAGGATAATCTCATCACCAATCTAGTGTCCAACTAAGACCTAGAGAAATTATAACTTTCCTAAGATCACTTGGCTAAATAGTTTCAGAAATAGGAATTTAACTCAATTTCCTTATTTGGTCAAAATACTATATGAGATAGCACAAACAAAGTCTGCTACAAAGTGTTTAAGAAATAAGAAAATATAATTACAGTTTGAAAATATCAAATACAGATTTGTCCAATATAAAAGTCCTAAGGTCACAGAAAGACAAATTATGCATGATCTCACTTATATGTGAAATCTAAAAAAGTCAAACTCACAGAAACAAATAGTAGAATCATGGTAACCTTACCAGGGGCTAGGTGGGAAGAAGTGTGGAATCAGGAAGATGTTGGTCAAAGCATACAAAATTTCACACAGACCAGAAAAGCAAATTCAAGAGATCTCCTATACACATTGTAACTACAGTTAATAACAATGTTGTGTATAATTGAAAAACAAAAGCAGACTTTAATGTGTTCACCACACACACAGAAATTAAGTATGTGAGATAATGGACATGTTAATTAGCTCACTTGAGCCATTCCACAATATGTACATATATCAAAACATCATGTTATATACACCATAAATATATTAAATGTTTATTAGTTCATTTAAAAATAAAGAATAAAAGTTCTGCAGTTTAAAAAGTTATTAAGTTCAGCCATTTAGCAAATTCACCTTTGTACAATACCCTATTGTTCAAATATGTTATAATTATGAGACATCATGTTCCATTAATCTAGTTTACATTATATCATTGAGGTCTTACCAGATGCCAGGCAAGTCCTAAGTGAAAGGGATATAGTAGTGAACAACAAAATTTAAAAGCCCTGCTTTCATGAACTTGTATAAAATGGTGAAGGATCAGGAGAACAGATAAAAAGCAAACAAGTATATCATATGTCACAAAGAGCTTATAATTTACTAGTACAGAGAGGTGAAGGAAGATGAGAGTCATGCATTCTCAATGGCATTTAAAAGCAAACAGGATGTGAAATGTTAAAAGTTGATGAAAAGATGAAGGAGATAAAATGTCTAATATCTTAAAAACACTCAAACACACCAGCATTGTCATAAAATTGAATGAGAATCTCTTTCTCAAACCCAAAATAAAAATTAATACCAATCAAAATCAAACTCCATCCAAGCTGTGGAACTGGCAAAAAGAATAGATGCATTCATCAATGAAACAGGAAACAGACCACAGAAATCAACCCATTTAATGTAGTCAACCAATTTATGAAAAAGGCACAAAGGCAATTCAATTAAAAAAGCATAGTCTTTTCAACAAATGGTGCTGGAATAATTAAATATTCATATGCCAAAAAGAAAATTAAATGAACCTAAACTTGGACCTTACATTTTACAAAAAAATTAATGCAAAATGAATCATAATCCTAGGTGTAAAATGCAAAAAATAAAATTTCTAGATGAAGACATAGGAGAAAATGTCTATCATCTTGGGTTCAGTAATGAGTTTTTGGATACAACACCAAAAACACTATTTATGAAAGAAGATAAATGGGCTTAATAAAATGTAAAACACTACTCTGTGAATGACACTATTAAGAGAATGAAAAGACGAGCCAAAGATTAGGAGAAAATATTTACAAAACACATCTAATAAAGAAGTTGTATATAAAATATACAGCAGGGCATGGAGACTCATGTCCACAGCCCTAGCACTTTAGGAGTCTGAGGTGGGAGGATTGTTTGAGGTCAGAAGTTTGAGATGAGCCTGATCAACACAGCAAAACCCCATCTCTACAAAAAAAATTTCTTTTAATAAAAAATCAGTAGAGTGTGGTGGTATGTACCTATAGTCCCAGCTATAGGAGGCTGTGGTGGAGGATTACTTGAGCCCAAGATTTTGAGGCTGCCATGAGCCATGATCATGCCACTGTACCCCAGTCAAGGTGACAGAGCAAGACCCTGGCTCCAAACTAAATAAATAGATGAAATATACAAAGAATTCTTAAAACTAGGCTGGGCACAGTGGTTCACACTTATAATCTCAGCACTTTGGGAAGCTGAGACAGGTGGATTAACTGAGTTCAGGAGTTCAAGACCAGCCTGGCCAAAATGGTGAATCCCTGTCTCTACTAAAAATACAAAGTTAGCTAGGCAGGGTGGTACACATTTGTAATCCCAGCTACTCGGGAGCCTGAGGCAGGAGAATTGCTTGAACCCAGGAGGCAGAGGTTGCAATGAGCCGAGATAGCCCCACTGCACTCCAGCCTGGACAACAGAGTGAGACCCCATCTCAAAAAACAAAAAAAAAAAAACCAAACACGCAAAGAATTCTTAAAATTCAATAACAACAACAAAAACAGGGTTGGGGGTGAAGATCTGAACAGACTCTTCACCAAAGAAGATATACGTATGACAAGATATTAAAAGAAGCTCAATTATCATTATGTCATCAGGGAAATATAAATTAAAATGATGAAATACTACTAGACAGCTATTAAAACGGCTAAAATTTTAAAAACTGACAATACCAAATGTTGAATAGGATGCAGAGAAACAGCTCTCATTCATTGCTGGAGTGAATGCAAAAGCTATATATCATTCCAAATTTTGGAATACAGTTTGGCAGTGTCTTAAAAAGCTATACAGTCTCTATAATATAATACAGCAATCGCACTCCTAGGTACTCAATTCATTTGAAATTTTATGTCAACATAAACATCTGCATGAGAATGTTTATAGAAGTCTTATTTGTACTGGTCAAGAGCTGGAAGCAATCTCAATAGGTGAGTGTATAAACAAACTGTTTTCATCCATATAATAGAATACTATTCACAGGGGGAAAAAAAACGGCTGAGGGTGGTGGTTCACACCTGTAGTCGCAGCACTTTGGAAGGCTGAGATGGGCAAACTGCTTGAGCCAAGGAATTTGAGACCAGCCTGAGAAACACAGCAAAACTCTGTCTTCACAAAAAATATAAAAGCTAGCCAGGTATGGTGGCACGTGCCTGCGGTCACACCTATTCAGGAGGCTGAGGTGGGAAAATCACCTGAGCCCAGGAAGTTGAGGCTGCAATGAGCCAGGATCGCACTACTGCACTCCAGCCTGGATGACAGACGGAGATCCTGTCTCTAACTCACAGATACACAAGACACACACACACACACACACACACACACACACACACACGTAAACTAAAACAAAAACAAGGGCCTATGTGACAGAGCATGACCCTGTCCCTTCTCCTCCCCCAAAAAACAACATAGATAACTTTTAAATGCATACTACCAGTAGAACAAGCCAGTCTAAAAGGGCTATATACTGTATGGCATTTGTGTGACATTCTGGAAAAGGCCAAATTACAGTATTATACACAACATACTTCCTTGCTCTGTCAGCTGAAAGAGCCTCGAAGCAACACATCCCAGTAGCAATGAGCATAGCATATCTTGGTTTCTAGTAATAGCCTCCAATAAAAGAAACCAGGGGTCCTCAGAAAAAAACAAGGATTCTAGCACTGGAGCGGGAATACACAGGATGTGCATGAACACCTCATAGTGCCAGAAATTAGGAAAGTACTCAAAACCAACAACAATGCAACAGTAGGGGCATATCAAAGGGACACAGTAGCCAACTGAAAGAGTTTTCATGGCCAAAGCTGGAACTGTCTGAGCAATGAAATAAAGAAGTATTATATTATAATCCAAATAATAAAATATTCATACTGACATACATACATACATACATACATGCATGCATGCATGCATGCATATACAGAGAAGGAGACCAATCTCTCATGCAGAAGAATTCCAAATAGTTTACGTAGACACTCTCACAGAGGTGTAGATGACTCCCTACTCACATGCAGGCTGCACACAGTGCCTTCAGTAACACTACAATGAAGAAATCTGATGAACACAACCTCAACCAGGTGATCAAGATTCACATCAACCATAAAAGATAATACTGACACAACAGTGTGTACCCTTAATATCAAAAGAATGGTACTTTACCTTTTTAGACTAACTCCCCAAAAATACATCATCATGAGAAAAAAACTGAGACAGGTCCCAATTAAGGGATGTTTTATGGAATACCTGACCAGTCCTCCTCAAAACAGTCAAAATCATCAAAAACAAGAGAAGTCTGAGAAACTGTCACACCCAAGGGAAGCCTAAGGAGACATGAATTAATGTAATGTGATATTCTGGATAGAGTCCTGGAACAGAAAAAGAACAGTAGGTAAACACTAAGGAATTTGAATAAAGTTTGAACTTCAGATCATAACAATGCATCATGACTGGCTCATTAATTAACATAGATGTTAATAATAAGGGGAAACTGAATTTGGGGTATAGGAGAACTCTCTGTACTATATTCATAACTTTATCTCTAAAGCTGCACTAAAATAAAAAGGTTGCTTGAAAATATCTACTGGAATGAATGACAAATTCTTACCAGTGAAGAAAATAAGAAATCTCCATTATGTCTCTAGGTACCAATTTAAGCACATCTGAAAGTCTGATTCATTCCTTAAATATTAAAAATAAAATAAAAGCTGCTACATTTAAAAGGCAGGAGGCCAATATGTTATCTTTTCTTAATTTTAAAAATTTTTTTGAAAAAATGCAAATATCCTCTGGATTGCAAAACTGATAATTTAATACTGATTTTTTTTTCTTAAGCATTTGAAAGTACTGGTAACAAGGTAACAAAATAAATTTTTTTTTAAAGAAGTTTTACTTAATTAGGTAAAACTGTGGTCAACTGTGGGTGTCATTTGGACCTGGGTTTTTCCTGCAACTATAAGAGCCATTCAGTATGGAGGATCCCAGAGCTGAGTCTTACAAGACGTCACCAACAATGTCTCAGTAGAGGTGACCTATAAGCACCACTTCCTACCTGGAAGAACAAGCTGGCTTCATATATCCTACCACACCAGAGGCTGAAAACAGGTGGTATTTTACTGGACCCATATATATTTTTTGTAATCTGAACTTATCACAATAAAAATTGGGAGACTGCTTGTAAAAATTCAAGTTTCTACCTCTTGGTTTGAAAAACACAAAGATTTGGCCATATCAGGCCTGCATTTTCACAGGACAACAACCAGATGTAATAGAAGGCATAGCTGTCGTCTAGTTTCCATCAATAGACTCCCACCACTCCACCATGTTCAACATCCCAGGCCACTTTACTTATTACTTAGAGCTCTGCGACCTTCCATCCTGTTACTCCTGGAATTTGAAAAGCAATAACATTGGAGACAGATCAACAGTATCTGTAAGCTAATACAAATAATAGCATGCTTATGACATAACCTAGAAGTATTCTGAATTATACAGGTAATAATGAACACCCATATTAAAAATGCCAAAAGAACATTCATTGCTTAATTTGGGTTCAGGAAAGAAGTCAATGGAATGGAGATGTTATAATAAAACAAGATATAAATACATATTTTCTGCTAAATCCTATCTCCAGGCAAAGATTAATCTCTCCCAATCTCCAGAGCAACAACAAAAACATCTAACATTGTAAAACAGTGTTCTCCTCTACCACTGACTCCAATTAGCCCCAGTCAGGAGTTTGGGTTGCTCAGGTATGTTCTTGCATTGGTTGGAGGCAGTAAACACAGACATGCACCTTCCACTCTCCCAAGTACTGAACTCAAGCATCCCTTCTACTGACAACAAAATGAGCACAATAAAAAGGCACTTACACGTTGGGGCAATGAAAAAAACAGTTATTTAAAGATGTCTGTTTCTAATGTGGAGAAGTTTTAATTCCCATGTGCACAACTTTGAGAATTTTTTATTTTGGTGCTGGATGAGGGTAAATTTCCTTTGTCTGATTCTGCCTTTCCAATCCATTAGGCCTCTGGTAAACTCTAGTACTACTACTACAAATTGCACAAACTCACAGATTCCTGAATAAAAGTCTGATTATTATTTATGCAGAGTAGGGTCCACTTTCCAAATCTAACTCCTTCATCATCACAGTCAATCTTACATTTCTTAATATACAAAATTGGGAAACTAATTTCTTTTTTTTCTTCTTTTTATTTTTAGGGAAACTAATTTCTTTTTTTTTTTTTTTTTTTTTTCCGAGCTAGCTGAGATTTTATTTTGGACCAAAAAAAAAAAAGCAATTGAATTGTTTTGCAACTGGAGGCATGGGCAAGGGGGGTCCCCAGGCAGTAAACTCCCCGCCGGTGGGCTGAGGGCTAGGGCTGAGCGCCGGTGGGCTGAGGGCTGAGCGCCGGTGGGCTGAGGGCTAGGGCTGAGCGTCAGGTGGGTCTCCTGTTCCCTGCGCTCCCCTGCACAGCAACCTCCCTCCTGGGCTCTGGGGCAGCCTCAGGAGGGGCAGGCTGGGAGGGGCAGGCTGGGAAGGGCAGGCTGGGAGGGGCTGTTGCAGCTGTTCACTTGGGCAGGATGTCAGAGGACTCAGACACCAGCCTCCCATCGCGGGTCTCAATCTTCTTCACAACCACAGCCTTGGTGGAGCTGGTGCGGCTGATGGAGCTGGAGCCCGTGACAGAGCCAAAGCTGGAGCCCAGGCCATAGCTGAGGCCGGGGCTTGTGAGGCCCCCATAGGCAGAGCTCAGACCACCTGCATAGCCGCTGGTGGTCTTCGTGTGGATACTCATGTTCTGCATCCCGGACTCCAGCCGGCTCTCCTCGCCCTCCAGTAGCTTGCGGTAGGTGGCGATCTCGATGTCCAGGGCCAGTTTGACATTCATCAGCTCCTGGTACTCACGCAGCTGCTTTGCCATGTCCTGCTGGGCCCGCTGCAGGGCGGCCTCCAGCTCCTTCTGCTTGTCATGAGCATCCTTGAGTGCCCGCTCCCCGCGATCCTCAGCATCTCTAATGGCAGCCTCCAGGGAAGCCCTCTGGCCTTTGAGGCCCTCGATCTCAGCCTGGAGCCGGCTGATGTTCCGGTTCATCTCGGAGATCTCAGTCTTCGTACGCCGCAGGTCATCCCCGTGCTTCCCAGCCAGCATCTGCAACTCCTCATACTTGATCTGGTATATGCTCTCCGCCTCAGCCCGGCTGCGGTTGGCGATCTCCTCGTACTGCGCCTTGACCTCGGCAATGATGCCATCCATGTCCAGAGAGCGGCTGTTGTCCATGGACAGCACCACAGACGTGTCGGAGATCTGGGACTGCAGCTCCCGGATCTCCTCTTCATACAGCTGCCTGAGGAAGTTGATCTCGTCAGTCAGTCCTTCCAGGCGAGACTCCAGCTCTACCTTGTTCATGTAAGCTTCATCCACATCCTTCTTGATGAGGACAAATTCATTCTCCATCTCTGTACGCTTATTGATCTCTTCCTCATACTTGTTCTTGAAGTCCTCCACCAGCCCCTGCATGTTGCCAAGCTCCGCCTCCAGCTTCAGCTTCTCCTGGCCCAGAGTCTCCAGCTGCCGCCTCAGGTTGTTGATGTAGTTCTCAAACATGTTATCCATGTTGCTCCTAGCCGTTTTCTGCTGCTGCAGGAGGCTCCACTTGGTCTCCAGCATCTTGTTCTGCTGCTCCAGGAACCGCACCTTGTCGATGAAGGAAGCAAACTTGTTGTTGAGAGTCTTGATCTGCTCCTTCTCCTGGGTACGCACGGCCTGGATGTTGGGGTCCACATCCACCTTAATGGGGTTCAGCAGGTTCTGGTTGATGGTGACGGCGGTGATGCCTCCCATGCCTATGCCGCTGGCCCCAAAATAGCCTGCACCCAGGCCACCCCGGAAGCCACTACTGCTCATTCGGGAGAAGCTCAAGCGGGCACTAGGCCCACTCGTTAAGGAGCGGCTGCTGAAGGCCCCGGGGCCAGAGGTGGACACCTTGTAGGACTTATGGGTCACCCTGGTGGACATGGTGGAGGCAGGAGTGGAAGCAGGCGAGCTGAACTAGGGAGAGATTCCAGAAGGAGCGGAGAAGCTGCTGCTTCTTTTTTTTTTTTTTTTTTTTTTTTTTATTGAGACGGAGTTTCGCTCTTGTTACCCAGGCTGGAGTGCAATGGCACAATCTCGGCTCACCGCAACCTCCGCCTCCTGGGTTCAGGCAATTCTCCTGCCTCAGCCTCCTGAGTAGCTGGGATTACAGGCACGCGCCACCATGCCCAGCTAATTTTTTGTATTTTTAGTAGAGGCAGGTTTTCACCATGTTGGCCAGGATGGTCTCGATCTGTTGACCTCGTGATCCACCCGCCTCCGCCTCCCAAAGTGCTGGGATTACAGGCTTGAGCCACCGCACCCGGCCGAAACTAATTTCTTTTTTTTTTTTTTTTCCGAAACTAATTTCTTAAAAGCACTTAAGAGATATTATGAAAAGGTAAAATATGTAAAGACTAATCAGGTATCCTACCTAAATGAGTATATCCTGATTTCTAGCATAATACACAAATACCTTGTATTAGTTTGCTAGTGCTCCTATAACAAAGTACCAACAACTAGGTGGCTTAAACAATAGAAATGTATTGTCTCACAATTCTGGAAGCAGCAAATACAGAAGCAACATGTTGACAGGGTTGGTTCCTTTTGAGGGGTATGAGAGAAAGATCAGTTCCATGTCTCTCATTGGCTTGTAGGTGGCTGTCTTTTCTCTCTGTCTCTTCACACTGTCTTCCCTCTATGCATATCTCTGTATCCAAAGTTCCCCTTTTTAATAAGGATACCAGTCATACTAGATTAGGACCTGACCTAATGATCTCACTTTAACTTGATTACCTCTGCAAAAATCCTATCTCCAAATGAGATCACATTCTGAGCTCCTAAGGGTGAGAATATCAACATCTGATTTCGGGGAAGGGGAAGACACAATTCAACCTGTAATAACATTAATGGATAGACATGTATGCATGTATGTATGTATATTAATTCAGTATAATTATATTCTCTTGATCATTGATAAGGATGGTTCTAGTTGCATATATGCATGTATGTGTTTATTCCTGTGGTGTGTTTTTGTAACACTCACAGTGTAAAATTTTTTTCTATTTCTTTCCTTTCTATATATATAAAACACAGATCTCACTTATACATCCATACTTTACTGCTAAACAGAGGTGTTTCAAGCCAAGTAGCCTGAAACAAACACTCAAAATAGGACATATTTTCCAAGGGAGGTAAAGATTATAGTGTAACCAAAACAAAAGTTCAAGCCAGCAATAATTTAATTTAGTAGCTGAGCCAAACCATGACAGTCTACTTTAAAAATATGGAAACTTGAGAATGTGATATTGTTACAATTCTTAACTATGGCATGCAAGAACATTTCTTTTAAACTTCAAGTCACACAAATCCATTTTGTATATTTATTTTTTAAAGGAAATGTCTATTCAGCACATTTGGGATTTGGGAGCTTGAAAATAACTGAATCCTTTTTCCTGTTAGGTGCATGTTAACACCAAATGTAAATGCTATTATGAGGTTCCTGTTACCACAGGACTCTGCCTTTATGCAGACTTAGTTTTATGAAAGTCTCAGAAGGAAATACTCATGGTTCAGGTTCCAATGGATGAAGGCATTTGCCCTGTGAGACACAGAAAGTGCTCCCTTTTTTAAACTGTTAACAAAAGATAAAGAACCAGTTATGACTCTTCAAGTGTCTTTGCTCTCACTCTTCCTTTTCTAAAACATTCGAGCAGTTTTTAGAAGATCATGCCTGTTTACAAAGGCTTACCTAAGGCAAATTTGTCCTATCAGGTAAAATAGCATATGAATGCAGACAGGTTTATTTCTTTAAAAAAAAATTATGGTTAAAAAAAAAAAAGCATAGACCAGGTGCAGTAGTTCACACCTGTAATCCCAGTGCTTTTGAGAGGCTGAGACAGGAGGATTGCTTGAGGTTAGAAGTTCAACACTAGCCTGGGCAACATGGCGAGATTCTGTCTCTACAAAACATTAAAAATCTAGCTGAGCCTAGTAGCACATAACCATAGAACTAGCTATTTGGGAGGCTTAGGCAGGAGTACTGCTTGAACCCAGGAGTTCAAGGTTGCAGTGAGCTATGATTGCACCACTGCATTCTAGCCTAGATGATAGAGAGCAAGATCCTGTCTAAAAATGGGGGATGGGGGTAACAAAATTTACCACTTTAACCATTTTTAAGTGTACAGTAGTGTTGACTACACGCACATTGTTGTGCAAAAGAAACCTAGAACTTCCTTATCTTGCAAAAACAAAACTCTATAACCACTGAACAACTCTCCCTTTCTCCATTCCCCTATCCCTTGGCAACTACCATTCTACTTTTGTTTCTAAGGGTATGGCTATTATAGAAACCTCATGTAAGTGTGATAACGTACTATGTGTCTTTCTGTTACTGGTTTATTTCAGTTAGCATGATGACCTCCAGGTTTCTCTATGTTGTAGCATATGACAGGATTTCCTTCTTTTTTAAATCTTGAGCAATATTCCATTGTATGCATATATCACATTTTCTTTATCCATATCTCTACAATAAACATTTAGGTTGCTTCTACCTTAGCTACTGGAAATAATGCTGCAATGCAAATGGGTGTGCAAATACCTCCATAAGATCCTGTTTTCAATTCCTTTGTATATATACCCAGAAGTGAGAATGCTGAATTATATGGTAATTTTGATTTTAATTTTTTGAGGAGCCTCTATATCATTTTCCCTAGTGGCATCACTTTATATTCCCACCAACACAGTGTGCAAGGGTTGCAATCTCTCCAGATCCTAACCAATACTTGTTATTTTTAGTCTTTTTTAAAAATAATGGCCATGCTAACGGGTGCAAGGTGGTATCTCTTCTGGTCTTGAGTTACATTTCCTTAACGATCACTTGTTGATCTTTTCATGCTGATGTTTATCTTTTCATGTTTGTTGGCTAATTAATTGTATATCTTCTTTGGAAAAATATATATTCAAGTCCTTTGCCCATTTTTAAATTTTGATGTTTGTTATTGAGTTATAGAGGTTCTTCACATATTTTGGATGTGTGTCCATTATCAGATATATGGTTTGCAATTATTTTCTCCCATTCCATAGGTTGCCTTTTCACTCTCTTGATTTTCCTTTGCTGAACAAAAGGTTTTAGGTCTGATGTCCTATTGTCTTATTTTTATTCTGGTGCCTGTGCTTTTTGTGTTAAATCCAGGAAATCACTGCCAAATCCAATGTAATGAAGCTTTTCTCCTGTTTTCTTCTAGAAGTTTAATAATTTTAGGTATTACATTTAGGTCTTTAATCCGTTTATTTCTTTTAATCTGGTATAAGGTAAGGGTCCAACTGCATTCTTCTGCATACCAATATCCAGTTTTCCCAACATCATTTGTTGAAGAGATTGTCCTTTCCCTACCAGTAGCCCTGACACCTTTGTCAAAAATCATTTGATGAGGATTTATTTTTGGATTCTCTATTCTGTTCCACTAGTCTGTATGTCTGGCTTTTTTTTTCTGACAGGGTCTTTCTCTGTCACCCAAGCTGGAGTACAGTGGCATGATCATGGCTCTCTGTAGCCTCAACTTCCTGGACTCAAGCGATTCTCCCACCTTAGCCTCCAGATTAGCTAGAACCAAAGGCATACGTCACCACACCTGGGTAACTATTGTTATTTTTTTTGTAGAGACAGGTATTTGCCATGTTGCCCAGGCTGATCTCAAACTCCCAATCTCAAGTGATCTACCCACCTCCACCTTCTAAAGTGCTGGGATTACAGGTCTGAGCCACCACACTGGGCTTATGTCTCTCTCTATGCCACTACCATACTATTTTGATTGCTATGGATTTGTAATATGTTTTTAAGTCAGCACATAGGAAATTCAAGCTTTGTTTTTCTTTCTCAAGATTGTTTTGGCTATTCTGGGTTCTTGGAGATTCCATATGAATTTTTGAATGGTTTTATTCTATTTCCGCAAAAAAATAACATTGCAATTTCAATGAATGATGTTAGCTGTGGGTTTGTCATAAGTGGCTTTTACTGTTTTGAGGTATGTTTCATCTATACCTAGTTTGTTGAGAATTTTTATCATAAAGGGATACTGGATCTTACCAAATGCTTTTTCTGCATCTATTGAGAAAAGAAAAGTGGGACTGTAACCCACTTCATCAAGGTGAATTTTTTTTGTTATGCTATTTTGTTCCGTTTCTAGTATTTTGCTGAGGATTCTTGCATCTATATTCATCAGGGATATTGAGCTGTTTTCTTCTTTTGGTAGGTTTTTTTCTTGCCTTTGGTATCAGGATAATACTGCCTGGGGAGAATGAGGTAGGGAGGATTCCCTCCTTCTCAATCTTGTGGAATAGTTTCAGTAGAACTGGTTCCAATTCTTCTTTGAATGTCTAGTAGAATTAGGCTTGAATCCATCTGGCCCTGGACTTTCTTTGTTGGCATTCTTTTTTTTCTTTTTTTCTGATTCAATCTCACTGCTTATTATTGGTCTGCTCAGGATGTCTAGTAGAATTAGGCTTGAATCCATCTGGCCCTGGACTTTTTTTGTTGACATTTTTTTTTTTTTTTACTGATTCAATCTCACTGCTTATTGTTGGTCTGCTCAGGATTTCTGTTTCTTCCTGACTCAAGCTAGGATGCTGTATATTTCCAGGAATTTATCCATTTCCACTAGATTTTCCAGTTTGTGTGCATAGAGGTGCTCATTGGAATCTCAGATGATCTTTTATATTTCTAAGGTGTCCGTTGTAATGTCTCCATTTTCACTTCTAATTCAGCTTATTTGAACCTTTTCTCTTTTTTTCTTGGTTAATCTAGCTAGTGGTCTATCAGTTTTGTTTATCTTTCCAAATAACCAGCTTTCTGTTTCATTGATTTTTGTATTTTTTTTTTCGATTTCATTTCATTCTGCCCTGATCTTTGTTATTTTTCTTCTACTAGCTTTGGGTTTGGTTTGTTCTTTTTCTAATTCCTTGAGGCATGATGTCAGCTTGTGAATTTGTAATCTTTCAGATATTTTGATGTAGGTATTTAGTGCTATAAACTCCTCTTAGCACTGCTTTTGCTATATCATAGTGGTTCTGATAACTTGTGCCATTGATGAAATTTTCAATTTTCATCTTGATTTCATTAAACCCCAAATCATTCAGAAACAGATTAACTTCCACGTATTTGTACAGTTTTGAGAATTACTCTTGAAATTGGTTTTATTCTGCTGTGGTCTGAGAAAACAGCTGATGTAATTTCAATTTTTTAAAAATTTATTGAGACTTGTTTTGTGGCTTACATATGATCTATTTTGGATGTTGTTCCATGTGCTGATGAGAAGAATGTATATTCTGCAGTTCTTGGGTAGTTCTTGAGTAGAATGTTCTGTAAATATCTGTTAGGTCCGTTTGTTCTAGAGTCCAGTTTTCTTTGTTGACTTTCTGCCTAAATGCTCTGTCTAATGCTGCCAGTGAAATGAAAGTCCTTTTGTTTTTTTTTTTGAGACCATCTCGCCTCTGTCACCCAGGTTGGAGTACAGTGGCATGATCTTGGCCTACTGCAACCTCCGCCTCCCAGGTTCAAGTAATTCTCCTGCCTCAGCCTCCCGAGTAGCTGGGACTACGGGTGCCTGCCACCACATTGACTAACTAGTATTTTTAGTAGAGATGGGGTTTCACCATATTGGCTAGGCTGGGGTCAAACTTCTGACCTTGTGGTCTACCCACCTCAGCCTCCCAAAGCTCTGGGATTACAGGCGTGAGCCACCACAACCAAACAAAAGTCCTTTACTATTACTGTGTTTCTGTCTATCTCTGTTCTTAGGTCTAGTAGTAGTTGCTTTATGAATCTGGGAGCTCTGGAGTTAGGTGCATATTTATTTAGAATTGTTTTATCTTTCTGATGAATGAATCCTTTTATCATTGCATAATGACCTTGTCTTTTTTTACTATTATTGCTTTAAAGTCTGTTTTATCTGATATAAGAAGAGCTACTCCCGCTTGCTTTTGGTTTCCGTTTGCAAGAAATAACTTTTTCCACCCCTTTCCCTTAGGTCTATAAGAATCCTTATGTGTTAGGTGTGTCTCCTGAAGACAGCAGATATTTGGTTTGTGACTATTTTATTCATTCTGCCAATCTGTAGTTTAATGGAGCACTTAAACCATTCAATAATAATATCAAGATGTGAGGTACTATTCCAGTTATAATGTTGACTGTACTTTCTTTTCTTCATTGTTATTTTTTTTTTTTTGAGACGGAGTTTTGCTCTTGTTACCCAGGCTGGAGTGCAATGGCACGATCTTGGCTCACCACAACCTCCACCTCCTGGGTTCAGGCAATTCTCCTGCCTCAGCCTCCTGAGGAGCTGGGATTACAGGCACGCACCACCATGCCCAGCTAAGTTTTTGTATTTTTAGTAGAGACGGGGTTTCACCATGTTGACCAGGATGGTCTCGATCTGTTGACTTCGTAATCCACCCACCTCGGCCTCCCAAAGTGCTGCCACTGTTATTCTTTTATAAGCCCTGTGAATTTTATGTTTTCAGGAGTTTCTATCCTGGTGTGCATTAATCTTTTCTTTCAAGATTTAGAACTTATTTTAGCAGTTCTTTTAATATTGGTCTAGTATTGACAAGTTTCCTCAGTATTTGCTTTTCTGAGAAAGACTTTATTTCACCTTCATTATGAAACTCAGTTTTGCTGAATACAAAATTCTTGGCTAACAGTTATTCTGTTTAAAGAGACTAAAGAATGACTCTAATCTCTTCTGGTTTGTAAGGTTTCTGCTGAGGAGTCTGCTGTTAGCCTGACAGGTTTTCTTTTATAGGTTACCTAATGCTCTTGTCTCACTGTTCTTAGAATTATTTCCTTCAGTTTGACTTTAGATAACCTGATGACTATGTTCTTTAATGATGTCCTTTTTGCAATAAGTCTTCCAGGACTTCTTTGAGCTTGTTGTATTTGGATGTCTAAATTTTTGGCAAGGTCAGGGCAGTTTTCCTTGATTATTCCCTCAAATAGGTTTTCCAAACTTTTCGTTTTCTCTTCTCTTTCAGGAAAACCTATAATTCTTTGTTTGGCTGTTTTACACTATCCCAGACTTGTTGGAGACTGTGTTCATTTCTTTTAAATCTTTTTTATTTTTATCTGATTGGGTTAATTTGAAAGCCATGTCTTCAAGCTCTGAAATTATTTCTTCTACTTAATCTAGTGTATTATAAACACCTTCCACCACATTTTGTAGTACCCTAAGTGTGTCTTTCATTTCTGGAAGTTCTGACTGGTTTTCCTTTAAAATATCTATTTCTTCAAAAAAATCATTCATTGATATCCTACTGTTTTTAAATTTGTGTTGGTTTTAACCTTTCTCCTATATCTTCTTGAGTAAGTTAATAATCAACCTTCTGAATTTTTATCTGGTATTTCAAAGATTTCATTTTGGTTTAGATCCACTGTTGGAGAGTTACTGTGTTTTTTGGGAGGTGTTACAGAACCCTGCTTTTTCATATTGCCAGAATTATTTTTCTGTTCCTTCTCATTTGGGCAGACCATTTCTTCTCATTATTTTTGAATTTATGTTTCATTTAACAGGGGTTTTTATTTCTTTTATTCCCCTTGAGGGTATGACTTTAATGTTTATAACTGTTGTCACCTAGCTTTAGCTCTGGGTACTTTCAGTGGTGAAGACTCTGTATGAGTTCCTTGGTTACAGAGAAACTGTGTGTGATGTTTTTCTCAGGTGCTCATTGTAGCAATGATATCTTGGATATGTGAGCAGCTTCACTGTTTCCAGTGGGGATTTTCAGTCTGGTTCACAGTATATAGGCTGCTGCCCACTGCTTCTTTCAAAGGGTTCCTTTCAGTTTTTCTGTTAAGTTTCTATGTTGCTTCTAGAAAAAAAAAAAGTTCATAGCATTTCTACACTACTTTGTCTTTCTGCATGGGAGAGGCATGATCACAATATCACCAATCTGCTATCTTGGGTAACGGGAGACTTAATGTCTGTCTTTACATAATGACAATTTTCTATTTAAAGTCTATTTTTGTCTGATATAAATATGGCCACTTCTGATCTCTTTGGGTTACCATTTACATGGAATATCTTGTATGTCTTTATATCTAAAGTGTCTTGTAGACAGCATATAGTTGGATCTTGTTCTTTTTTAATCCATTCAGCCACTATATGTCTTTTGACTGGGGAATTTAATCCATTTACATTTAAAGTAATTACTGATAGGTAAGAACTTACTAATATCATTTAATTGTGTTCTGTATGGCTAATAGTGATTTTTGTCCCCCTTTGCCTCTCTTGCTGCCTTCCTTTCCATTTCATTGATTCTTCTATAGTGACATGCTTTTCTTTCTCACTTTCTGTAGTACATCTTCTATAGGTATTTCACCAGAGAGCTTTATATTTCCATATCCTTTCATGTTACTGTCTAATATCCTTTTGTTTCAACCTAAAAAACTCCCTTTAATAATTCTTATAAGGTAGGCAAATGGTAATTAATTCCTCACCTTTTGTTTATCCAGAAAGGTCTTTATTTACTCTTCATTTTTAAAAGTCTTGCCATATATACTATTATTGGTTGTCAGGTTTCTTTTCTTTTGTACTTTGTATAGATGAGGGGACTTCAAAACTTTCATGGAAAATTGAATTAAAAGATAAAAATAAAAAATATGAGCTTTATTTCTCACCATAAGCTCTATCAAGTTCCAGTACTCTTGTAGGTGATTATATCAACCATTTAGTACATCTCTAAAGAAGTAGGGGTCCTGGGAACTTATCCATGTCAATATAGTCCTTTTATATTAAGTGAAGAAAAATGGATACCCTTTAAAGATTTTTTAAATTAGGAGACAAAAAGAAGTCAAAAGGAATAAATTACAATTGTAAGATAGATGCCTAATGATTCCCCATGGAAATTCTTTAAAATGTGTCCCTGTTTGATGAGAGGAATGACCAAAAGCACTGTCATGGTGGAGAATGACATGCTGATGAAGGTTTCCCAGGCATTTTTCTTCAAAAGCTTTGGCTTTCTCAAAACACTCTCATAATAAACAGATGTTATTTTCCTTTGACCCTCCAGAAAGTCAACAAGCAAAATGCCTTGATTATCTCAAAAAACTGTTGCATGATTTTTGTTCTTGACCAGTCTGCTTTTACTTTAGCTAGACCATGTGTCCCTCTTGGTAGCCATTGCTTTGATAGTGCTTTGTCTTCAGGATTATACTGGTAAAGCCATGTTTCATCTGCTGTTACAGTTCTTTCAAGAAATGCTTCAGGATCTTGATGCCAATTGTTCAAAATTTTCATTGAATGCTCTTATGTGGAACAAATCTTAGCACAAAAGTTTTGGCACCCATGGAAAGTTTGCTCAACTTCGATTTTTTCAGTCAGAACTGCGTAAGCTAAACCAACTGAGATGCCTATGATGTTTGCTTATTGCTTCTGCTGTTAATTGTTGGTCCTCTTCAGTTAAGGCATTACTTATAAATTGATGTGGATGGTCTGCTGCCATGGGCCTCATCTTCATCATCATCTTGTTCCTTCTTAAAATGAGTTATCCATTTGTATGCAGCTGATTTCTTCGGCACAGTGTCCCCATAAACTTTTTGTAAAGAATTACTTCACCACTTTTCTAACATGCCTCACCTTAAATTTGATATTTGTTCTTGCCTCAATAATAGCAGAATACATGTTGCTCTGGATAGGGACTCTTTTCAAATTGATGTGTTATCCAAATTAGCAGTTCATTTTAGTGCCAAAAAAATGTTTGAAATCCATGCATAGTTTTTTTCAAAATATATTATTGTCTATGAACTTTTTGAAAATTCCTCATATCACCTTATTCCACTCTGTCCTTTGATGCTTCCACTGAGAAATCTACAATATTCTTATGGAAAGTCTCTGTATATACAACATTGCTTTTCTCCTGCTATTAACATCTTTGTTTTTGGAAAGTTTTGTGAAAATGTGTCTTAGTGTAAATTTCTTTAGTTTCATCATGACTGTAGTCCTTTGAGCATCTTAAATTTGGATATTTCCTTTTTCACATTTGGACAATTTTGGCCAGTGTAATTTGAAATATATTCTATCCCTCATTTCCTCTCTATTCCTTTTCTGAAATTCCTATAATGCATATATTATTCCACCTGATGATGTCACATAAGTCCCTTAGGCTTTCTTCATTTTTCCTTTTTCTTTTTGTTCCTCTGACTCAGTAATTTCAAATGGCCTGCTTTTGAGTTTGCTGATTCTTTCTCCTGCTTCATAAAGTCTGCTTTTGATCACCTATGATAATTTTTTTCAAATCAGTTACTGTACTCTTCAGCTCCAGAATTCCTGTTTGGTTACTTAAAATTCTTGTTTGAATCTTGATAGTTTCTCTCTCTTGATACTCTCATTTTACTCCCAGTTTCATTGTGTATCTATGCTTTCTTGTAGTGCACCAAACTAATTCTAAATGTCCCTTTTAAATTATTTGTCAGGCAATTCATAGATCTCCATTTCTTTTGGGTCAGTTTACGAAGACTTATTTTGTTCATCTTAATGGGCCATATTTCCCCGTTTCTTTGTGTTCCTTATATTTTCTTGTAATTTTTATATTTGAATAGACAGTCACCTCTTCCAGCCTTTAATTTTGGATGGAAAAAGACTTTCACCAATCAGCCCATCTAGAGCTTCTGGGGGTCTCTCAAATCTTTTACAGAGATGAATTTTTTCTGAGCCTATGTGTGTAATTTCACAATTAGAATAGGTTTGCTGGTTTCTTTCTCAGGCGTCTGTAGTCTCTTGCACCCTCTGGTGTCTTTCTGCAGTACTATGAGAAATTTGGTGGTGCCACCAACCGCTGGGCTGTCTTGTTCTTAGCAGCCCCCAGGCATCCAAAGTATGCCTATTCCTCATTCTCACTCCAAGTCAAGCAAGGCAGAAACCACTCACTTGAGCAGTCTCAAAAGGCCAGAAAAATGCACATAATTCCATTTTATCCTTTTTTTCCCAAGGGAGAAACCAGTCACCGGACTTTTCTTCATCATTGGCTGTGGCGGCTTGGGGAAAGGGCTGCGTCAAATGAAATCAAACTGCCTCTCTCACCTGTTTCAAAACTGTGGTTCTTGGTTTTAAACTTGCCTGGAGTTCTATGACTTCATAACTGATTTCTGGCCTTCTCATAAAGGCTTTATTGGACCATATAATGTTGAGTCAGTGTTTCTATATATCCTATTCCTCCATCTTGCTGACTACAAACAGGCTTATTTTTATAATCTCATAAAGCATTCTCTCCATCAAGAATTTACAGTAAGAATATTTCATACCTATTCAAATTCCACCTCTCCCTTTCTGAACTTTTTGCATTTAAAGTATATAAAGACATTGTACTGTACATACGATCTTATATACCATCTCATCTTCATCTCTGATTCCATTGAGGCTACAGTAAACAGTTCTGCATAGGTATCAACAAACTTTAGGGTAATAATGTCTCATCTCAAGCTTACACCAAACATACTACTTCCCTAGGAGCTTGTTGGATGCTTATGGGTGTCAGTAAGTCTTAAGTGTATTAACCCAGAATCACAGGAAAGGCAGGCCTTAGAAAGCAACCCTTGACTCTCCTCAAAGAGACAGAAGCTGACAGACAAACGCCTCTCCTTTTAATCCCTTAGGTGGAGAGTTTAGGGATATAGTTTCTGGGCCTCACCAGAAGTAGCAGTCATCCTCAGAAGTAATGAACTAGATAGTGCATAATTGTATTGGCTTTTCCTTTTCTATCTGACTCTTCAATTCCCTCATTTCACTTCTTGGTCTTGTTGGGTGAAAGTAGGTGACCCAGACTAAGATGCACATTAATTAGGGC
The DNA here is from genome assembly GCF_049354715.1 of Callithrix jacchus. NCBI lineage: Eukaryota > Metazoa > Chordata > Mammalia > Primates > Cebidae > Callithrix > Callithrix jacchus. The sequence goes on from NC_133513.1 coordinate 71,971,856, forward strand.
CTTACTCTATGTGATCTCCTCTTGTTTTCTGTTAACAAATACAGGTAAGTTTCCTCTCTTCCACTAGATTATTGTCCTTTAAAAGGTAAAGGGTCTCATTTAATTCTATAGTCCCATAATATGCACTCATAATTTTTGTCTAGTATCTGCAACAATTTCTCATTGTAGATGGTCTCACTATTGCCAAATGATTTAAAATGAAAAAAAATTTTCACAAGTTTGAAAAAAACCTGAAAGCTAATCATTCATGCAAAACTTTTAAAATTCAAATCCATTTTTATAATGTTTTGTTGCTAAAGCCCAGTTGTTTTGACTTGATCAAATATGTTTTACTTAGATAATGCATCCCAGATAACCATTTACTGATAAATATATTTTAGAAGAGAGTGGGGGTCAATATTCAATATCCTCAAAAAAAGAATTTTCAACCCAGAATATCATATCCAGCCAAACTAAGCTTCATAAATGAAGAAAAAATAAAATTTTTCAAGAACAAGCAAGCACTCAGAGATTTTATCACCACCAGGCCTGCTGTACAAGAGCTTCTGAAAGATGCATTACACACAGAAAGGAACAACCAGTATCAGTCATCCCAAAAACTTACCAAAAGATAAAGAGTATCTCCATAATGAAGACTCTATATCAACTAATGGGCAAAATAGCCAGCTAGCATTGAATGACAATATTAAACTCACAAATATCAATATTAATCCTAAATTTAAATGGATTAATGCCCCAATCAAAGACACAGACACGCAAACTGAATAAAAAGTCAAAACACGTCGGCACGCTGAATCCAGATCCATCACATAAGCAAGGACACACAAAGACTCAAAACAAAAGGTTGGAGGAAGACTCACCAATCAAATGGACAGGAAAGAAAAACAAAACAAACAAACAACAACAACAAAAAAAAAACAGGAGTTGTAACTTTCGTCTCTGACAAAATAGACTTTAATAGTAATAAAGACTAAAAGAAACAAAGAAGGATATTACATAATGGTAAAAGGATCAATGCAACAACAGGAGTCAATGATCATCAATATATATGCACCCAATATAGGAGCACCCAGATACATAAGACAAGTTTTTAATGACTTATAAAGAGACTTGGACTCCCGCACAATAATAGCGGGAGACTTTGACCCACATTGTTAATATTCGATGGATCAATGAGATAGAAAATTAACAGGGACATTTATGATTTGAACTCAGACCTGAAACAAGTAAACTCAGTGAATATTTATAGAATTCTTCACCCCAGGTCCACAGAACATGCATTTTTTTCAGTATCACATTACACCCATTTTGAAAGTGACCACATAAATGGAAGCAAATCACTCTTCAGCATTAGCATAGCATTTCACAGACTTAAATGAAATACTGGTTGGCTGTTTGTTATTTTCTTTCTTTATTCCTTCCTGTCTCCACTGTTAAGCACAATTATTGGCATAAAAGAGGTTTTTAATACCTATTTTTAGATTGCATTCCAGCCTGGGCAATAGAGCAAGACTCCTGTTCTCTCTCACCCTTTCTCTTTCTCTTTCTTTCTTTCATTAAAAAAAGAAGAAGAAGAAGAAAACTAGTGTCTAGATCTAGTTGGAATTCCAAAAAGAAAGCAGGGCTCCAAATTTAAAGTGTCCACAGTTTTTGTTTTCCTGTAAAATACAGATCCCAATGGGCATCTGTATCTCATGAATTGTTGCTGAGAGGCTGAGATGACCACACAGGCATAAATCACCAACGACAATGCCCCACACAAAGTGTAAGAAATCAATACAAATTGGCTGCTGCTTTTGCAATTACCATCATTCTTCAGTACTCAGGTTCCTCAAATTTCTTCCTCAGAATACAGTCACAAAAAAAAAAAAGCTATGTAATCATGTTCATTATACAGTAGTTCATAGCTTTAAAAATTTTTTTCAACCAAATATGCTATGTTATTCAACTATAGAATTTTAATCCTGAAAACTGTTTAGAAATACAGAAAACATTTAATAGATTAAATGCTGAATGCAAAATAGTAGTTAATACTATATCGGTAACTATATAAACTCTAATTCAAGGCTGAAAAATTAAAATGGTTCTTAGGATGGTGAGATTGCTGATGATTATTTTTCTTTTTAAAAGCTTCCTTCATATTGCTTTTTAAATTTGTACAATAAAAAGTGCATTTTTAAATTATTTCATAATATATTATGTAGGTGTCTATTATGCCTAACTTAATGGGAGTCAGTAGGAAAACTGAACGCATTCTGAACCTACTGCAATATGACAGTATTGCCCTCCACAATAATATATAGATTTGTGCTCCTCCCCCAAGTCCCTTAAAACAAGCTACTATAAACAACATGCCAGTTATAAATTATGTTCCTAGACTAAAATGCTTCAAGATGGTTTAATAATGTGGAAAAAGTACTAGCTTCAAAGGTAAAGGAAATCAAAGAAAGAAATGAACCTGAATCTTCTTAACTTCAGTGAGTTCACCATCTTCTAACCACCTTGGAATGTTTCTCAAAGTGTTATACTAGGACCGTCTCCATTAGACTCATACAAGATTCTCTTCAAAATGCCTATCCTGCCAACACCACTCTCAAACCTACAAAGTTGGAATCTGAGAGGGAAGCCACAGTCTATCCCCCTTCCAAAAAAACACATTCCCCAGGTGACTTTCATGCACACAATTTTTTTAAAATAGTGATCCAGAGACATGCTAAGCAGGTAAGATAAAAATCACTTAAATTTTTCAGTGAAAAAGGCAAAATGGATCTGTAACTCTATATTGGTAATTCAATTCTTTTTAGAAACAGACTGTGGGAACCACAGGTATAAGGAGCAGATACGCTGCAGATTTGTGGTCTCTTCTTCCTAACCTGCGAAACTTCCCAGAAAATAATTTTTCAAAATTGACCAGGAACCCTAAAATTTCCATGTCCTTCGCCGCCCCCCTTCCATTTCATTAATAAGGTTTTTCCTATAAGAATAATCAAAAATGCATAAAAGGTTTTTAGGCAAAAGTGATTGGGATAGTAGGATAAATATTCGTCATCTGCCATATCTTTACTACCTGCTCCGTACCTTGCACCTGTGGATACAGTATTTCTAACCTTCACAACCTGGAAGATAGATACTTTTTATCCCCATTTTAGAGAGGAGAAGACTGGACTAAATGAGTTATTAAGTTGTCCCAGGCCACACGGCTAATAAATGATAGAATCAGGATCCGAATCCTGTGCAGTTTGAGTAGAAACATGGGGCTCACTCCATTGCCTGGCCACCTAAAAATATTCTAAATTGTTGTAGTGTTTAAACAAAGTATCATACAACAAGAGAATTATATAGACATTTAAAACCATGTTTTTCAAGAACTTTTAATGAAACAGAAAATATTTATGATATAATGCTCAGTGAAAAAGATGGGAGGTATGATGCTGGTGTAGGATTTAAGTCTCTGAAGGGTAGGGATGGTAATTCTTTTGGTTTCATCTGCATCCCCAAAGCTTAACACTGCACCTGACATATGGTAGAAACTCAATATGCATGGCAAAAATAAATTGTGTGTGGGCATATTTTCAAAAGACCAGGAAAAAAATTCCTAAAATATCATCAGTGGTTATTGCTGGATTCTGGACTTAGGAATGACTTCTGGTTTTTCTTTTTTACATATGCTTATACTTTCAAGTATTCTATATAAATCTGTATTACTTTTAAAATTGAGGGGGAAAAAACAGCAATGGCTAATTTTCAAATCCTATATTTAATCACCTTCCTAAAAAAGAGATACAGTTAAGCTCCAGATTAACTCAATATGCAGACTAATATGTGGTTTGTCATTTTCACTGTAACAAGAAAACCATTTGATACCTATAACGTGTTATCTTTTTATATCCCAGCATCATAAATGGGAACGGGATTTAACACTTGTTACAAATACAACCACATTCATCATCCACTATTAGTAGCCTGGTAGGCAGGAAAAGTATTTACAAATGTATAGCACCCACAGCACGTTTCTATGATGGTTTTGTGCACTTTGGAGACTACCTAACAGTAGTACAACAAGTATTAGACACTGAATTTGGTGACTTTTGCAGCATAACAAGATTTTCTGGCCACGATCGTTCCTATACACTGCAAAACCACTATAAGTTAGCATTAAAATTGTGCCTCATCCCTCACAGTTTATTAAACATTTTATATAAAGGAATATGTGTGGTCACTATTACCCTATACATTTTATAAGTAAGAACTGTACCTTAAAATGAACTAAGAATGAGTCAACTAGTTTATCAGCTCATCATTTTGGACAATTTTGAATGACAAAACATGAGATTATAATTCTATCAAACTGTCTCCAAAATAGTTCTGAACAAATTCTGGCCTTATTGGCCATATTTTACCTGAGTGACCAGCCTATAAAAAGCCAAAAGGGCAGAGGCATGATCTACATTGAACCTGTCAATTCTAAAAGAAATCTGACATGTGTGGAAGGTGGGAGGAGGGAAGACAGAAAGGATATCTTAGTGTAATAAAAAGCAAAATGAGCATTTTAATCCGCTATGTAATTTTCTATAGGAAAAAAAAAAAAACATCTGATGTGGAGAAAACAATGGAGAAATTTTAGAGATAGTTCCAGTACCCAGTGGCCCTAGGTTCTGTTCATAAAAGGAGTAACAAGATGAGAAGAGCTTTAGATGATCAAAGTTGTTTCCTCTTTGAGATTTAGGTTTATTTTTGGACTATGCCAAGAAAGAAATTCTAGAGAGCCTCTCAGAACCTACTCTGGTTCAGGGGCTGACTGATGAAAAAAAAAATTATAATTAAAAAAAAAAGAAAGAAAGAAATTCTACTGATATATAATGTTACTAAATAATATAAGTTCCTACAGATTATCAGCACAATCCAAAGTCTCTGATACAGGTACGCTTTGGCTTCAGTCATAGCTTGCAATTTTGGGTCCCAATGCTTCTCTGTTTTGCCTACTGGGAAGAAACTATGGGGTGAATCATTCAGTATCTATTCTGACCCCCTTCTTCTTTGCCTACTTCTACTAGTGAGGCTGGAAAAAGATGACACATTCCCAGAGTCTCTTGCAACAAAAGGTGGCCAAAGAAGTACAAATGGGAGTTCCAGGAGAGAGAATTCTTTGTCACATAAAAAGGCAAAATCTCTAAGAGAAAATAACTTTTGTTTTTCCACCTTTTACCTGCATAAACTACAGACACACCTCAAGATACAGCCGAAGCCGTAGTGCAAAAATAAGGCAAAAAGCCACAGGATGAAGATGGAGGAGGCAGGAGGAGGGAAGACACTGGGCTCCTGATGCTCGTGAGCAGCTCTCGAAGCCTGGATTGCTTAGCCCCAGACTTCTCAGCAAGTGAGGAAGACAAAACCCTGGCTTGTTTAAGCCACTCTATGTCAAGGTTTCCTGTTAGTCGCAGCCAAATACATTCCTGCCTGTAAAAGTCATTGGTATAACAAACCTTTCTAGCTGTGTGGTTAACTTATCAATGATCAACTTCACCGAAACCCCCCAAGTCTCCATAGAGATAACACTGACTGAGAGGGCTTGCTCCATGCCCATGAGCGTGAGGTTTTAATGCCCCTCTTATCCTATCCTCACAGGACTCTACAAGAAGCAAAGTGAGGACCCCTCAATCCAACCTAGTCTGAAAGCAGCTCCAGAGCTCTTTACTGCCAAGCTATACAACCTTTGATGTGTTTTTTCACTTAATCTACAAAGCAATTTTAATTTCAACTATGCTTTCTGGCTCAAATAAATTGTCTTAACAAACTTTCTAATTTGAGAAAGATTTTCACTAAAAAACAAATCAAACACCACCCCCACACACAGACACACAAAAGGATTCACATGCAATTAGAAGAAAAAAAGACTTGGCAAGCATTTACTTTCTAGTATTTTGAAATCTTTATCCATCATGTGAAACTACTGCTGCATCTGAAATGATATTTATTAAGCACCATGAACCTGACACTGAGCTGAGCATTTTACATACATTCTCTCATTCAGTGTTCACAATATCCCCAAAAGTAGGACTATTATTATCCCCATTTCACAGGTAAGCAAATGAAACATGTTAACCCAGGCAGAGCATTTTCTTCAAAAAAGCTTCTTTCTACACACCAATGATTGACTCAAATTCAGAGCAACGTATGACTAGAAGAGAGATTAACTGATTTTGCTGCTAGTCTTTAGTAAACCATACTAAAGTGAATGGTTCAGGACCAAAGAATGGAAAACACTCAAAGCAAGAACAGTTTACAACTAAGAAGGGTGAAAAGCCCTCTCATCCTAGCAAAATCTAGAATTCCACACTCATATCTAATGGAGCTTTACTTAGTTTAGTATGTACTCACCCACCTTTACAAGTACACTGAACACATGGCAAGCTGCCAGGAAGACCAATAATATTTAGATAGCTGTGTGTGTTCATTAATCATAATGTCCAAATTAAAGTTTCCAATTATACTTGATTTTCATAATCAATATAAGAACGTGCATTTTATACATTATTATTTACAGTAAATATTGTTATTATTAGCTTATTCAGCACTTCCTCTGTTGCCAGCACTGGGATGGCTTACACCACCTTTTTCCTCTTCATTGTCAAAACTACCTGAGGAGTTAAGAAATGTTATTAACTCCCCCGTTTGAGAAATGGGGTCACAAGTGATGAATTCTCCCAAGCTCCCTATTAAAAGGTAACACCAAGATTCAAATCCAGATTTGGCCCAGAGCCCTGTGCTCTTAATCGCTAAGATCATAAAGTTATTTGATTTGTTTTTGCTGTTTATTAGCCTTGATCAAGCATTAGCTAGAAAACTCTATTCATTTAAGCTTTACTCTTTATCTTCACTTTCAGTACTAACCCATTTTCATACATTTTCAGCTTTGTATTTCTTCCTGCTCCCATGAAAAAAGTCTAAATTATTATCTGTTCATCAAACCATTTTAAAAATCCACTAAAGTTTGCAGAATTAAAGAGATAACACAGTTGCTGTTCCTACTTTTAATCAATGATGTATGACAACCTGTGTTTTAGTGGCAAACTCTGCTACTCAACCAAGCAGTAGCAAATGATCCCAGTTCTGCCCATCATTGTAAAAATGCAATATGGTTCTTAAGTCTTTAGTAGCAATATCATAAAACCCCACCAGATGTCAATCTCCTTTCATGAAAATAGGCCATTCCTCCCCATCACAGGCCCCACTTTTTAACACTCACTACTTTCTCTACTGAAAGAAGGGATTCCCAAACTTTGAAAATGCCTGTGCTTCTGAATTTTTATGTGCGAAGTTTTTTTTTTAAATAATACTTTGAGGTGCTGTGTTATATATGGGAATTTTTAATTTTATAGTACACATACATGTTTTTACAAAGAAAAATACTTTTAAAAAGAAACGTATTAATATAGAAATCCTGTGTTTGTCTCGGTACTCCAGCAAACACCAAGACTGTATCTCCGATGCTTTTGACTCGATTACTTCCTACTTTCTCCCAGACTTCCTGCTATGTATGACACTCTCCTCCCTTTCCTCCCTGGCAACTCACATTGAGCTAATGTGAGTTATGATATGTAACTCATAACTTTGAGTTAATTTAACAAAAATTTAATTGACTTAAAAAAATCAACACTATTATTTCACATGAAACATGAAATTTACATTTGAAGATCAGTATTAAATATATTTAAATTTATTTATTTTTATCATCTTTATCATTAAAAATGCTGTCTATGGTATTCATTCCAGGGCTGACCACACCCATCAAAAACCTAAACTTGAAAATAAATTTCCATTTATAAAACTGTAAACTAATAAAACTGATAATTGTCATTTACAGCAAAAACACGATGTTCTGTATGGTTGTTTTCAAGTAGTTACTAGACTCCAACCCACCAGTAAAAAAAAAAAAGAGAAAACAGTGATATTTCCCTACATTTTTAGCCTAGTGGTTTTTATCTGTAACAATTCTTTGAAGTTTCAATGATTATCTAAGAATGGTATTTCATTTATTTGACTACTACCCTATTGCCCATATTTTAACCTCACTGAATTTTTGGTCCATTGCGTAGAAGAATTTCTCTACTAATAAAAATACAACTCATTAAAGATTAACTTGCCCCCAGGACAGTCTCTCTGGTAACAAATTCCAAGCATTATAATCACCAATTTGCACTCGGAATACTTAAAGGCAGAAATCTTATTTATCCTGATTTAAATCGGAAACCTGTAGCTATTTTAAGTCAATTGTAAATAGAAAAAAATAGCAACCTAAATTCACAATCATCAAAAACTCAAATATAGACTTGACTTACTTGGCACATTTCAAATAAAAAGTTTTCCACCCAAGAATATTTAACAATATTAGAATGCTTACTGACTTGACAGACTTACTTCTTTAGTTTCTACTTTACTTCTGCAATTATGAACTTGCAAAACTATTTTGTTCCCAACTATGTACTGAGTATATGCTATATTTCATTCATTGTGGCAGGCACTGGAAATCCTTTTAATCCATGATGTAACATTTATTATTAATAATAACAGATATTTGTTAAGTTCTTATTGACCAAACACTGTGGGCAAATGTTGGTTTATTAGGCATTATCTCTTTCAATTCTCCCAAAACCTAAGAGAAATGGTCCTAGTATCAGCTCCATTTTACAGATGGGCAAACTGAAGGCAGAGAGAGGCCCAGCAACTTCCCTGAGATCCTATAGGGTTTTGAACCCAGGTATTAGTGATCCCAGTGCTCACACTTGTATTTTGGTTAACAACTAACCACATATACTACAATGGTTCCATAAGATTATGATGAAGCTGAAAAATTCCTATCGCCAAGTTATGTCATAGCCATAGTAAATTAACACATTACCTTTTCAATGTTTAGATATATTTGGATACACAAATACCACTGTGCTACAACTGCCTACATTATTAGGTACAGTAACCAGCCTTGTAGTCTAGTAACATTATTTGTAGCCTAGGAGCAACAGACTATACCATATAGCCTAGGTAGTAGGTGTAGCAAGCTACACAATCTACATTTGTGTAATTACACTCTATGATGTTTGCACAATGAAAATGCCTAAGGATACATTTCTAAGAACATATCCCAGTCATAGTCGTTAAGCAATGCATGACTGTATATTGGGTGTTAACTGTTAAAACTTTCTGTAAAAGAAACTTTATCACTGCAAAGCAATTTCAAACCATCTCAGGTCATAATATCACATCTATTAATACAAAAGTCTTCAAATTTTCAAGAAGCCTCATCAAAACTTCATTTTATTCAAAGTGAAAATGAATTAATTCGAAAAAGGAAATCTACTTCTAAAGCTCAGGTTATACGCTTGAACTTCCCAGAAGCTAACATCACTGTCCTTACTTGTTTGTGTGCAGGTGAAACAGATCATTCTTTCACATCACTCCAGACTCATGCAGAACACTGGAAGCTGGTTGAAAAGGATGAGTATGAGCTACTCTCAGTTCCTTCCAAACGATCTCACAATGTACGCCTGACATAAATCTAATATTTTGTTTTATAATCATAAACTAGGCAAACAGAACCACAGAACAGATGAAATAACTAAAATGAGTTACTGAAATACAACTGGGGCTTTTATTTCCAAATCTATCTTATAAATGGTCTTACTTGAAGAGTTTATCACAGAAGTAACTCTTCTCAAAAGTTACATAATTTGAGAAAGAAGAGAGAAGGGGAGAGATAGAGACGTGACACACATTAGGAATGTTTATCAATAAAAATAAGCAGCAAGGGAGGAAAGCCTGTAGCACATCCAAAAACCGCCTGCCAAACACTCTTGCTATTTGTTTCCACCAAGTTATTGTTTTGCAAAACATGTTGTTCTCTCTTAAAATAACCTACTTAATTGTTCTAAAGAGCCACTGCATTTCCACAGCCGGCTAAATCGCTCCCATGCTGCGGTGCGTTGACTGATAAAGTCAAAGTAAGTTATGCAGAAAGCCACAAAGAAAGTCTGAAAAGCTCCAATTCCTCCCGCGATAAAAGAACACTAGCTACCGAATGAATCTTCACCAGCACCCAAAGTGAGACTAATGCCTGGTCTTTTCTACACGTATTTTAAGAATAACAGTCATTCCAACTGACTCATTTCTCTCTTTGGATGTGGAAAATGAGCCACATACAGGTAGGCTAGTAATTAACGGTTTTAAGAAAGGTCAAAATGACCTTGGACGTTTTGACGTTCACTCCAATACTCGTATTATAAATCAGAATCTGTTTTCGGTCCAGTGTGGTTCAAGATTTTCTGCCTGGGAAAGTCCCAAATAAATTAAAGAGTTAAAAATAATCCTAAGTTGTGAAAGACAAAGTCGGACACCCACAGCACAGGAAGATTTTTTGTGGACTGAATGTAACTCAAGATGCGTTTTATAAGCCTGTCAAGAGATGAACACTGTCCTCAAACACAGCAGCACTGCCCCCGCACTCTCCCCTCGCTTTGGCTGCTCACCCCCATCCTGGCCCTCCTTGACCACAAGGGTGGGGGCGGGAGCTCCTTGTCTTAAGCCCTGACATCTGCAGAGCGTTTCCCAATAGCGAGACAAGGCCCCTCAGCTGGAGGAAGTGGATACTGACAAGGGGAGAGAGTGAAGCAGACGGAGAGAGACAGAACTCGAGACTGCCAGGGTATGGGGAGAGTCACACATACTCTGTGCCGCCTGAGTGATGCGGATGGCACAGCCCAGGTGTCCGGGCTGAAGTTGGCATCTCCAAAGTCCAGAACGCAACTTGGGCGCGCCAGTACAAACTCGGCCTTCGGCTTTTCTGAAGCCGGTCAAGTTCGCACAGGGCCCCCAGAGCCTGGAAACCTGAGAGGCGTGGAAGGGTGGGGAGTCCCGCGAAGTTTCCATTCCCTGGGTGTCCTCGGGCTCCGCCGGGGAGCGGGCCTGGAGCTAAACCGGCCGTGGGCTGGAGTAGCGGGCGCCGGCGCGCACGCTGGGGATGTCCGAAAAGGAGTTGGAGGCTCAGTCGGGAAGTCCGAGAACACCGGGGATGCCTACCTTGTAACATGGCCTCAAGTTTCTTCCTGTCCACGCGGAAGCGCTCCTCGCTCCACTCCGGGCTGTGCAGGGTCGCCCCGGCGACCAGGTCGTCCTCAGAGCCGGGCATTGGGGAGTCGGTGCTGCGCTCGCTGTTGGAGCCGGGGTCCGACTGCGCCGCCAGGTAGCCGGGCTCTCCCTGGGCGGCCATGGTGGGCGCGCAGCGCTCGAGCTCCCGCTGCCGCCGCCGCTCTGCCTGTGCCGCCGCCTCCGCTCGCCGGCCGGGCTCAACTGGCTCCTCGCGCCGCGGCGCTAGCTCGTCCCGCTGCAGCCGCCGACGCCACCGCCAACGCCGCCGCCGCCACGGAGCCCCCGGCGCATCCCAGCCTCGGGCGCCGCCCACGCCGCCCGCCGACCCAGGTCCCGGCCACGGTCCGGGTCCAGTGGCTGCGCCGCCCCCCGCCAGCAACGCCCGCGCGGAATGAGCGCGCCGCGCTGCCCGCGCCTCCATCCGCAGGGCTCGGCGCCCCCTCCCCGCCCGTCTGCAGCCGCGCGCTCATTGGCCCGGCTGGCCCACGGGGAGCCGCGGCGGGCGGGCGGCCCCTGGCGCTCACACACTCGCGCGCATACACACACCACGTACACACTGCCACTTTCTACACTTACACGTATAAGTCCTTTCCATACATGCACTTTCATAGCTCCTCGAACACACATACTCCTGAACGCACACGGAGTGTCCACGTAATTCCTTGTCTACACACACATCACACACACTACCACTTGGCTGCACTTAAACATACAAATCTTTTCCCTCTACACACTCTCATAACCCTCCTCCAAACACACAAATACGCTCCAAGTTCAAGCACAGCAGAGTCCTGAACGCACAGTAAGTGCATACACAATTCTGCTGTTTACATACATGTGCTATACCCTGAAACTCACAGCCCCAATTGGTTCCACAAGTTTGAACGTAAGGAAGAGGAAAGAGAAGGCTTGGAGAAGAAATCATGCGCGTCTTTCGCAGACATCGCCATGGACGTGGCTCACATGTAGTTCATACCTCCAGGAAAGGTTCAAACCCAGACACCTCCTCTCCTCCCAGCAAAGTGGCCCACTGCATGGGAGGTGGACAAGAGGCTTACTCTTTTTATTCTGAAAAGGGGAATTTTTTTTCTTGAATGGAGTGAAGAAGGAATCCTTTTCTCTGTGATTCTCAAGGAATGGACTCAGCAGATTTAAAAAAGAAAAGAAAAGAAAAGGAGCTCGGTTAAGGTGTTGGTTAGCTGGATCCAGCTGGCATGTGGTGGGCAGGGCTGTCTTGTTAGGGACTGAGTGCTTTTTTCTGTTTTCAAGGTCAGTCTCTGACAGATGACAGCCAGTAACCTCTGAGCCTCACAGCCCAGGGCCAGCCCACCCACGGCCTCTGTCAAGTTGGATATGAAGCACGGGGGAAGAGGAGACTTGCTCATACGGGGTGTGCCCTTGGAACTCTGTTTTCCCAGTTCACACAGATTCATACCCTCTTGTTTTGTGACCCAAAGCACAAAGACTTGCAAGGAGCAACGATGGGAATAGCAGTTTGTCACTGTGCCACAGAGAGAGGCTTCCTGGCTCACATGTAGGAAGAGCCATATCACTGGCGCAGTCTCGTGGATAGTCATGGAATATGTTGAAGGTAAATCAAAATTCTTTCAGGTTCAGCCTCCTAGTTAAAAAGAATTGACCCTTTTAACTAGGGTACAGTTGAGTGATGGGTACAGATGAGGAAACTGAGACCATAGGAAATAAAGTAACTTGACTAAGGTCATCTGGCAGCAGATAATACAGCCAGGAATCGGACCCAGGTCTGTGGGTCTTATGCAAAGTCATTAACTGAAACAAACAATACTGAAAGAAAGTCACAATGGAGGAAAGCTTATGAAGTTGAATTGGGCATTTGAGTTTGAGGTGATGTTGAGACCTCCAAGAAGAGATGTTGTGTTAGCAATTAAATAGGTCTGAAATTCAGTAAAGGAATCTTGGCTAGAGATAAAAATGTGTTATTTGTTTATAGGTAATAATTCTAGCCATCTACATGGTCAGACTTTCTAGGGAAAGAGAAAAGAGTTAGAAGAAAAGGGGACCAAGGAATGTGACTTTTAAAAATTCTGACACTTAGTGGTCAAGTAGAGGACAGTGTAATATGAAAGGAGATAGAAGCAGCAGTGAGAGAAGAATGAAAAACCAAAAAAAAATATAAAGATGTGTCATGTAAACTTGGGAAAAAGACTATTACAAAAAGAAAAGTGTGATCATCTTTGTGGAAGTCAACTTTTTTTTATGAGGTTGCTGGGAACTGATTTAGATTCTCTAGATCTTTTGTCTCCAGTGAATATTGTACTTATTCCTATTAAAGCAATTATCTTTACATTTATTATCTCTGTCATTATCATCATCCTCACCCTCATCCTTATGGTCTTCATCATTCTATGTCTGATGTCCAAGTTCCTGAAGTCAGGAAACATGGCTTTTCATTACTATGCCTGTAGCACCCAGCAGTTGCCTAGTATATGTTCACAAGCTTTTCACTGTGCACCTGGAAACATCAGAAATGAATGTGTGATATGTTATAGTTTGGATGATTGATAACCATATACTAACTTAGTTAAGGAAGAGCAGAAATAGAAGAGTTAAAACTCCAATGTTAAAATTAAAGGCAGCTGATAGGTAAGAACATTTTCTCCTCAGTTTGCAGCTGAGGAAACAGGCCTGGAGAAATGAGACAAATTGATTAGAGTACCATATTACTTGTAATAAATTTTGAATAATCAACATTGAATCTACAAAGTTATTGGTCTAATTCCTTGACTTCACAGATCAAGAAACCGAGACTCAAAGACCTAAATAAAAAATAAAATTTTCCAGATATAAGCTTAAAATTTATGAAAAAGCTGATAGCACAGCACCATCCACAGAAACAATTCATTTCATCTGAACTTTTTTTTTGTCATTTTAACTTTTAACTGAAAGTTTTTGGACAGAAATCTATAGGATACAATGCAGTATGTTTTGCATATCTCTTTACTCTTAATACTCTAAAATTATATAAATAAATTTTCCCTGCAATGTCAAGTTAAAACAGCAGCAAAGCATAAGATATTCTATTTTATTGACCTGGAGTTTGTCCTAGGAGAAGTCTTATTTGAAATAATCATAAATCAAATTAATAAAGGAAGGTGAAACTACCATGTGTAATTCAAGCATTTCTTTAGACTAATAGTATTGACTAACGCTTATTGAGCATTCATAATTTGCTGGACACTGTGAGTTGTCTCATTTGATTGTCACCACCATCACTGAGGTTGGTACAACTCTTGTGTCCATTTTAGAGAAGAGGAGAGCTAAGGCCTTGAGAGAATAACTTGCCTGAAAACCCACAGTATGGTGTGGTTCTAACTCAAACACAAAGACATCTGAAAGAGACAACATTCTTAAACCTGGGACCATCTGATTACATGTAGGTAGTGTAAAATGTTAGAGGTAGAAGGAATGTAAGGCTCATGGATTCAGGTAATTTTCAAATTAAAAAAAAATAGAAACTGTCTTTCAAATTAACTCTAATGCAAAGAGCCCTTACACAAAACAGTGGCTCTGGTTGAAGAAGGATAGGGAATTCTCACTAGCTCATCTTCTCCTTCCCATAATCTCAAAATTTCAAAGGGGGTTAAACTGCTAATCTCATTCCAATCTCTCTCTCTCTCTCTCTCTCTCTCTCTCTCTCTCTCACACACACACACACACACACACACACACACAATTTATCTCTGGATACAAAAGAAGCATACAGTCAGTGACTTGTTCAAATTACACGGCTCAAATCATCATGTCATGTTCAGGTTTGTGTTGCTTTCCCATTAAGAGAGAAAGGGTTTTGTGTTTTCCAGAAGGCAAGGGCAAGAATATTTAGATAATAAAGGGGGTTCTAGAATTATCTTACTATTTCAATAAAATAAGCTTCTGATTAAAAATATTGTGAAAAGTAAAACATTTTCATTGAGGTCTTTAGCACTTCAATGCTGAAAAGTAATAATAGAGAAAAACTTGGGTCATCAAAAAGAGAGTAAAATGGATCAATATGGAAGAAGAAAGTCAAAAAGCAGGCAGAAGAATAAAAGGAAATGAACACTCCCCAGTCACGTATTTGAATTCTAACATTGCCTAACACAGAACTCTGCTAAAAAGGGGGGGTAAAAACACAGCAATTTTACAATGTTGAAACTGCCACCCACAGAGATATTTAAGTCCTACCTCACAGCTTCTTCAGTTGTCCAGATCTCAAGGTACATGTTAATTGTGCTTTTGATCTACAGCACCAGTCTTTTCCCTGTCTTTTACTTCTGGACTAACACTGACATGTAAATTTATTCTCATGACCCCCTGGGACTGAGGAAGATGAAATGTTTTTGAAAAAGACAACAGAGTAAGCATGTGCAAAGTTGTACCTTCCTGCATTATTTATTTATTTATGTATTTGGTGTACTCACAGTCTACTGGCAATGTGATTTTTAAGTCTAGCCAGAAACAAAGACTACAAAGCCATAAAAGCATTAAACCCACAAGGATTTGAGAACTGGCTCTGTTTCTAACACCACACTCACTTACAAGGTGAATTCCACCAATGCCACTTGTGTGCTAAATCTCACATCAAATGAGAAAAAAGATTCCAGAAATTAGGGCCAAGGGAGCCTTAAGAGTGAGCCTTCCTGGGCAACTTGTATGGGAAGAATGGGTCATAGCAGGAAGAGAGTGGGTCATCAAAGGAAGGACCTGGACCGAAATCCACAGAAATCCCAGTGGGCAAAATATGGCATGCACTCCACCACACCCCTAACCTCCTCTTATGGCTGACATTACTAGCTGATCACAGCTCTCTTCCACTTCATCTCAGGAAATGCTTCTCAATAAGCAGTCCAAAGAGCCAAGACAATCATTTGGAGTTGGCTCTCAATATGAAAAACTTCATTGCCATGTTGGATCCAGTGCTGTGGTTAAGAGACTGGAAGATGAATAGTCATTCAATTGGACACAGGCTGTTGACCCCTCTTTCAGGGGAGGTGAGCCTCAGAGCAAAGGAAATAAATATCCTGCTCAGCTGTTCCCTTTAAGATTCTTGTGTTTTTGTACAGCTAAAATGAATAGGAATCGAATTGATTCTACTCCAGGTCCAGAATGTGGTAGTGAGCTATGGCCATATAGAGCTATCAATCGGTTCTAAACTGGACATTAGGAGACCTGAATTTTAATCCTCATTCTTTTACTAATTGTATAACTTTAGGCAAGGCTCTTAATTTTGTTGGGTCTAATTTCCCATCTGTAAAAATTGGGAACAGGTTGATTTGGACTATGTGAATTTTTAAGTTCCTTCTAACCCTAAATTTTCATGACTCAAGGAAATTGCCTACTTGGAAAATAATTCCTCATTTCAGCAACAGGTTGTTTCTAGTTAGAAAAGAGTCTTTCAAAGAACAAATAGAATTGAAGAAGAACTGAAAGACTATCTAATTTAATGTGGTAGAAATAGTAGCTTATAAAAGTGCAGGCTAATCAAACTCTTCATTGCACCGAGATAAAACATACAGACCCTGGAATCAGGGTAAAGAATACAGACCCTGAGGTTCCAGGCAAACTGAGCCACTTTATTTATATGATCTGTGTATTTGTTATCTCTTTCTGCATAAGAAATTACCTGCAAGAAGAATTCACAGTTCAAAATGACAAACATTTACTATTTCTGGGGTTTTATGGTTCAGGAATCCAGGTACAGCTTATCTGAGTGCCACTGGCTCAAGATCTCTAACAAGACTACAATCAAGGTATTATATGGGGCTGTGGTCTTATTCAAAGGCTCAGCTGGGAGAGGCTCCACTTTCAAGTCACTTGCATGGTTGCTGGTAGGATTCAGTTCCTTTTAGGCTCTTGGACTGACAGCCTCAGTTCCTTGCTGACTGTTGGCTGAAAGCCTCCTTCAATTCCTTCTACCTGGGCCTCTCCATAGAGCAAAACACAACATAGCAGCTGGCTTCCATCAGAGTGAGCTGGCAAGAAAGCAAAAGAGAGTGAGTGCCCAAGCCACATTCTTTTTGTGAGTTAATCTCAGAAGTGACATGACATACACTTTCCATATATTATTCACTAGAAGTGAGTAACTGGGTACAGTCCACACTGGAGGGGAAGGGATTACACAAGACCGTGAACACCAGGAGGCAGGGATTATTGGTGCCATTTTAGAATCTGCTTACTCCAAACTGGAATCAATTATTTTACTTCTCTAAACCTCACTTTATTTTAAAGTGGGTATAAAATAGCTATATTCAAAAGTTCTTGTAAATATTAATGAACATTTTATGGAATATTTAATCCATTCGGTACCTGAAATGAAAAAAACACTCAATCGCAGTTATTATTTTTAATAACTGTTTGTGCTTAACTAGAAAAATTAAGAAATCTACTGGAGGAAAGAAGACATATTCATATACTAAAAAGAAAAGAAAAATAATGGAAGGTGTTGGTAGGCTTGGCAGTGTATTTTATGAAAATCCCTGAATCCTGGCCCCTTCCTTCAAAAAAACAGAACGACTATTAGGCTGATGCAAATGTAATTGCAGTTTTTGACACTTTTAATGGCAAAACAGCAATTACTTTTGTACCACCCTAAGAGATTGCAAAACGCAAAATATATAGATAAAAACATAAGAAAATTAGACAACTAGTTATTCCTACAAATCCCAGAATAAAGGCTAGTGGTGACAGTGTCCAGAGAATCCTAAATTTGCTATCAGATACTCATTGGAAAGCACAAAAAACTAATCTGACAACAGCAACTGAAAATAGGTGGGAGTCTTGCAGGGCCCAATGCGTAGGTAAGTGCCATGGATGGCAATAAAGTTGGTGCTGAAACAATCTGGACTCCGTGAATACTCAAAACTAAATAGCCAAAGCTCTCTTCTGGGTCAAATCTCTGTATTGAGGAGAAACTTCTGGCGATAGGATTGAATCAAGTAGGACAGAGAAATGGGAGCAAAAGTAGGAGAAGGCCAAGACACAAGTGGAAGAAGTGATTAGAAGAAGTAAATCTTAGAAGCACAGCCCATCTAGTTTTATCTCTTTGGTAAAGAAATCTACCTTTACTTAAAAATGAGCAACAGAAATGGATTGAGGTTGGATTATGAAAAAAAAAAAAAAAGCGGGGGTGGGGGGACAAAAAGTTGAACAATGGAGAAGATATCCCTAGAGATAATGAAAACATGACAGAAAGGTGTGCCCTCCAAACAGATAAAAAGTGTAACTGCAACTTCCAAACAAATAAAAAGAATTTTTAAATAATAGAAGCTATAAAAGAGTAAATAAGTCAGGATTGTACACTCTGATCTGAATGGAAGAGTATAAAGACTTGAAAGAAAGGATAAAGAACTCAAGAAAGAATTAAACAAGTTTAAATTCATAAATTAACACTAAATTGGAAGAAACAAAAGAGCGAATAAACACAGTGCATAATGTCTTAAGAGAAGTAAAAGACGGAAAGAAGAAAAATACTTTCAATTAAAAAGAAATTCTAGATTTTTAAAAGAGATTTGAGAGAAAATAGAAGATTTAGAACATGGGGGTAGGGGTGCTTCTATATAATAGGAGTCTCTGATGAAGAAAATCAAAGCGATGGGACAGAGAAAACACTAGAAAATGTAACTTGACTGGACACAGTGCCTCACGCCTGTAATCCCAGCGCTTTGGGAGGTCAAGGTGGACTGAGACAAAGTCAGGAGTTTGAGACCAGCCTGACTAACATGGTGAAACCCTGCCCCTACTAAAAATACAAAAATTAGCTAAGTGTGGTGGTACATGCTTGTAATCCCAGCTACTCTACTGGGATTGATTCTAATATAAGCCTCAGGAGGCTAATGCAGGAAAATCACTAGAACCCAGGAGGTGGAGGGTGCACTGAGCCGAGATTGTGCCATTGCACTCCAGCCTGCATGACAGAGCAATTCTCCATCTAAAAAAACAAACAAACAAACAAACAAAAAACTGTAACTTAAGAAAAATTTCTATTCAAGAGGCTGAGGTGGAATGATCACTTGAGTCCAGGAGGCCAAGACTGCGGTGAGCTATAATTGTGCCACTGCACTCCAGCCTGGGTGACAGAGTGACACCCTGTCTCACCAAAGAAAAGAACAAAACTTTAATGAAATAAAAGATGACATAAATCTGTATACTAGGAAAATCAACCCAAAATAGCCAACCCTAAAACATGTTCCAGCCAAAACTATTGTATTTTCAATAAAAAGAAAAAAATTATTTGGACTACTAAGCAAAAAAAGTCACTTATAAGGAAAAATAATAAGACTGTCATTAGATTTTTCAGGAGCAAAACTTATGCCAGAAGACAAAGGAATAAGATATTTTAGTTATTCAAGAGGAAGAAAACTAAGTTGTGCAAGAGAGAAAATAGGAAAACTCTCAGACCAAGGAGGTTATATTCAGCCAAACTGTCCTCCTGGTATAACAGGGCACAGGTAAACTGTTATGAATACACTTAGGAAATATGATTTCCATAAGCCTTGTTTAAAGAAGTTTCTTAAGAATCTGCTATATGTTCTCAGCAGACAAAATGATTTTGTAGATGTGCAACATAAGATCTGAATATTAAATATATGTTACCAGTAGAACTGAGAGTAATAATGATTATAGATATTATAGTATGTAATACTTGTAGATACAGCACAAGTGAAAAAAAAAGGAAAATCAATAGAGTGTGCAAAAGGTAGAAAAATCTAAACATAGAGAGAGAGAAAAGAGAGCAAAAAGAAAGGAAAGGAAATAACTAATAAGACCAAACATAATGATGTCTCATGCTTAGGTTAGAAAAAATGTCACTTCCTTAGCAAAAATCAATATCTATAATTGTTCCAAGCCTTTTGCCTTTAAATAGCTCTGTATTCTGCATTATGATGACGAAATTTCAGATATGAAAAATTTTAGAATAAAGAAAAATGTATGGTCCCTTTCACAAAGTGTAATCTAAGGCACTTATATTAGAATCAATTGCAAATGATTAAAAATGCAAATTTGGCCAGGTGAGATGGCTCCTGACTATAATCCCAGCACTTTGGGAGACTGAGATGGGAGAATCACTTGAGCCCAGGAATATGATGCCAGCCTGGGCAACACAGTGAGACCCTACCTCTACAAAAAAAAACCTTTTGTAATTAGCTGGGCATGGTTGTGCACCCCTGTGGTCCCAGCCACTCAAGAAGCTGAGAGGGGAGGATCACCTTAGCCCAGGAGTTTGAGTCAAGCCTAGGCAACATAGCAAAGCCACATCTTTAAAAAAAAGAAAGAAACCCCTAAAGTGGTTGGAGAGAAATTGGAGGATGCATGGGGCAGGAGAGGTGTAGGTGCAAATGGACATAGGGTTTTCTTATTTCTTCCCAGGGAGTATTTTACTTAAACTGAAGAAAGTAGAGTGACATGCTACTACAGAGTAGATTTTTCTCAAGCTAGGTGCTGTGATTCTCTACTGTGGCTGAATAGAATCAATGCTACATGCAGATGGCTGAGCCAGAATCTGGAGGGTAGAACTGGCCTTTTAAAAAAGTTCCTAGGTTACATAATGTGAAGTTAGCATTGGTGGGAGTAGTGCTATAACACAGAGCTTCCTAAGCTGGCAGTAGTGGCTGATATTAAGGATCACGTATACGGCAATCTTACAGTTGTTTTGTATGTTTTTTTGTTATAGCCATCCTAGTGGGTTTGAAGTATCTTGTTGGGATTTTGATTTGTATTTGCATTCTGACTAATGATATTGAGCATTTTTTCATGTGCTTATTGGCTATTTGTATGTCTTGGGAGAAATGTCTAATTGCTTTTTTTGCCCTTTTTGAATATCGGTTATCTT
The DNA here is from genome assembly GCF_049354715.1 of Callithrix jacchus. Taxonomy (NCBI): domain Eukaryota; kingdom Metazoa; phylum Chordata; class Mammalia; order Primates; family Cebidae; genus Callithrix; species Callithrix jacchus. The sequence continues at coordinate 71,992,842 of NC_133513.1, forward strand.
TTTATTATAGAGTTTCAGGAGTTTCTTAAATATTCCAGACATAAGTTCATCACAAAATAAATGAATTGCAAATATTTTTCTCCCATTCTGGGGGTTGTTTTTTTCACCTTACTGATGATATCAATTGCAGCACAAAAATTTTAATTTTGGGCCAGGCACAGTAGCTCACACCTGTAATCACAGCACTTTGGGAGGCTGAGGCAGGAGGATCACTTTAAACCTGGAGTTCAAGACCAACCTGGCCAACATGGTGAAACTCCGTTTCTACTAAAAATACAAAAATTAGCCAGATATGGTGGTGCATGCCTGTAATCCCAGCTACTGAGGAGGCTGAGGCACTAGAATTGCTTCAACCTGGGAGGCAGAGGTTGCAGTCAGCTGAGATTGCACCACTGCACTCCAGCCAGCTTGCACGACAGAGAGAGATGCTGCCTCCACTAAAAAAAAAGTTTTAATTTTGATTATTTCCAGTTTATCTGTTTTGTTTTGTTTTGTTGCTTGTCCTTTTAGTGTCATATCCGAGCCCACTGCAAAACCTAAGCTTATGAAGATTTACCTCCTGTGATTTCTTCTTAGTACTTTATAGTTTTACCTCTTTGATGGAGGTCTGTAGTGTATTTTGAGTTAATTTTTGTGTATGGTGTGTGGTAGGTGTCCAGCTTCATTCTCTTACCTGTGGATATCTGTTGTGCTATCACCATTTGTTGAAAAGATTATTCTTTATCGAATTATCCTGACACTCTTATGAAAAATTAATTAACCAATTCTATTACATTGATTTATATGTTATCTTTATGCCAGTAACACACTATCTTGATTACTGTAGTCTGTGGTAAGTTTTATAATTGGAAATATGAGATCTCCAACTTTTTTGAAGTTATTTTGGCTATTTTGTATCACTTATATTTACATATGAATTTTAGAATCAGCTTGTCAATGTTTGTAAAGAAAGCAGGTGGATTTTGATAGGGATGATGTTGGATCTGTAAAGTTGGTGCTTTTTTATATTAGCTTCTAGTACTCTGTCATCAATGGCATCTTCATATTAACTTGCATATGGCAGATTATAAATTTGTTCTCTACATAATTTTGGAGCACGATTGTGGGCTAACCTACCAGTGAGAGTGGCTACTATGCAGCTAACAGTCTTCTGTATTTGTGGAAAGGTGGGAGAAACAGCACATTCAATTGCCTCATGTCAGGATGAAGCTAGAATTTGGTTTATTCAAGAGATATTTAAGAGGTTGAATCCACAGGACTTGATGATAATTGGTGGAGTGTGAGAGATAGGCAGAAAGGATTATGTTTAAGTTTCTTTGGGCAGCCAAGATGGGGAATGTTGAAGAAGGAACTGAATTTCTTCAACCTGATAATTCCTCTGCCTAGTTCTTTAGATTTCTGGTCCCTCTAGGCTATTGTATCCAGGGTACAATACAGGTAGGACAAGGCCAGGATTTCGGATGCATGTACACAAAAATATGTTAAAGCTGAAGGGTTGATAGAGTTACTACATTAGGCATAGCCAAGGCTTCATTTGTATAGAGACAAACATAAGAGCTGTGAATGCATCCAAAGAAATCAGAGCTTGCATCCAAGGATATCAATACTAGGGGGGAGAGAAGGATGAGACGTCAGTACTGTAAGTGAAGATAGACAACCTGAGATGTCAATGAAGGCAGAAGTTAGGCTGGGGTCTCCAGAATCAGATGCTCAACTGACAGCAAGTGTGAAGGAGGACTTTGTCAGGGAGAACTGGGACCAGTTTTCAAAACCAGGAGAGTAGAATAAATAAATCATCCACCTGGAGTCCGAAGTTAATCAAAACTAGTGTTTATGAAAGAAAGTTAAAAAAAAAAAAGAATCATCTGCAAAACATATAAAATGGAAATTCCTGGATCTTTCTCTCAGCAGGTCAACAAGAAGCTCTAGTGATCCTGCCACAAATGGAACATTGATCATAATTTAAGAAACACTGATGAAAACTATCCAAAAGCCCAATTTCATGATGAATCAGCAGGTTACTAAGACATATGTCCTCTGTTGAGGTCTAGGACAAATCTTAATGTCTGAATGTAGATTGGGGCTATCTACCAGGAGCAGAGCTGTTACCAGAACGGGGGTCTTGATCCAGACCCCAAGAGAAGCTTGAATCTTGCACAGGAAAGAATTCAAGGTAAGTGGCAAAGTGCAGTGAGAAAGGATATTTATTGAAAGCTACTTAATTACAGAGTAGGGCGTCCTCATAAACTAAGTGAAGGAATGTACTGTCCTTAAGTTTTTCTTATATAGGGGTCTTGTCTATGTAAAGACTAAACTAAGCTGTGCCTGCAGGGAGATGAATAGACAGCATGACAAAAGTTAGTGCTTTATCAATTTAAAGAAATCTGTCCTTGGCATCTTAGTGTGTAAGTACATCAAAGCGTAGGTATAATTATCTTGAAAGCATATACTGTTATGCGTATTGGGACATCTGGAATTTCTGTTGTAGGAATTTGTCCTTGAAGGTGTCTTTTAGCTGTCTCCTCAGCTGTAACCATAGTCATGACCTACTCGGGACAATTGATCATGACTAGGAAGGAATATGCCTTGCTAGTTTTAAGATGGAGTTGATTTTTAAATGGCCACTCTGGCTCTCCTAGGGTCCTGCTTCCCTAACACAGTCTAGATAGATCTTCGGTCAGTCATGTCCTGTCATCCTCTAAATCAGGGATTCTTGAACTGGTTGGAAGGGGGAAGGGCAGACAAGTTTGCTTCTCAGAACAATTGGCATTATTCTGATAAATATATGATTGTCATGACTGGAGAGGGTACTACTGGCATCTAGTGAGTAGAGGACAAGGATGCTGCTAAACATATAGCATGTGCAGAGTTGTCCCCATAGCAAAGAATTGTCCAGTCCCAAATGTCAGTTTTGCTGCTGTTGAGAGTACCTGCTCTATATTCTGAACTAACATAGGATCTTGTAATAAAGAGAAGAGTAATTGTTTGCCAGATTCAAGAGACATGGCTATTTCATTTTCTCATTTTCTTTGGGGTTCCCAAAGAAAACATCCACACCACTATGGAAGATGTTTTGGAAAGAGAAGGATTAGGGAGAAGTGTACGCAGTGAGACAGAAAAGCCCCAGGAACTCCCCTTAAGTCTTTTCCATGAATACTGATCCATGACAACAGCTGTATGTATGGTATTAGAAATCCTTGTGAAAAGTGACCAGTAAGGAGAGGTCCTATTTTTGTAACAGTTTAGTTCAGAAAGCACTCATACATTGTTTAGTTTTTCTTTGCCCTGGGAAGTAACCAGGGAGTATTAGTTTCCTGTGACTGTTATAACAAATAACCAGAAATTTGGTGACTTCAAACAACACAAATTTATTCTTTAGCAGTTCTAAAGGTCAGAAGTCAGCTTGGTGCAGTGGCTCATGCCTGTAATCCTAATCACTTTGGGAGGCTGAAGCAGGAGGATCATTTGAGCCCAGGAAATTGACACCAACCTAGACAACATAGCAAAACCTTGCCTTTACTAAAAAATTAGCCAGGTGTGGTGGTGGTGCATGCCTGTAGTCCCAGCTACTTAGGAGGGTGAGGCAGGCGGATCACTTGAGCCCAGGAGTTTGAGGCTACTATGATCATGCCACTGTACCGCAGGCAGACAACAGAGCAAGACTCTGTCTAAAAATATCAATTTAATTTTTTTAAAAGAAAATTTACAGGACTCCTTTCAAACCAGTTGAATCTGAGTCTCCTGGTGGGAGATGGAAAGAGACTGTTGAGAATCTACATATTAACATATTTTCCAGAAGGCCCAGGATCATTCAAAAATCACTATTCTAAATTCTTAGTCCAACATGACATATCTCAACATCTAGATAGAATCCCTTTCTCTAAAGCCAGGTCTTGCTAGTTGGAGTCAAGTTGTAATGGAATATAATTAGTACCAGTAATATGTCTTTCACTGAAGTAATAAAGTATCAAATTACATACTTCTTTTTTATTAAAAAGGAAAATTAAAACCTTTGATGATATTTTCCTTTTGGAAATCAACAGGAAAACTCCCAGATCCATCCTTTGATCCATGTTCATGTAAATAGTTCAAAAATTCACACTACCCAAATCCTACATATTTGTGATTCAATTTCTTCTTTAAATATCTTTCAGTTACTGCCACATTTTAACTCCAAGCTAAATTCTACCAACCTGTTCAATATTCTCTGATTACAGTGGGTACTTGGTGAAAACAAATGGAATCTGGATTTAAGTCCTACAATAAAATTGCTTTTGCATAGTATAATTTGTATTTTATAAGGCCAAAGGCAAAATGGCTAAAATAACATTCAACAGGAGCATGTGATTGGCTACACTAAAGGGGAAATAGTATATTACAAAATCTCAAGGCCAGACATAAGCTTAGCCTGAATTTGGCTGTTTTTATTTTTTTCAATGCCAACAAATTGAGTACAGTAAATTGCTCAAACCAACAGTATAAAAATTTGCTCTTCTTGGCAAAGATCTTCGCATTTCTGAATGTTTTCTTCTTTCTTTTTGCTTTGATATGCAGTAGTTTTGTTCTTACCCTTAAATTGAGGCAATACCTATGACATTTCCACATACAATATCTGAACCTCAAAAAACGGGAGTGTATTAGTTCATTTTTACGCTGCTATTAAGGACATACCCAACACTGGGCAATTTACAAAATAAAGAGGTTTAATTGGAATTACAGCTCCACATGGCTGAGGAGGCCTCACAATCATGGCAGAAGGCAAGGAGGAGCAAGTCACATCTTATGTAGATGGCAGCAAGCAAAGAAAGAGCTTGTGCAGGGCAACCCCTGTTTTTAAAATCATCAGATTTTGTGAGACCCATTCACTATCACAAGAATAGCAGGGAAAGACTCATCCTCATAATTCAATCATCTCCCACTGGGTCCCTCCCACAACACATGGGAATTATGGGAGCTACAAGATGAGATTTGGGTGGGGACACAGAGCCAAACCATAACAGAGAGAGTGGAAAGAAGAATCATCAGTGGAAGCTACATATGTATGCATACTCCCTACTTGGTAGAAATTTTCTCGTTTTTAAGACTCAACAAGATGAACTCCCAAGTTAGTTAAAGAGCGATAATGGCTCCAGGATCCAAGATGGCAGAATAGGAACAGCTCTGGAGTGCAGTTCCCAGCAAGAATGCAGAGGGTGAATGATCATTGCATTTCCAAATGAGTTTTTACTGCCCAAAGACCAGGAGATGCCAGGGCAGAAAAGTGCCATGAGTCTCCAACACAGCTGTTTCAGCTGGCTCAGCAGGTCTCTGCACAAAAACTCACACAAATCTGAGAGGCCATTTCACTGGTGCCTGGAATGCCTGAGAGAGAGAGTTGCCCATTCAACTTAAAAAAAGGGGGCTTAAACAGGGAGCCAGGTGATTTGGCTTGACAGGTTCCATGCCCACAAAGACCAGCAACCTGAAATGCTCTGGATTGAGAGTTTCACAGCAAGCACAACTGGACCTGGAAACAGTGCAGCTCTGTGGGTTGCACATTACTTCCATTACTGAGGCAGTCCACCACTACTGAGGCAGTCCACCATTACCAAGGCAATTCACCATTACCAAGGCAGTCTGCCATTACAGAGATAGTCCACCATTACTGAGGCAGACTGCCATTACGAAAATAGTTCCAACTATACCTCTATAAACAAAACCACACGGAAGTTCACACAGCAGCTGGGGAGAGCCCACGGCAGCTCAGCAACACTTCTGCTGGCACAGTGTGACTAGACTACCTCCTTCCTATGAAGGGCATCTCTGAAAAATGGCAGCAGTGCATCAGGAACTTATAAATAAAGGCCCACCTTCCCAAGACAGAGCACAAGGGAAAAAAACACGGTTATGAGTTCCACTGCAGTAGACTTAAATGTACCTGCCCAGCAGCTCTGAACAAAACAAAGAAGCTCACAGCTCAGCATTTGAAGTCCTATAAGGGACAGATTATCTCCTCAAGCAGCTCACCAGACCCCTTATATCCAAAGAGACACCTCATAAAGGAGAGCTCAGGCTGACATCTGACAGGTATCCTTCTGGGACAAATATAACAGAATAAGAAACTGGCAGCAACCCTTACTATTCTGCAGCCACTGCAGGTGATCCCCAGGCAAGCAGGGTCTGGAGTGAACCTCCAGCAGTCCTTCAACAGAGGGGCCTGACTGTTAGAAGGAAAACTAAAAAACAGAAAGAAGTAACTTCATCATCAACAAAAAGGACGTCCACTCAGAGATCCCAACCAAAAGTCACCAACTACAAAAGCCACAGGTACATAAAGTCACAAAGATGGGAAGAAATCAGGGCAAAAAGAAGGAAAACACACAAAACCAGAATGCCTCTCCTCCTCCAGGAGGTCACAACTCCTCACCAGCAAGGGAACAAGGCTGGATGGAGAATGAGTCTGATGAACTAACAGAAACAGCCTTCAGAAGGTGGGTAATAAGAAACTTCTCTGAGCTAAAAGAATATGTTCTAACCCAATGCAAAGAAACTAAGAACCTTAAAAAAGGTTAGATGAAATGCTAATGAGAATAAACAGCAGAGAAGAATACAAATGATTTCATGGAGCTGAAAAACACAACATGAGAACTTTGTGAAGCATACACAAGTTTCAATAGCTGAATCGACCAAGCAGAAGAAAGGTTATCAGAGATTGAAGATCAACTTAATGAAATAAAATGAGAAGGCAAGATTAGAGAAAAAAGAGTGAAAAGAAATGAACAAAGCTGCCAAGAAATATGGGTTTATGTGAAAATACCTAATCTGCATTTGATAGGTGTACCTGAATGTGACAGGGAGAATGAATCCAAGCTGGAAAACACTCTTCAGGATATTATCCAGGAGAACTTCCCCAATGCAGCAAGGCAGGCCAATATTCAAGTCCAGGAAATACAGAGAACACCACAAAGATATTCCTCAAGAAGAGCAACCCCAAGGCACATAATCATCAGATTCACCAGGGTTGAAATGAAGGAGAAAATACTAAGGGCAGCCAGAGAGAAAGGTCAGATTATCCACAAAGAGAAGCCCATCAGACTCATAGCAAATCTCTCAGCAGAAACCCTACAAGCCAGAAGAGAGTGGGGGCCAATATTCAATATCCATAAGAAAAAGAACTTTCAACATAGAATTTTATATCCAGCCAACCTATATTTCATAAGCGAAGGAGAAGTAAAATCCTTTACCAACAAGCAATTGCTCAGAGATTTCATCACTACCAGGCCTGCTTTACAAGAGCTCCTGAAAGAAGCACTAAACATACAAAGAAATAACCAATACCAGCCACTCCAAAAACATACCAAATGGTAAAGAGCATCAACACAATGAAGAAACTGCACCAACTAACAGGCAAAACAACAGCTAGCATCAAAATAGCAGGATCAAATTCACACATAACAATATTAACCCTAAATGTAAATGGGCTAAATGCCCCAATCAAAAGACAGACTGGCAAATTGGATTAAAAAGTCAAAACCCATCAGTGTGCTGTATCCAGGAAACCCATCTGACATGCAAGGATACATATAGGTTCAAAATAAAGGAATGGAGGAAGATCTACCAAGCAAATAGAGAACAAAAAAAAAAAGCAGGAGTAGCCATCCCAGTCTCTGATAAAATAGACTTTAAACCAACAAAGATCAAAAGAGACAAAGAAGGACATTACATAATGGTAAAAGGATCAATGCAACCAGAAAAGCTAACAATCCTAAATATATATGCACCCAATACAGGAGCACCCAGATACATAAAGCAAGTTCTTAATGACTTACAAAGAGACTTAGACTCCCACACAAAACTAGTGGGAGACTTTAACACTCCACTATCAATATTAGACAGATTAACGAGACAGAAAATTAACAAGGATACCCAGGACTTGAACTCAGACCTGGACCAAGCAAACCTAATAGACATTTACAGAACTCCACCACAAACCCACAGAATATACATTCTTCTTAGCACCACATCACACCTACTCTAAAATTGACCACATGATTGGAAGTAAATCATTCCTCAGCAAATGCAAAAGAACAAAAATCATAACAAACAGTCTCTCAGACCATTGTGCAATCATATTAGAACTCAAAATTCAGAAACTAACTCAGAACCACATAGCTTCATAGAAACTGAACAACTGGCTCTTGAATATTGACTGGATATACAATGAAATGAAGGCAGAAATAAAGATGTTTTTTGAAACCAACAAGAATGAAAATACAACATACCAGAATCTCTGGGTCACATTTAAATCAGTGTCTAGAGGAAAATATATAGCAATAAATGCCCACATGAGAAGCAAGGAAAGATCTAAAATTGACACCATATTGTCAAAATTGAAAGAGCTAGAGGAACAAGATCAAAAAAACTCAAACCTAGCAGAAGACAAGAAATACCTAAGATCAGAGCAGAATTGAAAGAGATAGAGACACAAAAAAACTGATCAAAAAAATCAATAAATCCAGGAGGTGGTTTTTCGAAAAGATCAACAAAATAGACAGACTAGTAGCCAGATTAATAAAAAAGAAAAGAGAATAATAAAATAGATGCAATAAAAAAATGATAAAGGGGATATTCACCACAGATTCCACAGAAATACAAACCACCACGAGAGATTACTACAAACAACTCTAGGCACATAAACCATTCAACCTGGAAGAAATGGATAAATTCCTGGACATTTGCACCCTCCCAAACCAAACCCTCCCAGGGAGAAGTCAAAACCCTGAATAGACCAATAACAAGGGCTGAAGTTGAGGCAGCAATTAATAGCCTACCAACCAAAAAAAAAGCACAGGTCCAGATGAGTTCACAGCCAAATTCTCTACCAGACATCCAAAGAGGAGCTGGTACCACACCTTCTGAAACTACAACAAACAATTCAAACAGAGGGAATCCTTCCCAAAGCATTTTATGAGACCAACATCATCCTGATACCAAAACCCGACAGAGACTCAACAAGATAAAATCTTCAGGCCAATTTCAATGATGAACATAGGCACAAAAATCTTCAATAAAATACTGGCAAACCGATTGCAACTGCACTTCAAAAAGCTTATCCATCACGATCAAGTAGTCTTCATCCCAGGGATACAAGGCTGGTTCAACATATGCAAGTCTACAAATGTAATTAACCACATAAACAGAACCAAAGACAAAAAACACATATCTCAATAGATGCAGAGAAGGCCTTTGGGAAAATCGAACAGTCCTTTATGCTGAAAATTCTCAATAAACTAGGTATTGATGGAACATATCTCAAAATAATAAAAGCTATTTACAACAAATCCTTAGCCAATATCATACTGAATGGGCAAAAACTAGAAGCATTCCCTTTGAAATCTGGCATTAGACAAGGATGCCCTCTCTCACCTTTCCTATTCAATATAGTATTGGAAGTTCTAGCCAGAGCAATCAGGAAAGAAAAATAAATAAAGGATATTTGATTAGAAAAGAAGGAAGTCAAACTGTCTCTATTTGCAGATAACATGATTGTATATTTATAAGACCCCAACATCTCAGCCCAGAATCTCCTGAAATTGATAAGCAACTTCAGCAAAGCCTCAGAATACAAAATCAATGTGTGGAAATCACAAGCATTCCTATACACCAATAACAGACTTAAAGAGAGCCAAGTCAAGAACGAACTGTCATTCACAATTGCTACAAAGAAAATAAAATACCTAGGAAGACAACTAACAAGGAACGTAAAGGACCTCTTCAAAGAGAACTACAAACTACTGCTCAATGAAGTAAGAGAGGATACAAACAGATGGAGAAACATTCCATGCTCATGATTAGGAAGAATCAATATTGTGAAAATGGCCATACTGCCCAAAGTAATTTACAGACTCAACGCTATCCCCATCAAGCTATCAATGACCTTCTTCACAGAACTGGAAAAAAACTACCTTAAACTTCATTTGGAACCAAAAGAGAGCCCGCATAGCCAAGTCAATTCTAAGCAAAAAGAACAAAGCTGGAGGCATCACACTACCTGACTTCAAACTATATTACAAGGCTACAGTAATCAAAACAGCATGGTACTGGTACCAAAACAGAGATATAGACCAATGGAACAGAACAGAGGCCTCGGAGGCAACGCCACACATCTACAACCATCTGATGTTTGACAAACCTGAAAAAAACAAGCAATGTGGAAAGGATTCCCTGTTTAATAAATGGTGTTGGGAAAACTAGCTAGCCATGTACAGAAAGCAGAAACTGGACCCCTTCCTGACATCTTACACTAAAATTAACTCCAGATGGATTAAATAGTTAAATATAAGACCTAATACCATGAAAACCCTAGAAGAAAATCTAGGCAAAACCATTCAGGACATAGGCATAGGCAAGGACTTCATGACTAAAACACCAAAAGCATTGGCAACAAAAGCAAAAATAGGCAAATAGGACCTAATTATACTCCAGAGCTTCTGCACAGCAAAAGAAACAATCATTAGAGTGAATCAGCAACCAACGGAATGGGAAAAAATTTTTGCAGTCTACCCATTTGACAAAGGGCTCATATCCAGAATCTACAAAGAACTATAACAGATTTACAAGAAAAAACAAACAAGCCCATTCATTCAAAAGTGGGCAAAGGAAAAAAGAAGACATATATGAGGCCAACAAACATATGAAAAAATGCTCATCATCACTGGTCATTAGAGAAATGCAAATCAAAACTACATTGAGATACCAGTTATTCTCATGCCAGTTAGAATGGCAATCATTAAAAAATCTGGAGACAACAGATGTGGAGAAATAGGAAAAATTTTACACCATTGGTGGGAGTGTAAATTAATTAAACCATTATAGAAGACAGTGTGGCAATTCCTCAGGGACCTAGAAACAGAAATTCCATTTGACCCAGCAGTCCCATTACTGGGTATATATCCAAAGGATTGTAAATTGTTCTATTATAAGGACACATGCATACGAATGTTCATTGCAGCACTGTTTACAATAGCAAAGACTGGGAACCAACCCAAATGCCCATCGATGATAGACTGGATGGGAAAATGTGGCACATATACACCATGGAATACTATGCAGTCATAAAAAACGATGAGTTTGTGTCCTTTGTAGGGACATGGATGAACCAGGAAACCATCATTCTCAGCAAACTGACACAAGAACAGAAAATCAAACACCGCATGTTCTCACTCATAGGTGGGTGTTGGAACAATGAGAACACATGGACACAGGGAGAGGAGCATCACACATTGGGGTCTATTGGGGGGAACTAGGGGAGGGACAGCAGGGGGTGGGGAGTTGGAGAGGGATAACATAGGGAGAAATGCCAGATATAGGTGATGGGGAGGAAGGCAGCAAACCACATTGCTATGTATATATCTATGCAACAATCTTGCATGTTCTTCACATGTACCCCAAAACCTAAAACTCGATAAAATACATATATTTTTAAAAAAAGAAATATTAGATTTACATATGAAGGATTATTCAATTTTAAGTTATTTTTCAAAAAGATTTTTAAAATAATTTTGGAATTCTCTAGGACAAATCAACTGAATTTAATTATTAAGTATAGATCAGTGGAGAACTCAATTACCATTTGGAAAGGAATCTTATTTTGAGCAGCAGATCTCAACAGTGGGCTTAAAACCACACTGTAAACAAATGTGCTGTTGTCCAGGCTTTGACATTCCATTTAAATAGCATACCACCAACTTATGCTTAGTTAGACAACTTGTCTTTTTGATAGGCTTCTTTTCTTGTGGTTTTGAATTAATAACTTATAACCATAGAAACAAAAATGTTGAGGTCTCTCTTAGCATCCTGTGACTACAAAACAGGAATTGCATTTATATTCAGGCAGACTATGTGCTGGATTAAGCTCTCATCTCTCAGCTACAAGCCACCCTTTTATATACTACTCCATGATACTGGGACTGGAGCTTTGCAAATGCCATGTCTTTTTTGTGAGAGCACTTTCTATTAGGTTCTATAAATAGATTCAATAAATAGAGACAAGAAGTTTAGAGGAGGAAGAAGGGATTGCTCCTTTCCTTGTGCTTCCTGTTCTTGTCATTGCTGCCCAGCAATGTCCTTTCAACAAAGTGACAAAGTCTATGTCCAGTTTCCCACTTCTTACATCATTGCCAGAACGAGCCTCATCAAATGCCCTCAGAGGAACCAGCAGCAGTTAGTACCACCATCACGGTGGTTTTATTCCAAGCTTCACATGGACCCCAAGCTTGTAGGTCTTAATAATCTACCTATTGCCTTTGTTCCCCCAACATGGGAGGCATAGCTGCTCCCTGAATGTATCTATATGTATTACCATAATGTTCCTTTTTTGTCATACTGTTTAATCAATTTCATTTATTAAATTCTTCCTATTAAAAATAACTAGTGTGGTTTTTGTTTTCATAACTGGACCCCGGTGCCTTGTTTGATTTGTAAATGTATAAATCATACACAGGGATAGAAGAATGCTGGTCTTGGTTCAGCAAACTATAACAGCAAATGGGGACCACATTCATAGTTGGGGGAGTTGAGGGGTTTTATCCTTAAAAAAAATATTCTTTCTGTGTGTGTGTGATAACATGAGATCTACAATCTTAACAAAATTTCCCCTAACAATATAGTATTGTCACTGATGGGTACAAAATTGTACAGCAGATCTCTAGAACTTATTCATCTTGGCTTAACTGAAACCTTATGCACATTGATTAGCAACTTCCCATTTCCTCCTCCTGCCAGCCCTTGGCAACCACCATTCCACTCTGATTCTACAAATTTGACTATTTTATATACCTCACAGAAGTAGAAACATGCAGTAATTATATTTCTGTGACTTGTTTTACTTAGCTTAATGTCCCCTGGGTTCATCCATGTAGTCACATATTGTAGAATTTCCTTCATTATTATGTCTGAATCATACTTTGTTCTATCTATATACCACATTTTCTTTAAGCATTTATCTGACAATTAATATTCAGGTTGTTTCCACATCTATTATAAATAGTCCTGCAATGAACATGGGAGTGCTAATATCTCTTAAAGATCCCAATTTTAATTATTTGGATGACTATCCAGAAGTGGGATTGCTGGATCATATGCTAGCTCCATTTGTACTCTTTTGAAGAATTTCCATACTGTTTTCCATAGCAACTGTACCATCTGCATACCCACAAACAGCATACAAGGGTTTTAATTTCTCCACATCCTCACCAACGTTAGGTTGTCTTTTATATACACATAACAGCCATCCTGACTAGTGTAAAGTGATATCTTATTCTGGTTTTGATTTGAATGTCTCCAGTGATTGGTAACAGTGGGCATGTTCCCATATAACTGTTGGCTATTTGCGTGTCTTCATTGGAGAAATGTCTATTCAAGTTCTTAGTCTATTTTTTAATTGGGTAATTCGGTTTTTTGCTATTAACTTGTAGGAGTTCCTTATATTTTTTAAGATTAACTGCTTATCAGATGTATGTTGTATAAATATTTTCTTACATTTATAGTTTGCCTTTTCATCATTTGACCATTCCCTTTAGTTGCAGAAGCGTTTTAGTTGACGTAGTACCACTCGTTTATTTTTGCTTTCATTGCCTGTGTTTTTGGATATTTTGTCCTATGCAAAAAATAATTGCCAAGACCAATGCCACGAGGCTTTCCTCATGTTCTAGGAATCTTACAGCTTCAAGTCTAACATTTAAGTCTTTAGGTATTTTAAATTGATTTTTGCACATGATGTAATATACGAGTATAATTTTCTTCTTTTCTTTTGCAAGTGAATATTCTGTTTTTCCAACACTGAAGAAACTATCTTTTCCCCATTGTGTATTCTTGGAAGCCTTCTGAAGATAAGGTGACCATATATGCATAGATTTATTTCTGAGCTGTCTCTTCCATTCCATTTGTCTATATGTCTGTCTTTATGCTAGTACCATAGTGTTTTCATTACGGTAGCCTTGTAATATACTTTGAAATCAGGAGGTGCAACATGTTCAGCTTTGTTTTTCTTTCTGAAAATCAAGTTGGCCATAAGATTATTAGTGAATTTTTTTAGCACAGAACTTGCTAGCCAGACGGCAGTGAGATGTTAATACTCAAAATACTGAAATGAAAAAACTGTTAAGAATGCTATGCTCACTAAAACTCTCCTTCAAAAAGGAAGGAAAATGAAGACTTTCCTGTATAAACTAGAACAGAGGGAGTTAATTGCCACTAGAGCCCCTTTATGAGAAATGCTAAAAGTTTTTCAAGTTGAAATGAAAAAATGCTAAGCACGATAGCATAAGAAATATGAAATTGGTTGATAAAGATAAATACATAAACAAACATAGAATACTACATTATAATACTATAATGGTGGTAGGTAAGTCACTTTTAATTTTAGTATAAAAGCTAAATGACAAAAGTATTAAAAATGACAATAAAAATGCATTAAAAGGTACATGATATGAATACATGTAACCTGTAACAACAGTAATGTTATTGTTGTAAAGTGTGTGGGGCCAAGAGAAGTTAGTTTTTATATAGTTGAATTTAAGTTATCAGTTTAACATAGACCTTTGTGACTATATTTTATATAGACTCCAAGATAACCACATACAAAAACTACCTATAGAAGTTTCACAAAAGGAAGCAAATCTAGAAAACACAAAGAAAGAGAGGAAAAGACTGACAAAAGAATTACAAGACTAACAGAAAACAGCAAAATGGTGATAGTAAATCTTGTCCTATTCATAATTACTTTAAAGGTAAGTGAATTAATCTCCCTAACCAAGAGACATAGAGTGGCTGAATGAATTTAAAAAATAAGACCCTTCACTGGAACAACAATAACAAAAAAGGCCCAAACTACACACTATCTACAGAAAATTCACATTTATATTTAACCAAGCGCAACCTCACCTGCTAAAGCAAGAGTTTAGTCCCATCTCAAAAGGCCCTTCAAAAGACAAAATTATATCTTCTCATATGTTAGTCTATTAGCACAATTCATTATCAGACTTCCACAGTGTACTACTCCAGCTCCCGTTTATCTATATCCCTTCTTATAAAACTGCTTTGAAGACATCTCAATTCTAACATCTATGTCAAAACAGTAATTGGATGCCTCCAAAGCTCTCAATTTTCTGTGACTCACTGGGTCCTACCATAAAAGGAAACAGCAAAGCTTCCATAAAGTGATGTGGGAAAATGTCTATACTGTAGACTGGTAGGTTAGAGAAGCAGCTTTCAGAAAAATATTTATATTGTTATGTCATAAATACATGCTGCTTTTAAAAATCTTGATTGCAAAAATGTAAGGAAGCAAGAGGTTAGAGGTATAGGTATTAAAATTAACAGTGATTATCTCTGGGTGGATTAGATTATATTTTTCAAAAAAATGTTGGCTTCCCTGTATTTTCTATTTTATCTTTTAAAATAGAAAATGTAAATTATCTTAAATTTAAAATTTTAAACACACACATATGTATATATAGAATCCCAAATGATCAAAAATTATCATTATTATACATCTTCCCACCAAAGAAAATTACATTTTTCTCCTTCCTGAGAAGTTCAAAAAAAGAAAATGAAAGATATCAATGACACAATTCATGACGAGTCATCCAACTAGTCCCTAACACCAATCTACAAAAAGTATGAAGGTTAGCTTTAAGTTGTTTGGTAAAGCTCTGAAAGTAGTATCCCAAAGAATGCCCATTTATTCTGCCAAGCTTGCAACTACATTGTTTCATGGAATTGAATATGTAATATTGAACCTTGAACCTCAATTAAAAATATATGTATATAGAGTTCAGATCTATCCATTAACCTCATAAAACTGAAAATAAAAGAAACTACTTTTTAAAAATCAGCTAAATTCATTTGTCTGGGAAGCTGTTTACCCAATACATAATTTCTGGTCTGGTTCACTCATTTTTCTGTTTTTGGCATCAATGGAACCCTTTATTGTATACCACATAATTACAACCCTTCCTAGCTAGCCAACGCATTATTTGTGCTACAGGAAAACAGATACCGTGGTTTTTGTGTCATAAATATAACAAGGTTTCTTGTTACATTTAAGAGATTTAACCCAAAATTTTCTCTTAGGATTGATATTGTTGCAAATCACTAAGTCTAGGGTTATAAAATTTGGGATATTGGCTATCTTTAAAATTTATTTTGTGTTTTTCTACTTCTACTTTGATGTTGAAATAAATGTATTTATAAGTACATTCCTACGTCAAAACAATCTGTCACATGAAAATTAAAATTTGCAAGAGGCCCCTGTAATTCCAGCACTTTGGGAGGCCAAGGCAAGCAGATTAAGACCAGTCTGGGCAACATGGTATAACTCCATCTCTAAAAAAAAATGTAAAAATTATCTGGGTGTGGTGGTGCACGTCTGTGGTCCCAGCTTCATGGGAGACTGAAGTGGGAGGATAACTTGAGCCTGGAAGGCAGAGGTTGCAGTGAGCTGAGATGGCACCACTGTACTCCAGCCTGGGTGACACAGTGAGACCCTGTCTCAAAAATTTTTTTTCTTAATTATAAAAACAATGCAAAAAGTAAATTGGGGGTAAAGGCTGATTATTCTAATTCAAAAAGTCTGTCTATATATTATAAACTACTTGGCAGAGACTTGGAGGAGGAAGTAGGTCTTGGTAGGTGGTGAATTAGGAAAATGGAAGAAACACCTAAACCTTAAGTGTTAAATGTCTGTAGACAAGTACAAAAGTATCAAAAGTTCTAATGCAAGTGTATGAAAAGGCAATACAATACATATTTCATTTATAAAAAATTAATCTACAGTGCAATTTTAGGAATATATATATGGAAATCAATATTCATTGATAGTATAAATTTGCCCTTCATGTTATTAAGACATTGAACAACATGAATGTCTACCATGTTTCAAGGCACTTTGCAAAGTTGTCACTTATGATAAGCATGGAGCTATGGCCTAGTCAGTCTTAAAATGATAAGCCAGGAATGTATTAACATCATATAAAATAAATGTATGGAGCTATTTAAAATTGCTAGTAGCATCAGGGATACCCATGTTTTACAGTTCTTAGGCAAGGCTAACAGTGGAGGTGGTGAGGTATGGATGGGCCCAGTTGGGGCTGCTTGGAGTCAGTGGAGTCTACAGTTTCTACATGAGTCATCTTTTATTTAATTATTATAAATGTCAGGAGAATATCTCCAAATGTGTGATCAAGAAAACAGCATGGAATTTTTACTATGCACATTGAGTAGCTCATATGCATTAACTATCCCATATCCAAATGGTCTAGTCTATCTGCAATTTGACAGGGAAAACACACACCAGCTTCAAAGAAAGACTTGATGTATTACTTGAAATCACTAAAATAAGGAATCCAGTTCCACTGAGTTTGAAAATAATGAGTTTAAAAATCAAGTGATCATTAAAATAGGAATGTTTATTTTTAAATTAAATGACATTTGTATTTATTGTAAGGTGGTTTTCAATGTAATTAATGAAAAACATTTATTGATAGCTTACAAAGTGCCGTTCATGGTTCTAAGTGTCTTATTTATACTACTGAGTTGATGCCCAGCCCAACTTTAGAAGCAAGTTCTTCTATCATGACCCCCTTACAAATAAAATCTGAGACACGGAAAGGGGAAGCAACATAATCAAGAACATACTAGTTCTTGATACTAGCAAGTGTCAAAGCTCAATCATAATGCAGCCTCAATTATTAGTTTCAATGTTCTATTTTCCAATCCACAGATGCTTTAAAGGTTAACTATTTCCTTAAACTTGATTCAAGTTTTCTTTGGAACTTTAACAGACTTTATCTGCCAGTTTTCCAACTGATGAGTTTCTATATATAGGACTTATCTTATGTGTACCTCTCACATAGTTTGAAAAGTTTACTCTTCTAAGCAAGTATAAAAGTAGCTATTTTCAGAACTAATTTGACATGAAATTTTTTCCATCAGCTAGTTTTCTAAGCAGATCATTGGACTCTCAAAGTTGAATAAAAATAGTGGAGCTCAAATCCATTTGGGTAACGTGAAGCTAGAAGTATGCATAATAGAGAATAGTTTAGATTTTCCTCTTCTTGCACCTCAAAAACATCTGAAAAGATTTAACCTTCTCAAAAAAAAAAATGCTCACCTTTGGGCTGAAACGAAATAGAAAGAACTTCAGTTTCAAAGGAAGAATTCTTTTTAAAAAGTTCTGAGTGAATTAGACAAGGCAATTGCCTGGAATTTGGTTGCATATGAAGCTACATTTTGTGCCCACACATGCTCACCTTTGGGCTGAAACCAAATAGAAAGAACTTCAGTTTCAAAGGAAGAATTCTTTTTAAAAAGTTCTGAGTGAAGTAGACAAGGCAATTGCCTGGAATTTGGTTGCATATGAAGCTACATTTTGTGCCCATACATGTGTTGACTTCCTGCTCAGTCAGCACTGATAGTTATTATTCTATAAAATAAATATTTGCTTCTCAGGGCTATAAATCCTGAGACTACCTTAAAATCTTTAATGGACTTCATCTTTTAAAGCAAAGAGGAATTAGGCTCCTTTTTCTTTTGGTGCATGATTTAAGCAGTGGTAGGAAAAAGATATTGGAACATTTACCTATCTTTAAACCAACTCCCATATCTAGTGGCACCTTAATTATATCCTCCATGGAAAGCAATTGATGTCTATTGATAATATATACCATATTTCCTCTGTCTTAAAATCTCACCAGTTTAATAATAGTTGTTGACTGTGGGGAAAGCAGGGAAGAAGAAATACTACCATACTAAATCATTAAATGAACATATTGATTGTGAAGCAGACTCAGATATCAGACACATTGAATTATAAAAAGAGTATGTCTTAGAATTAAAGAGATTTGCATTTTGTTGAATTAAATTAAATTGAAATAAGGGCCTCCAAAGAAGAATTAGAACTGGAAGATATGAAGTCCCGTTTTTTTCTCTTAAATTATATTAATATTGAAGATGATAGTCATTACTGCCACCACTTTTTCTAAGAGAATCTACTCCCATCTATGGTCTCTTTTGCATCCTTAATCATGATTGATTGGACAACACTTAGACATTTGACACCATCTGGGCCAATCAGATTTTTTCATCCTGTGAATTTGAAATTCTGGCTCAGTTTGCTGGGAAGCTGAGTATCAGAGACATTAAAATCAGGATCAGTGACAAGCTCCTGGCCAAAGTCATCATGTGTCAGTCAAAGTTATGAAAGCCAAGGATAGCCAACATGCAGAGAACACAGACGCAGGCTGTGTGGTTCTTTAAAAGGCAGTAGAACAGTCTCGGGTCCCAGTTTTTCACTTTCACTGCCGTTTCAACTCAGCTATACTTAATTTGCCTCCTTTTGGCAGTTTTAGCCCTAAAATCAACTCTTTTTGTTTTAATAACTTGAGTGGATTTTTAAAAACAATAGGCCGGAGGAGAACGATCCAAGATGGCCGATCGCTAACATCCCGGGATTGCAGCTCTCAGGGAAGGCGCGGAGAACTAGAGGACGCCACACTTTCAGACAAAGTCTGGTCACTCACGGAGCAGAAGATCCCCCAGTGGTGGAAACACACGGGTCGCCAGCGCGACTCTCATGGTCGGCGCAGCGGTTCCGCCAGCACCTCGGCGCGGCAGCTCTCGGCACAGAGTAAACGGGACGGGTTTCCCTTCTGACCGAGGTTTGGAGCCCCGGGAAGGCAGAGTCACCTACTACCACACAAGAAGGAAGCCCGACAGGAGAATCCTGGGCAGAAAAGCACCATCAGTTTTAACGCCGCTGCTCTGGCCCTGGGAACTAACAACCTGGATGTCCACTCAAGAGACCTAATCTGAAAGTTGGTAACTTCAAAGACGACAGGAGGATAAATTTACAATGACGGGAAGAAACCAGCGTAAAAAAGCTGAGAATACTCAAAGTCAGAACGCCTCTCCCTCTAAAGATGATCACAGTTCCACATCAACAATGGAACAAGGCTTGATGGAGAACGAGCGCCTCCTGATGACAGAATCACTCTTCAAGGAATGGATAATAACAAACTTCGGTGAGTTAAAAGAACATGTTGTAGCCCAACGTAAAGAAACTAGGAACTTTGAAAAAAGGTTTGATGAAATCCTATTGAGAATAGACAACTTAGAGAGGAGTATGAGTGAATTAATGGAACTGAAGAATACAATACAGGAACTCCGAGAAGTATGCTCAGGTTTAAACACTTGAATTGTTCAAGCAGAAGAAGGGTTATCAGAGGTCAAAGTCCAACTTAATGAAATAAAACGTGAAGAATAGATTAGAGAAAAAAGGATAAAAAGGAATGAGCAAAGTCTCCAAGAAATGTGGGACTATGTGAAAAGACCAAATTTACGTTTGATAGGTGTACCTGAATGCGACGGAGAGAATGAATCCAAGCTGGAAAATACCCTTCAGGATATTATTCAGGAAAATTTTCCTAAACTAGCAAAGCAGGTCAACATTCAACCCCAGGTAATACAGAGAACACCACAAAGATATTCCTCAGGAAGAGCAACCCCAAGGCACATAAT
The DNA here is from genome assembly GCF_049354715.1 of Callithrix jacchus. Lineage (NCBI taxonomy): Eukaryota > Metazoa > Chordata > Mammalia > Primates > Cebidae > Callithrix > Callithrix jacchus. The sequence goes on from NC_133513.1 coordinate 72,013,398, forward strand.
CGTTAGATTCACCAGGGTTGAAACGAAGGAGAGGATACTAAGGGCAGCCAGAGAGAAAGGTCGGATAACCCACAAAGGCAAGCCTATCAGACTTACAGCAGATCTCTCGGCAGAAACTCTACAGGCCAGAAGAGAGTGGGGGCCAATATTCAACATCCTCAAAGAACAGAACCTTCAGCCCAGAATTTCATATCCAGCCAAACTAAGCTTCACAACTGAAGGAAAAATAAAATCTTTTATGAACAAGCAAGAACTCAGAGATTTTATTACCACCAGGCCTGCTTTACAAGAGCTTCTGAAAGAAGCATTACACACAGAAAGAAACAACCAGTATTAGCCTTTCTAAAAATACACCAAAAAGTAAAGAGCACCAACATAAAGAAGAATTTACACCAACGAATGGATAAAACAGCCAGTCAACATCAAATGGCAGTAACCCTAAATTTAAATTGACTAAATTCCCAATCAAAAGACACAGCCAAAACCAACGGCATGTTACATCCAGACCTGTTTCACATGCAAGGAAACACAAAGACTCAAAACAAAGGGATGGAGAAAGATTTACCAACCAAATGGAGAGCAAAAATAAATAATAAATAAATAAAAAGCAGGAGTTGCAATTCTTGTATCGGATAAAATAGATTTTAAAGCAACAAAGATATAGTGGTAAAAGGATCAATGCAACAACAAGAGCTAACGATGCTAACACCCAGATAGGAGACTTAGATTCAATGAGACAGAAAATTAATAAGGATATCAAGGACTCAAACTCAGATCCAGAACAAGTAAACTTAATAAATATTTATAGAGCTCTCCACTTCAAATACACAAAATATACATTCTTGTCAATACCACATCACACCTACCCATTAGTTTAAATGAAACATTGATTGGCCATTATTAATACCCAATTTTTTTCAAAATAAAGCAATATTTCCATTTACTCTCCCTCTTTCTCTTCCTCATTCTTCCTCTCCTTTACTTATTATTTTTTTTTCTTTCCTTCTCTCAAAAAAAAAAGAAATCAACTTGTAAACCTCTAGATCCAGGTCGGCAATGTCTCTTTCATTGCTTGATTTCCTTTCTTCCCTTCCCTCCCTCACTCCCCGCTTCCTCCCTTCCTTCCTTCCTTCATCCCTTCCTTCCTCCCTACCGTCCTTCTTCCCTTCCTTCCTGCCTTCCTCCGCCCCCAAAAAAAAATAAAAATAAAAATAAAAATAAAAACAATAGGCCTATTTTCCATTCTCAAGTCATTTTTTGCATTCATGTTTTTTTTTTTTTTAATTTTTTATTTGATTATAGGTTTTGGGGTACATGAGCAGAGCATGCAAGACAGTTGCGTAGGTACACACATGGCAGTGTGCTTTGCTTTTCTTCTCCCCTTCACCCACATTTCGCATTTCTCCCCAGGCTATCCCTCCCCACCTCCCCCTCCCACTGGCCCTCCCCTTTTCCCCCCAATAGACCCCAGTGTTTAGTACTCCCCTTTCTGTGTCCATGTGTTCTCATTTTTCATCACCCACCTATGAGTGAGAATATGCGGTGTTTCATTTTCTGTTCTTGTGTCAGTTTGCTGAGGATGATGTTCTCCAGATTCATCCATGTCCCTACAAACGACAGGAACTCATCATTTCTGATTGCTGCATAATATTCCATGGTGTATATGTGCCACATTTTTCCAATCCAGTCTATTATCAATGGGCATTTGGGTTGATTCCAGGTCTTTGCTATTGTAAACAGTGCTGCAATGAACATTCGTGTACATGTGTCCTTATAGTAGAACGATTTATAGTCTTTTGGATATATACCCAGTAATGGGATTGCTGGGTCAAATGGAATTTCTATTTCTAAGGCCTTGAGGAATCGCCACACCGTCTTCCACAATGGTTGAACTAATTTACACTCCCACCAACAGTGTAAAAGTGTTCCTTTTTCTCCACATCCTCTCCAGCATCTGTTGTCTCCAGATTTTTTAATGATCGCCATTCTAACTGGCGTGAGATGGTATCTCAATGTGGTTTTGATTTGCATCTCTCTGATGACCAATGACGATGAGCATTTTTTCATATGATTGTTGGCCTCATATATGTCTTCTTTCGTAAAGTATCTGTTCATATCCTTTGCCCACTTTTGAATGGGCTTGTTTGATTTTTTCCTGTAAATCTGCTTGAGTTCTTTGTAAATTCTGGATATCAGCCATTTGTCAGATGGGTAGACTGCGAAAATTTTTTCCCATTCTGTTGGTTGCCGATCCACACTAGTGACTGTTTCTTTTGCCGTGCAGAAGCTGTGGAGTTTCATTAGGTCCCATTTGTCTATTTTGGCTTTTGTTGCCAATGCTTTTGGTGTTTTGTTCATGAAGTCCTTGCCTACTCCTATGTCCTGGATAGTTTTGCCTAGATTTCCTTCTAGGGTTTTTATGGTGCCAGGTCTTATGTTTAAGTCTTTAATCCATCTGGAGTTAATTTTAGTGTAAGGTGTCAGGAAGGGGTCCAGTTTCTGCTTTCTGCACATGGCTAGCCAGTTTTCCCAACACCATTTGTTAAACATGGAATCCTTGCCGCATTGCTTGTTTTTGTCAGGTTTATCAAAGATTGTATAGTTGTATGTATGTTGTGTTGCCTCCGGTGCCTCTGTTTTGTTCCATTGGTCTATATCTCTGTTTTGGTACCAGTACCATGCTGTTTTGATTACTGTAGCCTTGTAGTATAGTTTGAAATCCGGTAGTGTGATGCCCCCCGCTGTGTTCTTTTTGCTTAGAATTGACTTGGCTATGCGGGCTCTCTTTTGGTTCCATATGAAGTTCATGGTGGTTTTTTCCAGTTCTGTGAAGAAAGTCAATGGTAGCTTGATGGGGATAGCGTTGATTCTGTAAATTACTTTGGGCAGTATAGCCATTTTCACGATATTAATTCTTCCTAACCATGAACATGGAAGGTTTCTCCATCTGTTTGTGTCCTCTCTGATTTCGTTGAGCAGTGGTTTGTAGTTCTCCTTGAAGAGGTCCCTTACGTTCCTTGTGAGTTGTATTCCAAGGTATTTTATTCTTTTTGTAGCAATTGCGAATGGCAGTTCGCTCTTGATTTGGCTTTCTTTAAGTCTGTTATTGGTGTAGACGAATGCTTGTGATTTTTGCACATTGATTTTATATCCTGAGACTTTGCTGAAGTTGTTTATCAGTTTCAGGAGTTTTTGGGCTGAGGCAATGGGGTCTTCTAGGTATACTATCATGTCGTCTGCAAATAGAGACAATTTGGCTTCCACCTTTCATATTTGAATACCCTTTATTTCTTTTTCTTGCCTGATTGCTCTGGCTAGAACTTCCAGTACTATATTGAATAGGAGTGGTGAGAGAGGGCATCCTTGTCTAGTGCCAGATTTCAAAGGGAATGCTTCCAGTTTTTGCCCATTCAGTATGATATTGGCTGTTGGTTTGTCATAAATAGCTTTTATTACTTTGAGATACATTCCATCGATACCGAGTTTATTGAGGGTTTTTAGCATAAAGGGCTGTTGAATTTTGTCAAATGCCTTTTCTGCGTCAATTGAGATAATCATGTGGTTTTTGTTTTTGGTTCTGTTTATGTGGTGAATTACGTTGATAGACTTGCGTATGTTGAACCAGCCTTGCATCCCCAGGATGAATCCTACTTGATCATGATGAATAAGTTTTTTGATTTGCTGTTGCAATCGGCTTGCCAATATTTTATTGAAGATTTTTGCATCTATGTTCATCATGGATATTGGCCTGAAGTTTTCTTTTCTCGTTGGGTCTCTGCCGGGTTTTGGTATCAGGATGATGTTGGTCTCATAAAATGATTTGGGAAGGATTCCCTCTTTTTGGATTGTTTGAAATAGTTTTAGAAGGAATGGTACCAGCTCCTCCTTGTGTGTCTGGTAGAATTCGGCTGTGAACCCGTCTGGACATGGGCTTTTTTTGTGAGGTAGGCTCTTAATTGCTGCCTCGACTTCAGACCTTGTTATTGGTCTATTCATAGTTTCAGCTTCCTCCTGGTTTAGGCTTGGGAGGACACAGGAGTCCAGGAATTTATCCATTTCTTCCAGGTTTACTAGTTTATGCGCATATAGTTGTTTGTAATATTCTCTGATGATGGTTTGAATTTCTGTGGAATCTGTGGTGATTTCCCCTTTATCATTTTTTATTGCATCTATTTGGTTGTTCTCTCTCTTTTTTTTAATCAATCTGGCTAGTGGTCTGTCTATTTTGTTGATCTTTTCAAAAAACCAGCTCTTGGATTTATTGATTTTTTGAAGGGTTTTTCGTGTCTCAATCTCCTTCAGCTCAGCTCTGATCTTAGTAATTTCTTGTCTTCTGCTGGGTTTTGAGTTTTTTTGATCTTGCTCTTCTAGCTCTTTCAATTTTGACGATAGGGTGTCAATTTTGGATCTCTCCATTCTCCTCATATGGGCACTTATTGCTATATACTTTCCTCTAGAGACTGCTTTAAATGTGTCCCAGAGGTTCTGGCACGTTGTGTCTTCGTTCTCATTGGTTTCGAAGAACTTCTTTATTTCTGCCTTCATTTCGTTGTTTACCCAGTCAACATTCAAGAGCCAGTTGTTCAGTTTCCATGAAGCTGTGCGGTTCTGGGTCGGTTTCTGAATTCTGAGTTCTAACTTGATTGCACTATGGTCTGAGAGGCTGTTTGTTATGATTTCAGTTGTTTTGCATTTGTTGAGCAGTGCTTTACTTCCAATTATGTGGTCAATTTTAGAGTAGGTGTGATGTGGTGCTGAGAAGAATGTGTATTCTGTGGATTTGGGGTGGAGAGTTCTGTAAATGTCCACCAGGTTTGCTTGCTCCAGGTCTGAGTTCAAGCCCTGGATATCCTTGTTGATTTTCTGTCTGGTTGATCTGTCTAGTATTGACAGTGGAGTGTTAAAGTCTCCCACTATTATTGTGTGGGAGTCTAAGTCCTTTTGTAAGTCATTAAGAACTTGCCTTATGTATCTGGGTGCTCCTGTGTTGGGTCCATATATGTTTAGGATCGTTAGCTCTTCTTGTTGTATCGATCCTTTTACCATTATGTAATGGCCTTCTTTGTCTCTTTTGATCTTTGTTGCTTTAAAGTCTATTTTATCAGAGATGAGAATTGCAACTCCTGCTTTTTTTTGCTTTCCATTAGCTTGGTAAATCTTCCTCCATCCCTTTATTTTGAGCCTTTGTGTATCCTTGCATGTGAGATGGGTTTCCTGGATACAGCACACTGATGGGTTTTGGATTTTTATCCAATTTGCCAGTCTGTGTCTTTTGATTGGTGCATTTAGTCCATTTACATTTAGGGTTAATATTGTTATGTGTGAATTTGATACTGCCATTTTGATGCTAAGTGGCTGTTTTGCCTGTTAGTTGTTGTAGATTCTTCATTATGTTGAAGCTCTTTAGCATTCAGTGTGATTTTGGAATGGCGGGTACTGATTGATCCTTTCTATGTGTAGTGCGTCTTTTAGGAGCTCTTGTAAAGCAGGCCTGGTGGTGACAAAATCTCTGAGTACTTGCTTGTTCGCAAAGGATTTTATTCTTCCTTCACTTCTGAAGCTCAGTTTGGCTGGATATGAAATTCTGGGTTGAAAGTTCTTTTCTTTAAGAATGTTGAATATTGGCCCCCACTCTCTTCTGGCTTGTAGTGTTTCTGCCGAGAGATCTGCTGTGAGTCTGATGGGCTTCCCTTTGTGGGTGACCCGACCTTTCTCTCTGGCTGCCCTTAGTATTCTCTCCTTTATTTCAACCCTGTTGAATCTGACCATTATGTGCCTTGGGGTTGCTCTTCTTGCGGAATATCTTTGTGGTGTTCTCTGTATTTCCTGCAATTGAGTGTTGGCTTGTCTTGCTAGGTGGGGGAAATTTTCCTGGATGATGTCCTGAAGAGTATTTTCCAGCTTGGATTCATTCTCTTCGTCCCCTTCTGGTACACCTATCAAACGTAGGTTAGGTCTTTTCACATAGTCCCACATTTCTTGGAGACTTTGTTCATTCCTTTTTGCGCTTTTTTCTCTGATCTTGGTTTCTCGTTTTATTTCATTCAGTTGGTTTTCGACTTCAGATATTCTTTCTTCTGCTTGGTCAATTCGGCTATTGAAACTTGTGTTTGCTTCGCGAAGTTCTCGTATTGTGTTTTTCAGCTCCTTTAATTCATTCATATTCCTCTCTAAGGTATCCATTCTTGTTATCATTTCCTCGAATCTTTTTTCAAATCTTTTTTCAAGGTTCTTAGTTTCTTTGCATTGATTTAATACATGATCTTTTAGCTCACAAAAGTTTCTCATTATCCATCTTCTGAAGTCTAATTCCGTCATTTCGTCACAGTCATTCTCCGTCCAGCTTTGTTCCCTTGCTGGTGAGGAGTTTTGGTCCTTTCTAGGAGGCGAGGTGTTCTGGTTTTGGGTGTTTTCCTCCTTTTTGCGCTGGTTTCTTCCCATCTTGTGGATTTGTCCGCTGGTCGTCTGCGTAGTTGCTGACTTTTCGTTTGGGTCTCTGAGTGGACACCCAGAATGTAGATGATGAAGTATTTCTGTTGCTTGGTTTTCCTTCTACCAGTCTAGCCCCTTCGCTGTACAACTGCTGAGGTCCGCTCCAGACCCTGCTTGTCTGGGGTGCACCTCTAGTAGCTGTGGCACAGTGAGGGATGCTACCAGTTTCTTTTTCTGCTCTCTTTGTCCCAGGATGATGCCTGCCTAATGTCAGTCTTTTGGATATAGAGGGTTCAGGGAGCTGCTTGAGGAGACAGTTTGTACTTTATAGGGGTTTAATTGCTGAGCTGTGCACTCTGTTGTTCATTCAGGGCTGTTATGCTGCTATGTTTGATTCTGCTGCAACAGAGCTCATTAAAAAACCCTTTTTTTTTTTTCTTAAATGCTCTGTGTTGAGGGGTTTGGGCTTTATTTTTGGATGTCCGATCAGGTGTCCTGCCCAGCTAGAAGGCAGACTAGCCACTGTTTGGCTGCCGAGGCTCTGCCCTGCTGTTGTGTGATTCGCGCTGTTCCTGCCGGCTCTGCTGTGGTCTCTGCCACGCCCTGCGGCGGAGTCTCTTTGTTGTAGCCTGTTGCCTCAGCAACGGCAGGCTGTGTCAGCAGTGGGCGTGTATCTCAGTAGGGACGGGTTGCCTCGGCAACGGCTGGCTGCGTCAGCAGTGGGCGTGTATCTCAGTTTGGGCGGGTTGCCTCGGCAACGGCTGGCTGCGTCAGCAGTGGGCGTGTATCTCAGTTGGGGTAGGTTGCCTCGGTAGTGGTGGACGCCCCTCCCCCACAGAGCGTCTCGGACAGTCTGGTCGGGATAGTTTGAAATCGCGGTTTTGTTCGTCCCACTGGGTATCCCAATCCCTGCAATCCCCTGGGCTGGCCTATTGTCCAAGTCTCGTTCAGTCTCAAGTCCAGCCCTCTCAAGTCTCAGGTTGCCGGTTCAACAGGGCCCCCGGACAAGCGCGCCCTGTGGGGATAGCTGGGTAGGGCCGGCCGCCGCCGCCCCGGCTGCCGGCTTCGCCAGGCAGACCTACTGCCTGGCGTCCCGTGTCTTTTTTATACTTGGGAGTTTCCCCGTTCTGTGGGCAACAAAGATCAGTCTGGAAATGCCGCTCTGACTCACCATTTGCAGATTCAACGAGAAGAGCTCCAATCCTGGGTTGTTCTCACAGCGCCATCTTGAGTCCCTCCCGCATTCATGTTTAGCCACAGTGTGATGTTCACGCATAGAGATGATACCTGCTATAATATTACATAGGAAGCTCCAGGCAACCAAATGAAGTTCAATGATTTACTGAAAGTTTTACCAACTGAGCTAGTGCTGGATCCTAAACCAGGTTTTCTTCCCCACCTAAGAAAGTGAAATCTGCTCTAAATCTGCATGAAAGCTGCATTCACTTGAAAGTAAGTATTGACTGTTTCCAAGTTCCATTCCTGAACTTTGTCAGTATATATTTCTTTACAGAAATAATGTTTTTAATGGTAGTTGAATTTCAAGATTAGGTCACAAAAACCTGCTTTACTTATCAAGAATCTGAAGCCTACGTTATTTATTAAGAAAATAGTGTGATATAATACTGTAGCAATGGTAGTTATTAAACAAAATAGTCCATCGCATAAGAACTTGTTTTATGTACTGTGACTGTTTGGTTTGAGGAAGAACAGGTTTTATTGGAAGTTTTATGCTGATTCCTAGAAGCAGATCTGGGCATTTTCAAAGGCTTTTTAAGAGTTTCAGGAAGCCAACTCTTCTCCATGATGCTTAATTATCCCTCAACATTTAACTCCATTAGGAAATAAAAGTTTGGGCCTATGTGGCCCAAACTGTTATCAGTGGTAGCCTACATGAGACTCCCTTTCTCATTTGTATATTTTTATACTGTTTAAACCTTTTAAGATAGTATGTATCACTTTTATAATCAGAATTAAAGCAATACAAATATAAAAAGCTCTATGGCTTCCTTTTCCTGGATACTGTTGTCTTGCCACAGTCTCCTGCACTTATTACTTATGGTGAAAGTCATTTTTGAATTCATAAGTAGAAGGAAGAGTATGCCTTCATAAGCAGAGTTGAACAGAGGGAGAACTAAAGAGGATTTGGGGCATGTGAGAGAGTTGTCTGCTGTGGAAATATCCGAGTGGCAGTTTGGTTAAGGTGTCATCACCAGGAAAAGGAAGAAGGCGATAATTGAAAAAGGCCAAGAATGGAACAGAGAAGTTTATTGGGAGTATCCTTTAAAGACAAGGGGTAGAATCAGTGTGTACAAGACTGCGATTATCACAAGAGTAGTATTCAGAACCAGGAAAAGTACTATGTAGCCAACAGGATTAATCTTAAATAAAGATGACAGTAGGAAGGAAAGTGGGTGGAAAGACCCTTTTTCCCACCTCCCCACCAATTTCCCAACCAAATGACTTCACTAAACTTCCTTCAATATGAGAAGTGGCTTTACACTCTGAAAAAATAAATGGAAGAATGTAAACACTACTGAGAGAATATCAGTTAACATAAATTCACACAAATACCAGTAATTAATATTAAAATCTTTCTAAGAATAAATTTTGTTGTCAGAGTGAAATATTGTAAGTCAATGCTTGCTAAAGGGGAAGAGGTGCTACTAAAAGAAAGTAGTAAAAACAGCTGACAGTTTTTCTATCTGGTATTTGACACTAAGAAATGAAAAGACTTTGCGTTAATTATCACATGTAACTTCTCAGCGTGCCTATATGTGATGAGCAAACTGTATTTTGAGATTCCCAGGGTCACACAGCTAAAATGACCACTCTAAATTTAAGAAGAGTCACTAGAGAAGAGATTGCAAGGACATTTTTAGCTGCATTCCAATTGACCTTAGAATCAATCATCAGGCTATCATTTAATAGAAAAAACTGCAGAGAAGGGAGGTTAGAACGGAGAAAAAAAACGAGGCAAGACAATTTCTGGACCTTCAGAAGAGAAAAGTGTAATCGCTCTGCCTCATCCAGGCCCACTGGAATCCAATTCTACACTTAAATACTGTCTTAGTCTGTTTAGTGCTGCCAGAACAGAATCCCACAGACTATGTAATTTATGAAGAAAAGAAATCCATTTCTCACAGTTCTGGAAGCTGGGATGTCTAACATCAACGTGCCAGCACCTGGTGAGGGTCTTCTTGCTACACCAACCCATGGCAGAAGGCACGAGGGTGAGAGGGGGCAGAAGGCACGAGGGTGAGAGGGGGCAGAATTCACTTTTACAACAAACCCACCCTCCAGATAACTAATGCACTCCTGTGATAATGACATTAATCCATTCATGAAGGCAGAACCCTTATGTCTTAATCACTTATTAGGCCCTGCCTCCCAAAACTGTTGCCTTGGGGATTAAGTTTCTAACACACAAACCTTGGAGGAGGAGTTCAAACCATAGCAAGTAACAATGTAGCTCTGACTCATTTCCGCATGTGCAGGAGGGCAACAGGTGTCTTTTTGGTTGTTAAGAAGGCCAGGGCACCCTCGTCACTCAATAGGATAATTAAATTCACTCTCTTATTATGCCTCGCAAACATTTAAAGTTGAAAGATGAAAAGAAGAAGGGAGGAAGGGAAGGAAGGAATGGAAAGAGAACAGGAGGGAAGGAGAGGAGAGAGGAAGGGAGGGACGGTGAGGAAAGGGAAGGGAAGGGAAGGGGAAGGGGAGGGAGGGGAGGGAAGGGAAGGGAACAAGAATTAGGGAAGGGAAGGGAAGGGAACAGGATTAGGGAATGGGAATTAGGGAAGGGAAGGGAAAGGAAGGGAAGGGAAAGGAAGAGGAATTAGGGGAGGGAAGGGAGTTGGGGAAAGAAGGGAAAGGGAGTTGGGGATGGAAGGGAGTTGGGGAGGGAAGGGAAGGGGAGTTGGGGAGGGAAGGGAGGGTCATTGATGAAATGATGAAAGTCATTTTTCAATTCACCAGTAGAAGGAAGAGTGTACTTCCAAAATGTAATATTCAAGGGTATTCATTACACTGCATTTCATAATGTCTATCAATATGAATTTGGTTAGGTAAAGCGGTAGTGAATCCAAACAAAGGATTATTAGACTGCCATTATAAGGGAAGGGAAGGGGAGGGGAGGCAAAGAGAGGGGAGGGAAGGAGGGGAGGGATGGGAGGGGAGGAGAGGAAAGGGAAAGGGAGTGGCAGAGGGTGGGGCAGTAGTAGAGGGCAGGGAAGGGGCGTGAGGGAGGAAAGGGAAGGGAAGAAGGAAGTCCAGTCAGGAAAACTAAACCACACTAATACTGACTGGCTGTCCCAGGCCAGGATCAGGTCCCTCATCCTCCCTTTCTGGGGTTAGTGTTATCAAGGAGCACATTTCAAAGGGCACTACTCTGTCCTCATCACTTTTGGTCCTTCTGATTCCAAACTTGGAATTAATCTAATCCCAATTGGATCCTGTCAATTGGGACTCCCAACCCTCTGTAATTTGTAAATCATTCCTGGGAAACAATGAACATATAGATATGCTCTGAATATACTCACAGGCCCACCACATCCTGAACACCTGTGATGGGGACAAGTCACCCACCACCTCAGGCCCAACTCCTCATTAGTAGAATGAAGACTTTGAGTCCAGTCATCTCTAATGTCCTTTTTCAAATTAAGAAAAAGAATTAGATTCCACAGAAATTCAAACCATCATCAGAGAATATTACAAACAACTCTATGCACATAAACTAGTAAACCTGGAAGAAATGGATAAATTCCTGGACACTTGTGTCCTCCCAAGCCTAAACCAGGAGGGAGCTAAAACTATGAATAGACCAATAACAAGATCTGAAGTTGAGGCAGCAATTAAGAGCCTACCACACAAAAAAAGCCCAGGTCCAGATGGGTTCACAGCCAAATTCTACCAGACACACAAATAGGAACTGTTACCATTCCTTCTGAAACTACTCCAAATAATCCAAAAAGAGGGAATCCTTCCCAAAGCATTTTATGAGACAACATCATCCTGATACCAAAACCCGGCAGAGACTCAACAAGAAAAGAAAACTTCAGGCCAATATCCATGATGAACATAGACGCAAAAATCTTCAATAAAATACTGGCAAGCCGATTGCAACAGCACATCAAAAAGCTTATCCACCATGATCAAGTAGGATTCATCCCGGGGATGCAAGGCTGGTTCAACATACGCAAGTCTATAAACATAATTCACCACATAAACAGAACCAAAAACAAAAACCACATGATTATCTCAATTGACACAGAGAAGGTCTTTGACAAAATTCACCAGCCCTTTATGCTAAAAACCCTCAATAAACTCAGTATTGATGGAACGTATCACAAAATAATAAAAGCTATTTACGACAAACCAACAGCCAATATCATACTGAATGGGCAAAAACTGGAAGCATTCCCTTTGAAATCTGGCACTAGACAAGGATGGCCTCTATCACCACTCCTATTCAATATAGTACTGGAAGTTCTAGCCAGAGAAATCAGGCAAGAAAAAGAAATAAAGGGTATTCAAATATGAAAGGAAGAAGCCAAATTGTCTCTATTTGCAGACGACATGATAGCATACCTAGAAGACCCCATCGCCTCAGTCCAAAAACTCCTGAAACTGATAAGCAACTTCAGCAAAGTCTCAGGATACAATATCAATGTGCAAACATCACAAGCATTCCTATACACCAATAACAGAATCAAAGAGAGCCAAATCAAGAACGAACTGCCATTCACAATTGCTACAAAAAGAATAAAATACCTAGGAATACAACTCACAAGGAACGTAAAGGAGCTCTTCAAGGAGAACTACAAACCACTGCTCAACGAAACAAGAGAGGACACAAACAGATGGAAAAACATTCCATGTTCATGGTTAGGAAGAATCAGTATCATGAAAATGGCCATACTGCCCAAAGTAATTTACAGATTCAATGCTATTCCCATCAAGCTACCAGTGACCTTCTTCACAGAACTGGAAAGAAACTACCTTAAACTTCATATGGAACCAAAAGAGAGCCCACATAGCCAAGTCAATTCTAAGCAAAAAGAACACAGCGGGAGGCATCTCACTACCTGACTTCAAACTATACTACAAGGCTACAGTAATCAAAACAGCATGGTACTGGCACCAAAACAGAAATATAGACCAATGGAACAGAACAGAGGCATGGGAGGCAACACAACATATCTACTACCATACAATCTTTGATAAACCTGACAAAAACAAGCAATGTGGAAAGGATTCCCTGTTTAATAAATGGTGTTGGGAAAACTGGCTAGCCATGTGCAGAAAGCAGAAACTGGACCCCTTCCTGACACCTTACACTAAAATTAACTCCAGATGGATTAAAGACTTAAACATAAGACCTGGCACCATAAAAACCCTAGAAGAAAATCTAGGCAAAACCATTCAGGACATAGGAGTAGGCAAGGACTTCATGACCAAAACACCAAAAGCATTGGCAACAAAAGCCAAAATAGACAAATGGGGCCTAATGAAACTCCACAGCTTCTGCACAGCAAAAGGAACAGTCATTAGAGTGAATCGGCAACCAATAGAATGGGAAAAAATTTTTGCAGTCTACCCATCTGACAAATGGCTGATATCCAGAATTTACAAAGAACTCAAACAGATTTACAAGAAAAAAACAAACAAGCCCATTTAAAATTGGGCAAAGGATATGAACAGACACTTTACAAAAGAAGACATACATGAGGCCAGCAAACATATGAAAAAATGCTCATCATCACTGGTCATTAGAGAAAGGCAAATCAAAACTACATTGAGATACCATCTCACGCCAGTTAGAATGGCAATCATTAAAAAATCTGGAGACAACAGATGCTCGAGAGGATGTGGAGAAATAGGAACACTTTTACATTGCTGGTGGGAGTGTAAATTAGTTCAACCATTGTGGAAGACAGTGTGGCAATTCCTCAAGGTCCTAGAAATAGTAATCCCATTTGACCCAGCAATCCCATTACTGGGTATATATCCAAAGGACTATAAATCGTTCTTCTATAAGGACACATGCACATGAATGTTCATTGCAGCACTGTTTACAATAGCAAAGACCTGGAACCAACCCAAATTCCCATCAATGACAGACTGGACTGGGAAAATGTGGCACATATACACCATGGAATGTTATACAGCAATGAAAAACGATGAGTTCGTGTACTTTGTAGGGACATGGATAAACCTGGAGAACACCATTCTCAGCAAACTGACACAAGAACAGAAAATGAAATACCACATTTTCTCACTCATAGGCCGGGTGATGAACAATGAGAACACATGGACACAGGGAGGGGAGCACTACACACTGGGGTCTATTGGGTGGAATAGGGGAGGGACAGTGGGTGGGGGAGCTGGGGAGGGATAGCATGGGGAGAAATGCCAGATGTGGGTGAAGGGGAGGAAGGCAGCAAATCACACTCCCGTGTGTTTACCTGTGCAACTATCTTGCATGTTCTTCACATGTACCCCAAAACCTAAAATGCAATATAAAAAAGAAGAAAAAGAATAAATGAGAAGACAATAGAAACTATGAAGGTAAATAGAAGTAATCACTGTTTACTTCCAGACATTTCCTTTGACAAGACAGCATTTCCCCCTTCTCTCTCACACACACTTCAAATTGAAGACACTATAGATTTTAGTATGCATCAATTCTTTATGTACCACTGGTAAATTAAAAAAATGCTACAACTAACCATGACACACCATTGATTATAAAACTCATTTGCATTCCAGTTTCAGAGATGTTAAACTGCAAAACATAGGTCCTAGAATCAATGAAATACAATTGTGTGTGTGTGTGTGTTGGGTTGGTGGGGAACTCTCACTTCTTACTTTCAACACTACTATTGACTTTGTTATAACACACCATTAGTACTTATTGTATAATGCAAAGTTCATTTTCATTTCTCACTATTACATAGTATCCCTTACCCCATTCACTATCATTGTGATTTTTCTAGTTCCCATGTCTCTTTGAAAATAGTCCAGTCTGATATTTCCTCCTCTTAGGTTTTGTTAAATAATTGGAATAAAATTTATGAACTAATTTCAGTTAGAGTTTTTATGGCAGGAAATAGCTTAGTGTATAACTTTTTCAGATGTCAGACTGCATCTTAATGGAGCCTCCTTACAAAGGAAATCAGGGTGCATTTATTGAGGATAAAGAGGGAGGTATATGGAATGGAAGAGTTTTGTTCCCCTGAAATCATACTGCTTTGATCACTGTTTATTGCCTCAAATATGTAACTCTGGGTGGCCCAGCTGCCTTCTTACCACAAGGCTACTGGAAGTCTGAGGAGAAACTTCACTTTCTTTTGTCTCCTGCAGGAATGCCAAGACAAAGTCTCAAAAATATAGTATAGCTAAGTAGCTAATGCGACCATCACAGATGCTCTATGGGATTCCCCTCCTCCTCATACCCCTCCGTCTCCTCTCCATCATCATCATCATCATCAACATCCACCACCACCATCATCAACATCTCTTTTTTCCCTCTTTGACTTTGCTGCTAAACACCCTCAGAATCAAAGTAATTCCCTTTCTTTAGGAAGTGTATAGGAACCCAATACCTACAATTTGAATACTAGTCTTATTTCAAGTTGTATGTTTATTTTGAATCTTTATTTTTATTGATACATAATATTTGTATCTATTTAGGGGATACGTGTGATATTTTATTATATGCATAGAATATGTGATGATCAAGTCAGGGTATTTAGAGTATTCACCGCCTTGAGTATTTATCATTTCTATGTGTTAGGAACATTTCAGTTCCTCTCTTCTAGCTATTTTGAAATGTGCTGTGCATTGTTGTTAACTATAGTTGCCCTACTCTGCTAATGCACATTAGAAGTCATTCCTTCTCTCTAACTGTATGTTTGTAACCATCATCCAAACACTCTTCATCACCTCCCCTCCATCGCCACACCTTTTTCAGCCTCTGATATCTATCATTCTATTGTACCCTCTACCTCCATGAGATCAACTTTTTTAGCTTTCATATGTGAGGAAGAACATGTGCTATTTGCCTTTCTGTGCCTGCCGTAGTTCACTTAACATGATGACCTCCAGTTCCATCCATGTTGCTGCAAATTACATGAATTCTTTACATTTTATTTTCTTTTTGTTTGTTTGGTTTTTTGTTTCATTTTGTTTTATTTTTATTGTTTTGGAGACAGGATCTCACTCTGTTGCCTAGGCTGGAGTGCAGTGGTGCAATCATGGTTCACTAACTTCAACCTCCTTTGCTCAAGCTGTCCTCCCACCTCAGCTTCCAAAGCTTCTGGAACACAGGTGCATGCCATCGTGACTGGCTAATTTTCTTTTTTTGGGGGGTGGTGGGGGGACAGGATCTTGCTATGTTGCTCAGGCTGGTCTTGAACTCCTGGCCTCCAAAGATCCTCTTGCCTTGGCTACCCAAATTGCAGTGACTACAGATGTGAGCCACCAGGCCTGGCTGATTTTATTCTTTTTTTATGGCCAAATATATTATTTTATTGTAATAGATGTAATTTGGAAAGGCATTTTGCCTTTTCTATAAATAAAAATGGCTTCAATTAATTACTTCTTTGCAGCCTTTTAGCACTTTTCTTCATTTAGAAAGTGCTTTCACTGGTGTCCAAACACACTTCTAATGGGAACAAAATTTCGTAAGATGTGTCTGGCAGGTAATGTGTCAATTACATTAAAAACCTTAATATTATGCATAAGCTTGAAACCTAGAAATTTCACTTCCAATAACTTATTTTCAGAAAAAATTTTGATATAAGTACATAATGTTCAAGGGTATTCATTACAGAACATTTCATAATGTCTATCAATATGAATTTGGTTAGGTAAATAGCAGTGAATCCAAACAAAGGCCTATGAGATTGCCATTATATGTCATATTGTTCAAGAATATCATTGACATGAGGATGTTCATAATAAATTACTACTCTCAAAACCAGGCTGCAAAATAAAATGCCCACCATTATACCATTTTCTCATGGCATAAGGATTAAAATGTTTGGAACCAAAACACGTTGGTTCAAACCTGGGCTCTAACACCCAGTTCTATCATTTGCTCCTCATACAAATGTAGGAAAGTTATTCAGCCTCGCAGAGCCCCAGTTTCTTCATTTGTAATTTAGAAATAATTATAGCCACCTCTTAGGGTTTTTGTAAAGATAAATTTAAATAATATATGTAAAGCACCTGCCTCTCCACACACACACAAAAAGTGTTCCATAAACAGTTCTCTACCTCAGGCTTGTGTGTCAGTTGGAGTTTTGTGATTACAAGCAACAGACAAATTTGGCCAACTTAAACAAAGGGGAATGTATTAAAAACAATGCACAAAAGTTGGAGAACTAGGCTTGGAAATAGGCAGAAACCAATTCAGCTTCAGGGGTGGGAAAGCAGGAATGACAGGACTAGTCTTGCAGTGGGAACAATCTGCTAGGGATATTCCTGCCAAGATAAAAGGATGCCAACCTCTTCACTCACCCAATTTCATATGCTCAAAAGTCAAAGTCTCAGCAGCAAGCTTTCATGGGTTGAGCTAAAGCGACTGCCCATCTTTGGCTACAGGAGGCCCAAGCAGCTGGATTTTCCATCTCAGTAAAATTATACACAGTGGTGTGGTAAGCTAACTCTCCAAAGGAAATTGGGGCTCTGTTGTGAAGGATGGCAGATGCTGCTGACAAAAGTTCTTATAACATATAAGCACAAGTTAATTTTGAAATGGGAAAAAGTATACAACAAATATTTATTTAAAATTTAATCACATACATGATCACAAATATATGATCATCACAAAAGCCTTACAGGAAAATCAGGACAGAAATTTTCTTGATTTTACAAAATTCTCTTTACAAAGACTCAGGGTTGATAAATGACTAGCCCAAGAACTCTACACTGAAACTGAGGCAGAACTGGGAAAGACAGTCCTGACCCCCAGTCCTAGGCTCTTCCCCAGGTACCCTCTGGGAAACTGTCAAACATCTTTCAGCTTCCCTGCTTCCCAACCCTAAACTTCAAAGGATGCAGATTACTGTTGGTATTTCCCTTTCTTATAACTCGCTGGTCCCTCCTGCTGCTTGGAGTTCAGGCCCTGCCAGAGCGCCCTGAGCTGGAGGTTCTGCTGGAAGCATTACAGTCAGCTAGGCTGACAGTGGCTGGGAGACTTGGCAGACTTTCTCCTTCACATTTGTCTGCGGGGAGGACGTAGAGATGAGAAACCACTGGAGAAAGGATGGAGGCTGGAGGAAGGGAAGAGGCAGGGGCCAACCTGAAGAGGAAGTGGTATAAAGAGCAGGTAGTGGGGAAACAAAAAGAATGATTTTTTAAAAAAGACCAAAATAAAAAAAACCCAAAGAATTAGAAATATTGTTAAATCAGCCAGAACATGGCCCAGTGACCAAGATCTCCTGCACTTGGCTTCAGAGAAAAATGCTAAAGCTTCATAAAACTGTCATCCCTCTCTGTGGAATAAATCACCTCTCATGATTTACCATATTTGATATCCAAGTCACTGAGGGTTCTTTTCTGCTTTTTCTTTCCCCTTAAAGCACTGGAAGAACCCACCAGATAACCCAAATGTATTGCAAATTCCTGGGCTCCATGAGTAAAAATGATGGCTGAATAATTCTAGACAGATTCTATTTAGGAGCCGTCTAATATATGCCTAATTCATGCCTTTTTCAGTTAGAGACACTGAGGCGCAGAATTACAATATGTCCATGACTACTTATTTAGTCGAAAAATTTAAAAATATGATTTTCTAAACCGGGAGTTGACAAACTTTTCTATAAAGAGCGATCTAGTCCATAGTTTTGAACTTCAGGGCCATATGGCCTATTACAACTACTCACCTCTGCCATTGTAGAGCAAAAGCAGCCAGAGATAATAAGCAGACAAATGGGTGTGGCTGTGTGCCTGTAAAACAAAAAGGGGCATGCTCCAGAATTGTAGTTTTCTGTAGTTTGTCAAGACCTGATCTAGACCTAGTTGTTTGTTAAATACCATGTGAACATCCCAGAAGAACATAAGAGCAAATGGCATCAACTTAAATTTCCATAGGAATGATAATAGTAATAACTACTATCTATGAAGCCCTTCCTACGTGGTTCCCCTGATTTGATTGCTCTACCGGTCCTATGAAGAGGATGCTATGGGGCTTGCCATATTTTTAGATAAGGAGACCAAAATACCTACAGGTTAAATAACCTGCCAATGGGTGGCTATACAGCTAGAAGGTGGTAGTGGCAGGATTTGGACCCTTAACCCATCTGACATCAGGGCTCAAGTGCTTAACAACTATACCAGTTGAGAAAATGTAACTGGTAAGAAAGAACAATAAAAAGTTACATGAAGTTTATCAGAAAGCATTGACTCTTTCATGTTATTACAAAGGAAGCTTTTGAAGTATAATACTTCGGTAATGCATTCGTATCAGCCACTTGAATGAAGCATGAATGTGCACTTTCCCCTGCATCCTCCCAGTTTCCTTGGAATGTTCTTTTTGTTACCTCTTTCTGGTATATGTTAGGCTTTCTCCAGCACGCATGCTAAGATTTAAGGAAGGATTTTATCTCAAGCCCACCCATCTCAGACACTGAGAAGTGAAAGGCCTTTAACACTAAGAGGAATTCAAGCCTGAAGGGGAGAAGAGGACAATCCTAAATTTTTGAAGCCAAACCAGGGAGAACTTGAGGAAATGACTCACTGAACCCAGGAGAAAGAAAAACAGCCGAGAGATGGCAAGAGAAAATGAGGATAATATAGCCTTACTGTTAAAGTGAGGGTTAGAAGTCCACAGGGACCCAGAAAGGAAACACTGAAATGGTTGAGTTACATTCCTGAAACTAGCATGCAATATTGTTTTATCAGGCTTACGGCTGTTTTGACCAAGAATGAGGCAGGAACAGATTTCTTCTTAACAGAAACAGCATCTCATGTTCTTTTCTGTCCCCAAAGTGTCTCATCTGCTAGAGCCCTAAGAGGAAACCACAGCCATCTCTGTCTCGTCGATTCTTGAATCACAAAACTGGCTGTTCCTGACACAGATGCTGAGCTTAGTGTGACAAACAGATGTAATACATCACAGCCATTAAAATCTCCTAACATCTGTACTGAACCTGTGAAAGAACTTTGAGCCATCAACTTTCCAGCTAAAAAGAGACTTGATTAGAAAAGTCGGGAAATGTTTTCAAGCATGAATACAGTTGGCCATCACTTTTTAGGTCACTAGAAACAGAGACAAAACTATGAGGTAAGTGACTTTTCTTGGTCTTTTTCAATCCATCTAACATATTATGTCTACATTAACCTTCTTAATGCAACATTCTGGTAATGTTACTCCTGAACTCACAACATTCAAAGTTAATACACAGTATTTGTAAAGCTGCTGTGAAAATAGGCATTTTTATATATTGCTGGTAGAAATATACAATGATATAATCTCCAAGGAGAGAATTTTGGTGATGCCTACTTTATTAGTCAGGGTTCTCTAGAGGAATAGAACTAATAGGAGGCATATATATGTTAATATTTATATTAAACTCATATATACGTGAGTTTATTATTAACTTACATGATGACGAGGTCCCACAATAGGCTGTCTGCAAGCTTGCAGAGCAAGGAGACCCAGTTTGAGTCTCAAAACTGAAGAACCTGGAGTTGAATGTTCCAGGATTAGAAGCATCCAGCACGGGAGAAAGATGTAGGTTGGGAGGCTAGGCCAGTCTCACCTTTCACATTTTTCTGCCTGCTTTATATTCGCTCGTAGCTGATTAGATGGTGCCCACCAGATTAAGGGTGGCTCTTCCTTTCCCAGCCCAATGACTCAAATGTTAATCTCCTTTCACAACACCCTCACAGACACACCCAGGATCAATACTTTATATCCTTCAATCCAATCAAGTTGGCACTCAATATTAACTATCACACCTACAAAAATTACAAATGCATATACTTTTTGATCTAGGAATTTTTTCTGTAGCCGTACTTGCATTTGTATGAAATAAAGCATATTTAAGATTTTTTGTTGCCATGTTATTAGTACGAATAACAGAGTATATATGCTACTGCTCCTGGGTAGAATGTAGTAGGTCAAAGCAGGTCAAGGGTCTTGCTGCAGCAACTAATAAGAAACAGATGCATTGAAAGAAACATGTTAAAGTCATAAAAGAGCTATAGAGGACCACATGATGTATAAGTACAGAAAAAGTCTGTAATCCCAGCACACGGGGAGGCCAAGGTACGTGGATCACCAGAGGCCAGAAGCTAAAGACCAGTCATGGCAAGACTCCATCTCTACTAAAAATACAAAGATTAGCCACCTGTTTCCCCAGTCACTTAGGTAGCTAAGGCATGAAAATCGCTTGAACGCTGCAGGCAGAGGTTACAGTGAGCCAAGATCGTACCACTGCACTCCATGCTGGGTAACAAAGCAAGGTTCTGTTTCAAAAAGACTAAAAAAGGAAAAATTTTCTTAGATCTGGGAAGAAATAGGTACTCTAGGCTCTCAATCAAAAGCTTGGAAAGACTATATCTAAAGAGCAAGGATAAACCAGGGATGGACAGAATCTTGCTAAAATTGTAAATGAAGTCCTACTTCAACTCAGACTTCGATTGAATTGAGATAATCAGCTCCTGGTCCAAACAAACAAAAACAAACAAACAACAACAACAGAAAAAAAGAAGATAGCTCTCTGGTAGAAGACATCATCATAAGTCTACAGTTGTTTTATACACAATGCCCAGCATGCAATCAAAAGGTACTGTACATTAAAACAATGAGGATAGGTAACAACAATAAAAAAATATAAGCCCGCAGAGAACTCAGATAATAAAGTTATAAGAAAAGACCATGATTTGTTTAAAAAAATGTTTTAAAAGGCTTGTTAAAAAACAGTGAAAATTATGTTTTAACAGATAATTGGCCTCTACAAAATTTTTAAATTGATATTTTAGAACTGAAAAGCATAATGTCTGGATTTAATAACTAATTAGGTGGGTTTAAAAGCAAACTGGACATAGATGATAGGATTTGTGAATTTAAAGACAGATCAATAGAAACTATTCAAATTGAACCACAGAGAAAAACCAAACTGGAAAGAAAGAAAGAGTATGTCAAGATGAGGAACATACTTGAGTATGTATAAGAGTCTCAAACAAGAGAAAGTAGAGAGAATGGAGCAGAAGCAATATTTGAAAACATACAACTGTGAAATTTCTAATAATAGTGGAAGATACAAGCCCACCAATTCCAGAAGTTCAAGAGTCCCTAAGCAGAATAAGTACAACACCAACAATAACAATAAACCCACCATACCTAGACACATTGTACAAATTGTTGAAAAAGAATAACAAGTTTTAAAACAACCAGAGAAAGAAAAAAGCCTATGTCTTCAGGAGAACAACAATAAGACTGACAACTAACTTAAAAAAAAAAACAAAAACAAACAAAAAAACGATGTGTGACAGCCATGGAATTGCACCCCTCAAATCTCCCTTCAAGAGACTGTGCTGTGGGGAGCTCATCTTGTTGACAGCTGCTGAACTGTTGAATCCACTATAACTTTCGCGTCAAATCCAGTCAATAAATTAGCACAATGGAGGTATGAAAATCAAGCTATATTGGTAGATGCAGAATTTCTTTAACAGGGAATTTTGGCTCAGGAGATCTCTATTGACTTGGCCATGAATTTAGCCAACTCGTCAATAGGCTGAGGTTCTTCTGGCCTAATCCTTCCTCACCTGTCTTCTTTCACAGGTGCTGGACCTGTCTTGGTGTCTGAAGGTTCTCCCTGCCTACTCCTGTCCTTCTTTTACCCTTTACAGACATTTCCCCCTCTTATATTTTTAGTCCCATCTTGATGTCTGCTTCTCCTGGAACCCAAAATGACACACTGTGGAAATCAGGAAACTGTGTCATGATATTTTTAAAATGAAAAAACAAAAAGGCAAATAAGACCTCTCAACCTAGAATATATACCAGTAAGAATATTTCCTTCAAATTAAAATAGAATTTGTTGCTACCAGCACAGCATTGAAGTAAGTAATAGAGGGAGTTCTACCAGCAGAAGGGAAATTTTCTGAGCTAGAAACACAGAAAATTGAAAGGAAATGAAAAACACTGAAAATAATATAAGTCTGTGAATAAATGTAAATGAATACTAACTATTTAAAGCAACAAGTCACAGTGGCTCATGCCTGTAATCCCAGAACTTTGGGAGGCTGAGAAGGGAGGTTTCTTTGAGCCCAGAGCTTGATTCCAGCCTAAGCAACATGGTGAATCCCTGTCTCTATGAAGAATACTAAAAAATTAGCCAGGTATGGTGGCATGCACCTGTAGTCTCAGCTACTTGAGAGGCTGAGGTTGGAGGACTGATTGAGCACAGGAGGTCAAGGCTGCAATAAGCTGTGATCGAGCCACTGCACTCCAGCCTGGGCAACACAGCAAGACTCTGTCCCAAAAATACAAATAAATGAATAAAGCAACAACAACAGCATCTTTTGGAACTAAAAACATATAGGTGTAAAATATGTGACAACAATAGCACAAAAGGTAGGAAAAAGGGACAAATGATGTCAAGTTATAAGTTTCTTACATTCTTTAGGAAGTATATTGTTAAGGTAAACTAACTGGTTGAGGATGCACATTGAAATCTCTAGGGCAATAGTTCTTAACTTGAGCAATTTCACTCGGGCATAGAAAGAAAGGAAGAAAGAAAGAAAAAGAAAGAAAGAGAGACACAGAGAAAGAAAGAAAGAGAGAGAGAGAAAGGAGGGAGGGGGAAAATAGCAAGAAAGCAAGAAAAGAGGAAGGAAGAAGGAAGGAAGGGAGGAAGGAAAGAAAGGAAAAGAAAGAGGAAGGTAAGGAAGAAGAAAGGAAAGAGGGACACATTTGGCAATATCTGAAGACATTTTTGGTTGTGACAGTTATGTGTTGTGGGAGATGTCAAAGTTATTCTGCATTGAAACACTAACTAAAAGACGGATATTGTCAGAGTGGATTGAAGAACATGACTGAACTATATGCTGTCTCCAAGAAACTTACTTTAAGCATAATGATATAGATAGGTTAAAAATAAAGGATGGGAAAATATATTCTAAGTAAATCTTAATCAAAAGAAAGCTAGAGTGACTGTATTAATATCAGAGAAAGATAAATGAAGAGCAAAATAATTTACCAAGGATAAAGAGGGACATTATATAATAATAAAGGGTCATTTCACTAAGAAGATAAAACAAGTCCTAAATATGTTTGTTCCTTACAATAGAACTTCAAGATGCATGAAACCAAAAGTAGAATCAGACAAATCCCTCATCAAAACTAAAGGCTTCAACTCTCCTCTATCAGGAATTGATAGAACTAATAAAAAATCAGCAAGGATATTAACAAACCATAAAACAATATCAACTAACTGGATCTAACTGAAATTTTTAGAACATTCCAGGACCAATAGCAGAATATACATTTTTTTTCAAGTGCACATGAAATATTCACCAAGATAGACAGTATCTTGAGTTATAAAATAAAGTTTAACATGTTTAAAAGAATTGATAGTATACAAGGTATGTTCTGTGACTATACTAGAATTAAACTAGAAATCAATAATAGAAAGATATCAGGAAATCTCTGAACACTTGACAACACACTTCTAAATAATCCATGCATTAAAGAAGTCTCAAGATAAATTAGAAAATATTTTGAACAAAATGAAAGCAAAATATATCAAAATTTGTCAGATGACAAAGTAGTGTTTAGAGGGAAATTTATAGCATCAAATGCTAACAGAAAGAACCTTGAGAAATTCAAAAAAGGAGAGCAAAATAAACCCAATGCAAGCAGAGAGTACTTCCAGAGAGGAGAACATAACATAAATCAATAAAATTGAAAACAGAAAGAAAGTAAATACAACCAAAATCTTGTCCTGTTAAAAATTAATAAAATTAACATTGTATCAAAATTGACAAAGAAAGAAGACATACACTACTGATATCAGGAGTTAAAGAGAAAATATCACCTAGACCCCTACCGACATTAAAAAAAAATGAAGAAATTATATGAGCAACTCCACAGACAAAAATTTGACAACTTAAAAAGAAAAAAGTGGACAAATGCCTTGAAAACCAAAAATGCCAAAATTCACCCATGACAAAATAGATCATCTGATTAATAGAATAATTAAAAAATTAAATAAATTGAATTTATAGTTTAAAAGCTTCTGGAAATAATTGATCCAGCATTTCTGTTTGTCTATATTGGTAAGAATTCAGGTTATCTTAGCTCATATATTGCCAGCAGTGAAACTAAGTTGTTTTGTTTTGTTTTTTAAGCCAACTTGAGTTGAGGTTTCTGTTATGGAAAGAAAGAGAAAACAGTGTTATCTCCTGAAGCACATAAGAATTTCTAATATTAACCAATCTGTACCCTTCAGAGGACATTTTGATGTTTCAGAATTCTAAAACATCATAGGTTTCTGGAGCTCAAAATAATATTATAGTTGTTGAGTGTCCAAATACAATACTGAAGTGACTCAGAGAAGTAATTGCAGGAAGACTGGCAGCAGTAGTAGCCCCAGTAGTAGCAGAGTAATAGTACTTGTGGCTAAGAGATATTAAGTACTTCTCTGTGGCACTCTTCAAAGAACTGAGTATATGAAATACCATTGTACAGTTTTATACATGAGTAAATGGAAATACAGACATTAAGACAAATAATAAAAACACAGATAAAGTATCAAGTAGAATTTTCTGGAGGACAGTTTTTCTCCCAGCCTATGGCCTGGTTGTGTTCCTGTTGCTCGGAGAAGAATGGATTTAAGAGAACTGTCATTTTTCCCCACCCATAGGAAAATAGCTGAAACAGCACACACTTAGTCTCCCAGGGAGTACTTCCAGCATGAGAAAAACCAAGTTATGGCAGAATCAAAACCCTGCCAATTCTAAAAGTGAACTTTGTTCTCCAGCCTTGACCTGCCCTTTTTATAAATCAGCCCATAAATTCACCATCTGTATATGCTTACACACACACACACACACACTCTACCAGCAGTGAATGGATGCAGAGTGTCTAGGGGAAAGAGCTTCCAGTTTAACAGAAGGGCTGCATCAATGAGATGGTCAGTTTTTGAGCTGATACAACAATGGTCTTCAAAAAGAACATGCACATTCACCTTGTTCACTTATTGAAACAGGACCTTGAAAGCACTGCTATGCAGTGTTTCACTGAATGCTCACAAACTTTTGCTTATTTCAAGAATCAACTGCCATGAATCTTCTCAAAATTGATAGAAAAAAATTATATACAAGTGAACTGAAAAACAAACAGATGAACACCACCTATTTCTACACTTTCTCCATTCTAGTGAGGCAATGGTCCAAGAAACCACATTCCTGCCCTTACAAATCAACTGCCAACATGAATGTGATTCTTCAGCTATGAGAAAATGTCTTCTGAAGGGTACAGGTTGGTTAATATTGGAAATTCTGTGTACTTTGGGAGATAACACTATTTGCTCCGATAAGGACTAGTACTTTTTTCTTCCTTTTTATCTGGACATGTCAAGAATCAGTCATACCATTTTGCATTTTTCCTTTTTCTTCCTCTCACCCTTGCCCTCTTTGGGATTAATGCCAGTAACATGTTTTCCTGATACAGTGGTGAATACAATCCAGTATTGACATTCCCTGTGTTAAATAAAACTGTGAGACTTGAAAAATTTCACATTTAGGAATAATAAATAAAAGTTTCAATGTGGAGCAACTACAAAGCAAGAGTATACTAAACGTACCAATGCAAGTGTACAGCTTAATGACTTTTAAATCTCTTTGTGTAAATAAATTCCCTAGTGTTAGTGTTTATACTTCAAATGAAAAGAAGCCAGTGAGAGGGAAAAAATGGAAGGAAGGAAGGAAGGAAGGAAGGAAGGAAGGAAGGAAGGAAGGAAGGGAGGGAGGGAGGGAGGGAGGGAGGGAGGGAGGGAGGGAGGGAGGGAGGGAGGGAGGCAAGTAAAGGAGGAAGGCAGAAATCCAAGTGGGGATTCAAGGCAATTGAGAGAAGAAGCCAACTTTGAATGGCAAAAAAGAAACTACAGCTAACTCTGGAATTTCCAGCTACCTATTGGTTACTGTTTGGAGAGAATTATTGACAGATGGAAGTTTACTCTCAGCATAAATGCTCCTATTTTATGTGTTTCATATGCTTTATGCTTGGGATACAGATGGTTGTCAGTAAATTTCTAGTAAATAAATGAGTGAGTAAATGTACAAATTTCTTTCTTTATGTTCATAAAACTGAAGCCTACAGATGTTTAGTGAGTTGCCCAAAGTCATAGAAATTCTTAGGAGCTTAAAGTATTCCGGATGGAAAATTTAAGAAAGATCAGACCTAAGAGAACTAGATTCTGTTTCTGAGTTCGTTTTGTCATTTCACTTCTCAAGACCTCTACATTGCTGAAGGCAGAGGCTCATCTATGTTGTTTTCTTTTGTACCTTCAATTCTTAACACAGTGTTTGGCACATACTAGATGGTCAATAAATATTTAAATATTTACCATTTTCTCGTCTCTAACATTTAGTTCCCCTGTATGAAAACTGAGGAGGTTGGCCACAAGGCTTTCTGAGTGTGTCTTCCAATTCTACCCCTCTGTGGGTAGAATTCTTTCTAACTTCCACTGCTCCAGTTGCATGGGAAGACAAATACAGGTGGGTGAGGTTCCAACATCCTTTCTCCAATGTTATATCATCATCCCTCTGAGCTATTATTTCCACAAGAAAAACCACAAAAACACAATCTTAACGGAAAACAGTGAATCAATCAATTACTTCATTGTCTATTTTGTAAAATTAGTTCCAGAATCACCACAGACCTCCCAATCTCTCAACCTCAGCAGCCAAAGATTCCCCAAACTTTCACATTAGGTGTTCCAGCCACTCTTCCCTAGAGGGATACTCAAGCCCCTGTGACATTCCTTCTCCTTGTCTTCTGTGGGAGCAGAAAGGAACTCAATAGCAATAAGCAGCCTGGGAAAAAAAGAGCAGCCACAATGCTCCACTTATTATAGAATAGTGTCTTGAGAGAAACTTAACGCTCCCATACTCCTAATGTAAGCCCTTCTCCCTCCTTTCGTGACAATTTCCTAGACAGAAAATAGTAGCAAACCCTGTACCACAAGCAGGAGAATCTGTGCAACTGTAAGCATAGCCTTCCTATGGTTCAAAGAGGGAAAGGACTCACTCACCCAGAAGACATGTTTCTCCTCTTTTGACAACTCCCTTCTTGAGGAGGAACCACCCTGGCAGTGACTATTCCTCTGTGACTGTGGAGTAATATGGAGTATTCTGAGGAGGGCCCTGGTCAGGAGTTCAAGAATCCAGCTTACCTCTGACAGATTATGTGACTTTGGAAAACTCACTTTCCTCTAAGCTTCAGATTCCTCCATTTTTAAAATGTATTTTCCCTTTTAAATGATTATAAGATTCCTTTTTGAAAACACTTGTCTTATTGCATAAATAATACACAATCACTGTTGACATTTTTAAAAATATGGATAAATTAAAAGTAAAAATAACAATCATTCACAATCTTACCACCCAGTGATTGTCACTGTTAGCCTTTTTATGTATTCCTTTTGGTGAGATTGCTTGGGATTTTTGCATCACCAAATATAAATCTCCCAATGAGAATTGCTTCTTCAAAGTCTTTCCAAGCCTTGCACTTGTACCAACAATGCTATCCATAAATTAGGAAGTTTGGGAACTGCCCTTCAGTTTCTCACTCCCTTAAGACTGTGACTCTGTCTTTGGAACGTCCTCAGTAATAATAAGCCATCTGAGGGTGGTAGTGATTATTGGAAGTGTCATTGAAGACAAATTTACATGATTAGAAGAATGATCAAGCTGGGTACCTCCATTTGTTTTTCTTTATTTTAAAGGCATTCATATAAAGTTTAAAGACTTTTTCATGTTTCTCTGGTGTTTTCAAATTTTTTGATGCTTAAGTTTACAGAAGGAGAATAAATTTCATTATTTTGGAGCAACATTTGTCAAAGTGGGTTCTATAGCATAGCAGATACTGGAAATCCCCTCCAGAAAGAGAGTTCTATGATCAAAGGAATTTGGAATAAGCTATATACTCCATCTAGTTCTTTAAAGCTTCACAAACAACACTGAATATATCAAAAGCTCTGAGATTTCTCTGCAAATTAAGCCCTTTAACTTTAACTAACTGTGACTTCTAAGCTTATTTCAGTTTAAGACACTTACTTGAGAGTTACACATCAGTTTGCCCATCAATCAGTCAGAGCAGCCAGGATATTTTAGAGGACAAGCATGTAGTCTGACTCTATTCCTATGGGTATATAGATTAACCTCTCTGAAATTCCAGCTCCTCTTCTGTAAAATAAGAATTTAAATTTTACCTATATCACAGGGCCACTCTAAAGACTAAATGAAATAAAACATATAAAGCACTTACCAGTGACTGGTACATATCAAGTGCCCAAATAAATGGGAGTTCTTGTTATTTAGTAGTTGGAGTAGATGACATGATGAGAAGAGGATAAGGATAGATAGATTTTATGGATGACAGAAGGGGTGATAAGGACATTGATCCTTCTTCACTGAGATAACAAGTTGTTTTTATCTTCCTGAAGGTGATAAGGCCCATGTTTATTCCTCTTATTTCCTTTCTTTTTGTAATAACATCCTATGCCTGGACACAGGACATCCATTTTTGGCACTAAGGCAATCTATATTCCAGATAAACCCTCTCAGAACACAACATACACAATTTTGTATAAAGATATGAGAAAGATGACAGATAGGAGATAGAGCTAATGTGAAGCTTCCACTTGGATGAATAGGACAGCACGGGAAGACTCACACTGGGGATTTGTGCTCCAAGAACCACTGCAGGAAAATGTACCAGGAAAATCAAAAGAATTCACAGATCCTTTGAAAGAAATGGCATGCTGCTGCAAATTTTACAAGACAGGCAAAAAAAACTGTGAGTTCCCAAAATGTGAGGGGGGAAAATCTGCCTCCAAACAAACATCTCCACTGGAACCTGAAAATACAGATCACAGGAGGATTTAACCTTACCTAGAGCTGAAATGGATTTAGGGAGCCATGCTGTATTAGTATGTTCTCATGCTGCTAATAAAGACACACCTGAGAGTGGGAAATTTACAAAGGAAAGGAAGTTTAATGGACTTACAGTTCCACATGGCTGGGAAGGCCTCACCATCATGGTGGAAGGCAAAGGAGGAGCAAAGTCACATCTGCCTTATATATGGTAGCAGGCAAGAGAGTATATGCAGGGTAACTCCCCTTTATAAAGCCATTGGATCTCATGAGACTTATTAAGTATCACAAGAACAGCACAGGAAAGACCTGTCCCATGATTCAATTACCTCTCACTGGGACTTTCCCACAACACATAGGAATTATGGGAGCTACAATTCAAGATGCAATTTGAGTGGGAACACAGCCAAACCATATCAATGTGAAATATTAAAATGGAAGCAGCAGTGGGAAGAGGCTTGTAGCCACTCCCAGTCTGCAGCTCAAGTTCAGGGAAGCCATCCCTGACTATGTCTCACAGGGACCCTTGGGAAGGCAGCCTGCAGAATTAGGCAGGAGCCACAAGGTGAAAGAATCTCCCAACTGAAATTTGAAGTAATTTTGACTGGGCATGAATTTTCTTGAGCAGAATCTGGAGTGGGGACAAATGGGAATTGCTGCAGATATGAGTGCAGGAGCTGCTGCTGACATTGTGGGCAGAGAGGGAGAGGCAAGGCCTGAAAGCCATTCTTGCTTTCTCAGTGGGGAAGCTTATATGCTCGGGAGAGTATGAGTTTCACATGCAAGCTGCCTGGATCTGCACTCAGTGATGTTAGCAGGGCACTGTGGGAGTAAGACTGGCCTCACTAACTACATGGGAGCTGGGTGATACCTTTCACTACCAGCTATCCCCCACTTCTGTGGCAAATTATAAGACACAACAGAGGCAGCCATAATCCTCTCTGGAACATAATTCCAGAACTATCCCTCAACCCCCCACAGTGGCCATGGCAAGTCCCACCCAAGGAGAGTCTGAGCCCAGACTCATTTAACCCTCCCCACACCTGATGGTATTTCTCTACCTTCCCTGGTAGCTGAAGACAAAAGACGTAAACTCTTAAGAGCTTTATGGCCCCGCCCATTGCTTGAGAACCCAGAATACTTACCCTGGCCAATTTACGGAAAACTCAAATCCCACTATTAATACCACAGCTGGTGCTCTTTTGAAACCACCATCTCCTGGTTGAAGGTCAACAAACTCAGGTCATTACAGCAACAGAATAACCTTGCTCCCAGGAAGGAGAAAACTACAGCTAAAACAATTGCCTGAAATATCCTGGTTTCCTGAGTGTATCCACATGAAAACTTTACTGCTAGCAAACTCAGCATTTGAGAAAGCCAGAACACTAAACATATCTACAGTCAAGGACTCTCACAGAATCTCTTTCACTCTTCTGCTACCTCCACCAGATCGGGTGCTAGTATCCATGGCTGAGACCTGAAGATGGATCACATCATAGGACTCTTTGCAGACATTCCCCAACACAAGCCCAGAACCTGGTAGTGCTGCTGGATGGCTAGACCCAGAAGAGCAATAACAATCACTGCATTCCGGCTCTTAGGAAGCCCCATACCTAGGGAAAGGGGAGGAGCACTACAACAAGAGATTACCCTGTGAGACAAAAATGACTTGCAGACCTTTCCACTGAAATAGTCTACCAAAATGAGACGGAACCCCAAAAGTAATTCTGGTAATATGACAAAACAAGGCTCTATAACACCCCCAAAAGACTACAATAGCACGCCAGCAATGGATTCAACCAAGAAGAAATATCTGAATTGCCAGATAAATAATTCAGAAGATTGATTATTAAGCTACTCAAGGAGATATCAGAGAAAGATGAAAAACAACTTAAAGAAATTTTTTAAAGAATACAGGATGTGGATGAAAATTTTTCCAGAGAAATAGATATCATGAAGAAAAAAACAGTCACAACTTCTGGAAATTAAAGACACACTCAGAGAAATATAAAATGCACTAGAAAGTTTCAACAACAGACTAGAACAAACAGAAGAAAGAATTTCAGAGCTCAAAGCAAGGCTTTTGAATTAATCCAGTAAGACAAAGAAAAATAATTTTTAAAAAATGAACAAATTTTCCAAGAAATTTGGGATTATGATACATGGTCAAATCCAGGAATAACTGGTGTTCCTGAGAAAGAAGAGAAATACAAAAATTTGGAAAACTTATTTGAGGGAATAATTGAGGAAAGCTTCTTTGGCCTTGCTAAAGATCTAGACATACAAATACAGGAAGCTCCAAGAACATCTGGGAAATTCATTACAAAAAGATCAACACCTAGGCACACAATCATCAGGTTATCTAAAGTCAAGATGAAGAAAAGAATTTTAAGAGCTTTGAGACAAAAATATCAGGTAACCTATAAAGGAAAATCTATCAGATCAATGCAGATTTCTTAACAGAAACCTTACAAACCAGAAAGGATTGGGGTCCTACCTTTAGTCTCCTGAAACAAGTTAACCGTCAGCCAAGAATTCTGTATCCAGCAAACCCAAGCTTCACAAAGAAAGGAGAGATAAAGCCTTTTTCAGACAAACAAATGTAGAGAGAATTTGCCACTACGAAGCCAGAACTACAATAAATGTGATAAAAAGTTCTAAATCTTGACCCAAACCTTGATATACACCAAAATAAAACCACCTTAAAGCATAAATCTCACAGGGTTTATAAAGCAATAGCATACAAAAAAACCACAAAGTATTTAGACAACACCTAGTTTGATGTATAAAACAGTAGCTCACATCTCAATGCTAATGTTAAATATAAGTGGTCTAAATGATCCACTTGAAAGATACACAGGCCAGGAACAGTGGCCCACCCCTGCAATCTCAGCACTTTGGGAGGCTAAGGTGGGCAGATCACTTGAGCCCAAGAGTTCAACACCAGCCTGGCCAACATGGCAAAACCCTGCCACTACTAAAAATACAAAAATTAGTTGGGCATGGTGATATATGCCTGTAGTCTCAGCTACTATGGAGGCTGAGGCACAAGAATCACTTGAACCCAAGAGGCAGAGGTTGCAGTGAGATGAGATTGTGCTACTGTACTCCAACCTGGGCAGCAAAGCAAAACTGTCTCAAAACAAAACAAAATACCAGAATAGCAGAATGAATAAAAGTCCACCAACCAAGTATCTGCTTTCTTCAAGAAACTCACCTAACATATAAGGACTCACATAAACTTAAGGTGAAGGAGTAGAAAAAATGTTCCATGTAAAAGGAAACCAAAAGCAATTATGAGTAGCTCTTCTTAGACAAAAGAGAAATTAAAGCAACAACAGTAAAAAAAAAAAAAAAGACAAAGAAGGGCATTATGTAATGATAAAAATTTAGTCCAACAGGAAAATATCACAATCCTAAATACATGTGCACTAAAACTGGAGCTCCCAAATTTATAAAACAATTACTACTAGACCTAAAAAATTACATATATGGTAACACAATAGTGGGGAACTTCAGTATTTCATTGACAGCAGTAGATTGGTCATCAAGACAGAAAGTCAACAAAGAAACAATGGACTTAAACTATACTCTAGAACAAATATACTTAACAGATATTTACACAACATTCAACCCAACAACTTCAGAATATACATTCTTTCCATCAGCATATAGAACATTTTCCAAGACAGATCAGTGATAGGTCACAAAACAAGTCTCAATAAATTCAAGAAAATCAAAATCATATTAAGTATCTTCTGAGACCACAGTGGAATAAAACTGGAAGTTAACTCCAAAAGGAACCCTTAAAATTATAAAAATAAATGGAAATTGAATAATCTGCTCTTGAATGATCTTTGGGTCAATAAGGCATCAAGATGAAAATTTAAAAATTCTTTGAACTGAATGATAATAATGACACAATTTATCAAAACCTCTGGGATACAGCAAAAACAGTACCAAGAAAAAAGTTCACAGCATTAAATGCTGACATCAAAAAGCATACAAATAGACAATCTAAAGTTACACTTTGAAGAACTAGAGAAATAAGAAGGAACCAAACCCAAACCCAGCAGAAGAAAAGAAATAACAAAGAACCAAGAAGAAGTAAATGAAGTTGAAACAAACAAACAAAATACAAAGATAAATGAAACAAAAATTTGGTTCTTTGAAAAGATAAACAAAATTGATAGATCACTAGTGAGATTAACAAAGAAAAGAGAAAAGATCCAAATAAGTTCAATTAGAAATGAAATGGGAGATATTACAACTGATACCACAGAAACACAAAATATCATTCAAGGCTACTGTGAATCTCTCCATGTGCACAAACTAGAAAATCTAGAGGAGATGGATACAATCCTAGAAATATACAACCCTCTTAGATTAAATCAGGAAGAAATTGAAACTCTGAACAGACCAATAACAAGCAGCAAGATTGAAACCATAATAGAAAAAAAATTGCCAAGAGAAAAGGTCCAGTCTGGGTGTGGTGGCTCATGCCTGTAATCCTAGCACTTTGGGAGGCCAAGGCAGGCAGATCACTTGAGGCCAGGAGTTTAATACCAGCCTAGACAAAATGGTGAAACCCCATCTCTACTAAAAAATACAAAAATTACCCAGGCATTGTGGTATATGCCTATAGTCCCAGTTCCTTAAGGCGCTGAGGAACGAGAATCACTTAAACTTAGGAGGTGGAAGTTGCAGTGAGCTGAGATCACACCACTGCACACCAGCCTGAGTGACAGAGTAAAACTCTGTCTCAAAAAAAAAAAAGAAAAGAAAAAGAAAACAGTACAATTTGATCCAGCAATCCCACGACTAGGTATCTACCCAGACAAAAAGCAGTCATTATACGAAAAAGACACGTGCACACACATGTTTATAGCAGCACAATTCATAGTTGCAAAAACACAGAAGTGGCTTAAATGCCCATCAATCAATGAGTGGATAAAGAAAATGTGGTATGTATAAACCATGGATTACAACTCAGCCATAAAAAGAAATGAAATAATGGCATTGACAGCAACCTGAAGGGAGTTGGAAACCATTATTCTAAGTAAAGTAACTTAGAAATGGAAAACCAAATATTGTATGTTCTCACTTATAAGTGGGAGCTAAGCTATGAGAACACAAAGGCATAAGAATGATATAATGGATTTTGGGGACTCAGGGAGAAGGGCAGGAGAAGGGTAAAGGATAAATAACTACCCATTGGGTACAGTGTACACTGCTCAGGTGATAGGTGCACCAAAATCTCAGAAATCATCACTAAAGAACTCATCTGTGTAATAAAAAAAAAACACCTGTTCCCCAAAAACTATTATAATAAGTAAACATTTTATAAAATATAAAATCAATATTTTTAAATGTGTGGCTATGTGAGTATAAAAAAAGAAAAAATAACAAGAAAGCATAAATTCAAAGCAGAAAGCAACACGAAAGCCATTGTCTATTAGGAGTCATCTATAAGTCTATAGTAGCAGTAAGCTTGGGATTACTGGCCCATGCTCAAGTGACAAAACACAAATTCTGAACCCAGTGCAATAAGGAAGGTTGATCCATAGACCACAGAATAAATTCAGGAGATCCAAGAGACAATTAGGTCAATGGATGAAGTAGGGGAAAGATTAACCACAAAGAAGTTGGTGGTTAAAAAAAAAAAAAAACTACTACCACTACTACAGTGAGATATCATCTCACAGTAGTTAAAATAGCTTAGATCCAAAAGACAGGTAATAAATACTGATGACCATGTGGAGAAAAGGAAACCTTCTACACTGCTGGTGGGAATTAAGTTAATACAAGCACTATGAAGAACAGTTTGGAGGTTCCTCAAAAACAAACAAACAAACAAAAAAACAAAACCTAAAACTCTAGCTACATATAATCCAGCAATCCTATTGCTGGATATATATCCAAAAGAGGAAATCAGTATATCAAAGAGCTCTCTGCATTCCTGTTTGTTGCAGCATTGTTTATAACAGCTAAGATTTGGAAGCAACCTAAGTGCCCATCAACAGATGAATAGATACAGAAAATATGGTACATACACACAATGGAGCACTATTCAACCATAAAGAAGAATGAGATTCAGTCATTTGCAACAACATAGATGGAACTGGACATCATTATGTTAAGTGAAATAAACCAAGCAAAGAAAGACAAATATCACATGTACTTACTTACTGTTTTGATTTGTAAAATAAAATCTACTGAATTAATGAACATAGAGAATAAACAGACGGTTACCAGAGGCTGGGAAGGATAGCATGGAGTTGTGGGAGGAAATAGGGTTGGTTAACAGGTACCTAAAATAGTTAGAAACAATGAATAAATGCTCAGACAAATGAGATCTAATTAAACTCTAGAGCTTCTGCACAGCAAAAGAAACAATCATTAGAGAGAACCGGCAACCAACAGAATGGGAAAAAATTTTTGCGGTCTACCCATCTGACAAAGGGCTAATATCCAGAATCTACAAAGAACTAAAAGAGATGAACAAGAAAAAATAAACAACCCATTCAAAAGTGGGCAAAGGATATGAATAGACACTTTACAAAAGAAGACATATATGAGGCCAACAAACATAAGGAAAAATACTCATCATCACTGGTCATTAGAGAAATGCAAATCAAAACCACATTGAGATAGAATCTCATGCCAGTTAGAATAGCGATCATTAAAAAATCTGGACACAACATATGCTGGAGAGGATGTGGAGAAATAGGGACACTTTTACACTGTTGGTGGGAGTGTAAATTAGTTCAACCATTATGGAAGACAGTGTGGTGATTCCTCAAGGACCTAGAAATAGAAATTCCATTTGACCCAGCAATCCCATTACTGGGTATATATCCAAAGGATTATAAATCATTCTATTATAAAGATACATGTACATGTCTGTTCATTGCAGCACTGTTTACAATAGCAAAGACCTGGAACCAACCCAAATGCCCACTGATGATAGACTGGACAAAGAAAATGTGGCACATAGACACCATGGAATACTATGCAGCCAAAAAAAACGATGAGTTTGTGTCCTTTATACAGACATGGATGAATTTGGAAACCATCATTCTCAGCAAACTGACACAAGAAGAGAAAATCAGACACCACATGTTCTCACTCATATGTGGGTGTTGAACTATGAGAACACATGGACACAGGGAGGGGAGCATCACATATTGGGGTCTGTTGGGGATAATTAGGGGAGGAACAGCAGGGGGCAGGGAGTTGGGGAGGGATAACATGGGGAGAAATGCCAGATACAGGTGACGGGGATGGAGGCAGCAAACCACATTGCCATGTATGTACCTATGCAATAATCCTGCATGTTCTGCATATGTACACCAGACCTAAAGTGCAATAAAATATATATATATATTAAAAAAAGAAACAATAAATAAGACCTATTATTTGATAGCCCAATAAGGTAACTATAGTCAATAATAACTTAATTATACATTTTAAAATAAAAGAGTATAGGCCAGGCATGGTGGCTCACACCTGTAATCCCAGCACTTTGGGAGGCCAAGGTGGGCAGATTACAAGGTCAGAAGTTTGAGACCAGCCTGACCAACATGGTGAAACCCTAAAAATGCAAAAGTTAGCCAGGTATGGTGGTGCACACCTGTAATCCCAGGAGGCTGAAGCAGGAGAATGACTTGAACCTAGGAGACAGAGGTTGCAGTGAGCCAAGATCAGGCCATTGCACTCCAGCCTGGGTGACAGAGTAAGACTCTGTTTCAAAAAAAAAAAAAGAGTATAATTGCATTGTTAGTAACTCAAAGGATAAACACTTGAGGGGATGGATACCCCATTCTCTGTGATGTGCTTACTTCACACTGCATGCCTGTATCAAAATATCTCATGTACCCTATAGATATACATACCTGCTATGTACCCACAAAAATTTTTTTTAGACTTCACAATTTTTAAAAAAAAAAAGAAGTGGTGATGGAAACACTTGGCTGTCTCAGCCTAAGTTCTACATGGTATAGAATAAAAGAAAAAAATTCCCTGATAATTCCCAACTCATTGTGAGGCTACTC
This sequence comes from Callithrix jacchus, assembly GCF_049354715.1. Lineage (NCBI taxonomy): Eukaryota > Metazoa > Chordata > Mammalia > Primates > Cebidae > Callithrix > Callithrix jacchus. The sequence goes on from NC_133513.1 coordinate 72,051,002, forward strand.
TCACAGGTCTGGAGCTAGACCTTGTACTGCAAAGCAGCCTAAAAAAAACATAGCTGAAAAAATTAGTCTAAAAAGACTTTAAGTTGATGGTACCATAAACAATTGACAGAAGTAAAAGCCAGTTCTCTCTTGGGTAATAAACTTAAAGACAGGCTTCAAAGATGTCCCAGAGTGATATGAGTACACAACTAAAAAGTCACTAAGCACACTAGAAAACAAGTCATCACAAGCTACAAAATCAGCCTGAGACAACAGATGCTGAAATGATCAGATACCAAATATAAAATAAGTTAAAAAAACTATAAAAAGTAGTTAAAGTATTAACATTGATGAGACAAAAAGAAAAAATACAAATAAAATATCTAAAAATAAAATTTAATCATTAAAATTTGAACCTCAAAGCTGTTTAAATATTGGTTTAGGCACAGCTGAAGGAAAAATCAGTGATTTGGAAAATACACCAGAAAAAATTACATAAAATGAAGCACTTTACTTGAAGCGACTGACTAATACACCACAACAGTGGGAAACTTTAATGTACTTTTCTCTATACTTGATAAACAAAGCATATGAAAAATTAGTAAGGATATGGAAGATTTGTACCACATAATTCACTAGTTTAGATTTTTGTGAACTGACTGCCTCCTAAAAGAAATGACAGTATCAGCTGCCAGTCAGCCCTTAGTGTGAATTATTTTACTGGATCCTTTCCTTGTGACAGGTAGCTTAAAATGATTCTGAGCAAAGAGAATTTTAAACATATCTCCAGCCATATTTCCTTTAAGAAACACTCCCATAAGACTATTCAGCAACTAGCTTTGGTGAGGCTTATATTTCTGTACCTTCTGGTAAATTAATATTGGTTACTTTGTGTAATTCTAGTTAGTTGTTTTTTTTGTTCAGCTTCTAATATAATATTAATACATGCCCATCATTAAAAATTTGAAAAATACAGATAAGCCCTCATCAAAAACTAAAGGAAAGTGACCCATAATCCTATCAGTTCTATATAGATAAGCATTGCTAACATTTTATTATAGTCTTTTCATTTTTTAATGTGTAATTTTATTCATTCACTGTTTAGCACTCATCATGTGCTTCACACTGTCCTAGCATTCAGCAAAGGTAATAAAAAGTCAAAGTTCCTGTCCTCATGGCACTTACATTTTCTACATTTTTATGCAGGTAAATGTTCATACTTTGAATTTCAAAACAAATAAGAGGGAAAAACCAAGTGGGATACTCAGTAATTATTCAAGTTATTTGTGTGTCTGTTATTTTATCAGTGAGAAAGCAGTTCCTAAGTAAGGAACCAGATGGCATTAACCATGATATTCTTCACATCATCTGGTAGAGCTACTGCTTATAGAAGACACTTAACAAAGTTTTGTGAATCCAAAAGTTGAGAAGGTCAAAGGGAGCGGGGAAAAGGCAGGAGGCATTTGGAATCATGGGTCCCTCTCATCTTTGGGCAGGTACTAGTTCAATGATAAACCAGCTCTCTGGATGGGAGGGAGAAAAGCACTGATTTGTAGTGTTTACTGATTTCCATGGTGTAAATACTCACACATGGGCAATTTCAAGGTTCCAGTATTATATCATTGAGTATAGAGTTTAGAAAAGGTGCTTGTAATTGACTCTCATGAGCTGGTACAAACTGGCTCCAGCACATCATAGCTTGACTCTCATTGAATGCTTGCATCCTCTGCCTCTTAGAGTTCTGACGATGAGTGCCTTGGGGAATGGGAGTTCTCTCTGGAGGAAAAGGAGAGCCCAGAGAGAGAAAGCTGGGATGCCAGAGACCAACCTCACCAACTCCTTTTTGGCTGAATCTCTTTTCCTTTTCAGAATCCTTCTGATATTTAGGTAATCAGAGAATTTCCTAGAACAAGTGGAAAACTTACTATGCACAACACTGTGGTGTTGAATAGGATACAAAAACACAAAGACGTGATTCCCATTCTCCACAAGCTCACTATGTAGTGGGAAAAGAATCAGAAAGCTTGCTAAGCTATTATTTTAAAAACTGATAAGAAAATTAACTTTCTCAAAGATATAATTTCTTGTTGAAATTCAAACTCATTAGAAGAAGGGTTTTGTGTCCTTATTCTAATATAAAATATATATTATATATTATATATATTATAAATATATATTATATATTATATATATTATGAAATATATATTATATATTATAAAATATATTATATTATATATAAAATATATATTATAAAATATATATTATAAAATATATTATATATAATATATATAATATAATATAATATGAATACATTATATAATATGTATATTATTATATATATTTTATAATATATATATTTTATAATATATTATATAATATCACATATATAAATATATATAATGTATATTTTTTATATTAGAATAAGGACACAAAAGGAAAGATAAAATCAAAACTCTTACTCTGCCACTTAGTAGTGTTATGATCTTAAGCAATTAATAACTCTATGTCCTTGCTTCATAAGTTGTTATGAGAATTAAATGAGACAATGTGTGGAAATTCGGTTCATGTGCCTGGTACATAGTAAGATTTAATAAATACTAATAGTAGTATTACTAGCAATAGTGTTTGTAATACCATATAAACAAAGACAACAAAACATACAAGCCTGGGACTATGTTTTAGCCAGTTCTCCAGACAAACAAGACCATTAAGATATATATATACATAGAAAAAAATGTATTGTAAGGAATTGGCTCACGTAATTATGGAGCCTAGCAAGTCCAAAATTTGCAGGGAAGACCAATGGGCTGGAGACCCAGGAAGAAATGATGCTGCAATTCAAGTCTGAAGGCCATTTGTTGGCAGAATTTCCCACCAGAAGAAAGTCAGTCTTATGTCCTATTCAGGCCTTTAACTGATTGGTGAGACCCACCCATGTCATGTGGTAAGCAGTCTGTTTTACTCAGAGTTGACCAATTTAAATGTTAATTAAATGTTCATTAATCTCATCAAAAATATTCTCAGAAAAATATCCAGAATAATGTTGAACATACATTTCATAATTATTAAAATAGGCATAAACATGGCCCAGCCAAGTTGACACATAAAATTAATCATCATGGGCTAATTATTTCAGGGACTACGTGGCAATAAGGTTTTATTAAATTAATGGAAGATAATATTAGAGAATTATTTAGTTTTGGAAGGCATTGAGAGCCAGGCTGTGAGGTTTGCATTTGATTTTATGAATGATAAAAATCAGTAAAGATTCAGTGACATGATCTGAGCTGCATTTAAAGACAATCTGAATTACTGCCACTTGCACAGACAGGCTTGGTAGTTTCTGCTGATATTTAGATAAAGGCAATAGTGTGTGTAGCTACAGGACCTAGACAGTCAAGAATTTGCCTTCAGGGATCTCCCTTTGGCCTTATCCCCAGGGATGATTTTCCTCCAAAACAGGCAGTGCGTGTTTTCCTGAAGCTATACAAGTCTTTCTTTCCCTTTCTTACTTTGCTATTCCTTGGCTAGCAGAATCGCTCTAAAAATAAACAATCTTTAAAAGGATCCCAAACCAATGAGTATAAGAGTTGTCTAAGAATCAAGGAGACATACTAAGGCTCAGCAAGATAAGCCTGCTTCTCTGGCACAGCCTGCAATTTCTTTGTCCAAGCTTGGGGGGTAACCATGTCATTAACAATAGCTTTATACATTTCTGATTAACTTATGTAAGAGGCACTGTGTTTTTCAACTTTGTTGACACATGAAGCAAATAAGCTGTTGGAGAAGTCTGTTGCAAAACTGGAAACAAAATGGATCTCAAATAGTTTACAACGGCTGGGAATCAGGGTTTGGGAGGTGGCCCAAAAATCCCTGCTTCCTGTTGAAAGCACATTCAGCTCAGTGGGATACGTTTGTCTGGTTGTGATATGTAAATGGTCTCCGTTGTGTATTTACACTTTAAATTTTCACGGATTCCTGTTATTTCAGACCACCTACTCCCACACAACTATGGTTACTTAGAATCCCTAACTGGAATATATCAGGAGTAATTATGTTGTTATGCCATCTTTTGTTGATAACTGGAAACTTTTGGATGCAACACAAGACGTTAACCAATTCCCTTGAACTTGGCCATATGTTTGAAGAATTGTGGCCACAATAATTTTCTGCATATCACTAGCTGGAACTCAAGAAGGACTTTGTGACTACTGCACAGGTCTAGCCCTAATGGTCTTCAGAATATTATTTCATAAACAGAAACAAGATTCTTGCCTGATGAATTATTCAGAGACCTGGGTGAGACCTCATATTGCATAAGATCTATTTCAAAGGGCCTTTCTTTTATTAAACTCTGGTTAGGCCGCCAGGCAAAGATAAAGGTTTCTGTTTCAAGACAAATTAAACACCCCCATGCAATTTATCATGTGTACTGATTTAAACTGGAGGACTCAATGAGATGTTAAATATTTTCCACATCTGATTATAAAAGTGACAGAGGAAACACAGATGGAGATGATTGTGCTTTGGATGAATTTGGAAAAACTAGGAGAGTTTATTATTTAGTACATCACATTTCCCTCCCCTAAATAGTAGTGAAGGAGACATTCTCTAGAAAAATCTATTCATCAGAGATTAGTCAGCCAAGATGAGGAGACAAATTTGATTTACAGCATATAAAAACAAAAATCTAAACCGTGAAGATAAATGCAGCAGAAGATTTAAGGAAAATACTCCCGATACTGCATATATATCAAAGACAAATTTATGTAAGGAAAAGTGGTATATGAGTTATCCAGATAATATGAAATATCAACATGATCAATATCAGATGTGGTCAATAAAAGCCAGGATGGAAGAAACTTCAGCAGGGCTTTGAGTAGGTACATAATTAATTGAAAGGCAGGAACCGTGGTTTGCTTGAAGAGTTTGGGACTGAACCAAGAAAAAAACTTCCAGTCTTATTTTGCCCCTAACAAGTTGTGTGACATTGGGCAAGTCACCCATCATTTCTAAACCTCAGTTTCCTTATCTGTAAAATGAGTTGGCCAGGGTAAATTATTTAATCTCCCTATGATGCTAAAATTTAACATTATGCTCTTTCCCTTTTTTCTCATATTTCTGGCTCTGTATCAGAAGAAATCAACGTTTTTAAGAAAATCAATAGTATATCATAACATGATTTTATACTGAAAGCTACTTGCAAAGAAATGGCTTTATTCATTCAGCCATTTATTTATTATTTAATTAATTCAACAAAAACTGATTTCAAAACCCAATGTCTATTGTAAACCAGATACTGTGGTATCCCATAATAGTCTTCCCATATAAGGATAAACTGGACACATGGCCTACCTTAAAGGAGTTTATAGTCTGATGGTAGAGATAGACATAAACAGATAATTTTAATCAAAGGTAGATCTAAATAATAGAGGTAAGCACAGAAGGCTTTAGGAGGAAAGAGGAAGTGCTATATATCCCTTTTTGGGATGGTGGAAGGCTTCATGGAGGTGGAGACACCAGAGCTACAGGATGAGTAGAGGTTAGCTAGTTTATGTAGAGAAGAAAGATGGCCAAAATATGGAAGAATAGAATTAGAAAGTATTAAAATCTGTTAGGAAAGAAAATAACAAAAATGTAATAATAATAAAATAAAATTAAAATTAAAAAAGAGAGAAAAAATAAAAATCTGTTGGGAGTTGCTAGAATGTAAAGCAGAAAACAAGGAATGGAAGCATAAGATAGAAGTAAGAACTAAATAGTGGGGATTCCCATGTTCCTTGGAACTTCATTTTACCCCCATAGATCAATGCTTCTCAAAGAAGTCTATGACCTTCATGCACCAGAATCACTTGGGAAACTTATTTAATTATGATTTTTGGTCCTAACCTAGACATACTAATTCAGAATTTTTAGAGATGAGATTCTGGAGTTTTGTGTTTTAAAACAAGTATCCTAGTATTTTAGATGCAACCTAAAGTTTGAGAATCATTTGTATTAGATGCTTTTACATCTATTATTTTTATTATTCTCCACCATCATACTATTAGTTATGGGAGTTGGGGTTCAAAGATTTCATTTTTTAGGAGAACTGATGAAAACAAGATAGATATTATATGCTTAATAAATATTGGGCTAGATGAACGGATGACTATGCCTGGGACAGAGAATAAAACTGGGACATGGGTGCTTCAAAGCCAGAAACTGCTTCAAAGTGGGAATTTAATCTTTATAACAAGGCAGAGTGTCAAGGCTAAAGACTGAGCTATAAGATCAGAGGTAACAAACACTAGCAGTTGAAAACACTTCCTACAACTGTTCTCTATTCTGCAAAACAAGAGTAATAAAATCTTTCAAATGACTGCATAGAGTTTGAGATGCTACCCTACTTGCCAATTAATAGGTTAAACTGCCACAGTTTCATAAATGCCAGTAGAAGACACAAGACTCCAAGATCAGAGATAAAAGACAGGTTAGGATTTATGCCAACAGCTAAAGCCAAAGTATCAGCATTTTCGTGCCAGTTTTCCAAGCCCCAGTTTCAGTAGGGAGATGCACAGAGGGTTGCATTGCAAAAGACAAACCCTGAGTTTAGGAAACCCAAAATCTTCTATAGTGGTCATTAAACATGCCTATGCTTTTCTCTGACAGGAAACACTATCTCTATCTTCCAAGGATGTTTGTTATACACGCAGCCTCACTTACAAGGTATGCAGAAATGCAAGAAGCCCACAGATAATTGTCTCCCCATAATGTGTAACTCACAAAGTGATATCATTATATGGAGTAAAGCATATATTTATTATTTTATTTAATAGCAAAGTGTTTAGTACATAGACATAGCTCAGGAAAAGTAACTACTATTTTTACTGTTATGGTAATTGCTATTTTTGGTTTTGTTGTTGCTGTTAAACATTACTCAACTTAAAGCTGGCTTGTGATGTACCTACTAATCTGCAACTTACCTTGACAAGGAAGAGAATTGATCCAAAACCTTGGAGTAGGGTGGATCATGCAAGTGGGGTAAATGGCCATGGCTAGGGGAACGGAGAGTGAAATGGGCAGTGTGGTCATTGGAGACGTGTCCCTTGGGAATTTCAGTGAGGTCCAGCATAGTCAGTCCTCTGTGGTAACAGGGTAAGTAATAAAACAAGTAGCTGCTGTCATCAAATACCATGGTGTTAGAAATTTTAGAGGCTTCAGTCTCTGCTATTTTGTTTTCTTATCTACCCAAGTTGAATCTGAAGTTTTCTAACATGACATTGCCTACCTGGAATGCCTTTCCCTCCACTCTCTACCATCTGTTTTCTGGAAGGTAGCATATAACAGAAATAACCCAGGGTGTCCTGGATTTGAATTCAAGCTGTGCAACTTCCAAAACTCTTTTTAAAAATATAAAACAGAATAACTGACATTTAAGTATTTTGTATTTCCACTACCTAGAATGAGCTGTATGCAAAGTGAGGGGCTTTGACATCAGGCTTCAGTCTCTGAGGTCCAGCTTCTGGTGGCCACTTCCCAGGGATGATTGGCTTAGAATTTAGAATATAGGTTTTACTGCTCCTTTATCTGCCTAAATCATATGGAATTTGTAGTCTTCATTTAGCATCTCCACAAGATTCTAATCTTCTCATCAAAATACCCAAATGTATTTTCTACTAGTTCAGTACCCTGCTATGTCCAAAATTTTCAATCTATCCCAGAAGCACAGGCTAACTCCTTGGTGATGGGTTTGCCTACTTACAATTTAAGGACTACTGCAGTGTGTTCTTTTCAGAAATTATTTTGGTCATTAAGTCATTTCCCAGTGGAAGTGGTTCTTTCCTTCTAGGTCCTCTTGATTCATCACGAGGTATTTGCTAGCTATCTCTTTACACATAGCAAGATCTGTGCCTGTGATAGAGTATGACTTTTTAGAATATTCACTAGGCTGGATTTCAAGACTCAACTTTGTCACTTCCTAGAGTTCTGGGAGGCAGTATCTATAAGGGAAGAAATCAGGCAGCCAGCATTTGAATCCTAGCTATTCACAAACTGGATGACTTCTAGATGGTCTTATACCCTTTCTGAGTCTCATTTTTCCCATTTGTAAAATAATAATGAAAATGCCTACCTGGTAGGGTTTTCTGTGAGTAGTAAATATGTACATGCCTAGTACAATGCTTATTATATTATAATGGGCATTCAACAAGGGTGACATCCACACCAGCCCTTAAGGCACGAATGACCCCAATAGGGTTGAAATACTCACATTCCCATGGATCCAGCACAAAACTGAAGTGAATGAGAATAAGTTCAACAACACTGCAAGTGTGAAGGTACAAGGCAACTAAGAGTTGACCTCAACATTGGGAAGAAAACAGGGAGTACTTATAGCAAACTGGGGAGGGTATGTTTCATCTAACACACCCACCACACCAGCCCACCGATGCCCTAAATGAGGACAAACACATTTAGGCAGATCTTCTGGTATTTCAAAAGAAGCCAGAAATCTAGATTTATTAGGTAAAGTCTCTCAATTTTTAAATATTGGCTCACTGAAAAACAAACACACCAACCAACAAACTTGGACCCCAAACAAAATATTCCTATAGGCTTAATTCAGCCTACTGATGAGAGGATCTGTTCAATCACATTCACTTGACATCACTTAAATCTCGAGCTTATATTGCTCCTTAGCTCTTCCATATTATTGTGTAATTTTCAGCGCTCAAGCTCTGTCTCCAATTACATCAGTTAAGCAACTTGAATAAGATATTTGAGAGCAGGAAATAAACAGTTGGTAAACTCTCCTTTGGGTGATACCCTTTAAGATCTGAAAATGGGTTGCTTCCCTCCAGAAGAAAATGTTGGCTTCTTTTTACCATGAAATGGAAATACAACAGCTGGCTGCCTCTGGGAGGTTGAAAATAAACAGGTTCAGAAGCTCCGAGAACAGCAAATGGGCGTTGTAGGTGGAGAAACAGTCCAAAATAAATACAGCTGTTGATGCGGAAAATTCTATTTACTTTGACTGTTTCGAGGTCTTCACTGAGGAAGGGAGAGTTGCTATTCCTGAGTCTCTCCATATACTGACAATGGGGGACCCACTCGGGATTGGTCCACAGTGAAGGACACATTCATACTCAACATTCATGATGAGCAGATCAACTGGGTTTCTCAAATGAGGGAGGACGTTTGTTACAAGTGAACATGATGAGTGAAGGGCTCTGTACTGGATGGCCTGTATTAATGTCTTCCCTGGTTTGGATTGCAACTCACATTGAACATTCCTTAACAATCAGGTTTTGTTTGCCACATAGATGTAATAGGAAAGACACTAGCTCGGTTGGTAAAAAAAATCCAGGCTATAGCATTAGTTTGCTAACCAGCTGTATGACCTTGATGAATCATTGCAATATTCTGTGCTTCTATTTGCTCAAACATAAAGTGAGAGATTGAAAGAGAAGATCCCTAGGGAGTCCATGAGAAGAGTGGAAAGGGTATAGGATGAAGACCAGAAGGTTTTCATTTATACTCTGACTCTGATAACTCTTTCCAGTGTGACCTTGGATGGCAAAAAACACAATCTGTAAATCTCTGTCTTTACCTATGCCAGGCACGACTAAGAACAGTCCTCTTTCCTATATTCCAACTGTTAATGAGAAAATAAAATTTATGTGAAAGTGCTTTTCAAATGGATGTGTGAGTGGTTCATGCCTGTAATCCCAGCACCTTGCAAGGCTGAGGTGGGCAGATCTCCTGAGGTCAGGAGTTCAAGACCAGCCTGGCCAACACAATAAAACCCTGTCTCTACCAAAAAAAAAAAAAAAAAAATTAGTTGGGTGTGGTGAGTCGCATGCACCTGTAATCCCAGCTACTTGGAAGGCTGAGATGGGAGAATTGCTTGAAGCTGGGAGGCAGAAGTTGCAGTGAGCCTTCAGTGAGCCAAGATTGTGCCACTGAATTCCAGCCTGGGTGAGAGAGTGAGACCCTGTCTCAAAATAAATAAATAAATAAAAATTTTTTAAAAATCAACTGGATATGTGAGCATAGATATCAGTATCAGACAGACTTAGTTTTTTTTTTTTTTTTTGAGACGGAGTTTCGCTCTTGTACCCAGGCTGGAGTGCAATGGCGCGATCTTGGCTCACTGCAACCTCCACCTCCTGGGTTCAGGCAATTCTCCTGCCTCAGCCTCCTGAGTAGCTGGGATTACAGGCACGCACCATCATGCCCAGCTAATTTTTGTATTTTTAGTAGAGACGGGGTTTCACCATGTTGACCAGGATGGTCTCGATCTCTTGACCTCGTGTTCCACCCAATCGGCCTCCCAAAGTGCTGGGATTACAGGCTTGAGCCACCGCACCCAGCCCAGACTTAGTTTTGAATTCCGACTGAACCATTTCCATGTGCTTATGGATAGGTGACTTAAGATCTCTAAGCATCATTTTCCTGATAGTTACAAAATGAAAGTAATATCTACTTCATAGGATTGCTGAGATGACCAAAGTAAAAAAAAAGTACTAGAACAGTGACTGGAACAGAGTGCTATAAATAGTAATTATTAATGCTAGTAAAAGACAAATGATATTGATATAAAATCTCCATCTCAAAAGCCTGATTCTAATCAGCTAAATCTTAAATTAAGTCTTTTTTTTTTACAATCTGATTGGAACCAAAATTATTTTTCTCCCTTTACAAGAAAAATCATCACAAAACAAAAAGTTACCCAGTTTAAGTTGAGAATGAACTTAGTTGTTTTCTGAAGTCCACAAGAGAACAGAGCCAAAACATTCAAACATTCTGACCCATGCTTAGTGTGCCTGCTACACTGAAGTAAAATGTAATGGGAAAGTTACCTTCAGCCAGGAAATATCACCTTCTTTTATTCAGAAGGGAGCCCATGAACACGCTTGGGTTTATAATGGTGGAGGAAACAAAACCAAAAATCTCAGACAGATACTGTTGCAGATTGTTCTCTCGGGGCAACATTCCAGACTTCTGTAGAACTCCGTTCACAGAAGTAAACTCTTTGTCTTAATGGCTCTCCAGGCCTTGCCAATATCACAGGGGACACTTGAAATCAAACTGCATCCAGATGGCAAGAAACATGTTGATACTCTCATCATAAGACAAGTGAATTAATCATTCATTTACTCATTGATTTACGTATTCAAAACACAGCTATTACTGGTCTAATATGCCTAGCCACAGTACTAGATCTTGGAGCTACAAAGCAAAGTCCTTTCTCTCAGTAATGATCTGAAATTCAAAGATTCTCACACGTATCACTCTAGGGCTTTATAATGCCAGAGCTCTGGTGACTAAATATTAATATACATTAAACAATATTAAATGTTTCTACCTTTCACCATGAATATCTTAACAGCTAAAGATATATCCCCCATAGAAGAGAAAGACTATATACATAAACATGTTCGTGGTGTTATTTATAATTGTAGCAATATAAATGTCCAATAAGTTGAATAATAGTTTAAAAGGTTGGGGTGATGAAATGATGGAATTCTATGCAGACGTTTAAAAGGACATAATTACAAATATCAGCATAATGATAATTGCTCACTCATGTGAGATGATAGAAATAATTCAAAATTATGATGTATCAAAGGCCTTCAAACTTGTGTGTGGTTGTAGCTATAAAATATATATATTTGTTTCTAAATAAGGCTTGGAAGATAATATAAAACACTTTTAGTTATATAAAGATAGTGGAATTTTTTTTTCTATTTTCTAGACTTTCTATGATATTATTACATGCATCAGCAAAGTAAGATGTTGACACCTGCTGTGATTTGAGTGATGGGAGAAAATGTTTCTTATCCTTATAAATATCACTTTCAATCTGTATACAGAGGTTATCAAGTTTTTCTTGTTTCTTTTGTTTTGTTTTTTTGAGACAAAGTCTCACTCTATCACCCTGGCTAAAGTGCAGTGGCACAGTCACAGCTCACTGAAGACCCAACCTCCCGGGCTCAAGTGATTCCCCTGCCTTGACCTTTCAAGTACTTGGGACTACAGGCGTGTGTCACCACACCTGGCTAATTTTTTTATTTTTTTGGAAATAGGGTTTCATTATGTTGCCCAGGCTGGTCTCAAACTCCTGAGCTCAAGTGATCCTCTCACCTCGGCCTCCCAAAGTACTGGGATTATAGTACTTACAGTATATTACAGGCATAAGCCACCACGCCTGGCCAGTTTATCAATTTTTAATTCTCTTTCCAATCTGGTCCCTTTCTCATTAATGTTGCTTTGGCTCAGCTTCTCATCTCACCTGATTCCTGTAGTAGCCTACTAACTCACCTCTGTCTTTATTTTCAGACTTCCCAGTTGCTTCTCCCAACCACAAGCTTCTTTTCCTCAAATGTTCACTCCTGCTTTAAACAGCCTTCCCCTAACACACCTGACATGCATATGTATATTATGATGGTACCTCAAACTGTCATAATCCCTGCAGTAGGGATGCATGGACAGCACAGAGGCTCTATGCCACTTTCTTTGGTATGGCTAATTCACAGGTCCTTCCATTTAGAAGGACCTGAGAGGTATACTGGATAAAACTTCAGGTTCTACACAAGAATAGTTAAGACACTCTGAAGAGTCAAAATAAGGTAAGAGGTTTGTCATGCAAGACATAAGACTGATCAGAAGCTAAATAAATACAATAATAATCAGGTTATTTGCTCCTAGTAATAACTGAGTAGCTCCTATCAAACTAACTCTCCACATAAAACCACAAAATTTCTAGGCAAAATATTAAAAAAATTTTTCCTGGAACAACTGGAAAGCAACTAAAAGCAGGCAGAAAATGGAGTGGGAGCCCTAAACCTAGATGAAGAAAATGGAACTGGGTGAGTTATCTATTTTTTAATTATTCTTTATTTGAGGGCAGGCATTAGTTGGTTAAAACTCAAATAGAGGCTGGGCGTGGTGGCTCACGCCCGTAATCCCAGCACGTTGGGAGGCTGAGGCGGGTGGATCACGAGGTCAAGAGATTGAGACCATTCTGGTCAACATGGTGAAACCCCGTCTCTACTAAAAATACAAAAATTAGCTGGGCATGGTGGGATGCACCTGTAGTCCCAGCCACTTGGGAGGCTGAGGCAGGAGAATTGCTTGAACCCAGGAGGCGGAGGCTGCGGTGAGCCGAGATCACACCATTGCAGTCCAGCCTGGGTAACAAGAGCGAAACTCCATCTGAGAAAAAAAAAAAACTCAAATAGATGTCTATAATCTTAGTGGCTTGAAGTATCAAATAACAGAGTTTGGGAACCACCACAGCAGCTAAAAGTGAGGAGAGAAGTCCAGGAAAGGAGATAACCAGAAAGGAGAGTTGCAAATTCTTCATATAAACTCTGCCCAAATCGCTGGCTGACCCCTAAACTATGCATGCGTAGCGCAGACCTTCAACAGCCTGCTAGGGATAAAGGTGTTAAACTAGATTTCACCTTCAAGGTAAACTGAGTTAGAAGTTACAGTCCAGGAAATTTAATTTTCAGCGAATTCAGCACTGTTCAGAAGAATATAACAGAATTCAGAGTCTAAAATTTCACTTACAACGTCTAGGGTAATCCAAAATTATAAAGAAAGAAAGAAAATAATTAGAGTAATGTGAAGAAACAGAATTATGTGATACATATTCCAGAGAAAATCAATCAGTGGAAACTGGCCAGATATTGGAATTAGCAGAAAAGGATTCTATCAAAACTCCCCTCGGAAACATAGGAAAAAAATACGTTCATAATGAATTAAAAAGTAGAAAATCCTCCAGCAGAGAAACAGTTACTGATGTTTTAAATGGAAATTTTAGAACTAAAATACAGTCTGACGTTTTTCAAAAGAAGACATATATGCATCTAACAAGCATATGAAAAAATGTTCAACATCTATATTTTCATGCTGCTGATAAAGACATACCAGAGACCGAGCAATTTACAAAAAAAAAAAAAAAAAAGAGGTTTAATGGACTTACAATTCCACATGGCTGGGGAGGCCTCACAATTATGGCAGAAGGTGAAAGGTACCTCTCACATGGCATCAGACAAGAGAAGAGAGCTTGCACATGGAAACTCATCTTTATAAAACCATCAGATCTCATGAAGCTTATTTGCTATCACAAGAACAGCAAGGGAGAGACCTGCCCCTATGATTCAATTACCTCCCTTCTGTTCCTCCCACAGTATCTGGGAATTCAAAACGAGATTTAGGTAAGGACAGAGCCAAACCATATCAACGTCATTAATCATTAGAAAAATGCAAATCAAACCACAATGAGATACCATCTCACACCAGTCAGAATGGCTATTACTAAAAAGTGTAAAAGAAAAAAAAACCACTCTGATAGCTGACAAGGTTGTGGAGGAAAGGGAGAATTTCTACACTGCTGGCGGTAATGTAGATTACTTCAGCCATTGTGGAAAGCAGTTGGTGATTTCTGAAAGATGTTAAAACAGGATTACCATTCAACACAGCAATCCTATTATTGGGTATATACCACAAGGAATATAAATCAGTTCACCATAAAGACATATGCATGTGTATGTTTATGACAGTACTATACACAATAGCGAAGACATGGAATCAACCTAAATGCCCATCAATGATAGACTGGATAAAGAAAATGTGGTACCTATATACTGTAAAATACTATGCAGCCATAAAAAATAATGAAATCGCATTTTTGGTTTGTTTGTTTGTTTGTTTTTTGAGATAGAGTTTCGCTCTTGTTACCCAGGCTGGATTGCAATGGCGCGATCTCAGCTCACCGCAACCACCGCCTCCTGGGTTCAGGAAATTCTCCTGCCTCAGCCTCCTGAGTAGCTGGGATTACATGCCCAGCTAATTTTTTGTATTTTTAGTAGAGACGGGGTTTCACCATGTTGACCAGGATGGTCTGGATCTCTTGACCTCGTGATCCACCCGCCTCGGCCTCCCAAAGTGCTGGAATTACAGGCTTGAGCCACCGCGCCCGGCCTGAGATAGTGTTCTTTGCAACATAGATGGAGCTGGAGGCCATTATCCTAAGTGAACTGAACACAGGAACAGAAAACCAAGTACCGCATATTCTCACTTCTAAGTGGGAGCTAAACATCAAATACATAGGGACACCAGGGAACAACAAACACTGGAGCCTATTTGAGGGCGGAGGGTGGGAGGTGGGGGAGGATCAAAAAACTATCTATCAAGTACTATGCTTATTACCTGAGAGATGAAATAATCTGTACGTCAACCTCCATGGCACAAAATTTATCTATATAACAAACCTGCAGATATACCCCTGAACCTAAAATGAAAGTTAATAAAATAAAAATATGTCTGAACGTTTTAGACAGAAGATTTTCTCAGGAATAGATGGAATGACAAATAAAACAATAGAAAGTCCAGAGCAGATCCATGAATGTGTGGAAACTTGATATAGAGTGAACTGACACTGAAGATCAGTGGGTAAAGAATAGACTGTTTGATGAAGTACATTAGATAAATGGAAACCCATTTTAAAAATGGAATGGGTCACTCCCTCATATCATATACAAAACCAACTCTAGAGAGATTAAAAGCTGAACTGTAAGAGACAAAACTTTAAAAAATTTTAGAGAATAATACAGTGGAAAATTTTTGTGACCTTTGAGCAGGTAAAGAATTCTTAAACAAGAAATAAGAAATACTAAACATAAAATTGTAAATTGATAATTTAAATTTACTTTTAAGTATTAAAGCGAAATGTAATAGAATGTGTACAGAATATGCTATCTTTATTATAATAAAGAAGAGAAAATAAGAGTGTATATACATGTATATACAATATTCATTTATTGTCAAAAAAGAAGTGAAAAAGAGGTAACCAAAAATAGATTAAAATATTTATATAGAGTAGTTGGGATCAAAGTAGAGACTGAAGAAACAGAGATTAGGACTTCTCTCAGTGTACACACACACACACACACACACATACACACACATATACAAACACAAACATACGTATATATATACATATACATTAACCAATAAAGCATATAAAATTATAGACATCTTTTTGAAAGTCAAGCAAAATTGATTTTTTTTGTTTCTTTGACTATATTCTCTGACTATATAACCTTAGTATTATATAGTACAAGAATAAAATGGATTGCAAGGAAAGTTGACTGTATTTACTAGTTTTGTTTTTAACAGGTATATGGTATTGTAGCTCAAAAACTATTTTGTGTGTATTGTAAGATAGAGGAAGTGAACAAATATTGCTTGTGGTTTTGTTTGAGAAGCAGCGTTTTCTCTATGGAAGAAGGCGATGCAAAACTGGAATGGGAGAAGATAAGAAATAATCACGTGGTAATGCATTTGAATTACAAGTATCACTAGGAACCCAGCCTTTTCTTTTATCTTTTTATCTTATTTATTTATTTTTAGAAAAGCAATTTCCTATCACTGTCTCCTGTAAAGAGCTAGAAGCAATGAAGCACCAGTAGCAATGAGCCCACCTAGAGCCCAGATACTGGAATCTAAATCTCATTTCCACCAAAACAAACCAGAACTCCTTGGAGAAATGGCTAAAACCAGTTCCAGGACACAGAATATACAAGCCTGAAACATCACATGGTGCCAGAAAGCAAGTGTGTGCTTAAAGACTAATGGCAACGTGTTGTTATCAGCAAGAGAGCTATTTTCCCAGTGATAAATTATATGGAGAGACAAAAGCAGAACTGTAACATGAGTAGGGAGGGGGCCCAGATGTCTGATCATTCACCCTCGATCTTCTCTTCCATCCCTGTTTAATAGCAGCCCCTATGAGTCATAGTTTGAGAACCACTGGTCTATTAAAAAGAGCCTGGGTTTAAACATCTGGAAACCTGAATTCTAGACCAAATTTGGCCCCAAACTAGCATATAGTCTTAGGTAAATATTTAGTTTCTCTGGGCCTTGTTTACTTATGTGTAAGGGAGGGCTAAAGCTACTAATTTACCTATTTCTCAGTTGTGAGGGTCAAGTAAGAGGATAATTGTAAAAATGCTTTGAAAGGTTAAACAGGATGACTTATACCAGTGCAATTTATCACACCCCATGGGGCCTTTCGACACATTCTTGTACACCATTTGGCGGCTGTCATTCTTAGCAACTGCCAAGCAGCGATGTTGCAATAAGGGATTTTCAATATATATCCCAGGAAGATGGAGGTTCCTTTCTAGCCTTCCTTTCATTACAAATTTACTAGTCATGCACTGTGGCAGGCATCTAACAGCACACAGACATAAGATTATAATCCCAAGGAGCTCACTGTCTAATAAATTAGCATAAATAAAATACTTGCAATGTTGTGTAAGTACAATGCTGGGAATATTCATGTTACATTTTCAAGCAGGAGACAATGCAATTAGCAGTACCAGGATTCAGGAGAGAGAAGAGTGGCAAGGAATACTACAATGGAATGAAGGTGCCATTACAGTAAATTCGCGGTCAAAAAATTATTGAGTACTAACTTGGCAGTAAAGATGAGAGATTGAAACATGAACTCACTTTCACTAATTCTTAAAATCCCACTAAAGCAGCAACCTGAATCTACCAATATAGCAAAAGGGTAATGTAATTTTCTTTTATTTGAGATGGAGTCTTGCTCTGTCACCTAGGCTGGAGTGCAGTGGCACGATCTCAGCTCACTGCAACCTCTGCCTTCTGGGTTCAAGTGATTCTCCTGCCTCAGCCTCCCTGAGTAGCTGGAATTACAGGCGCCCACCACCACACCTGGTTAATTTTTGTATTTTTAGTAGAGATAGAGTTTCACCATGTTGGCCAGGCTGGTCTCGAACTCCTGACCTCAAGTGATCCCCCTGCCTGCCTCAGCCTCCCAAACTGCTGGGCTTATAGGCGTGAGCCACTGTGCTGGGCTGGGTAATGTAACTTAATCAATGGGGTTTATGCCAGCAAGTCAAAATTGGTTAAGTGTTGGTTTAACACTTAACATTAATCAATGTAATTTGCTATATTAAGAGGTTAAACAAAAACCATATGATCAATTTGATAGATGCAATAAAAAAGCCATTTAATAAGATTTGAATTATTTTGTGATTAAAAAGGAAAAGCTTAGCAAAGTAGGAATTGAGAGGATCTTTTTCTGTCTGAAAAATAATAAAAATAAAAATTTAAACTTCACAAGCAAACAAATCTTAATGGGGAGACATAAAGTTTTCTCTTTGATATAAGGAACAAAAACAGGTGTTACTAGCCCACTTCTAGTCAACATTGCCTTAGGGGTCCTAGACAAAACAGTAAACAAGGTTAAAAAATACGACATATAAAAACTAAATGCAAAATATAAATGGCATTATTTGCAGGTGATATGATTATGTTTATAAAAATACAAAATAATTCAGAGATAAATTATTTGAGTAAATAATTCAGTTTAGAAGGCTACTAAATAAAAAATCAATTATAATTTATTTCTATATATAAGCAACATTTAGAAAATAAAATGGAATATTATACCATTTGTTGTAATATCTTTTTTTTTTTTTTTTTTGAGACAAAGTTTCACTCATTATCCAGGCTGGAGTGCAATGGCATGATCTCGGCTCACCGCAACCTCTGCCTCCTGGGTTCAGGCAATTCTCCTGCCTCAGCCTCCTCAGTAGCTGGGATTACAGCACACGCCACTATGCCCAGCTAATTTTTTTGTATTTTTAGCAGAGACGGGGTTTCACCATGTTGACCAGGATGGTCTCGATCTCTTCACCTCGTGATCCACCCACCTCGGCCTCCCAAAGTGCTGGGATTACAGGCTTGAGCCACCGCGCCCGGCCATATATTGTAATATCAAACATATTACATAACTAAAATTAACCATAATTTAAGGTTTATAAGATTTTGATGGAAAGAACCATAAATTTATAACAAGGAAAATTAAAGGAGACTTAAACAAATGTAGAGATTTATTGTACCTTGATTGGAAGACTCAATATTATAAATATAGCAATTCCCCACAAATTAATCTAGTTTCAATGTAGTTCAGTTACAATCTTGGGATTTGGGGGAGGAATATTGACAAGCCAATTCTAAAATATATAAAAATGCAAAGAGGCAAGGATAACCAAGACACAATTATTGTTGGAAGACTGGCTCTACTGCATACTAGGGTTTACTGAAGGCTATAGAACATAAAAGAATGAGGTACTTGTACAAGGATAAGCAAATAGACCAATAGAATAAAATATGTACACTCTAGAAACCAACCTACACACATAAAGATATTTGATTTATTACAGGGATAGTAGTACAGAGAGGTTAGAAATAAGTGGACCTTTCAATAAATAATTATAGAAGAGTTGAGCATTATTTTGGGGAAAAATGATACTGGAACCCTAACCATATAACAAAATCAACTCCAGTTAATTCACAGCCCTAAGCAGTAAAGGCAAAATATTCAATCCTTTCAGAACATCATATGGGAAAATATTTTTGTAACTTCCAAGTAAGGAAATTTTCTTAAACAAGACACCAAAAAGGATTAGTCATTAATAAAAGCATTATTAAACTTGACAGAATTAAAATTAAGTTCTGATTATGAACATACACCCCATTAAAAGAAACAATCACAGTGCAGGAGTAATAGTGTCCCCAGCATCTGGATTGCAATCGTTTCATACCATTTCTCCAGAAAGGGAACCAGAGCACCTTATAGAAATAGTCATTCCAAATCTAGAATAGGAAATGTACAGGATGAATCTGGGATATCTTGTCCCTCCTAAAAGCAAGAAAGTTATGAATGGCTACTAGAGTCATATTGAAAGAAGACCATTAAGAAAGGGCTCATACTGGCCAAAGACAGACAATTCAAGCATCAAAAAAGTAATGGTTCCAATGAATTGAAATACATCAACTAAATACAAATTCATGTGTTCATTAAGATAGTCCAAAAATAATACATTACGGAAGACTTTTAATAGTTTCTAGAATATTAAATATGTATTATAAAATAATAAATTAAAAAAGAGAATCAAGTATTTATACTGCTTTTTCCATAAGCTATATTTCAGGTTAATGAAATAGGGGACCAGAAAAATTTCTTCATAAATAAATCACAGCTAATAAATGCAAGAAGAATAACAGAATCAAAAAGTCAACAGCTTGCAACCGCTAATGAAATAATTTATGTTGGCAATTTGAGTGGTCCAAAAATATTAAGTAAAAGGTTGATGGAGAACGTTTTTAATGAATAGACCATATTGACACTATCTAAACTCATTGGTTAATCTTAACATCACTAAGAGTGGGATAACCAAGCATTGTGTGCCTCTGGACATGATGGAGAGGAATTTAACAGCATGACATCTATATACTAGCAACAAAGTATCAGAAATTGAAATCTGGAAGTGTTAACATTTATAAGATTAATAAAGATATGAAATACTTATGATGACCTTGGTAAGGTAAAGATTTCTTAGGTATGACACCAAAAGGACAACTCATAAAAGAACAAACTGGCAAATTGGACTTCATCAAAATGGAATCCTTTTGCTCTTTGAATAACATTGTTTTGTAAATGAAAGAATGAAAATGAAATGAAAGAACAAAAATTAAAAGGCAAGCCACAGACTGGGAGAAAATCTCTGCAAAGCCTACATCTGATAACAAACTTGAATCTGGAATATATAAAGAACTCTCAAAACTCTACAATAAGAGAACAAACATTCCAATTAAAAATTGGGCAAAAGGTCCGGGAGCAGTGGCTCACGCCTGTAATCCGTGAATTTTGGGAGGCCAAGGCAGGTAGATCACCTGAGGTCAGGAGTTCGAGGCAGCCTGGCCAACATGATGGAACCCTGTCTCTACTAAAAATACAAAAAAATTAGCTAGGCATTGTGGCAGATGCCTGCAATCCCAGCTACTCAGGAGGCTGAGGCAGGAGAATTGCTTGAATCGGGAGGCAGAAGTTACAGTGAGCCAAGATCATGCCACTGTACTCCAGCCTGGGAACAAGAGCAAAACTCCATCTCAAAAAAAAAAAAAAAACAATTGGGCAAAAGATTTAATTGAACACTTCACCAGAGAAGATATACAAATGGCACATGAAAAGCTCAACAGCATTAACCATTAGAGAAATGCATATTAAAACCACAATGAGGTATCACTACATACCTATCAGAACAGTAAAAATTTAAAAGACAGACCTTACCAAGTATTGGTGAGGATGTAGAAAAACTAGAATTTGTATTTACTGCTAGAGAAAATTTAAAATGGTAAGACCACTTTGGAAAAGATTTTGACAGTTTCTTAAGGAGTTAAACATATACATGTCATATATCCAGCTATTTAATTCCTACTAGGTATTTACTCAAGAAAAATGGAAATTTATGTCCTTTCAACTACTTATACCTGAATTTTTATAGCAGCTTTATATTTAATAGCCAAAATGTAAAACAACTCAAATGATCATCAAAAGGTCAATATATAAACAAATTATGGTATATCCATATAATGGAAAACTGATCCAGAATATTTATCCAAAACCAATGCAACTATTGAATGACACATGGGTGAATAATAAACTACTTATACCGAATGAAAGAAGTTTGGGTGAGAGTACACACTGTATGATTCCACTAACATAAAATTCTGGGAAATCCAAACTAATCTATAGAGACGCAAAAAAGATCAGTAGTTGCTCAAGGAGGAGAGTGGGGTAGGCAAGATATAGAGATCACAGAGGTCATAAGGAAGTGGTTGCCAGGATGAGAAAAAATATTCTGAAGGCTCATTTGTGTCCAGATAGAAGAGAACCATGCTTGACTCATGAAATGTAAATAGGTATAGGAGAATAAGTAGAGACAGGTCCTACATATCTCCCTTTAACACCTTCTGCTGGGTGAAATTATTAGGTCCACTTTTTAGTTTAATGAGGAGTCACTGAAGAACATACAAGTAAATTTTGATTAATAGTAAACATGAAGGTGGGTGCAGTAGGCAGAAAAATGATTACCCCCAAAAATGACCACATTCTAATCCCCAGAACCTGTGACTATATTACATTTCATGGCAAGAGAGAATTAAGGTTACAGATAGAATTGAGGTTATTAATCAGCTGAACTTAAAAGACAGAATCCAGGAATAGCCAGCTGGGCTCAATGTCATCACAGGGTGATTGGTGAAAGAGGACGTGGGAATCCGGGTAAAATGTGATGGCAAAAGCAGAGCTAGGGGGACACAGCGTGAGAAGGACTTGACTGGCTATCGCTGGCTTTGGAGATGGGAAGGGGCCACAAGCTAAAGAATGTAGGCAGCCTCTAGAAGCTAGAAAAAGCAAGAAAATAGACTGCCCTTGAGTTTCCAGAAAGGAGTGCAGCTGTGCCGACACCTTTTTATCCCAATGATGTAATTTCAGACTCTGACCTTCAGAACAATAAGATAATAAATTTGTGCTGTTTTAAGCCCTATATTAATTGTAATTGTTACTGCAACGAAAGGAAACTAATACAATAAGTCAGCATACAATTTGGGAGAAAGATCAGAACAGGTGACAATCCTGGGCTGAGTAAGGGCAGACCAAGGTAGGACTCCAGAGTGAACTCTGGGCCTCTAGAGGACAACAGGAAAGTATTGAGCCCTGGAAAATAGGCTTAATAGACCCTTGAAGAGGAAAACGGTCCTGAAAGAAGGTAGGCAGTGACCATCTTGACTAATTTCATTGTATTCCTAAATGCAAACCCTGTATTCCTCCCCTTTTCCACTTTGTTATTCACTTCTGTGCAGTATTCTTTGCCACCCTTCTCTCTCCTGAATCCTGGTACTGCTAATTGCATTGTCTACTGGTTGAAATATAGCATGAACATTCTCAGCATTGTATTTATACTACATTGCAAGTATTTATGTTAATTTTCCTTTATTAAACAGTGAGCTCCTTGGGATTATAATCTTATGTCTTTCTGCTGTGTTAGATGCCTGCCACAATATATGACTAGCAAATTTTAGGATGAAGCCTGGAAAGGAACCGCCATCTTCCCTGGGTACCCCAGAGAAAGACATATTTTCCTTCCGTAATTTGGCAGAAAGATTCCTGAGAGACAGGTGGAGACTTGCTGGGCAGCCAAGGGAATTAGTAATTTTGTTGTTTTCATCAGATATTCTCATTTTCCTAGCATAAACCTTGCCAGTATCTTACCTGAATCATATGGTATAACCTTCCCAACCAGTGCCTGAGCTGCAAATCTGAAACATTTTTGAGGTTTGACTACAACTTATTCCTGTAATCCTTGAACAATCACCATTCCCACTCAAACCAATTCAAGTTTTATTTGTGTAAAAACTCTTAGCCAGAGTTCTTTAACTCTCAGTTATATGATTGATTACCTTAAACCACACTAGCAATTGGATAAGGTATCAAAAACAGAAAAATCTGCTTACACAGTCTTTGGATCTGAAAACCAAATGGAAACATTAATTTCTTAAAGCTGAAAGCAGTTACTGGATAAAACTCCTGAGGAACCTTGAACAACCTATTGAACCAAAACAACATCCTGTCCCACAAATGCTTTCAATTCATGTTGTGAAATAAAACAGACATCGTGTTTTATCCACAGAACATAAAACATAGTATTGGGCTTCCAGTGCTATGAAATAGATACACAATTTCAGAAAGTAGGATGAATAAGTCTCCAGTTCTGTTGAATAATAATTATGGCTTAATGTTTATTTTTTTCACATTGAACCTATTGCCAGATAATTATTTCAAAATGAATCTCTTTCCCAATCCTCTGGAAAAGAATGCTTGGTATGTTTTGATTGGTCAGTGTGCCATCATGCATTTTATGAGCTCTTTGCTTAGTCTGATGTTAATGTATTCTTTCCAGGCAAGGGGGAAAGCCCATGCCCCGCGGTGATAGCAGTGGCACCTGAATTGTTCAACTCATAAGAAGGCAACCCTGTCCTCTTTTTTGGTTATATTCCCTCACAATGCCTTCAATAGCACCATTCACTTCTCCATCATCACTCTCTTTGCACACATTCATTGTCTAATAATCTATACAAGGTCTGTCTTCCCTGTTATATTGTAAGCTCCAAGAAAGTAAGGAACATGTTGGTCATATTCCATTCCCTATTTCTAGTGCCTAATACTGTGCTTGGTATATGGTAAGTACAATTTTAATATATTGTGAGTTAATGAATGAATGAACAGGCACTCTTCCCTATGGAGTAGGCAGTTTAATCCTAAGAAAACCAGGTGCTTTCGAAATAACTCTTTCTAAACAAATACAGGTGACACGGACATTTTCTTAATATACAACTCTGTAAGGAAACATTTCTTCATTTGTTCCACCACACTATAAAAACCTTCTTATCTGGCAATCTCTTCAACATGTATACATTTAACGTATATTTAGTATTTTTCTTTTCTAACTTTTAATTGTGCTTGTATCTTATCAAATCATATTATTTGTTTTTACTTTGTATGCTCCTAGACTTCCTCTCTGCCTGCTCTGATTTTTGGATGCTGCAGGTGAAGCACCTTACCTGTCCCAGCTTTACATTCAGGCATTAAATGCTGGCAGTAAGCTCATACCAGCCCTTGGATAGGGCAGAGATGAGATACTGTTTGACTTTAACAGAGAAATGAGATCCTAGTGAAGACACTCTCGGGCACCAGATATGAACTAGCATGGAAATGGCCAAATTCGACCTTCAAATTCTGCTCTCTTTTGGATTTCTTCTTCACATCAGATAACCATCAAAAAGAAAGTAAACTTTCAAGGGAATGATTTGTTGGATTATGGTCTCAGATTTCAAGAAATAGGGCTTCTAGGGAAAAACATCAGCATGTGTGATTTCATGAGAGGAGGGGAAAAGGTGGGTCTAAGGCAGAACACCACCTCTGCTCAAAGATGTTACTCATCTTATATCACATTTCAATTCTTCCCTCATCCTTCCTCCAGTCTTCAGAAATGTGAATTTTGGTCACTGTTGGCCTTGCCTCTTATTGCAAAGAAAGTCTTGTCATTTAGTGACTGGGAAACAGCCTGTTGTCTGAATTGTATTTAAAATTATTGTGCAACTGGGACCATAAACATGAATGTATAAAGGTTCACAGTCTTCCCTCTCTGTGACTGCTAGCTTGTCTCCAGGACTTCTGTGAAGCTAACCAGGAAAGTGAGTAGAAGGATCTTGGAATTGGAAGATAAGATACAGACTAGGATTTTTTTTTTTCAATTTTATAAAGAAACAAATTTATTTATTTTTGTGTTTTGTTGGGAGAGAGGGAGGAAAGAAACCAGAACCCTGAATGCAATGCAAGGATGAGAAAGAGATTTGGTGAGTTGAGCAAGTCTTTGAAAAGAACTTCAGAATGGTGGGAAATAGAAAGAAAGATGTAGAAATAATTGTTAGGACGTCTCCTAGATATTCTTTTGACATTCTTCAAGAGTCCTTGGTAAATATTTGAATTACTTTCTGATTAGTCTTGGTGTTCAAAGTTGTGTTTATTTGAATGTCACATAAACTGGACCATATGGGTCAACAGGTTTAAATTGACTTCTTTTATCCATATAGAGAGAAATCAATATTACAGGTAGGAGGAACCCAACTAATCAGAATTTTTTCTTAGCTAATTTAACTTTCATTTTCCCTGAGAACTCTTAAGAGAAATAAATAAATGAAAGGCAATTATTTCTTACAAGAAATTCTGTTAGAACAAACACATACGCAACCGTTACAGAATAGATACACGCTTCAACCTTCAATACTTTCTATAAACACAACTCTAATCAGTAACATGAACATTCCACTGAAATTTAAAATGATGGCCTGAAATACTTTTTGAGTCGTGATTTTTGTACATACTAAAGAAAGATAGCCAAAAGTGATTTTTGGCATAAGACCCAATCCCTCTGGCCTGAGGTATTGTAATGAAAGGTAGTTTGTCGCATACCTGTCTGGCTACCTAAACCCACTTCCCGCTTGCCCCAAGAACACTGTGCTGGCAGTGAGCCACACTTTTCTTTCTAAACAGGAGAAATAGGTTAAAGACACAGCATGCAATTCTGAAGGGACCCTGGATCAGTCACTTAAGGACACGTTTGGAAAAGAAAATCTCACTTTGATGCACCAATCATTTTTTACTGTTCCTTTTCTTTAAAAGATGGGACTTTATGAGCAATACCTTAAGGAGAAGCACACTAAGATTTCTCTCTACTCTGAGGAAACTCTAAAACATTGAAGGGCAAAATAACTAGATTTTTCTTTCCCTTTGGAAACTTTTTCTCAAAATGACCCATTCCTACCAGGCCTTTGGGACTCCTCAGGTATGTTTATACTTCTCTATTAAGACAAAGGGGCAGGCCCTCACACCCACATAGCATTGATAGACATTAATGTTGTGGCCAGCTTTTTTTGTTTGGGCTTTTGTTTTTGTTTTATCTCCTTTAACTTCTGTTAAGAAGAAAACCCTGAATTCCAGCTTCCATCAATTGGCTGTCATCCCAGGCAACACAATTGGCAAAGCCCTGAGTCCTAAGACCTCCCCAAAACAGAGATGCCGGGGACTGGAAACAGGTACCACTGATTATTTTAGCAGTGGAGGCCTTTTGTTGTCATTTGCCACTGTTACTTACACAGTCGTGACTTTCAAGTTTCTCATTTAATCTTGTTTCCACTGAAGTTTTTATCCTGATTCTTTCCTCCTCTTCCCAGGCCCTGGCTTGTGACATCTCTGCTAGGATTGATATCAACACCATGGTTGTGTTTATGTCTCCCCCTGCATGCCAGGCTCACTGATGTGGTGAGTGGAGCTCTGGGAAGCCGAGCTGAGGAAGCTGAGTCATCAGTCACCATCTCTTGATTCCCTGGTTCTGACCAAAATGACAGAGGCTCCTCTCACTAAAGTGTACTGGGAGACCACAGCAAAAAAAAGGCAAGGGACTTCTCCATTTGACTCTAACCACTGTAAAAAAGATCACATTTTCGTCATAGCAGTAGGGAGATGTTAGTGTGGAAATCTCAATGCAGCTTCCATTCCATTTTGGTTTTCAGGCCACAGCTTAAATGACCCTTCCTAAATGGGAAACCACTTTGAAAATCTACTAAAGCTTTATATAGGCATAATCTGTGATCCAGCATTTTCTCTTCTGAATATATATATGCATATATACAATATATTTATATCATATATTCATATAGAATACACATAATATATGTATAATAGAAATCCATTCATATGTTCACCAAAAGACATGTACAAGAATGTTCATAGCAGTACTGTTTGTTTATTTATTTATTTATAGAGACAGGGTCTTGCTCTGCTGCCCATGCTGGAGTGCAGTGGCACAGTCATAGCTTACTGCAACTCAAACTCCTGGGCTCAAGCAATCCTCCTGCTTCAGTTTTCTGAGTAGCTAGGATACAGCTGTGCATGACCACACCTGGCTAATTTTTTTAATTTTTTTGTAGAGATGGAGTCTCCCTATGTTGCCCAGGCTGGTCTCAAACTCCTGGCCTCAAGTGAACCACCTGCCTTCACCTCCCAAAGTGCTGAGATTACAGGCATGAGCCACCCTGCCCTGCCATAGCAGGACTATTTATATTAACAAAAAACCAGAAACGACCTGAGTGTCCATCAACAATATAATGATATATAAATTGCAGAATATTCACATGATAAAATACTATATAGTAATGAGAATGAAAGAACTATAACTACACACAACAATATGGATGAATACCACATGGTATTGAGCAAAAGAAAGCAAATGGAAAAAAAAAATACTGTGTGGTTTAATTTACATAAAGTTAAAAACTAAACAAAATTAATCTATGCTATTAGAAGTCAGGATAGAGATTGTTCTTGGGGGATAGGAGTGGAGCCTGGTGAGGGGTCTTCTGTCCTTCTAGTAACTTTCCATTTCTTATCTAGGCACTGCTTACCCTGATGTTTTCAGGTTGTGAACAAGTTATGCACTTTTCACTTTTTATGTTATATTTTAATTAAAAACTTTTTTAAAAGTCATCTTCTCATATGGGCTACAAGATGGATGAACTTTGAAGACATTATCCTGAGTAATATAAGCCAGAAACAAAAGGATAAATGTTATGTGATTTCACTTACAAGGTTCTTAGAGTAGTCAAATTCATAGAGAAAGTAGAGCAGTGGGTGCCAGGGGATGGGGGGATGGGATAGTGGATGATTTTTGTTTAATGGGTTCAGAGTTTCAGTTTATGATTGTGTATAAGTTCTGGAGGTAGATAGGGATGACAGTTGCACAACAGTGAGATTGTACTTAATGCCACTGAACTGTACCTTTCAAATGATTAAACCAGTCAATTTTATATTATGTGTATTTCACTGTAATTTAAAAAGTCATATCATTGCAGACTTTCTTGATCACCTCACATAAATAGTACTTAACATAACAGGTTCTCAATAAATGTCGAATAAACCAACACATTTTCCAGGAGATCTGAGGCAAGTTATGAAACACTTCTGTAAATCTTTTATTTAGTTATTTATTCATTCATTATAAAAATCTTTATTCAGCATTTATGCATAAATTGTGGGGGAATTCAAAAGTGAAATGAGACAGCACGTTTTTTTCAGAAATGAAACTAGCTCTTGCAAGTAGAAATGCATTCCCAGCCTTTGGTTAGTTCTCGGCTAGAGCTGGGTCAAAACAGCACATAGATTTCAACTCAGTGTGACAGACCAAATTGTTTAGTATTAGCTGCTTCCAGAGTTTGTTGAAAAGGATTCTGAGGTCCATCAGGGCTCAGCAGTAAAATAAATATCATTTAAAAAGAGTTAGCTTTGTGAACTTAGACAAGTTAAAAAAAATTAATAATGTTTACATGAACCCTTGAAAGAGGCACGATGGCATGGGTATTGTGGATTTTGCTATCCATCCTTAGGCTTGTCTCTCACCAAAGGTGTTGCAGATGTGAAGCAGAAATCAGACTGAACCTGAACTAATAGATGACTTCCAGGTCTTTTTCAACCTGAGAGTCTTTGAGAATAAAAATGAGTGCCAGTGCTTAATGGTCCTCATGGAGCTAAAAAATAAGCTTCTTTAGTTTCTTTTCTATAAAATGAGAGGAATTATTACTGCTATTTTATTGCATAGGTTCACAGACATATTAAGGAGGTGGAATCCCTAAGATAGAGTCTGTAAGTGAACACACAGTTGGATATCTTTTGAATTTTGATGACAGCAAAATGAATGAATATCAGATAATAAAATTATTATTACAACTGACATTTTTGAGAATCTATGTAATATGTTAAGTATCTAAGGTACCTTGTAGCCTCATGCTTTTGATTTTATTTTATTTTATTGATACAGAATCTTGCTCTGTCACCCAGGCGGGAGTGCACAATCTTGGCTCACTGCAACCTTAACCTCCTGGGTTCAAGCGATTCTCCTGACTCAGCTTCCCAAGTAGCTGGGACTACAGGCACCCACCACCACTCCTGGCTAATGTTTGTATTTTTAGTAGAGATGGAGTTTCACCATATTGGTCAGGCTGGTCTTGAGCTCCCGAACCTCCCAAAGTGAGCCCCCCACCTCAACCTCCCAAAGTTCTGGGATTATAGGCGTGAGCCACCATGCCTGGCCATAGCATCATATTTTAACAACAAACTGATACAGTAGGAATTCTTATAGTTTACAGAAAAGAACAGTAACTCATAGAAAAGCTTAAAAACTTGCCCTAACTCACACTGTTAATAAATAATTGATCTGGGATTTAACCCACATCTTTTCACACATCAAGGAGACACTGTAGAGACTTGGTACTGCTTCTCAGACATTGCAATCTCA
This sequence comes from Callithrix jacchus, assembly GCF_049354715.1. Classification (NCBI taxonomy): domain Eukaryota; kingdom Metazoa; phylum Chordata; class Mammalia; order Primates; family Cebidae; genus Callithrix; species Callithrix jacchus. Next base: position 72,080,762 of record NC_133513.1, read on the forward strand.
CAAAAGGGCAAGGTCAGACTTGCTGTTAAAGGCAAATGTCCAAAGTACCTGTTCCTTTGTCAGATGTTGATGTTCTTGTCCTCTCTCCCAGCTCCTATCCCACAGGCAATCAGGGCCCTCACACTGTCCACCATCCTTGTCCTTCCCACCCAGGGCTTTGTGCCTAGAGAGCTGCTCTTAAGCCCTTCTCTGAGATCTTCTGAATAACCCTACTCCATCATCAATCAGAGCAGCTGTGCTTTTTTTTTCTATACCTGTTAGGCTTCTGTTAAGTTGAACCATGGAAAACTGCTGATATTCAAGCATATTACATACAAAAATATCAATTTCATATAATTCAATATAATACATAAACTTCCTTGTAAATAGAAAGTCTGTGGCTAAATAATTTGAAAGTCATTGCCCTAGGCCTTTAATGAGCTTGCTGTTTTGCTTGGCCTAGTAAAATTAAACTCTATTCCTTCTCAGACATAACTTGTTAGAGAATAAATGGGTACAAGCCTTTTCCAGGGCAATTTGTCAAAACATATTTCTTAAAGCTTTCCATTTTGACATCCAATAAAGCAGCAAATTTACTTCCAGGGATTTATTACAAGGAAATGGTTAAAGAAATGAAAAATATTTAGCCACCAGGATGTTCACATATTTGTATTAATAGTGGAAAAATGTAAAACATACCCATCCCCACACATATACAACTAAATGTTCAATATCAAGAGTTTGGTTAACTCATGGTATTTTTATATAATGCAACACTACACATTCATGAAAAATTATATATAACCAATAAAAAAAGAATTTGGTAGAACAAAAAAATGTAAATTTAATATTGAATGAAATAATCAATAGCTTTCCTATCCACAAATGTATCCAGTTGGAATGTATCATGAAAGAGAAGATCCCATTTAAAAAGACAACAGGCCAGATGCAGTAGTTCACACCTGTAATCTTAGCACTTCGGTATCATTAAGTCCAGGAGTTCAAGACCAGCCTGGGCAACAGAGCAAGACCCTATCTCTATAAAAAAAAAAAAAAAAAATTAGCCAAGTGTAGCACACACCTTTAGTCCCAGCTGCCTGGAAGTCTAAGGCAGAAGGATTGTTTGAACCTAGGAGATCAAGACTGCAGTGAGCTATGTTCATGCCACTGCACTCCAGCTTGGGCAACTGAGCAAGACCCTGTCTCAAAACAAAACACCAACAACCAAAAAACTATAAAATACCTAGGGAAAAAAGTGGAACAAGAAACACATAAAACCTATGTGAGGAAAACTTCAAAACATTTCAGAAAGACACGAAGTTAATAATTCAGTATCTAGAATATACTGAATTATTAGAACACATACTATATTCCTGGATAAGAAAATTAATCATCATAAAGATGTTAGTTCTCCCAAAATTAACCTATTTATTTATTTATTGTGATTCCAACAAAAATGCTAACAAGATTTTTCATAAAGAAGACAAGATTATTCTGAAGTCACATGGATATACCAAAATGAACTCAAGATGGATTAAAGACTTAAACATAAGACCCAAACCTATAAAAATACTAGAAGAAAACCCAGGGAAAATTCTTCTAGATATAGGTCTAGGGAAGAATTTATGACTAAGACTTCAAAAGCACAGGCAATAAAAACAAGCAAATGGGACTTAACTACATGAAAACACTTCTGAACAGCAAAAGAAGTAATCAACAGAATGAACAAATAACCTGCAGAATGAGAGAAATATGTGCAACTAGCCTATAGGCAACAAATATCTAGAATATACAAGAAACTCAAACAACTCAACAGAAAAATAAAACCCAAATACTATCATTAAAAAGTGGACAAAGGGCATAGACATTTTTTCAAAAGAAGACATACAAATGGCCAACAGGTACATGAAAAAACGTTTGACATCACTTATCATCAGAGAAATGCAAATTAAAACCACAAAGAGATATCATCTTACCCCAATCAGAAGCTATTATTAAAAAGATTTTGGGGAAGATGTGGAAAAAAGGGAATGCTTATACACTGTATAGAAAACAGTAGGGAAGTTTCTCAAAGAACTAAAAATAGAACTACCATTGGATCCAGCAATCCCATTACTGAGTATCTGGCCAAAGGAAAAGAAATCAATATATCAAAAAGATACCTGCACTTTTCAACTACTCACAATAGTAAAGATATGGAAGCAACCTAAGGGTCCATTAACAGTTGATTGGATAAAGAAAATGTGCTATATATACACATAATGGAGTACTATTCAGCCATAAAAATATGAAATCATGTATTCTGCAAGAATGTGGATGGAACAGTAGGTCATTATAATAAATAAAACAAGCCAGACAGAAATATAAATATTGTATATCCTCACTTCTAAATGGGTGCCAGAAAAGGTATATGTATGTAAAGAGGGTAATGATAGACAATAGAGACTCAAAAGAGTCAAATGGTGGAAGGGGTGGATAATTAGAAATCACTTAATGGGTACAAAGTCATTATTTGGGTGATGGATAGCCTAAAAGCCCTGACTTCACCATTACACATGTAATAAAACTGTACTTACATACCATAAATGTATACAATTAAAAAAATAAAGTGATATAGGCAAAAGGACAGGCAAGAACAGCCAAGAGGCAAGAAAGACAAATGCAATGGTGGGGAGGGGAGCATAGCCATATCAGATATAAAATCAGATTGTAGTTTCTATAATTAAATTAGCATAATAATAGTGCATGATTGGACAAACAGACCAACAGGACAATTTTAAATCTTTAAAATAGGCCCAAACACATACATACATTTAATATGTACTATAGGTGGCATCTCAAATCACTAAGTTTGTGAGGTGAGGGTAGGAACAATGAACTTTTTAATACATGATATTGGGACAAATGGACAACTATCTGAAGAAAAGATAAACCTGGATCCATACCTCATACCATGTATCAGTATAAACTCCAATTCAGATAACTACATGCCAAAAAAAGTAAACCATACAAATACTAGAAGAAAATATAGGTAAATTCTTTTATAACCCAGGAATAGGAAGGCCTTTCAATTCATGACTCAAAATCTGGAAACAATAAAAACTTGATGATTGATGATATGGTTTGGCTGTGTCCCCACCCAGAGTTGTATCTCCCAGAATTCCCACATGTTATGGGAGGGACTCAGTGGGAGGTAACTGAATCATTGGGCCTGTCTTTCCTGTGCTATTATCATGATAGTGAATAAGTCTCACAAGATCTGATAGGTTTATCTGCAGTTTCTGCTTTTGCTTCTTCCTTATTTTCTCTTGCCACTCTGCCACGTAAGAAGTGCCTTTTGCCTCCTGCCATGATTCTGAGCCCAATTAAACCTCTTTTTTTGTCCCAGTCTCAGGAATGTCTTTATCAGCAGCAAGAAAACAGACTGATACAGTAAATTGGTACCAGTAGAGTGGGGCCCTGCTGAAAATACACCAAAAAATGTGGAAGCAATTTTGGAACTGGATAACAGGCAGAGGCTGGAACAGTTTGGAGGGTTCAAAAGAAGATAGGAAAATGTGGGCAAGTTTGGAACACCCTAGAGACTTGTTATATGGCTTTAACCAAAATGCTGATGATATGAACAATAAGGTCCAGGCTGACGTGGTCTCAGATGGACATGAGGAACTTATTGGAAACTGGAGCAAAGGTGACTCTTGTTATGTTTTAGCAAAGAGACTGGCAGCATTTTGGACCTCCCCTAAATGGCAGCATTTGCACTTCCCTCAAAGATTTGTGGAACTTTGAACTTGAGAGAGATAATTTAGGGTATCTGGCAGAAGAAATTTCTAAGCAGCAAAGCATTCAAGATGTGACTTGGGTACTCTTAAAGGCATTCAGTTTTAAAAGGGAAACAGAGCATACAAGTTTAGAAAATTTGCAGCCTGCCCATATGATAGAAAAGAAAAACCCATTTTCTGGAAAGAAATTCAAGCCAGCTGCAGAAATTTCCATAAGTAGCAAGAAGCCTAATGTTAATCCCCAAAACCATGGGGAAAATGTCTCCAGGCCATGTCAGAGACCTTCACAGTAGCCCCTCCCATCACAGACCCAGAGGCCCAAGAGGAAAAAGTGGTTTTGTGGGCCAGGCCCAGTGTCCCTGTGCTGTGTGCAGCCTAGGGACTTGGTGCCCTGTGTCCCAGCCACTCCAGCAGTGGTTGAAAGGGACCAACACGCAGCTTGGGCTGTGGCTTCAGAGGGTGGAAGCCCCAGGCCTTGGCAGTTTCCACATGGTAGAAACCATTGGGTGCACAGAAGTCAAGAATTGAGGTTTGGAAACCTCTGCCTAAATTTCAGAGGATTTATGGAAATGCCTGGATGCCCAGGCAAAAGTTTGTTGCAGGGATGGGGCCCTCATGGAGAAACTCTGCTAGGGCAGTGGGGAAGGGAAATGTGGGGTCGGAGCCCCCACACAGAGGCCCTACTGGGCCACTGTTCTCCAGACCCCAGAATGGTAGATCTACCAACAGCATGCACCATGCACCTGGAAAAGCCTCAGACACTCAACACCAACCTGTGTAAGCTGCTGGGAGGGAGGCTATACCCTGTAAAGCCACAGGGGCAGAGCTGCCCAAGATCATGGGAACCCACCTCTTGCAACAGCATGACCTGGAGTCAAAGGAGATCACTTTGGAGCTTTAAAATCCGACTGACCTGCTAGATTTTGGCCTTGCATGGGCCCTGTAATGTTTTTGTTTTCGCCAATTTCTCCCATTTGCAATGGCTGTGTTTACCCAATATCTGTACCCTCATTGTATCTAGGAAGTAAGTAGCTTGCTTTTGATTTTACAGGTTCATAGGAGGAAGGGACTTGCCTTGTCTCAGATGAGACTTTGGACTGTGGACTTTTGGGTTTATGCTGAAATGAGTCAAGATTTGGGGGGACTGTTGAAGGCATGATTGGTTTTGAAATGTGAGGATAAGATTTGGAGGGGCCAGGGGTAGAATGATACAGTTTGGCTGTTTCCCCACCCAAATCTCAACTTGAATTGTATCTCCCAGAAATCCCACGTGTTGTGGGAGGGACCTGGGGAAGGTGGGTAATTAAATCATGGGGTCAGTCTTTTCCATGTTATTTTCATGATAGTGAATAAGGCTCACAAGATCTGATGGGTTTATCAGGGGTTTCCAATTTTGCTTCTTCCTCATTTTCTCTTGGCACCATCATGTAAGAAGTGTCTTTTACCTCCAGTCATGATTTTGAGGCCTCTCAGCCATGTGGAACTCTAAGTCCAATTAAACCTCTTTTTCATCCCAGTCTTGGGTATGTCTTTATCAGCAGTGTGAAAATGGACTAATACACTTGAGAAATTTTTTAACATAAAAATAATTTTTTTTTGAGACAGAGTTTTGCTCTGTCACTCAGACTGGAGTGCAGTGGTGCAATAATGGCTCACTCCAGCCTCAGACTCCTGGGCAAGCAATCCTGCCACCTAGGCCTCTTGAGTAATTTGGACTACAGGTGCATACCACCACACTTGGCTAATTTTTTCCTCCCTCCTTCCCTCCCTCCCTCCCTTCCTTCTTTCCTTCCTTTCTTCCTGTTCTCTTTCTCACAATGTTGCCCAGGCTGGTTATGAACTCCTGGCCTCAGGTGATTCTCCCACCTCAGCCTCTCAAAAGAGGTTATAGTTAAAAAAAATACATTTGTATCACAACAATCACCTAAGTAAAGCGAAAGTACAGATGCTTAATTAGCAGAAAAATATTGGCAACTTAGAGTACAGAGGGCTTACCTAATGAACATATAAGGAGTCCTTAAAAGGAGAGGGGAAAAAAAAGTGTAATAGAAAAATGGGCAAAATACAATAATAGGCAGTTTATAGAAAAAGACATTAAATGATCCTTAAACATATGAACTGATGGTTAATCTTCCTTGTAACAAGAGAAGCGCAAATAAAATCACAATGCAATTAGCATTCCTGACCTATCAGACTAGTAAAAAATCTAAGGTTGAGAATAAAGTATTAGTGGGGCTGTGGAGAAACAGGTAATTCTGTACACTACTGGAGAGAGTACAAAATAGTGCTTGGTCCCTATGAAGAGTAATCTGGCAATATCTAAATAATTGTATTTACTCTTCGATCCAGCAACTCCACTGCTAATAAAGTATTTGGACGATATATCTCCACCAACATGAAACAGCATGCATCCAGGGGTTTTCACTGTGGCCTTATTCAGAGTCACAAAATATTGGAAACAATACAAACGTGCATCAATGGGAGATTTGGTGAATAAACCACAATAACAACTACACAGTGGACTGTAAAGCCGTTTTTGAAAGAATGAGGAAGATGTCTATGTACTAATACAACGTAATCTCCATGATACCTTAAACAAACAAAAAAAAAGCTCTTCCTTTTTCGTACGTACTTTGTTGTCTTTTTAAGAGATCTTTGCCTCCTCTGATACTCCAAGGTATCAGAAACTTTTTGTTTTCCCCTAAAGCTTTATTGTCTTACCATTCACATTTAGATCAACAATCTAGCTGGATTTATTTTTTGAGTATAGTGTGAGGAAGGATTTTTTTAGTATAATGTGAGAAAGGATTAAGAACAAGATATATTTTTTCCATATGGATATCCAGTTGACCAGCATCTTGTTTGTTTGTTTGTTTGGTTTTTTTTTTTGAGAGTAAGCCTCACTCTATTGCCCAGGCTGGAGTGCAATGGTGCAATCTTGGCTCACTGCAACCTCTGCCTCCCAGGTTCAAGTGATTCTCCTGCCTCAGCCTCCCAAGTATCTCAGATTACAGGTGCCCACCATCATGCCCAGCAAATTTTTGTATTTTTAGTAGAGATGGAGTTTCACCATGTTGGTCAGGCTGATCTTGAACTCCTAACCTCAGGTGATCCACCTGCCTCGGCCTCCCAAAGTGCTGAGATTACAGGCATGAGCCACTGCCCCCAGCCCAACACCATTTTTATTTATTTATTTATTCGTTCATTCATTCATTTATTCATTTATTTTTTAGAGACAAGGTTTCACTCTGTTTCCCAGGCTGGAGTGCAGTGGCATAATCATAGCTCACCGCAACTTCATGTAGCTGGTACTACAGGTGTGTGCAACCATATCCATCTAATTTTTAAACACTCTTTGGTAGAGGTAGGGGCCTCACTTTATTCCCTGGGCTGATCTCAAACTCCTGGCCTCATATGATACTTGCATCTTGGCTGCCCACAGTGCTGGGGTTACAGCTGTGGGCCATTGCACTTGCCCAACATCATTTATTAACACGATCATCTATTACCACTCACTGCACAGCAGTGTCATTTTTGTCCTAAGTCAGGTGACTAGTATGTGTAGATTTGTTTCTGTCTTTGCACCAATTGCACTCTTAAGTTGTATTTCTACAAGATCAACATAAATAAAATTAATTAATTGGGTATCTCTGTTACTGCATCACAGTAGAAGATAGCTGCATGGGATTTTGATCAGATTTGGAGGGTCTGGCTATGGAACGCCTGATTCACAGTCATAGAATCCTAGACAATAGAGCATCTGAACAGGGAGCCCCCTGAAGGTATGGTAGAGAAGGAGGTATGAGGAGACTTACTGGTCATATCACATACTGCCCCATCCAGAAGCTGCCAACCTGTTAGAGTAATGAAATGACTTGCTGAAAAGCACAGCTGAAACACTGACTCATAGGCAATACTCTGCAAAAGGCACAGGTGAAACACTAATTCATAGGCATCCAACAGGACACAGTACACATACTGAATCAGATACCTCCATATGGTGCTGGGTCTCCAGCAGGAACCAAGGTACAGAAGCAGAAGTGGCCCTACTTAACATCATTTGCAATGACCCACTAAAGGACTTTTCTTTCTGTCCCCAGAACTCTGGGCTCTGCAGGATTAGAGGTCCTGATTCCAAAAGGGGACACACCCTTGCCAAGAGACACAGCAAGGCTTCCATTAAACTAGCAGCCTCAGCTGCCCTCTGGGCACTTTGACTCTTTATATTCAGGACCAGCAGACAAAAACAGGAGTCATTTCCCTGAAAGGTGTCACTGGCCCTGACCAGCAGAAAAAGGTGAGGCTTACACCTGTTTCTTTCTTTCTTTTTTTTTTTTTTTTTTTTTTTTTGAGACGGAGTTTCGCTCTTGTTACCCAGGCTGGAGTGCAATGGCGCAATCTCGGCTCACCACAACCTTCGCCTCCTGGGATCAGGCAATTCTCCTGCCTCAGCCTCCCGAGTAGCTGGGATTACAGGCACGCGCCACCATGCCCAGCTAAGTTTTTGTATTTTTAGTAGAGACGGGGTTTCACCATGTTGACCAGGATGGTCTCGATCTGTTGACCTCGTGATCCACCTGCCTCGGCCTCCCAAAGTGCTGGGATTACAGGCGGGAGCCACCACGCCTGGCCACACCTGTTTCTTACACAATTGAGAGGAATATGTACAGAACTCAGGTGATCTGCAGGGGTACTTCCTGTTACTCCCTTATCCGGAATGGACAAGTGCAGCCATCCTGACCTGAAAAGAGTGTGATTATCAAGAGTTCAGACCCGTGAGGAATGGGAGTTTGAGTCAAATCAGTAGGTAAGCCACGGAAGTAGTAGCTGAGGAAGCAGGGAATTTAGAATGCACATTGGGTGGGGAAAGTGGGAATACTGAACGCCAACTGGAGCTTCCATACTCCCTCTTCTCAGTTTCCCCTTAGTAAGAGAGGCTCACTGGGACCCCCAAAGCAGCTGCTCTGCAAACGTATATGGTGACACGAAACCACACAGCACAAGGGTGGATTGTGGCAACCATGGAGGTTTACCGCTCAGAACTCCCTTGAAGAAAGAACTTGCTGGCAGCTTCAGCTGTTAATGCATTCAGGATCTGCCTTCACTTTTAAGCCGAATCTGCATTCTTCCAAGGTAACCCCCTGCCAGTGACTGAGCACAGCAAGGACACTAAGGCCTGGCCATTTCTGTGGGCTTCTTTAATGAGCAATCTTTGCTCTGGAGCTCCCTGCTGGGTTGGCTGAGATTTTGTCAGATCTGCATCGTGGTCTGAGGCTCCCACATCTGGAACCTTAACTGTAAGAAATTCAGGAAATGGAATTTTTGGCTTTCCAACCTGTGTAGTACAGGAATGCATCCAAGGAGGAAGAAGAGAGGCTGAGCACTGATCTAGCATGTACCTCAGCCAGCTCACTGCGTCCAGGAGGAAAAAGTGGGCAGTGGGTTCTGGAAAGCCACAGGTCAAGGCATTTCCTGGTTGAAAAACAGAGATGGAACCAGGAAAGAGGAGAGAGAAGAGCATAGCCCAGTGGAGGGAGCATGCAAGCAGGTCCAATGTGGACAAGCTTTTCTGTCTTTCTGGAATCCCTATCAAATGCTGCCCTCTGATGTTTGTGGAATAAACTACCTTTAAGAAATGCCTGATAAGAGAATGCATCTAGCTGTAGTTTTCTGGGATAAATAGTTGTAGATGTCTGAACCTCATGGAAACCAAGAAATGTCCACCAAACTGGGCACCAAAACTACTTCCAAATGATTGGGTCAATTGACATACAGATCAAGTTTTAACGAGGTGCTATTAATTTAGACCTCTAGGTATCAGTTATCTTTTCTTCCACAATCACAGTGGGGCAGTTTTAAGCATTCCTCGTGGTTCATGGAATGATCAGAAAGCACATGGTCAATTGTGAATCATTTATACAAGCTATGAATCCAAGTGAAGTCTTCCAATAAAAGTGTTTCATTTATTGCCAGTATTATTCATATCACTTCTCTTCATAATCTGCCTTTATAAGGTGCCCCCCCAACCATAAATGTTGACTAGGAAGAGAGTGATATCACTGACTGTCAGAATGCTATGTGCCAGCAGGGAATAAGTTTATGTTTCTAAATATAATATTGCCCAGTACAATCAAGGAATGAAAGTCACAGTGTTTAAAAGTATTACATCCCTAACTATCAGTCGAGCTACAAAACACTTGCCAGAGTTGCAGATTAAATAGTAAATAAAATCCAAGAATCAGATGATGACCCTTGGACATGCCAAGCATGTTCCTGCCTCAGTGTGCTTACCTTTCCTGCTGCTTGGAACACACTTTCCCTCAATATCACATCCACAGGAGTGTGGTTCTCTCGTCTTCCTTCCAAGCTGCTAAAGTGGTAAGGTCCAAGGTCTATGTTAAGAGAAGTTTAAGTCACAGTCACATCTTCCTATTCCCCCTTTATCCCCCATGGTCATTTTGTGGTCAACTGGAACTATGGTTTGGGATCTTTGGATGGAGGAAGGTGGGTTAGAAGAGGTTTTGATGTAGGCAAATTTACCTGAGTTGTCTCTATTGGGGTTGGAGGTCAAAAGCACCTTTATTGCGTTAGTTTGTTTCCCTTTGCTAACCTTCTTTCAGTATATGCCTTCCTTTGCTATTTATTCTTTGGTAGGATTTAAATATTCATGGGTTTCTGGCCCTAGTAATTTCTGATAGCCCCTCCATCTCACTCTGATTCCTAACTGGAGTCACACTAGAGAAGCCAAGTAAATTGCAGCACTCTTCTGAGAATCGTCTCCACCCCAAGACCACCATCTCCGAGAACCTCTAAATATTTGCAAACTATTTGGCAAACAGTATCAAACCATCCAAGTTTGAGGCTACAGTAGTAACTAAAATACGACAAGCTGGAGATGCTCAGCAAAAACTACTCATACTGTGCTTGTACAGATCAAAACTTCAGTTTCCAGGCGCCAGAGCTGTCCCCATTCTCACTTTTCTATTCAGTCCTCTAGTACTAGGAAAGGTATTTGCAAACAAGGCAAGGCAGAGATCAGAGCATGTTCCCCTCTGCATAGCCTGGGGGATGCACATCACACTCTCTCTCTCCACTGTTTGCTTTCCCACTGGGGAAGAGAGGGACTCATCTCCAAAATGCAGGGATGAAAGGCTGCAGAAAACAACAAGCTTGGGGCTATGTGTGGGGTCAGAGCTGTGTGTGATCAGTCATTAGGGGGCCCTGGTCTGCAGATCTGCTGATCTGCTTTAAGGCTTTGGAATTTGACTTAAGGGATGTCATCCTGCTGAGTTCACAGAAGAAATTCCCAGAGGTGAGGTGAGGTCTAGCCACAAAAGTGAGATCATAGATGGAGAAACACTTAGAAAAAGTTTGTAGTGCTGTTGTTGTGGTAATGAGAAGAATAATAAGCTGACCACAAAGATCCTCCGAAATCTCTCATGTTGAGTAGGTTAGTCATTGTACAAGAAAATAGCATAGCTTTGAGAGCTAGATAAATATGGGATAGAGAAACAATTACAATGTTCACAAATGACAGATAAATTAAACAAATTACAGCAATCCCTACCATAGAACAATATGTAGTCATTTAAAAAGAACGTACTACACTGGAGGGCAACATGACACAATGGATTAAAAAAATACAGATTCATATACCTCTAATCTAACATTCCACTTTAAGAAATCTATCTTATAGATGTATTCATAAAGGTGCAAAATAACATGTATAAGATTATGTGCCCTAGAAGAAAACCTAAGCAATACCATTCAGGACATAGGCAGGGGCAAAGATTTCATGACAAAAACACCAAAAGCAATTGCAACAAAAGTCAAAATGGACAAATGGGATCTAATTAAACTAAGGAGCTTCTGCACAGCAAAAGAAACTATCATCAGAGTGAACAGGCAACCTACAGAATGGGCGAAAAATTTTGCAATTTACCCATCTGACAAAGGTCTGATATCCAGAATCTCTAAGGAACTTAAACAAATATACAAGAAAAAACAAACCCCATCAAAAAGTGGGTAAAGCATATGAACAGACACTTCTCAAAAGAAGTCATTTATGAGGCCAACAAACATGAAAAAAAGCTCATCACCACTGGTCATTAGGGAAATGCAAATCAAAACCATAATGAGATACTACCTCACAGCAGTTAGAATAGTGATCATTAAAAAGTCAGGAAACAACAGATGCTGGAAAGGCTGTGGAAAAATAGGAACACTTTTATACTGTCGGTGGGAATGTAAATTAGTGCAATCATTGTGGAAGACAATGTGGAGATTTTTCAAGGATCAAGAACCAGAAATACCATTTGACCCAGCAATCCCATTACTGGGTTTATATCCAAAGGATTATATATCATTCTGTTATAAAGACACATGCACATGTATATTTGTTGTGGCACTGTTCACAATATCAAAGACTTGGAATCAACCCAAATGCCCATCAGTGATAGACTGGATAAAGAAACTGTGGCACATATATACCATGGAATACTATGCAGCCATAAAACAGAATGAGTTCATGTCTTTTGTGGGACATGGATGAAGCTGGAAGCCATCATTCTCAGAAAACTGACACAGGAACAGAAAACCAAACACCACATGTTCTCACTCATAAGTGGGAGCTAAACAATGAGAATACATGGGCACAGGGAGGGGAACATCACATACCAGGGCCTGTCAGGGCATGGGGGGCAAAGGGAGAGAGAGCATTAGGGCAAATACCTAATGCATGGGGGCTTAAAAAGGGTTGATGATGGGGTGATGGGTGCAGCAAATCACCATGGCACATGTCTACCTATGTAACATACGTGCATGTTCTGCACATGTATCCCAGATCTTAAAGTATAATACAAATAAAAAATTTAGAAAAGATTATTTGTTGTACCACTTTCTGTAATGCCAACAGTTTGGAAACCCGTTTTTAAAAAGTTATAGTACAGCCATTAAATGGAATACAATGCAGTCTTTTTTTTTTTTTTTTTAAAGAAGCCCCCTATGTCCCAATATATAAAATAACAATAACCTCACCAGAAAAAGAACAAACCTATTTTTATATTACCACTGGAGGTTAATAATGTAAGAAGAAGGCCTAGAAAGGATATTTGCTGGATGAAAGGTGAGCAGTCTAATCCAGCTTGCCATTAGCCTCTCATGCCTTCAGCCTCAGTCTATTGGATACTGAGCTATACCTGAACTGGGCAGCCTTAGCTGAGGAAGAAGCATATATATGTACTCTAGTATAGTAGATTTTAAATTTTAGTGAACATGAGGATCATCTGGATCGGTTGTTGAAGATGAAGATTTAAGGAATATATCTTTAGAGATTGTGACTCAATAAATCTGGGATTGGGCTCTGGAACTGGTGCGTTTTTTAACAAGAACACCAGGTAATGCTAATGTGGCAGATCCTTGGACCAATCTCTGGGAAACCATGCCATAATGACCATAGAATCAGCACCTGAAGTGAACTAAAGCCTCCTCACAGTCCACTCCAGGATCTATAAGAGGAAAATCTAGCTGGGTGATTTGGCTTCAACATCAAGCTCACAGGGGCCCTGAAAAGTGGCTACTGCTAAATTTGCTTATGGAAGCAAGAGCCCTTTCCACAGATTTTATATTTTGGTTCTTTTGAGCATGAGGATATCAATATCATTTTCTAATCCTTATAATAAAACCACAACAGAAGTAATTTCTGGTCTCCCAGATTTATTCAGATAGAAAGATGAATTTATAAGCATAAAACAATTTGTTGCCCAGTTTATAGCTTAAGGGTGTTTTATCTACTTCTGCTTATATAATGACCGCTTTCTTCTCAGAGACCAATTTGAAATAGATATATCCTCAAATGATCATTCATATAATTTCATACAATTCTATGTATTATATATACCATAGTTCATGTGCATGTACACAGTGTGTATTATAACTTCATTGTTCTGTCAATTATTGTTTCTTAGTCTTTTTCAGTATTAGTTAGTTGTCTCTTGCCATCTCTATATTCTCCATGTTTACTTTTTAATTTTTAAATAATTATTATTAGTGGCTGACTAGTTCTCTGTCACCTCAGTTGGAGGGCAGTGGTGTGACCATAGTTCATCATAACCTTGACCTCCCAGGCTCAAGAGATCCTCTCACTTCATCCTCCTGAGTAGCTGGGACTAGAGGCACGTGCTGCCACATCTGGCTTTTTTTTTTTCCTTCTAATTTTTTTGCAGACCCTGGGTCTCACTATGTTGCCCAGGCTGGTCTCAAACTCCTGGCCTCAAGCAATCCTTCCACCTTGGCCTCTTAAAGTGCTGGGATTACAAGCATGAGCCACCTTGCTCAGTCACTTTTTAATTTTTAATGTTATTTTTGGATTCAGATAAAATAGAAATGCACATATACATGCAACATTTATAATTTTTTCTATGTTGATATTTATCATTTTTCATCAGTTCTGTCATATTTTTCAAATCCACCAATATTTGTAGTTTCATTTACAATTGAAAAAGGTCTGATTACTCACTGAATTTCCAAGACTGATATTCTATTCAGAAAAGTACACTGTCACCTTTGTTACATACTGGATGAGTAAGAATTTAGGACTGCAAGTTCACAAAATTTTGTTCTAAGACACAGATTTCCTGATATTTAATGCTTATGACGTACAGTATTGTTCTATATGCTTGATACATATTAACTAATTTGATCTTCAAAACAGGACCATAAGGCAGGTGCTACTATTACTATGCCATGTTGACTGTCAATATTGTTTTCAAACTTGGACTTCTGACCCTAATTGAAATCCATCTTGAATTGAAATCTCTCCATACTCCCCTAAATTGAAGAGTAAGAAATCTCAAAATCTGAATGCTCCATTCTTTCCTAGGGCTCTCTGAAGAGTTTATCCAACATCTCTTACTACTCCAGGTCAGTCCCAGCAACTGCACATTGTCTAGATGGCCCTGCTGGAACCGGGGCCCTTTCTTGAACTCTGGTCTTCTTGACATCTTGCCATGCCTTTGGCTTAGAAACCTTCTCTGGTGTTTGTCTCCCTTCGTCACTGCCTGGCTTCGTGAGCCATTACTGTTACTATGAGTTGTCTCTGAGTATTGCCTGTTGCCTGCATTCTCTCTGAAACCTGCACATTTCACCTTTACCCCATCCCTAACTGGGCCATTGGATTGGACTATCTAGAAACTGCTATCTACTTAATCTAGTCCTGAATTCGGTAGTCCCTTTGAATGCCGACCATAAACCCACAATTGGCCAGTTTCTTCTAACCCAGTTCTGACTTCCTACTGCCATTTTGGGTGCTAAATCCAAATTCAACAAATCTACCTAAGCTATGACACTTTTGTCAGAGGTGAACATTCCTCTGATTTGGAAGTGATAAAGGCACTGACAAGCCAGGTGTCAGTGATTGAAAGCATAAAGCTCTTGTGCTGTCCAAAGGAGTTGAAATGTGACAGACAGAAGCCCTGTGGCAAAAGGAAGGTTAACTGACTACCCTCAACCCCTCCTGCTACAGTTTCCTATGCTGCTTCAATTTGGTGTACTCCTTCAATTCATTTGAAGAACCATCTATTTAGAAGTTGTAAGAAGTGTTTTCCCCCAGGTAGTGGTACTATTTTTCCAGCTGGGCAACTCAACACATCTGTACAACCATCCTGAATTTAATTTTCATCAAATTTACTTCTCCCCCTAAGGATGGTGTTCTCATTGGAAGGAAGAGCAAGTGCTCAGCCTTATAAAACCCTGCTTCACATCCAAGATTCTGTGCTAACACTGAAGTTCATCAAATGAAAATTTTGAGTGCTCCGGAATCCTATAGTTTATAACTTGCTGGTTTTGTCTCAAAAACATTGAATCCGCCTCTTTGAAGGTTTTTTTTTGTTTTTGTTTTAGACAGAGCACCCTCATAGAAGTCCCGAGAAGGGCTGAAAATGTATAACAAGCGATCTTATTGATTCACATATATATTAACACGAAAAGTGTTTCATTTTAAGTCTACTTTCGCTCATTTTTAAAATTCAGTGTTTACTGAGTACTGAGTATATGCCAGGCAGAATTCTAGGTACAGGAGTACATTAGAGAACAAAGATTTCTGCCCTCCTGGAGTATACAATTCCTAATAGCAATACATAATAAACATAATGAGGAAATTATATAGTATTTAGAAGTGTTAAGGTCTACAGAATAAAGAGCCAAAAGAGATGGGAGTGTGGACGTGGAGATACATGTTGCTGTGTCAAAAGATGTTTAGAGTGATCCTGATCCTCTTTGAAGTATGATATTTGAGAAAAGACTTAAAAGGAAAAATAAGGGAGAGACACTTACAGATCTCTGGGTAAAGAGAATTACAGGAAGAAAGAAAAGCCAGAGTAAAGTCTCAGAAGTGGGCACATGGTCTGATGTGTGTGAAAAATAGCAGAGGTGAGGAAGAAAGTTACGGGTAGAATACTAGGAACTAAGGTCAGACTTGAGGACAGGGAGTGAATCTGTAGCAGCACTAATAGGTTTGGTTCAAGAATGAGTGACTTTTATAAAAATGAGTGACAGACTTTTACTGCTTTGAGTAAAGATTTATTCTTCTGCATATTTCCAATGCAATTTCACTTTCTAGTTAATATTTATAAAAACCTAAAACGTATAACTTTATTGAAGTGTAATTTATGTACAATAGGCCATATTCATTCAAACCGTACAAGTCAATAAATTTTGATAAATGGTTACACTCTGAACTCACCACCACACTCAAGTTACAGAACATCTCCATCATCCCTAAGAGTTTCCTCACAATGCTTTGCAGTGTGTCACTCCATCTACACCAGTCCCAGGGAATTAATGGTCTGCTTTTGCCACTTACGACTGGTTTGCATTTTCTAGTGTTTTAATATAAATGGAATCCTACAGTATATGCTCTTTTATGTCTGGCTTCTTTTAGCACATTTTTGAAATTTGTTCATGCTAGTGTACATATGAGTAATTTCTGACTTTTTATTGCTGAGCATTCTATCATATAAATACACCTTATTTAGTTTATTCTTTCACTGATAGGTAGAAATTCGGTTTTTATACCTCCCACCAAATTATAATACATTAATGTTGCTTTTATCAAGTGCATTCAATAACAATTACAATGATCACACTATGCAGAAATTTTAAGTACTTAAAGCCTGAAGACACAGGATATCTTAAAAGTTAAATCCAAATTTATATAGATACCTTGCTCCAGAATAGTTATGGTAAGTTAATAAATAAAAGACATCCAAGCATGAAAATATATTACATTAGTAGGATAAAATTCTATAGGAGCTGTGGAATAGAAAGATGGGAAATTTCCGAATAATAAGAAGTATGTTAACTATGGTATTTAGAACCTATTATACAAAAGTGATCTGACTTTTATCTTTTTAAGTCAGTATTTCCAGTATGCTAGAAATTTAATCCTGTCTCTTCAAATGCAAAATGTTATATGTCCACTTTAAAATGTGAATTTGAAAATTAAAAACATTTGAGAACCCCTTTTCTCAGGTCGTACTCTCTGGCTCTTTACTTGTCTGAGGTGGGCAGGAACACTGTTTTTTTTTTAAAGTTCCTTTGGTGAGACTGGGCACAGTGGTTCATGCCTGTACTCCCAGCACTTTCGGAGGCCAAGACAGGATTGCTTGAGCCCAGAAGTTCGAGACCAGCCTTGGACAGCATAGCACGACCCCACCTCTACCAAAAATTTTTTTTTAATTAGCTAGGCATGATGGCACGCACCTGTGGTTCCTCCTACATGAGAGGCTGAGGTGACTCTCTTGAGACCAGCAAGTTGAAGCTGCAGTGAGCCTTCTTTGTGCCACTGCACTCCAACCTGAGCAACAGAGCAAGACCCTGTCTCAAAATAAACTAATAAATAAACTCCCCCAGTCAACTCTAATGTCCAGCAAGGTTGTGAAGAGCTAGCCTAAAGACAGTGGTCTCTCTCAGGAGGAAAATGTTGGACAAGGAGTAGAAAAAATGAAAGCCACTTTGTTTACCATTTACCTGGGAGTGTTAGTCATCTGGCAAGGTTTAACTATTTGCAAGATTTATAAAAATACAAACCAACAAGGTCTTACAGAACTTAAGCTTAAAAAAATGTTAGAGGGGCCAATAACTATGGTGCCTTCCAACGATGAAACATTAACTGCAAGGCACTAAACAAATTATTTTAAGTAAGTGGGATTATTTCAACTGTAGACAGTCCCAGGCCTGGAACGCTAAACCACTTGGAGGAGTGGTGACAAAGAAAAATTAATTGGCAATTGTCCCTGGGCTCACTGCTGACATTTTTCACAGCAGTATTTTTTTTCTGCTTACTGTCCAGAATCTCAAGTCTGCAGCTTGTTTTCCAAATCCCTATTTCTCCTCTCTTCTATTTTTGTGCCTGTTTTTTCCCTCATCTTTGTTTCTTGTTATGATATACCCTACAGTGATGAAAGATAAAACCAGGATTTGAGCTCAATGCTAAATTCCACAATTAATTAGCCACATGACCTAGTAAATAATCTATAAAATGGGTAGCATTGTTGTTTTGTATAGTGAGGTGAATGGTAGGCCCAAGAAGGAAATGCTTGCACACTAATTCCTGCAGTCCATGAGTATTATTATAAAGCAAAAGATATGATTGAGTTTCTTGAGATGAAGGGTTTTTTTCTGATTATCTGGGAGGACCCTAAATGAGATCACACGTATCCTTGGGAAAGAAAGGCAGATTGAGTTTGGGGACACATAGAGAAAATGAGATATAAAAACAGAGCAGAGGGAGCTGCAGCCACCACAAGCCAAAGAATGCTAACAGCACCAGAAACTGGAAGAAACAAAGAACAGATTCTTCTCTAGAGCCTCCACAAGGATTGTGGTTCTGTTGACACTTGACTTTTGACTTCTGGCCTTTTAAAAATTACTTTTTTCATTTTTTTAAGACAAGGTCCAGCTCTGTTGTCCAGGCTGGAGTGCAGTGATGCAATCTGAGCTTACCGAAGTTTCAAACACCTTGGCTCAAGTGATCCTCCTGCCTCAGCCTCCCAAGTAGCTGGGAATACAGGTGTGTACCACCATCACTACTAGCTAAATTTTTACTAGAGATGAGGTCTCACCATGTTGCCCAGGTTGGTCTCAAAACCCCGGCTGAAGTGATCCTCTTGCCTCCGTTCCCCCAAAGTGCTAGGATTACAGGCAGGAGCCAGGATTACTTCTGGCCTTTAGAACAGTTAGAGAATAAATTTACATTGTTTGAAGTCACCAAATTTTTGGTTATTTGTTACAGCAGCCACAGGAAACTAATAATCCTGGTTTACTTCCCAAGGCAAAGAAGAAGCTAAACAATATATGAGTGCTTTCTGAACTAAACTGTTAGAAAATTGGACCTCTCTTTACTGGTCACTTTTCACAAGGATTTCTAATACCATGCATACAGTTGCTCTCATGGATCAGTATTCATGGAAAAGACTTCAGGGGAGTTCCTCAGGCTTTCCTGTCTCACTGCATACCCTTCTCCCTAATCCTTCTTTCCAAACAGTTTAGTATTTCTTTCATTAGTGGTGTGGATATTGCTAATTTTAGCAACTCCAAAGAAAAAGAGTAGTTCTAACTACCTTAGCCATGTCTCTTGAATCTGGCAAGCAATTATTCTCTTTACTACAAGATCCTATGTCAGTTCAGGATACGGAGCAGGTTTTCTCAACAGCAGCAAGAATGATGTTTGGGACTGGACAATTCTTTACTGTGGAGAGAACTCTGCACATGCTGTATGTTTAGCAGTGTCCTTGTCCTCTCTACCCACTGGATGCCAGTAGTACCCTCCCCAGTCATGACAATCATGTATTTCTCAGAATAATGCCAAATGTTCTTAAGCAAACTGCTCTACCCTCCCTCCCCCACAACCAGGAGAAGAAACCCTGATTTAGAAGATGACAGGATATGACTCGCCAAAGATCTATCTACTGTGACTGAATTAGGGAAGCAGAAGCCTAGAAAAGCCAGAGTGACACATTTTAAAATCAACTCCATCTTAAACTTCCCAGTCATGACCCATGGTCCTAAGATGTTCACAGCTAAGAAAACAGCTTCAAGACACCTGTGAGAATAAACTCCTACAAGACAAAGTCCAAATGTCCCAATACCCATAACAATATATGCTTCCAAGAATTATAATAATGCTTTGATGCACTTACACACTAAGATGTCAAGGATGGATTGACTTATTTATTTGAGATGGAGTCTTGCTCTGTCACCCAAGCTGGAGTATAATGGCATGATCTCAGCTCACTGCAACTTCCGCCTCCTGGTTCAAGCGATCCTCCTGTCTCAACCTCTTGAGTAGCTAGAATTACAGGTGTGCACCACCACACCTGGCTAATTTTTATATTTTGTAGTAGAGATGGGGTTTCACCATGTTGGCCAGGCTGGTCTTGAACTGGCCTCAAATGATCCACCCATCTAGGCCCCTCAAAGTGTTAGAATTACAGGCGTGAGCCACTGCACCTGGCCAAGGATGGAGTTCTTTAAATCAATAAAGGACTAAATTTGGTCATGCTATCAGCATTATCTGCCTGTACACACATCTTAGTCTTTACATAGAGAAGATCCCCATATAAGAAAAATTTAAAGACAGTGCATTCCTCTGCTTGTTTCCTGAGGACCCCTACTCTGTAATGGAGCTTTCAATAAACTATCTCTTCTCACTGCACTTTGCAACTCATCTTGAATTCTTTCCTGTGCAAGATCCAAGCCTCTCTTGGGGTCTGGATCAAGATCCCCTTTTCGGTAACAGCTCTACCTCAGATAGACAACCCCAATCTCCATTCATACATTAGCATTTGTCCTAGACCTCAAAAGAGGACATACGTCCCAGCAGCCTGCTGATTTCATAATGAAATTGGTCTTTTTGATAGTTTCATCAGTGTTTCTTAAATTATGATCAACATTCCCATTTGTGGCAGAATCACTTGAGCTTCTTTTTGACCTGCTGAGAGAAAGATTCAGGAATTTCCATTTTACATGTTTTGTAGATGATTCTTAAAATTTCTTTGATAAACATTAGTTCGGAAGAACTTCGGACTCCAGGTAGATGCCATTATATTTATTCTACTCTCCTGGTTCTGGAAACTCATCCCAGTTCTCCCTGACAAAGTCCTCCTTCACACTTGCTGTCAGTTGAACATCTGATTCTGGAGACCCCAGCCTAACTTCTGCCTACACTGATGTCTCAAGTTGTCTATCTTCACTTACAGTACTGATGCCTCACCTTTCTGTCCCCAGTAGTATTGATGTCCTTGAATGCAAGCTCTGATTTCTGTGGATGTATTCAGAGCTATTATGTTTGTCTCCATACAGATAAAACCTTGCCTATGCCTAATGTAGTAACTCTATCAACACTTCCAGCCTTAACATATTTTTGTATTCCTTCCTGCATCCTAAATCCTGGCATTGTCCTACCTCTTGAGCTCTGTGGATACCTACCTCTTGAGCCCCTAGAGGGACCAGAAATCTATAGGTCTAGGTAGAGAAATAATCAAGTTGAAGGAATTCAGTTCCTTTTTCAACATTCCCCATCTTGGCTGCCTAAAAAACTTAAGCATAATCTTTTCTATAGTTCTCTATCTTATCTCTCACACTCTACCAGTTATTAAGTCCTGTGGATTCAACCTGTTAAATACCTTTTTTTTAATATATATTTTATTTTTTGAAAATATTTTGAAAGATTTCAAAAAATATTAAGATCCCTGATTGGAAGGGGGAAAAAATCAACACAATGAAATTTAGGAACAGAAATGCAAGGGCAGCTGCTGCATCCGGCCAGGAGATACTCATTTTATGATCCCAAGTGCACGCTGTGGTCCACGCAGAATCACTTAATTACCAGGCTTCTGGTGGCAGGACCCTGCCCAAAGTCAGGGTCAGAAATAGGACAGCTCATCGTGCTTGGCTTTGTTGGTCTGGTAGTTAGAGAAGGTCAAGGGCTTGTTTTCATGAGGGAGACTTTGGAATACTCGCAAGTGGACAAATTCTTCATCACCGACATGCACCTTGATGAAGTAGTTTGTCCCCGCAACCACCTGGCTCCTGAAGGACACAGCCTTGAACACGGGGAACTTCTCGTTTTCTTTTTCTTCAAGCTGGGACCTCACCTGGTCGGCGACGTTCTGGGTCTCGGCGGTGGCCGGCTGCGCAGCGGAGGGCACCCCGCACATCATCGTGGTGGTGGCGGAGGGACTCGGCAAGGGGACTGGGCTTAAATACCTCTTGAATCAACCAAATTCTCTCCATCCTGACATGAGACAATGAGTGCCCTGTTCCTCCTGCCTTTTCACAAATACAGAAGACTATTAGCTGCATAGTAGCCACTCTCACTAGTAGGTTAGCCCACAATCATGCTCCAAAATTATGTAGAGAACAAATTTATAATCTGCCATATGCAAGTTAATATGAAGATGCCACTGATGACACAGAATACTAGAAGCTAATATACAAAAGCACCAAGTCTAACTACAGACCTGACATATCCCTATCAAAACCCAGCTGGTTTCTTTACAGAAACTGACAACCTGATCCTAAAATTCTTATAAATATGGAAGAGATCCAGAACAGTTAAAACAATCTTAAAAAATAAAAAAAGCTAAGTTAGAGATCTCATACTTCCTATCATAAAACTTGTAACAAATTACAGTAGTCAAGACAGTGTGGTACTGGCATAAAGGTAACATATAAATCAATATAATAGAATTGAGACTTCATATATAAACCCAAAGATCTGTGGTCAATTGATTTTTCACAAAGGTATAAAGACAATACAACAGAGAAAGAATAATCTTTTCAACAAATGGTGCTAGGAAAACAGATATCCACAGGTGAAAGAATGAAGCTAGACACCTATCTCACATCATATAGAAAAAGTAACTCAAGATGGATAGACCTACATGTAAGAGCTAAAACTGTAAAACAGAAGAATATATGGGGGGTAAATCTTCACAGTCTTAAATTTTGCAATGGTCTCTTATATATGACACCAAAAGCACAAATAAAATGAAATAAACCGGACCTCATCAAAGTTAAAAATTTTTATGCTGCAACTGATACCATCAATAAAGTGAAAAAAACTCCTGGAATGGGAGAAAATATTTGCAATTAATTTATTTTATAGTGGCCTTAGATCTAGTCTATATAAGGAACTCCTGAAACTCTGTAATAAGTGAGATAACCCATTTCAAAACGGGCAAAGAACTGGAAGATATTTTGCAGACATACAAGTAGCCAATAAGCACGTAAATGGTCAACATCATTAGTCCGAATGTAAACACATCAAAATCATGAGATGCTTCACACCCACTAGGATGGCTATAACATACAGTAACAAGTGCAAGATTGCCACACACATGATTCATTCACTATTGGCCACTACTGCCAGCTTAGGAAGTTGGGAAGCTCTGAGTTATAGCACTACTCCCACAAACACTACATCCACATTTTTTAACCTAAAGAACTTTTTTAAAAGGCCAGTTCCACCCTCCAGATTCTGGCCCAGGTATCTGCATGCATTAAGAGTTGATCTTCCTCAGCCACTGTTGAGAATCACAGCACCTAGCTTGAAAAAAAACCTACCCTACATTAGCATATCACTCTACTTTCCTCAGTTTGAGTAAAATATTCACTGGAGAGAAAAAAACAAACCTTATGTCTACTCACACTTACCCCTTTCCAAATATACCCCCTAATTTCTCTCCAACCACCTTAAGGGCTTTTTTTTTTTTTTTTTTAAGATAGGGTCCCGCCGTGTTGCCCAGGCTTGAATCCAACTCTCGGTTCAAGTGATCCTCCCATCTCAGCCTCCTGAGTAGCTGGGACTATAAAAACCAGCCACACACCCATCTCCATGCATCTTAGGGTTAATCTTTGTTACTAGCCCTCACTACTCAGAGTTGGTGAGACCTCTCCATTTCTGCTTCACTCACACTACGTGGTTTGCTCACACTGACACCAACAAACACCTGTCAATCCCTATGTCCCTCCTATCTTCCAAAAATACCTAGAAATTGCTGCTCTACTGATGGTGTTATTTCTTGTTTTCTAATGTTGCTATTATTTGTCTACTGTACTTGGTTTTGCATTTTAGTCACCTGAATGATATTTGGAAGAAGGTGATTTCACCATTTTCAAATCTTTTTTTCTTCTCTTTATTGTCATTTAGGTTATTACAAATGGTAAGTAGAAGCTCTGCAAAAGTAAAAACTGAGTAGGAGGAAATCGTTTTGGGAAAATATTCTGAACTATTTCAGTCCAATTAATATTTGATACTAGGCTTCTACAACATTAGATGTTATTTATGTCAGCATTAAGAGAAAATTCCTATACTTTAAAAAATTCTCCATCACCCCCATCTAAATATTGCCTGATCGTCACAGTATAAATTTCATCTTGGAAAAACTACTGGCATCAATAAGTATCCACTGACACTAAAATTCCTCTTCATCTTAGTTACACAACTACTGACAACCTGTTCTAACTGGTAACTTAGGGGAAAAAATACAGAAATGAGTAAGATGGTTGGTAATACTTCAATACTTTTCAATGATTAAGAAATTTAGACCGCTGTCTCATCACTTAATCCTACCCAACATTTAATGCATGAAATTTCCAGTAAAAAAAAAAAATAGAACCTCATAGATGGGTCTAATCAAATATGCACCTTCTAAAAATATGAAGGCTAGCAGTCGGTAACCTATATAATAAAGTCACCATGTCAAAAGTATGGAGTCCTTTCGTCCTCCCCACTGTATACCTGATTTTGGGGAAGGAGGACATAAAATGGGATAAATTTTAAATTAATAATGGCAAAAAAGAATAAAGTCAGAGATTTTCTTAGACATCACACATGTAAATCAGAAACCAATATATAAATGATGTTAGGTGATTAAAAAATGTTTAGTTTATTTAAAATTCTTTTTTAGGGTCAACTTTATTTACTGGCTCCTTAACCAGTGAAACATTTTGAAATGTATTAGAGAATGGTTGTATGTTTTATGTATTTCATATCAAATATAATCAGTGATTTAATAAATTATCCAAAGTTCTTTATTTGTGAACAATGTGAGACTGACACTAGCTTTGTATGGTTTTGCTTTTTGTTTGAAAAGTCTTACAAATTTACAGCAATAAATGTATTAATATTCTTATTCTTTCCAGAAGTTCTATTTTAAAAGGAACATTACTGCTTTAAAATTTCAAAACATACAACATAGTCTGTGCTTGTAACATTTTCAGATTTGTCTGTGATAGCTTGATGTTATGAAGAGGAGGGAGAGTAGCTGTGAATGGAGAAAAGAGGGAGAGAATATTCTTATAGTAAATGTTAGTAAAATTAAGAGAAATAATTACAACTGTCTCCATTCTCCTAAGGATGTCACTCACAATATAAAAATTTCCTGCTGTTTTAGCACAACCTGGTGGTGATAAATTTTAGGTACAGAAAACATCAGAAAAGTAAAGTGTTCTAATTACTTTAAATCTACTTAAGTAAGCTACTATAATTTTTTCAATTCAGAAATCAAAATATACACATTCAGAGCAGCTAGAAAAAAAATAACATACACCCTGTACAAAAAAAAGATGTTTCCAAAAAAGGAGTTAGCCAAAAGCAAAAATAGTTACAGAATTATAGTTTGCTGAATTTGTACACAGTATTAAGTAAAGATCAGAAAATAAAATAAACACACAACCCTCTCTCCCCTCAACTAATTACTTTTATAAAACCTAGTATTGGCACTCCAAAGAACAAAAGTATAAAAACTACTATATGACTATTCATGACAGTATACACGTTGCTTTATTTCATTTCTTCAGCACCTTTCCTTCTACCACTCAGTTCCTATAGCAACTACTTTGTTGGATCAAATTAAGAAAAGTCTAAAAAATAATAGCCAGGTCTAATGGTTTGCACCTATAATCCCAGCTTCTCAGTAGGCTGAAATGGGAGGATCTCTTGAGCCCAGGAGTTCAAGGCTGCAGTGAGCCATGATCATGCCACTGCATTCTAGCTTGGACAGAGCAAGACTGTGTCTCCAAAAAAAGTAGTAAGGTTTTATTTACAGCCAAGCATGGTGGCTCATGCCTAGAATCCCAGTACTTTGGGAGGCCAAGAAAGGAGAATCGCTGGACGCCAGGAGTTTGAGACCAGCCTGGGCAACACAGCAAGACCCCATCTCTACAAAAAAATACAAAAATTAGCCAGGCATGATGGTGTGTGCCTATTGTAGTCCCAACTATTTAGAAGGATCACTTGAGCCCAGGAGGTCAAGGCTGCAGTGAGCCAAGATCACAGCATGCCCTCCAGCCTGAGCAACATAGTGAGACCTAATACACACACACACAAAATAATAAGGCTTTATATGAGTGATCACTGGTTACTGATGCTCTTATTTTTTATAACAGAAAATCTCTGTCTACTGTTAAAGCTAAATAGCATTTGGTATATGGCATGTCAGTCTTCCACACATATTGAAGTTTAAGAAAGGCTTGGATCCAGTGTGTATTCTGGATGTCAGGGGAGGAAATAAGGCTTGGAAAACAGATTATCCTATTATTTAAAATATTAAAAATTACACTATTTTAGGAACAGAGAACCAGATCCAATTTGAAATTACCATAAAGTTATCATAAAATTGTTTTGCTCTAACTCTTCACTGTTTACACCTTTCTTTCCTATATGAAGTTGTTAAGTATTTGAGAAACATACTTAATGCTGAACTTCCCAATATGTTTGGGAAGGCATGATGTGAATGTTAAGTATAAAACAGTACAGGTAGTTAATGTTAAAAGAGCTCAGAGGAAATTTCCCTGCAGAGTTAACTACAGCAATGTTTTTTATGCTGCATTTGTCCTGAGATGTTTGCATAACTCATTCCTCTAACTCAATCATTACAAACACTCCTATGTGCACTCTGAGCTCATCTGAACAGAATAGAACTGAGTCAATGATTTGAGTTACAACTGTCTCCATTCTCCTAAGGATTGTACATAATTAGTACCATTCTAGATGATACAGGAAATTAGGGCTGCATTTTCTCCTGAAAACCTAATTGAGAAAGCCTGTGACAGATGCTAGCACATCTCTTTCTCTTTCCCTCTACTCCCAAACTGCTGGCCTCAAACCCATTGTATCTATTTCACTAATGGCTGACACTGTCCTGTCTACACCCAGAGGGAGAAGCAACCGTAGGGAGAAGTTATTCTAAAACATGCAACTTTATATATTTAAGTCTCATCTTTCCTCATAAACTATTATTTTTCTCTCACATTCCTATCTTTGTCAAGCTCAGCATATAACAAGTCATCCTTTTGTGACATCAAAGTCTTCAAAGTCTTTCTGGAGATCTAGAGTCTACAATTTCTAAATATTTTGCATAACATATACAGTGCATATAAATTGAGTTATCCTGTACCTGTGAACTGATGATGAAAGATGAGGTCAGGCGCGGTGGCTCATGCCTGGAATCCCAGCACTTTGGGAGGCTGAGGCAGACAGATCACAAGGTCAGGAGATTGAGACCATCCTGGCTAACACGATGAAACCCCGTCTCTACTAAAAATGCAAAAAATTAGCTGGGCATAGTGGGCACGCGCCTGTAATTGCAGCTACTTGGGAGGATGAGGCAGGAGAATCACTTGAACCAGGGAGGCAGCAGTTGCAGGGAGCTGAGATCATGCCACTGCACTCCAGTCTGGGCAACAGCAAGACTCCATCTCAAAAAAAAAAAAAAAAAAGATGAATTATTCAGGTCAAACAGGTGGTGTGGATTTTGAAAATCTTTGCTTGACTCTCCTGAAAGAATGAACAAATGCTAAAGAAAGATGGCTTTCAACAACAGTGAGGTTTTTGTGATATGTGCTAATTGGAAGAGGTGCATTTTACTAAGCCATAGCAAGTAATTTTAAAAGACTCTCAATCCACACTATATGGATCTTTTTCATTATACTGCAATGTAATTTGAAACTAGATTATTTTCCTTGCTAACACTGAGAAACAACAATTTGTTAGGCTTACACAGTGATAACCTATTTCCTTTTAAAGGTGACAACAATTCTAAAACCATAATATTTGAAAACAGTTGAAAAACTATCCTAACACCTCAATACACTGGAACAGTCATCATATCACACTATATTATAGACCATGAGTTGGCAAATTTTTTCTGTAAATAGACACAGTAAATATCAGGCTTTGTGGACTGTAGTTTCTTTGGCAGCTACTCTGTCACTATAACAGAACAGCAGCCATAGACAAGTAAAAGAATGATCTTGGTTTTGTTCCAATAAACTTTATGAATATTCATGTTAATAATTTTCAAGTATCATAAAAGTTTTTTAAAAATTTTAAAATTATAAACATAATTCCTAGCTCACCAGCCATAAAAAGCAGGCAGCAGGCTGGATTTGGCCCACAGGCCTTAGTTGGCTGTCTCTTACAGCCAACTCTTTTTATACATTATGCAAAGTGTTTCAAATTCCAGAGACTTTGGAGACTTTTCATTTTTTAGATTTCTCATTTTAAAATATATACAAGTTTTCTTTCTGATCAATATACTCACATGAGAGAAAATAATTCAGAAAAAAATATAATTCCTTACTTAAAAAAAAGAAAAAAGCTGTGAAACAAATGTTTCATCTTAAAAGATATAATTAGAAAATGAAAATTAAAGATTAAAATTTTGATTCTATGCAACATAAAATAGATCTGGTACATAATTTCTTAGTATTTACTTTAGAAAAAAGACAGTGAGAAAAAGGTTTATAAATTTCTCAGCCCCTTTTATAAAAAGTTGCAACTGAAACTAGCAATCACTTACATGTACAACCATCAACTCTGAATATAATATGAATTATACCTAGAAACTGGAATTTACCTAGGTGAGTTCAGGCTGCTTTTTGAAAAATGCACGATTATATCACAGAACACTGTGGCTTCTACAGTTTGTAACAATTATGAAAAGGAAACTCCTGCCTCCATAATATAAGGAAACAAGAATACTCTTTACATCATCCTGTATAAAAAAAACTTCATAGTCTGATTTACCTTTATCAAAGGTAAAATAATTCACATTTGCATGGATTACTTTTATCCTCAGTAGTTCCTAAATACAAAATAAATTTTGCATAAACCTTTATCTGGGTTTTCCAAAGCAAGTATTACACTGGCAGAGGTCCATGAGCTGAAGAAAAAGAAATTTCTAATTTTATAATAGCTTCAGGTATTGAGACCTAACTGGTTTCTTGTGCCTATCCATTGTGAACACATCTCAATCGTCTAAGAAGTCTGTGTCATCTTTTGATGGTTGCTTCATTTTTCGTAAAAGATCCTTTCTCCCAACTTCAATCATGTGTTCTTCCCAAGACTTAATTTCATTATCATAACGAATTTTATCATCTTCAGCAAGCTGAACATATATCTGAGAAAAAGCATAACTGTTAAAATGATTTACTTATTTACTAAAATAAAATTAGTATTTAAAATAGCAATTAATTTCTGAAATGCTTCTGTATATACTTTAGAAATTACACTACCATTCTGTATGTATAAAGGGAGACTGGAGAAGAAATTTTCATGAGATAAAAGTTAGATGAGGAAAATGTAAAGAGATAGACTGTTACCTCTTTGAAATTATTGTTACAAGTTCAGATTTTGAGGTATAGGAAGGGATAGCAGGGTATGCAGCAGCAGGGTAGGACTGCCACTCAATACAGTGGACACTCGAGCTTATGAGTGCTATGGTTTCAAATACCAATTTTATTTGCAGATAAAAATTACCAAGAGAAAAATGCCAAATTGGTTCTAAGAATATGAAAATAATTTTAGAATGCCTGTATTACTAGTAATATAAGGTTGTCCTCACATGAATCAAGACTTGCCCTAATATATTCTCTCATAGATATCCTAACTAGACACTTGAGACTAACAACCATAATACTCACTTTCTTTTCAGAACTAGACAGATTTTTCCAGTTTTCAACTACAGTCTTCAGCTTTTTCTGTAAAACAATATATATTTAAGTTAAAGCAGTTAAGGGACTTCAGTGATTAAGGACCTTTATTATTCATTCCAACAACAAAAACTCAGATACCAAGAATTACAGGCAAAGTATCATCAGTTCTTAACATCTTTTCTCTCTAAACAAAAACTATTGAATTGTTAAAATTTACAAAAACAAATTGAATAAGGTACTTATTTTTGATTCAGAAATATTAACATTCAGGTATAATCTATACGTTGTCATAAACAAACTTCAAAGTCTATTTTTACTCCTTCCCTGTAGCTTTATGTTTTATTTGAAAATTTGTGCTTAAATGTTTAGATACAGTAATAGGAATAACACAACACAAATCCAGCAAATCTACTTAGCTGAACTTAATTATATGACCTGGAAAAAGGTCATTTTACCTCCCTTGGGCTTGGCTCTTGATTTATAAAATTAAAGGGAGAGAACATTTTTTTTTGAGACAAAGTTTCCTCTGTCACCCAGGCTGGAATGCAGTAATATGATCACAACTCACTGCGTGAGTCTTGACCTCCTGGGCTCAAGTGATCCTCCTGCCTCAACTTCTGGAGTAGCTGGGACCACGGGTGTGCATCACCATGCCTGGTTAATATTTTTAAAAACTTTTTTGTAAAGATGAGGGCTCACCATGTTGCCCAGGCTGGTCTTGAACTCCTGAAATCAAGCAACCCTCCCACCCCAGTTTCCCAAATCATTGGGATTACAGGCCTGAGCCACAGTGCCCAGACAAAGATGCTGACTTTTGCTCCCTCTAAAATTCCATTAAACAAAGAAATCCTTTTAAGGCATAAATTCACATGAACAAAGATAATAGAAGAGGGCACTATCAACACAAAATTCTGGAAGCTGAAAAGCAGATGCATTAGTGGCAACTGACTTAATTGATGAAAGAAAGCTAACTGTAAAACTGGCAGTGGAGAAAACCTAAAAGCAACTTGATTTACAATAATACATAATTCCCAAATATCGTAGGAATTGGCAGCACCAGATAGGTGTAAAACAGGTGAAGCTAAGGTTAAACACAAGATTGGTTGAAAGACTGTTTCAAAAGAGATTAGGTCAGGTGCAGTGGCTCACACTTGTAATCCCAGCACTTTGGGAGGCTGAGGTTGGTGGATCACCTGAGCTCAGGAGTTTGAGACTAGCCTAGGGTAATAAGGGTGAGCCCGTCATCTCTACTAAATTATCAAAAAAATTAGCTAGGCTTGGTGACTGTAGACCCAGCTACTCGAGAGGCTGAGGTGGAGGAATCGCCTGATCCTGCAAGGCAGAGGTTGCAGTGAGCCAAGATCGTGCACTGTACTATACCTGGGCAACAGGCTGCCTGTCTCAAAAAAAAAAAAAGGTTAAATTTCTACCATGGCAAATTTTAGGACATTTATCCTCTCCAGAGAGTAAAATAGTGTCACTCTCTAAAAACCAGGTACAGTTGAGGGAAATGGTACCATGCTAAAAGTAGAGAGATTAAGTTAAAATGTATACAGTAGCTCAGGGGGAAAAAAAAGCAAAGAAGGCTAAAGGAAAACATTACAGAAAAAATAAGAAAATTAGAGGACCAGCTCAGAAGATGCATATACAAGTAAAAGGAGTTCTAAAGGAGAGGAAAAAAAAGTGTCAGATCATATTCAAAGGACCAATAATCAAAACAGTTTTAAATTTATCAAAAGCAGTACAATAAGGTAGTAGAAAAGAAATTTTTACATTTTGAAGGAACATGTTTTCCAAACTAGAATTCTATGCCCAGTATAACAGATGAACGTGAGAACATTTTCAAACATGCAAAACTCAAAAACTTAATCTCCCATGCACCCTTACTGGGGAAGATGCTATACAGGAATCAGAGTAAACCAAAAAAGTTAACAACAGAAGCAAAAGCAGCACCATAAGGATAATGAGGGAGATCCCAAGATGTTAGCTGTATACTAGGATTAGAAAGCAACAGTCAAACTGGAACAAACCCCAGTTTTCAGAATCAAACTGAAGGAAAAATACTTCCTAAATTTACTAAAAGCTGGTGAATATTGAGGAGTTTGAAGGTGAATTATTGGTAAGTACAAAAAAACCAAAAAAAAACCCTAAGTGAACAATGAGACATAATCAACTTCAGGGAAAATAAGTTTTGTAAGAAAGAAAAAATAATTATAGCATATGACAGTTCAGCTGTGAACAGGGCTTACATAATCATAATAATAATATAGGGATGGTGCAAAAGTAACTGCTGTGTTTGCCATTACTTTTAATGACAAAGATCACAATTACTTTTGCACCAACCTAATATAAACACACACGATAACTATATTGGGAGGTAGGAGAATGCAAACATGAGAACAGTGGGATGACAGTTAAATGTCTATCTTAAACAGTGGAGGTAATGCTTAAAACATAAGATAAAGAATGATTAAAGTTGAAAAAAATCAAGAAGCAACAATATAAGAATGTTACTTAGGGATACGGAAACAGAATTTCTAAAATGAACAACAAATCTAATAATCCTGAAGGCAGAGTGCCAAAAACTTCATTTTATATTAACATGGGTTAAGGATCTGAACATCCACTTCTTTTACCAGGTCATATGATACAAGAAAAAAAGCAATTGCCCATTTGGAGCTTCTAAGTACCAAAAATTAGTTAAGACTAAGCCACAGCTGGGATTGACAAGCTTCCTTTTTCTTTGACACACTGATATGATGACATTCACATGTATAATATATCCCCATGGGCATAACCAAAATTTTATTAAAAGATATAACATGAAGCAATAGGTTACAATCAATTCCCCATAGAAAATATTGCAGCTCTACTCTCATTCTTTGTAATGATTGTAAAACAGTTAAGAACTGCTGGACCAGCAAAACCTCCAGAAGAACTTTAACATCCCTACATATTTTAAAAATGTAAGTATTTAAATTTTAAAAATTGGCTATCTACGTATATGTATTGGCAACTACATACCCAAACTGATTGTATGTGGTAAGAAAAAGATTTTTCTTTAAAGAGGGCCTTTAGAGAGTTTAATGTCTGTAATTCACCACTTTTCTTCACCACCTGACACAGCACCCTGTATTTTTCCTGTCTAAATATTTTAAAAATTAAAAAAAAATGTATTTCAGCTTTACCTGCGGTGTACCCTCCTTAGCTTCTTGGAAGCATTCAGCTACATAAATGTTATAAGCTGTACGAGCTTTCTTTGGTTTTCCAAGCAGTGCTAACTCCTGAATAAAAAAAAAAAGTGGAGGGTCAGAAATAGTGTTAACCTTCATGAAACTTAATTTTACCTAAAGAAACTTTACTCACTACAACAACTTTACAGAATGTCCCTTAAAGTGAATGTTATGATTCTTATATAGGGCAATTATTACATCTTGGGGTCAGAATTTTTTGACAGTGGTGTTTTAAAAATTATATTAGATTTTTATGAGTTATTTTCCATACAAAACCATTTCCTTTACCTATTATTCTCATAATCTCCACGAACTAAATAACTGAATATATACATACAAAACCTGTTTAAAAGATAAAACCACCTCAGTTCATCCTTGCATGACACTACGTCCCCTTGACCAAATCACTGCATGCTTCCACCACAACCCACGAACACTGGACTATTGTTTAATAATCTTTCATCTCATTTCATTCCCTGAATGTCTCTACCTTTAAAGCTTTAAAATTGGAATTAAAGTTGTGTTAATTCCAATTTTACTAGTTACCAAAAGGGAAGAAACTGTGGAAAAGAATACAAGTATCCCTTACTATCAGTTTAGTTCCTGAGTTCAGGGAGTGATATTGCATTATCATACTCAGTTTCTGAATTTGGATAGTAAGTAGTATCTATAATTTATAAAATTCTGTGGCTCTTAATAGCAATTTGGTTATAATCAATAACAATTCCAACTTTTATTCATAAGTATAAGCAGGAATCCTCTGATTTAGTTTCTTCTTCCTGAATCTCTCAGTCACTAAGTATTGAAACTACTATAGACTTTAAGCACTTTACAACTTAACTATTTCCCTCTTTGTTTCTAGAGCTACCACAAGGGATTTCTCTCCTAAGGGTTTTAGCTGTAACTTCCTAGTCCCCACACTTCTCACCTGATCTCTGAACTAGTTGGTACTGGGAGTCTTTAACAGGAAGAACAATTACAAAAGACAGAATGGAAAAGGAAACTTTATAAATGCCCAATTGTCATGTCTGGTCCTCTCTAGTCTTAGCATAGGCTGGGTGCATTAAGGAGGAAGGAAGAATGAAACAGGGAGAACATACTTTAGTAATCACTCTTCCAAATACCATCCTTATGTAGGTACTCTTATTTTTCACTTTCAATATATCTTCTGGCTCCCTTTTACTAATTAGATCAGTCACCCTAAAGCAACAGCTTCATGGACTTGAAACTGGGCAGGTCCTTAACCCTAGTGCTAGGACAGCTTAAAACATTAGGGTAAGGGAAAGATGTATTAGCATCTCACATTCAAAGCTGTAATCCAGTCTTTCAAAGAAATAGTTTTAACTCTGATGATCATTTTGTAATAGTGTAGGTACATGACTAGCAAACTGACCACTTCACAATACTGGTTCTATGAAATAAATGTGTAACTTTCAAATGATGACATTTATGTGAATTAATACACTAAGCTAGGAACTACAAATTTTGAAGCATGTGAGGTTTTTAATAGTTGTTCCTTTGAAGAAAAAAAAAATTCCGTCCTAAAGGCACTTACTTGATTAGATAAATTGGCACTTTTCTGATGTGTTAATGAATTAATGAATACTTGGCAATATTCCATATCACACTCACCATAATCTATAGAACAATTCAAATTAATAGGTTATTCTAGAGAAGCTCGGAAGCAAAGATTTGGTTATAATCAATAACAATTCCAACTTTTATTCTCTGTTCCTATAGTTTTCATTACTGTTCTACTAACTGTATACCTTAAATGTGGATACATCTGAAAGTAGCAAAAAGGATTTCCAAACAGACTCAATGACAAGTGGTCCTAGCGGCTATCTCACTTTTCAGAAGAGAACTATCCCACTTTTGCCTAACTGTAGAATACCTAATAACATTCTACCATATTGTATCTGCCTATTATTATTATTAAGAGAAAACTATCTATATTCGTAGTAATATAAATCTCAAATATTTACTGTAACAAAAAAAGTATTTCAATGACACTTACTCTCTTTTTTAACACAAGTTTCCTTTTTAAATTTTTGTTTATCACTTCTTTTTTCAAAGACATAATCTCACATGGAGTTAGCTTTGCTTCAATTCTGTTCACCTCTTCTTTGTATACCACCCAGGCTGCCCTATAAGCATCTTCATATATCTATAAATAAAAAATCCAAATTAAGTCAACAAACCATTGCTGGCAAATTCAACATAGCATGTGCCAGGGAAAGGCAACTACATGACTTCAAATAGACAGATTTTATCACCAGGTGGAAAATGTGATCTGGGATGAGATGTATCTGGATTAAAACACGCATTTTCCTTATACATACTAATCAAGGTGAGAGTTTAGTAAGCAGCCTCCATTTTCAAACTGCTGCCACTTCTTCACCTCCACCCCATACATCCATATTCTCATTATTTATGTAGATCAGAAGATATAAAGTTTCTTTGTAGATAACAGATTATTATTATTATTTTTTTTCTTCCTGGAAGATATCACACTAGTCCAGATAACAAGATTATTTTTTAAAGGTCTGATTCATCTGGTCCTTTAAAGGACATGACAACTGCTCCTAACTGCTGAATAACTGGTCAGCAATGCTGAAAACTTATGTGCTTACTTTTTTCTCTGACTCAGGAAGTTCCCTCCAACGCTCGGCGATTCTTCTAATTAGTTCTGTAGTTTTTACATCTATAGATTGAAATAAAATGAAAAAAGATGCCACAATTTTACATCTCAGGATTAATTTCTAAAGATTTCCAGGAAAGCACAGTCTTAGGATTAATTTCTAAATATTTCCAAGAAAGCACAATCCATACCACACATTATACAATGATTTAACTTTCCCTTATTTAACTAATTTAAATATGTTAAGTAATTTATCCAACATTATTAAAAGTCTATTCTCTAACTGCTAAGGAGTATATCATATACCATGAGAAACAGTCTACAGTTTGATTACTAGGTTTTGTGTGTTTTTTTTGGAAACAGGGTCTGGCTCTGTCACCCAGGCTGGGGTGCGGTAGCACAATCTCATCTTAATGTAACCTCCTCCTACTGTGCTCAACTGATTCTCCTGCCTCAGCTTCCCAAGTACGTGGGACTACAGGTAGACATCAACATGTCCAGCTAATTTTTGTATTTTCACTGTTTCACTATGTTGCCCAGCCTGGTCTCAAACTCCTGAGCTCAAGCAATCTGCCTGCCTCAGCTTCCCAAAGTGCTGGGATTACAGGCGTGAGCCACTGCACAAGGCTGATTACTAATTAAAGAAGATGGATGATCAATTGCTTCAAGTTTTTTACTTCCATATTTCAATCAAAAACACTTTTCTGAAAAGCTATTTGAAATTCAACCTGTTATTCTCCACTTCCTTCTTCATCTTAACTAGAATGATGGCGTGCAATTGATTTTTGTTGTTGTTTGTTTGTTTTTGAGACAGAGTTTCACTCTTGTTGCCCAGGCTGGAGTGCAATGGCTCACCACAACCTCCGTCTCCCAGGTTCAAGCGATTCTCCTGCCTCAGCCTCCTGAGTAACTGGGATTACAGGCATGCCCCACCATGCCCAGCTAATTTTGTAGCAGCTGATGTTTAAAAACACCTGTTAGTACCAGCTCTTACATTTAAAAGATGTGGGTACTTAAGCAGGTCTCTGAAACTAACTCCTTAGCTATAATGTGAGCTTTTTTAAAAAAATTAATTATTATTATTATTTTGAGAGAGGATCTCACTGTCACCCAGACTGGAGTGCAGTGGAGCAATCATGGCTCACTGTAGCCTCAACTTCCAGGGATCCAGTGATCCTACCACCACGGCCTCCCAAGTAGCTGGGACTACAGGCACCGTGCCCCCACACCCAGGTAATTTTTGTATTTTTGGTACAGACAGGATTTCCATGTTTCCAGGCTGGTTTTAAAGTCCTGGGCTCAAGCAATCCACCCACCTTGACCTCCCAAAGTGCTAGGATTACAGGTGTGAACCACCTCACCCAGCCTAAGGTGAGCAGTTTTATTACAGTTCATTAGATTTTCACAAGTGCCCTGTGATGTCTTAGAAATAAAAATTAAAAAATTGCTATTATCTTTACACTCTAACTTAAAATAAGAGCCCTACAGGCTTTCTAGGAAGTCAATAAACATCCTACCTGGAAATGTTTTATTGGAACCCAAGACAATAAAGGATTTATCCTTTACAACCCTACAACCCACCAACCAACCCCTTGTCAAGGTCAAGGTCTGAATCAAAGAACCAGGATGGCTCTAAACTCCTAGGATGGAAAGGTTTAACCTTTCTTATCTTGAAAGTTCTTGAAATTAGCAGTAATTTGCATAGAGCTTTATACTTTATGGATGCTTCCACAGAAGCTGCACCTTTATTAACAATTCCCTGAGGCAGAAAAAGGAGGAGCTAAGCAAGAGAAAATAATTCATCAGTGGTCCTCTAGACCAAAGGCAACTAGGCCCCAACTTCAGTTTTATCCTCTTCCTAGGGTGCTTTCTACACTATATGTTATTTTAAAAATACCTTTTATTAGTTCTCATTTATGTTTAAAGCATTTCTATTTGGTATAAAATAGAACTTCCTATTTTACAGACATCAAATGATTGTTCCTGCAGTCACTGAATGCTTTAGTACTGCAATTCAACATTGCTATTAAAACTGCGTAGTGGCATTTTTATTACATGAGAAAAGGGTACACGCCCCAAAACTCCTTACCTGGGTTCTGAGCTCTAAATATGGGTAGTTGTTCTTGAGAAAATCGAATGTAAGAACTTACAGGTTTCTTTGGATAACGTGCCACGACAGATGAAAACCATTTCGGTGAATAAACAAAACTACATATAAATAAAAAGAAAATAACCAATGTCAGATGTTTAACTGTCAATATTCACATGTATATGAACATAGATCCCAAATAAGAGATGTCATAAAGATACTATGTATCTAACACCTTCAACAAGAATGCTAGAGATTTATTAAAACCCCGTCCTAACCGTCTGCGGGACTGAAGTCTCAAAGCTCTCATCTCCTAGGAAGGGCAGGGACCGGAGGAAAGCGTCTACACCCCAGCTCCTGGGCCACGCCTCCTCAATGCCTTGACGATCTCTGGAGACTCGGCGGGAATTCGCAGAGGAGGCGGAACGGGTCCAAAGCCGGACAGTGGGGAGGGGTGGGAAGAGGGAGTGGTGGGTAGCAGGAAACAAGATACAAGGGATTAAGGCCTGGTCTCAAAGCCACCGTCCCCTTAGCAAGATGGAGGTTTGAATCAAAGAACCAGGCAGGCTCTGAACTCCTAGGAGGGGCAGAAAGTGGAGGACAGGGTCTACATTCCAGCCCCTGGACGTCCTGGGCCCTGCCGCCCCTTACGGCACAGGTAAGCTGGCCTACCTGACGGGGTAGCTCAGTCGACTTCCACAGCCGGTGCACAGCTCCGCTCCGGACCTTCCCAGGGCACTGAGCACGCCCCACATGCTTCGGAGAAACGCCATCGCACTAGCGGAGGAGGCAGACACCGGGCCCCAATTTCGGAGAGCCTCCTGACACGACAGAACAACCCCAACACTGACAACCAGAACTCGCGTGCGACCCTCCGGAGTTCGCTATCAGGCCCGCCATTCGCGAGGAACTATGGGAAAGTTGTTAACATCCGGTCGGCAGAACGGGGGCGGGGCAGGGCAGAATTGGCGCAGACGTTGTCCCCGATGGGTGGCGGAAGAGGATCCGCGAGATGAAGGGAAACCGCAAGCAGCTAGCCTGGGGAGAGCTCAGGCCTCGACGGGGCGCTGCTGAGCTGCCTCTGGCCCCAGACGCCCG
This sequence comes from Callithrix jacchus, assembly GCF_049354715.1. Taxonomy (NCBI): domain Eukaryota; kingdom Metazoa; phylum Chordata; class Mammalia; order Primates; family Cebidae; genus Callithrix; species Callithrix jacchus. The sequence goes on from NC_133513.1 coordinate 72,119,579, forward strand.
CAGCAGTGGGTTCCCCTCCCGGGCCAGGAAGGTGATGGAGGGACAGCGGCGGCCTCACCTCGGCCTGGCGTTGACCGTTGTCCGCCCGTGACGGCCACAAGGACTGTCCGTTAAGGACTGTCCTTGTAACAGACAGCCCTGCATCCAGGACGCCGAGGTCCGGGCGGCGGATGCTGCGCGCCCAGCCGAGCCTCTCAGTTCAAGCCAGGGCTGCAGCTCGGAGTTCAGAAATAGTACCAGGAGAGCAGGGGATTCGCAAACTTAAAAATGCAGTTTCCAAGGCCTTACAGCAGAGCTTAATTCCGTGTGGGGCCTATGAATCTGCATTTTAGCGAGTTCCCCAGAGTTTAACAAGTTATAATGTCCGTGGTCTTGGGACCAAATTTAAAGTAACATGGCTTTAGACTGTTTATTCTACCATCTACTGCAGTCTTCAGTCTGACCCCCAACCTGCTTAATTTGAGCAGAGGAAATTGGCTAGTTGTCCAGTCTCTAGTCTCAGTTCTAGTTCCATTAACGTCTTGACTTGAAAATATTGCATTCCCTCGTGAAGATTCAAAGATGGTTTCCCCTTCTGCAAATGAGGATATTAGCCTAAATCAGTTTCCCTTCCAAAGCCCGAGAACATGTGACAAATATTGCTGTACGATTTTTATTTGTTATAGAAGTACCATTTTCTGTATAGGCAATGGCATGAAAAAGATTAGAAACAACTAACGATTTCTAAGGGCCCTTCCAGCCCTTAAATACCAGTTGTTTCCAAGCTAACCACCTCCTGAGACAGTCTTTCTTCTGTTAGCCGTAATTGTTAGAAAATTCTTACCAGTGTAATATTGAGCTGACGGTCTATTACCTTTCTGTAACTATGAAAATATTGGCTCTCTGGAAGTAGGACTAAGCCTACTTCTGTTAAGCGGTAAGTAATAACCACTTGCCTTTTCAGATACTCTAAAGGTTGAAAGGGACCTTCCAGGTTATCTGTTCAAACCTCCCATTCTGGCATGGAATAAACAAGTATTTTTTCCTTAGTATATACTATGTACAATGCCCTAAACATAAATAAAAGACACAGTATTGTGCCCCAGCCCCCACTGGCCCCAAAGATAAGGCAAAGTGGTAAGTAATTACAACATGGGGCTAAGATAGACGTTATATAAGTTGATTTCTAAAATAATTTGTTTCCCTCTTTGTTCTAGAATATTTTTGTTCTTTCAACTGTTTGACATAAACTTCTTTTGGATATTAAAGAAACTTTTTGTTGTTTTTTCAGATATCATTTTTATAACTCTTGCTGTAAAGACCTTACAAATCAAATCCATAACATTTTTCATCAGATGCCAATCTTCCTTAAAACTCACTTACATTGGAGTGATAATTTTACTTCTAAAAGCAGGATTTACAAAGAAACATTACCCACGTATTCAAACTGTCTTTGAACAAAAAGGCATGGTTTATAATTACTTTATAAAACATAAAGACTTAACTGCAGCCTTTCCCAGGGCCCATTTGTTGTGGAGTTCATCCACTCCCATGACTCCTATTAGTTACAGCCTCATGACTGCCATATTGAATCCAGATCTCTCCTTTGAGTTCCATATTCATATAACCACTGTCTTCTGGACATCTTCACCATCATGTCCCACAAGTACTTCCATTTCAACATTCCCTGAACAAAATTCAGGGAATCCCCCATCTTGAAGTCCTTCTCTTGGTAAGAGGCACAAGTTTCCCCTTTAATCATCCAAGCCAACAACTTGATCAATCATTTTAGAATCTCTCCATTGAAATGCCACCCCCCCATTAACTGATGATGAGAACTGCTGATTCTACCTCATTCATCCCTCTAGTATGTATTTCCTCCTTTCCAATCCCATTACTGTTGCCTTTGTTCAGGCCAGTAATATGCTTGTAAACAGCTCTCCAAAAAGGAAAGCCCCAATTTGTAGTGTTTGCTGAGTTCTATGGTGTAAATATTCCCACCATGGCAGATTTCATGCTACCAGCTTGAAGTTTTTCTTTTCCTATTAACATGCAAACACACATATTACATAACCAGCATTGCTCTTTTCTTCCTATTGAGCTTTTAATATTTCTTAAATTATTAATATTTGAGCAGAAACATTGTGATAGTTGATGAAAAATTAAAACACATCCTTAAGTTGGATTGCACTTTAATATTCTCAGAACTTTTTATAAAATTTTATTTGATTGTACAATTCACAAATCAAAGAAAAAGGTAGAGAAGGTATTGTCATGATTATTATTCCTAATTTCCAGATAAGAAAAATGAAGTTCAGCAAGCCCAACTCATAATGTTCCAATACTAAGTTGTGTAGGTAAAAACCTAGTCTTGCACTTCATTGTCCTGTGCTTTTTGTTTATATCAGATCACTCTCAGACTCAGAGAACATACCACATCATTCCAGCCCAAAATATCTTTCTTGGATCATCTACAGTGTGTGAGCTCGTATCACTTACTTGTGACATCTCGCACCACTATGGTTTCTGATCTTCTTCTCTATGTATACGTATTTTTTTCCTCAATAGCTGGTAAGTTGCATTAGGAAAAGACTAAATCTTGTGCCTTCTTTAATCCCTATTGTACCTAGCACATACATTGAATGATGAATGAAGAGATAGGTGTATAGGTGGATGAACTGACAGATAGATAGATAGATAGATAGATGATAGAAAGACAGACACATATAGATATATATAGAGAGATGGATAATGTGAAAAGGTTACTATCTGCACAAATTATTTGTATACAAATTTAGCCCCATAGAGAGCAACTACCTGTTAGAAGTGTCATTTGCCAATAGAATGAACAGTTATGGCCGGGTGCGGTGGCTCATGCCGATAATCCCAGCACTTTGGGAGGCCGAGGCGAGTGGATCATGAGGGCAAGAGATCGAGACCATCCTGGTCAACAAGGTGAAACACCGTCTTTACTAAAAATACAAAAATTATCTGGGCATGGTGGCACGCACCTTTAGTCCCAGCTACTCGGGAGGCTGAGGCAGGAGAATTGCTTAAACCCAGGAAGCAGAGGTTGCAGTGAGCCGAGATCACGCCATTCACTTCAGCCTGGGTAACGAGTGAAACTCCGTCTCAAAAACAAAACAAAACAAAAAAAAGAATGAACAGCTATGTGTGGAGATGGGAACCATGTAAAATTCTAGAATACACATATGAAAGTAATGATTATGGTTCATTGATACTTGCACATTGGTAAAGCAAACAGTACCACCAACAAAGAGCATGAGCATTCAGAAACCTGGATAATTCCCTGCTGAATAGTAGAGTTAAATGCCCAGATATCACTCAGATGAAGAAAAAATGTTGCTAAGAGAAAGCAGCCTTGCTTTTGTAATTAGATAAATAATTTAGCTACAATAGGAGCAATAACCTAATAGGTTTTAGCAGGATATATAGATATGATTTTGAACATGTAAGTATAATATTTCTGGTGATAAGATCATACTATACACACCACATTTAAAGACAGTTTCCCCATCAGCAATTACATAGCACTGTGATAAGCACTTGAAAGGGGCACAAAAACAATAAGACATTGATCCTGCCCCACAGACCTTACAATGTGATTGGGGGAACAAAGAATAGAGACACAAAAGAATAAAAGTGTAACGGTGCATTGCTGCAATATGAGAAAAAAAAATTACACTTTGAATACCTACTAGCTTATTTTTTCTGTGAATCAAGATGAGAAAAAATTTTACACCTTGAGTATCTCCTGGCTTATGTTTTCTGTGAATCAAGATTTTAACAAATTACGTATGGAAAACTAGTTGCATAATTTTTTTCTTTCAAACCATTTTTATTGACATAGAGTCTATTTTTATACTACTGGAGTTTGCCTTTAAAATCATACAAAAAGAAGGAAGGGAAAGAGAAATTATAAAAAAGACCTTTTGCCTGTTAATAGTTCCCAGCTATCCAAAATTATTATCTGTGAATTATTTCTCAATTAGAACAAAGTCTGTATGCAGCCTTAATTATTAAGGGCATATCAGAATTATTTTAATCCATTGCTGTAGCAGCATTACAAAAAATAAATGTAGCTTGTCTATTTTAAAGCTGATTCTATGAGTCAGCAGGAGGTAGGACAAGCAAAAAGAACAGCTATAATTTTATGCAAATGTGCAAAGCAGCAATTCATATTACTGAATGTTACTGAAAGCTGACTTAAAGATTGGAAGAAATCCAGAATGATTGTATTGAAGGAATAATGCTATTAATAAGGTGACATATCCTAATGTGTCTGCCCTCTTATTCACAGTTAAGTACCTGATCAATACAAATGATAATAATTATAATTTATTGCTCAACTACATGCCAAGTATTTTACACACATTATCACTAATCCTTTCATAAATAAAATAAGATGCTATGATTTCCACTGTTACAGCTATGAAAACTGGTATTCAGATATATATAAAGAATAGGAAGAATATCTTCTTCGTTAGCATCTTACTAACAAAAATTGCCATCTCTGAATCCACATTTTGCAGCTTTGAAGTTATACATGACTTTATGTAGACACAGTACAGGCAAATCAGTCATGAAGCTGTAGTTTTCTTAAACACATGCTCACTGGATTGCTGTGTGTGGTTGAAAAAAAATACGTGCTAACATTATTATTTCTTTCCTGTACCCATAAATACTTTTTTATTTAACTGAGTGGCTTATTAAAATAATATCTTAAGCCAGAGTAGTAGCACACCCTTGTAGTCCCAGTTACTTGGGAGGCTGAAGCAGGAGGATTACTTAAGCCCAAAAGTTTGAATCTAGCTTGGGCAACATAACGTGGCCCGTTCTCTTAATAAAATACAGGGAAAATGTGGCACATATACACCATGGAATATTATGCAGCCATCAAAAACGATGAGTTCATGTCCTTTGTAGGGACATGGATGAACCTGGAAACCATCATTCTCAGCAAACTGACACAAGAACAGAAAATGAAATACCGCATGTTCTCACTCATAGGTGGGTGTTGAACAATGAGAACACAGGGACACAGGGAGGGGAGCATCACACACTGGGGTCTGTGGGGGAGATCTAGGGGAGGGACAGTGGGGAGTGGGGAGGTGGGGAGAGATAGCATGGGGAGAAATGCCAGATATAGGTGATGGGGAGGAAGGCAGCAAATCACACTGCCATGTGTATACCTATGCAACAATCTTGGATATTCTTCACATGTACCCCAAAACCTAAAATGCAATAAAAAATAATAAAATAAGCAATAAGTATTTGATCACCCAAAAACATGGTAGGTTTGGATTTAACATACACATACACATATACATGAGTGTGTATGCATAAATAAGAGTACAGAATAGTACATACAAAATTTGGTTAAATAGTGGTTGTATCTGAGTATTGCAGGAGTGCATGGGTGGTACTCATTTTTAACTTATATATTATCTTAGTCTTCTTGTAACCAACACAACAGTAATATTCATCTTTTGGTAATAATATTTTAAAAACTCAATTCCTAGGGGAGGCCAATACTGTGCCAGACACTGTGCTAAGCTCTAAAATATATACATATGAGTGGGCACAGTGGCTCATGGCAGGAGGATTCTTGAGTCTAGGAGTTCGAGACCAGCCTCAGCAACACAGTGAGACCCCCGTCTCTATGAAAAAATAATAAATAAAACATACAAATATGATTAAGCCCTGATCATCCATTTAAATCTTCCTGGGAGATTAGGGGATGGCTTTATAGACTATGTGAACTTTGAAATGTTTTTTAAGTGGGGGAAAAAATGTTTTTTCAAGTGGAGATGCCTTCCAGAAAAGGGGAACAGTAGGAACAGTATGTGCAAATCACAGATATTCATGAGGGCATCATGTACATATGAAAACAAAATATATGTGAAAAGGAGTGATATGAAACAAACCTCTTTAAGGTTGAGTGGGGTTGGGTTGTAAAGGACTATGTATAATTTGTTAACTTTGTTAGCTAAATATAGCCAAACAACTTTTTAGGCAGTTTACAGGCACAATTAAACTTTTTTTTGAGACGGAGTTTCGCTCTTGTTACCCAGGCTGGAGTGCAATGGCGCGACCTCGGCTCACCGCAACCTCCGCCTCCTGGGTTCAGGCAATTCTCCTGCCTCAGCCTCCTGAGGAGCTGGGATTTACAGGCACACGCCACCATGCCCAGCTAATTTTTTTTGCATTTTTAGTGGAGACGGGGTTTCACCATGTTGACCAGGATGGTCTCGATCTCTTGACCTCATGATCCACCCGCCTCGGCCTCCCAAAGTGCTGGGATTGCAGGCTTGAGCCACCACGCCCCGCCTAAACTTGTTTTTATAAAAATCCCTTTAGTAGGAGCACAGAGAATGATGGGTGTGAGGAGACTATTGCTGTAATCCTGGAAAGGGGCTGAGATTCTGAACTAATATGGTGCCATGGCTCATACTCCAAAGGGCTTTCTGAGTATAATTGGCAGGATTCCATTGACTGGTTAAGTACATAGAACACGAGAATTACTTTAAGGATTTTACCTTGACAGACTATTCCAATACCAATTGCATGCCCTGCTAAGTAAATATCCCCAAGCAAATGCTTTCATTATATCATTTGGCTGGTTAAAAACTTACATACTTCTTATTTGCTATCGAACCAAGATTTCATATCCAGCACATCTGTCTTCTCCACCTAATCTTTTCTCTTATTTATTGCACACAGACTGCCAATGCCATTCTCACTTATTTCTACTTTATTATCTTTGTCTGGATTTCCCTGTTTTCATTAATGCCTTCCCCACTTAAATATAGCAATTAGAACCCTAAGTATCTTCCAAAGCCTAGTACATTCATTTATTTAGTGAACAAATATTTAAGTACTTGTGTGCCAGACACTATAGATCCCAGTGAGTATAAAGATGCACATTGGATATCATGGTAATATTGATGAGAACTATTATTTCCCCAACAGCTAAGAAAATGAGTGACATAAAAATTAGAGATTTAAGGGCTAGGGAAAGAGGGCATTTTAAGCAGAATGAACAATTTGACCAAAATCTGAGAATGAGAAGCACTATTTTATACTGGAAGCAGGGAGAGGTTGGGATCCAATGGGAACTGCAGGCAGTTTGGTAGGAGGCAGGAATGGCAGATGAGACTAGAGAAGCAAGCTAAAACCACAGGAGTCTTGAGGACTTGGTACTTTATTCTGTGGGTTCATGATTTAAACAAGGGGAAAAAAACCTGAGAACCAAAAGGGTCCTGAAATACATATCAGATAAAAATGAGCTTCATTGTTTGAAGTTAAAGTGTAGGGTCCAAAGGCTAAACCATTAGCATCTCCCTTCTTTTTTCTGTAAGTCCCTCTGCAAAACCACTGCTGAGGCTGTGAGGAAGGAACTATTAAAAATTTTTAAGCTGATAGCCCACAAGATCAGATTTGGGGTTAGGGAGAATACTTTCACACTTCTGTAGATGACAGACTTGAGGGTAGGGAAAAGATAGGACATTGTAAGAGTGCCATCAGAAAATGAAGAAGTAGAGATTTCTGCTTCGAGAATATCCCACTGAGAATCAGAAGAGCTGGATAAAATAAAAACTTATCATTGAGAAAGTATAAGAGAGCTGCAGAAGTCATGAGACTTCAGAGGTGGGCTGAGTATCTGTAGTCGTTTTTCTCCTGGATTATTCGTTAGACATTGAGAATTTGGGCTTTGTACAGGCAGAGGAGCACTGCTAGAGGACAAAGTTTTTTGTGGTTACACAGTGCTGGACTGACAAAACTAGAGACTTAAGTTATCTCAACATGCAACTAGTTTTCCCCTCAAATAAGAGCCAAAGTTTTCATCTTTGTTGGGAAGGAGGCTAAAGAGCTAAATTTCTGAAAAAACCTAGTGTAATTTTCTTCTCTTAGTGTAGAGGAGACAACAGCTTGATAGAGGAAGGAGATCCCAAAGAACAGCCTAGGAGCACAAAGACTGAAATTGTTAATTAACACCAATGGTTTACAATCTCTCTTCTCCCTGGGGCACTTGTTGATTTGGATGTGGCTAAAGGCTGAGGATTCAGACTTGATCCCTTACAGGTTACTGTTCATGACAGAAGAACCAGCAGTAGTTTGGTGGTTGCATACAGCAGATGTAACATAATTGCAGATCTGAAGGGCTTTAGAGACAGCGAGTTTCTTGTTCAAGATGTTTGCCAAAGTCTGAGTCTCCCAGGAGCAATAGGCTAAAACGGTGAATCAAAAATACTGAAAAGCAAGGTGGAATTTCCTATAGTCTCTCTGTGCTGAGAAAAAGACAGTAGAAGAGGGCTATGTATTATAAACGAAGATAAAGCAGATACAGTTTAGGTCTAATAAACTGCACGCCAGCCTCAGCTAAGCACAGGCCCTGATTGCATTGAGGTCGTTATCTTCACACTCTATTTGACTAGCAGAGCACATTCTTTGTTGGAAGAAAACATGAGTGTTCACAGTTTTTTTGCACAATGTCTGGCATTCAATAAAAGGTAACTTAGATAACAGAGTTAGCAAAGACTTTTAAATAACTGTGATTTAAGAACTTCAAAAACTAGAGAAAAATATGGGAAAAAATTAAACAATTTAGGAACTCATAAAAAAACTGAAATATGTAAAAAAAAAAATCAAATAGTAACTTAGAACTGAAAAACCAACCTGGAATTAACCACAGTGTCTGAAATGGAGTTGATGGGTTTAAAAGCATATTGAAAACAGCAGGAGATAGGATTAATGGACTGGAAAAAAGGTCAATACAAAACTGATGCATAGAAGGACAAAGAGGGGGGAAAAAGAAAAACATAGAAAATAGGTCTGAAAACAAGTTGGATACAGTCAAAAGATCAAATATATTTTTTATACTGAGGCCCTAAATGGGAGAAATAGAATGGGGTAGAAGTAATATTCGATAAAATAATGGCTGAGATTTTCTAGAACTGATGAAAATGTATCAACCCACAGATTCGAGAAGCTCTGTGAACCTCAAGCAGGATAAAGACAAAGAAAACTACATCTTGTAACACCATAGCAAAACTGCTGAAAACAGACAATCTTAACAGCAGTCAGAGAAAGTGGACATATTACTTTTAAAAAAGCAATAGTAAGACTAATAAGGCTGGGTGCAGTGACTCACGCCTGTAATCCCAGCAGTTTTGGAGGCCAAGCTGGGCAGATCACTTCAGGTCAAAAGTTCAAAACCAGCCTGTCCAACATATTGAAACCCCTTTTCTACTGAAAATACAAAAATTAGATGGGTGTGGTGGCACGCACCTGTAATCCCAGCTACTCAGAAAGCTGGGGTAGGAGAATTGCTTGAACCTGCAAGGTGGAGGTTGCAGTAAGCCGAGGTCACACCACTAAACTCCAGCCTGGGTGACAGAGCAAGACTCCATCTCAATAAAAAAGAGACTAATAATAGTCGACCTCTCAATAAAATTATGGAATCCAGAACACAATGGAATGACATCTTTAAACGGCTGAAAGAAAATACCAATCTAGAATTCTATTCCCAGTAAATATATCCTGTAAAAATGAAGGCAAAATAAAAACATTTTCAGAAAAACAAAACCAAGCAGAATATTTGTCACCAGAAGATGTGCACTAAACAAAATTCTAAAGGGAGTTCTTATGTTAAAAGGTAATTGATCCCAGATGGAAACAGGAAAGCAATGAATACTGGAAAAAGTAAAATTGGAGGTAGGTGTAATGGCACTGACATACAAAACATCAGTGTCTTGTGGAATTTTACATATATGTCAAATTAAAATACATGACAATACGGCAAAAGGTAGGAAAGAGACAACTGGAGTCTAGGTGGTCTAAGGTGTTCACAATTACAGGAAAAATGGTACAAATAATAATTGATATTAAAGTATAATCAAAGATAGATCTTTTAATATAAAGTAATCACATGTACAAAGAATGTCTAACAAGTCATCAGAGGGAAAGAAAATGATACTTTATGAAAACTGGTTAATCCAAAAGAAGATAAAAAGAAAGGGGAAAAAAATAAAACATGGCTAACAAGAAAAAAAGGCAAAAATGGGAACATAGTTGGTATAAACCCAACTATATCAGTAATTCCATTAAATGCAAAAGAATGAAATACTCTAATTGAAATACTAAAATGATCAGATTGGATAAAAACCAAATTAAATAAAACCCAACTATAAAATGAGTACTGGAGATACACATTTAAAAACGGACACAGAAAGGTCAAAAACTAAAGAACAGAAAAAGATATACACTGCAAATACTAGCCAAAAGAAACCATACTAATATTAGCTAGAGTTTAAGGCAAAAGCATTAATACAGACATTTCTTAATGTGATACCACAATTGTATGTGTGTGTAAGAGAGTATCCAAGAATATGATTTTAAAATAAATAAGGCAAAAATAAAACAATTGCACAATCATAATGAGAAACTAACATATCTCTTTTAATGGCTGTGAGAACAAGCAAATAAAAATTGTAGCAATACATTCGTCAGCTTGCTCCTTTCTGCCATGGATGCTGATTAAAGTCTCTCTTCTCCCTGCCATCATGTCTAAGTCAGAGTGTCCTAAAGAGTCTGAACAGCTAAGTAAGCTCTTCTTTGGAGTGTTGAGCTTTGAAACAACCAGTGAGAGAGTGAGGACCCGTTTTGAGCAATGGGGAACACTCATGGACTGTGTGGTAATGAGAGATCCAAACACCAAGCTCTCCAGTGGCTTTGGGTTCCTCATGTATGCCACTGTGGAGGAGGTGGATGCAGCCATGAATGCAAGTCCACATAAAGTGGATGGAAGAACTATGGAACCAAAGAGACCTGTCTCAAGAGAAGATTCTCAAAGACCAGGTGCCCACTTAACTGTGAAAAAATATATTTGTTGTTGGCATTAAAGAAGACACTGAAGAATATCACCTAAGAGATTATTTTGAACAGTATGGAAAAATTTAAGTGATTGAAATCATGACTGACTGAGGCAGTGGCAAGAAAAGGGGCTTTCCCTTTGTAACCTTGGACAACCATGACTCCATGGATAAGATTGTCATTCAGAAATCCCATACTGTGAATGGCCACAACTGTGAAGTTAGGAAGGCCCTGTCAGAGCAAGAGATGGCGAGTGCTTCATCCGGCCAAAGAGGTGGAAGTGGTTCTGGAAACTTTGATGGTGGTCGTGAAGGTGGTTTCTGTGGGAATGACAACTTTGTTCATGGAGGAAACTTCAGTGGTCGTGGTGGCTTTGGTGTCAGCCATAGTGGTGGTGGATATGGTGGCAGTGGGGATGGCTATAATGGATTTGGTAATGACGAAAGCAATTTTGGAGGTGGTGGAAGCTACAATGATTTTGGTAATTACAACAATAAGTCTTCAAATTTTGGACCCATGAAGAGAGGAAACTTTGGAGGCAGAAGCTCTGGCCCCTAAGGTGGTGGCGGCCAATACTTTGCCAAACCACAAAACCAAGGTGGTTATTGTGATTCCAGTAGCAGCAGTAGCTATGGCAGTGGCATAAGATTTTAATTAGGAAACAAAGCTTAACAAGACAGGAGAGCCAGAGACGTGACAGGGAAGCTACAGGTCACAACAGATCTGTGAACTCAGCCAAGCACAGTGGTGACAGGACCTAGCTGCTACAAAGAAGACATGGCTTAGACAAATACTCATGTGTATGGGCAAAAAACTTGAGGACTGTATTTGTGACTAATTGTATAACAGGTTATTTTAGTTTCTGTTCTGTGGAAAGTATAAAAGCATTCCAACAAAGGTAAACTTTTTTTTTGGCACCCATGATGTTGATTGCTAAATGTAACAGTCCGATCATGATGCTGAATAAATGTCTTTTAAAAAAATTATAAACACAATTAACAAACTTGATCTAATTAGCATATGTCAACAATACATCTAATAACAATTCATATTCTTTTCAAATGCATATGATACATCTATAAATTCCATATGCTGGGTCATGAAGCAAGTTTCAACAAATTTCAAAGAATCGAAACTATTTATATTATGTTTTCTGGCCATGGAGAAGTAAAGCTAAAAATCAATAGCAAAAATTTAACTTGAAAAAAAAAAAAGCCCAATTCCCTGGAAATAAAACAATACATCCTTATATATGACTCATAAGTGAAAAAAAATCAAAAAAGGAATGGGAAAATATTTTAACTGAATGAAAATATAGATATAATATTTTAAAACTTGTAGGATGCAGCTAAAGTGGTATTTGGAAACAGTTTTATTAGAAAAGAAGAAAGGTTTCTAAAAATTATGTTTCATTCTCGAGAAGCTAGAAAAAATGAATCAAAATAAAAAACTAAGGAAAATATAAAGAAATAATATAAATCAATGAAACAGGAAAGATGTACACAAGAAATTTAAAAAAAATAAAATACTGATTCTCTGTAAGATTAATAAACTTGATACTCTTCTAGCAAGACTCATCAAGGAAAAAAATTGTGAGGAGATACGTATGACTACAGATATATATTATCTTCAAAAAGATGAGGATAACATGAATAACTTTACACCAAATAGATCAACAATTTAGATAAAACGCACAAATTCCTTGAAAAACACAAAACTGAGAAAAAATATATCTAGTCTTATATTAAGAAAGAATTTGTTATTAAAATCTTCCCATAACCACCACCACAACAAAACTCTAGACACGATGCCTTCAGAATATTCTTTAAAATATTTAAGGAAAAAATATCACAAATCTTATACAAACTCTTCCAGAGAACAAAGGAAATATTTCTTCACTATTTTTATGAGTCCAGCATAACTTGAGGTATGAAACTTGACAAAGATATTCAATAAAGGAAATTATGAACCAACTTCTCTCATGAACATAGTTGCAAAAATCCTCAAAAAAAAATTTGCAAATAGAATCTAGTGGTTTGTAAGGAAGATAAATACCTCTCAAAGTAAGTTTTTGTCCATAAATGTAAGGATAATTTAACATGTGAACATCAGTTAGTGTAATTCATCACACTACATTAATCAGAGAAAAGGATAAAAAAATCACAATCATCTTGATAAATGAAGAAAAAGCATTAACTTGTAACTCAATAGTAATCAAAATGCTTTAAGAACTAGAAATAGAAAACTTCCTTGACATGAAAGAAATACCATTCTTAATATTGAAATATAAGAGCTTTCCCTTGGAAATCAAGAAAGGATGCTTGTTATTACTATTTCTGTACAGTATGATATTGGAGCTCAGGCTAATGCAACAAAAGGAAAAAAAAAGAAACGTGGCATATAGACTTGAAGAAATCAAACCATCTCTACAGATAACATGATTTCTAAGTATAGTAAACTTTAGAATTCTATAAAACTATGTTTCAATCTCGATTCAGTTTTTAAAAAGTGAATTTAGCAAGGTTGCAGGATACAAGATGAATATTATAAATTGCTTTTCTATAAAGAATATATAAATATGAAATGAAACAAAAAATAACTTTTAAAATAAGTTTAAAAATCTTGATACCCAGGAATGAGTCCAATGAAAAATGTGCAAGACCTTTACACAGAGGATTACAAAACAATTAAAACAATTATCCTATAAAACAATTAGATAATTAGAAATTAAAGACCACCTAGGTACACTGAGTGATTCACCTACACTGGAATGACTAGTCAATAAGACATGTTAGTGACCCCAAATTGTGTCCCAAGGAAAAGTAAGAGTCTATGTCCACGTTCTTTGAATTTGAGTGAGCTTGTGACTGTTTCGTCCAATGAACTATATATTCTGACCTCAAAGGCTAAGTCCTTTAAACAGGCATCTTACTCCTCATTCTCTTGGAACACTTATCTCCAACTGCTCTCTCTTGGAAGTAAGCAGCCATGTTGTGCAAAGATCAAGCCACATAGAAATGCCATTAGTAAGTGACCTAGGAGATAATACCTGTGTCAGTGCCGACGTATGTGTGGAGAAACCTCCAAATGCTTTCAACCTTAAGCCATTTGAGTCACTTTGAGATAAGATCCTAAGTACCATGGAGTAGAAAAGCCATCCCTCCTGTGCCTGATCCCAATTCCTGACCCAACAGAATCCATGTGCATAAAGAAATGGTTGTTCTTTTACACTACATAGCTTGGGTGGTTTGTTGTTCAGCAGTAGATAACGAGAACAAAAAAAGTCAACTTTACCAAAATTGCTCCACAGAGTCAATAAATCCCAATTAAATCTCATGACAGATGGCAAATCTGACTCTAAAATATATATGGAATTACAAGGAGCCTGAATAGTCAAAACAGTACTGTAAAAGAACAGAGTTGGAGGGCACACACTTCTCCATTTCAAAAGTTACTACAAAGTTAGAGTAATCAAAACAATGTGGTACTGGGGTAAGGCATATAGATTGATGGAATGGAAATGAGAGTACAGAAATAAACCTCTATGGTCGGTTGGTTTTCAACAAGGGTACTAAGGCCATTCAAGGGGAAAGAATAGTTTTCCCAGAAAATTATACAGGCCGCCTGATCTTTAGAAGGGCCTGTTTACAAGGTTTGCCCTTGGCTGACATCTAGAAACCTGGCTTTGAAACCATCCCTGAGTGATAAGATGTGCTTGCTGTGCTAGCCTGACTAGACTTCTTAAATAAACAATGTGATTTATGGTGAACACCTGCTTTCCTTTTAGGAGACTAAAATTTTGGAGAACAAAGGGCGCTTACATGATTTAGCCCCTAATAAAAACCCTGGACTTTGAGTTTCACACTGGCTTCCTTGGGCAGAAACACTATACCCATGCTACTACTAAAGGAAGGCTTTACTCTTGTGGCCCCTTTGGGAAAAGCACAGGGAGCCTGCACGTGATTCCTGCAGACTGCCTAGTCAGTCTTTCCCCCTTACTGCCCGCACTGTGTATCCTTGCCAGGTGGCTGTAATAAATCTTAACTGCGAGGATGGCAATATGCTGAGTCACGTGCATTCTTCTATGGACACGCTGAAAGTGTGGACCATGAGACTGCCAAAACAAGTGTACCAACAGTGCTAACACAAGTGGTTACAACTGTTCCCACAACATGTATTAAGAGTTTACCGTAATATTTCATATACAATTCATAGTGATCTTATGCACTCAAGAGATCTTAACAGTTTTTCCTAAGTAAATTATATGAGGAAAGTGTAGTTCAGACCTTCAGCATGTGCCAGTTTAATAAAAGCAACCTCTTCATGAGAGAAGAAAGGAACGTCTCTTCCTTGATGACAGTAGGACCTAGGAGGGTGCTTACCAAGTTTTTAAAGAAATGTCTCTTGGTATACAAAATGCCTCCCAATACTAATACTTTTAGGTGAATTTTCTCTCTTCCTATTAGTTCAGTTCATTTATAATTTAAAACCATATATATATACATACATATATAACAGAATAATGGGAGCAGAAATGTAGATGTCACAAAATACAAATAAGTGATATAACATCTATTAGGCTGTTACCAGGACACTATCAGCTGTCTACAAATTTTATCACTACTACTGACAAAAACTCCTAAGGAAAACATATTAATCACACAGTTTAAGAAGAGCTTACAGACACATTACTCAGTTCAAAAAGAGAGACAGAAAAAAGAGTAGAAATGACTAGTTATTTACACATAGGAACTTTATAAGTGAAATTAGATGAGTCTCTACCTGCTGCCCTATTTGTGCAATGCAACCATCAGAATGATAAAAGAGAACCATTATGAGATATAAGACCTTTCATAAATAATCTGCACCATATTTTACAGCTATTAAATTGATTAAGCCTCTACTTGAAAGAAAAAAATTGGCCAGGTGCGGTGGCTCAAGCCTGTAATCCCAGCACTTTGGGAGGCTGAGAGGGGTGGATCACGAGGTCAAGAGATCGAGACCATCCTGGTCAACATGGTGAAACCCCGTCTCTACTAAAAAATACAAAAAATTAGCTGGGCATGGTGGTGCATGCCTGTAATCCCAGCTCCTCAGGAGGCTGAGGCAGGAGAATTGCCTGAACCTAGGAGGTGGAGGTTGCGGTGAGCCGAGGTCACGCCATTGCACTCCAGCCTGGGTAACAAGAGCATAACTCCATCTCAAAAAAAAAAAAAAAAAAAAAGAAAAGAAAAAAATTGTGAAAGTCGAAGTGATAAAATTAATTTTTAAAAAATCAGATTTATTGTTTTATTGTATTAACAATCACTTAAAAGATTGAAACAAAGATAAACAGTATTTCAACAATCTGAATACAATGAAGGTTTGTTTTTATGGCCATGGCTAAAGCATTGATCACATTTTCATAGCTAGTCCTAAGAAGGTAAGAGTAACAGGACTGATGATTCTACTGCAGAACTCAAATTCTAAAGCATAAGCAACTGGACTGGGCTTTTGTGCAGTTCAAACTAACTACCAATAAACAGGCATGATATAGTTTCATAATCAAGAACCTCTTTTAATTTGGGAGGGAAATTAATTTCCTTAATCTCTCCATTTAAAAAATACAGAACTGGGAAAGCAGGATCCTGACAAATGTCAATAACTAAATCATCAAAGATAGATCACTGTGATAAATAACATAAACCTGCAATGTATTTTTATCATTTAATAAAGTAACTTTTGAACATTAACTCTTAAGAGTTGCCCTTGATATACAGTTCATTTATAAAGTAATTTTTAATTTTTCCTATCAGAGTTTAGAGGGGTAAAACCGGGAGATAATGCAAAAATGAATAATTAAATGTGGTTGGCAGAGGCATATATGTAAAGCTTGTACTTCAGGAATCATGCTTTTGAGATAGTTGGAGGATAGTGGTGAGGCTGCCCTTACAACCCGTATCACTGATGTGGATAACTGCTGTATATGGCAGTTACAAGTGTTCAAAATCCAATTTGAACATGGTTTTCAACTATGCAACTTCAAGAGGTGGGATCCTAAATCCCCAAAAGACTATCAATTTCTTTCACTCCAAGGAAGTCCTTAAGTTAATGCTTAATCTACGAAAAGGCCCTGGCTTTTAATCTATGGTTTTAAAAAGTAACTGATGTTCTCCCTGTTAGAATTAAGCAACGATAATATGCCCAAAATGGTGATCTGACTGATCATGATGCCACTATGGAACTCAACGTTTTTAGTTAATTATTAGAACTTCTGCTTACTCCTTGAGTCTAGTACAATCCAGATGTAAGCAAAGGCAAACGAGTTAGGCAAGTTTCAAAAACTTTAATAAAGAAAAAAAGACACTTCCAAAAATAAATGCCACACAAATGAAAGTTGTTTCCTTTCTTTAAGGGAAGATACTCAAGAAACAAAACCCTTTACTATCAAAATATACTAAATACTTTAATGATGTTGAGTGTTCAAATTCAGGGCAAATGTAGCTTATAATAATATAGCTAGGTAGAATTTTTCATGATATGGCTGTTTTAAGACATCACTTTATAGAGTTACTTTTTAAGCCTATATTTTCTTAAACATTCATTTCACAATTCATTTATTTTACATTCATTTATAAAAACACATATTTTCTAACAATAGGTTATTTTGTGCTTTAATAATAATGAACCATAACAAAATACTCAAGTGATTTAAACATTTTGCTAATGACTACACCCATCATAGACTCTTACACACTTCTACAGCTACTGCAATAATAAGAAGTGCTACAACTGTTCTTAAAAATGACACTCGCTCAAGGTTGATAAGCATGCTAAACATTAAAGAGATGTATTTTCCCCCACATTAAAACATAAAAACTTTCTAGTTTCCTTTAAAATCTATAAAGATAACCTGCTTATTTAAATCACTTTTGGATGGCCACTTATAAAAACAGAGGGAGGCATAATTTTAGAACTTTCTTTGTAACTTCTATAGTAAAAAACAAATGCTTTTCAAATTGTGATGACATTAAAATTCCATTTTAGAAATTCTACGTTTTAAAATTTTAAGAAATATGTCAATTACATGGGGTGGGGTATTTTAATGAATTAATCTAGTGATTTGTACAGGTCTATAAAGACCATTCTTCAGGATGAGTGATACTGCCTCATATTCATTTCAGTACTTTTAACAAATAATCCATTTAGATATAATCCCAGACAAACCCCAAATTATTCTAAATTCTCTTCCACAGCAAGGGATCAACATATATCATCTTATAGACTGACAATTTAGTAAAGAGATACTAACCTAAAACAATAAAATTTATATAACTAATGGTGACTAATGCCAAACATAATAGATCTGATTTTCATAATTTGGAAGTAATTTTCATGCAAAATTTTAGAGTTTTGATCCTTAATTATATTTTTATATTTTTAAGTAATCAAGACAAATAGTAGAAAAAGCATTTTATTTATATGGAAAAAGCTACAGTAATATCTGTAAAAGGTGTCAATATAATATTGCCTATACAGGAAAAAATTCAAATGTGAATAGCAACAAATAAAAGTTACACATCTTCCTACTTAGCAGTGCAATTAATTCACATTGCAATAAAGTTAAGTCAAGTATAATAAAATCAAAACAAGTGTTTCTCCATAATCAGTATGCTGATTATTACAGTGTAAAGATCATTTCAGATTTAAGAAATCTCCAATCAATCTACAGAATATCCTAAGACAAGGGAGACACAGTTAATTCACTTAATTATCAGCTGCTGGGGTTTTTCAATACTGTTCACAGGGAAAAAGTAATGAGTTGACATACATGTAAATAGAATATATTTAGTCTATACAGTAAAAAAATACAAATTATAAAGTGAGCTAACAAAGAATGAAATCTGAATACAGATTTATAAAACTGACATCTTAGACAACACATACAGTATTTCTCATGTAAAAACATCTAGTTTCAGCAAAAAATAATTTGGTTGCTTTTCAGCTGCACTGTAGATCTTGTAAGCTGAAGATGCAGATGTCCAAGTATTTAAAACCATAATAAATGTCTTTCTCAATGCATACAAAATGATAAATGCTCTCATCACAGTCTTATGGGTATTTTTGGAAGTTTGTTTTGTCTTGCTTCAGAAACACATTTAAAATGGGTAAAAATCAAATGGTTTCATGGTACAATGAAACAGTAAACAGTGCTCAATTTACTGCTAATGTTGAAAAAAATCTAGATTTTACAGTACTCTGGTATATATGAAAATGTTTTTGATTTTACATTGCATATTTCTGAGTCCATTCTCTTGCATGTCTGTTGTATCTGTAGATATACAAAAAGAATATAATAAAAACATACAAAATTAATATTTTAGAAGCATCTGTCTATATAAAACTATATATTCCTTTTATACTTAATTGCAATAATCACACATACATCAATTATTGGGTCAATGGGACTTAGGTTCATGCAGAAATAAAACGGGAAGGACAATTTTTCAACTAATGGATTTCTCTGCAATCTGTATGAAAATGTATCCAAGTATATGAAAAAGAAAATGCAGAAACCAACTTTTAATAGAAATGTACAAAGCCAACCCTGAAGAAGCATTATCTACAAATTGCAAATAAACCTACAGTACAGGCAAGCTGAAGCAGCTTGAGAATTAGGTCAGTGGGCATAGAATTAGGATGGGCATAGAGAGAACTCATCTTCCTGGGAGAAGATAGGCAATACAGTATTTAATACTTTCCAATGATTAAATTATTTCATTTTTAATTTACCACCTAGAATATATATATATATATTTATTTTTCAAATACAGACTATATACTATTGAACAGGAAGTGGGAAGAAACAGGATTTATTGTAAAAGGACAAACTGAGTTCTAAAAGAAGGGTTTACTCCACTGGAAAAAGATAAAACAATATATGCACAACAAGCTGTACTTAAAATACATTGACAATATTCATGTTTTAGCATACTATATAGGAATGTATCCATACAGAAACTAAGATAAGTTAACACTTACTTTTCTTTGTCTGATTTATAGATTTGTGCAATATCTGGTACTAAGGGGTCATCTGGATTAGGATCACAAAGTAGAGAACATATGGACAATAAAACTAGATTTAAAAAAGAACATCATATTAGACAATAATCTAGTTCATATAATTACACATGTGAAAATGATTTTAGTGAATACAGATACTAAATTTATTAGAAAAACAAAAGAAATGAACATATGAAATTATATTTTATTCTATTTTGGTTGATAGCAAATGATCTTTAATTTTTAAAGTTATAAAATTACCCTAAGATGGGTAAAATATGAAATTACTTTAGCTTTTGAAGTTTTAAATTCTATTTGAGTTTCTATTTACTTAAAAAAGTGACCCTCCAAAGTAGCTATTAACAACCTTTAAACTTGAGAGTTCTCTACAGAACAATCAAATTACACTTAACAGTCCATATACCATTTGGATACTGTGCTCAGACACTCTTTTACTTTGGCTTAGAGCTATAGTCTGTCTACAAAGAAGAAAAATTTGTAAAAATTTTTTCAGTGAATCTTTACTTCATGTACTTTATTCATGTTGTATGCATTTAAAAATAATGTGAACAGCTACCTTCATATAACTTGCATATTTTAAAATAGAAATGAAAATTGAAAAAGTAGTTGTTACTCCAGTATGTCAAAATCCTAATGCAAATAGCTACGCTAAAAAAAAAAAAAAAAAAAAAAAAGACAATCTAAGATCTAAGTATCTGAAATAAGAGGGAACAAGGACTGTGGTTCCTCATTTGTCTGCTTCAATTGCATGCCACCACTTCTGAGGAGTTTCAGGGAACGTCTGGACCAACCTCCCATATCCACTTGCCCCAACCTCATTGTGTTTCCTTTCTATTTTCCTACTCTTTCAAATCCAAAGGTGGATTTATAGAGCAGAGCTGACTTATATGACAGGCAAATGGGGGGTATTATGAACTAAAGAAAAAATTAGTATTTTATGCATCTTTCTTATCTTCTATCTGCCCAATGAAACTTCAAGCCTTGTATATTAAACCAACAGGGTAGATTTTCCAGGCTGACTTACAGCCCCAGAATGCTTTCAGACTAACCTCATGATAAAAAGCAAAAGAAGTCATTTAAAATATGGAAAAGCTCCAGGCATGGTGGCATACACCTATAATGCCAGCTACTTGGGAGGCTGAGGCAGAAGAATCGTTGACCTTAGGAGTTCAAGATCATCCTGGGCAACACAGCAACCCCATCTCAAAAATAAAAAAAATTTAAAAAATAAGCTGGGCAAGGTGACTCACATCTATGATCCCAGCACTTTGGGAGACCAAGGCAGGAGGATCACTTGAGGCCAGGAGTTTGAGACCAGCCTGGTCAACACAGCAAGACTCTGTCTATATTTAATTCAAAGAAAAAATTTAAGATAAAAAAATTAAAAATTAAAAAAATAAATATAGAAAAGTAAAAAAATGAGCAAGGTACAATCTATCTTATAAAAAATAAGCAAGAAGGAAGTTCTTCCTCTGCCCACTCCTACTGCCAGGAGCCATTTGCCTGAATTTTACTATCATGCACACAAACCATGTCTATCCTTTAAGGTAAGGAAAAGGGTAACAGTTAACATTCATGTAAGTGCCCATTATGTGCTAGGAACATAGCAACCCTATATGGTAATACTATAATACTCCCCATTTTACTTATAAGGAAGCTGAGGCTGGTTCATTTCTCAAAGGATGGTTTCTGGAATCTAACACTACTGATTTTTTATAAAAAGCTACCAATGTCAGAAGATAAGTACTCAGCATCCGGCAGTCTGCCATTTCTTTTCTATGTATAAGGACTTAGCTGTTTATGCCAAATGAGATTCATTTTGTGACATCATTCCAGGAAAGAGCATATGAACTTGAATTACTCTTCAACACAGAATCTTTCATATATCTAATGCATGACAGAAACACTGTGTGAAAGATTCTTAAAAGAATATGAGAATCTATATGAATATTGCAGATGAGCATCTTAGGTCAGAAAAACTACCATTCATAAATAATTGAACTGAAAGAGCTATTATTTATCTAATACTTGAAAAAGCTATGGCTGTGGACTCTGCTTCCTATAAACCTTATTACTTTTAAAAACATGTTGTATATTCAAGCAGCAATTATTAAAAATAAAAAATGAGAACAGATTGCTTTCATAAATCCCTTCAAGAGAAACATTTTCTTCAATTTTATAAAAACAGAAAACTTGATGGTTACTTCAGTGCAGCTGCTTCTAACCTAAATAATATTTTCCAATTTTTAGGTTCTCTTCTTTTAGAGAAATAAGACATAAATTAAGAGTGCTAGTACAGTAAGTAGTATTGGCTAATAAAATAAAATGGCTTCAGATGGCCTATGTATACATCCAATAAAGTTGAGAATCACCACAGATCATGTGTCAGTCACTATAATGATGCTACTGATTATTCAAAGTTTAGACTAACATGCTGTATGTACTGCATTATCCTACAGTGTGAAATGTCTAGCATTTTGAATCATTTATCAATCAAATCTGGTATTTTTTTTTGTCAATGAAGTAAAACAGCTGTAAAGCTTTATTATTGTCAACACTTCCATTTAATAAATGGGACAGCTAGTCCCAAAATCTTCCTTTTACTATCTCTTATTATCTCTCTCTTTTTTTTGTAGAGACACAGTCTTGCTATGTTGCCCAGGCTGGTCTCGACCTCTTGGGCTCAAGCACTTCTCCTACCTCAGTCTTCCAAAGTGTTAGAATAACAGCCATGAGTCACAGCGCCTGGGTAGTCTCTCTTTTTTAAAAGACAACATCCAAGCTAAAAGTATTAAAATGTGAATAGGTTTTATTCCCAAATTTCTAGCTCTATTATTTTAAGTTTTTTCTCATTTCATCATTTAGATTTCTCCATCCACACTCCCTGCAACCAAAGCTAACTGCCAAAAGCCAGAGTAAGTAAGAGCAAAGAGAGCAAAACAAAATCAAAACAGAAGAAAGCACAGTTGATTGTTTTCTTAAAACTTTACTCCATAGGTAATTCTGCTGTATTTTTACTGTTTCACTGTTATCAACTGTTTTAAATCTGATCAATGAAATTACCTTTTGATACAGTCAGAGCTGGTGACCATTGTGACCTCAGAATATCGAGACAAATACTTCCATTACTGTTTATGTTTGGATGGTAAATTTTTGTTGTGAAAGCAATCTAAACATAAAACAAAACAACAAAATGTGACCTGTGCATCAACTATGAATAAAACAGAACCAATCTGCTCTAGGATAAAATATCCTCAACTTTACATAACCTTAGAGGAGAAAAGTCTTCAGCACAAATAAAAGAATCATCTACTTTGTGTTACACACAGTTCTAGCTAGTCAGAATGTGAATACAAATAAGTTAGCTTCCTTCCTTCCCCCCCACGAAAGGAACTGAAAAGTATTTTGGAGAGTGTAATAAATAACTCTGTAGTAGCTGCTATGACTGGTTGAGTAGCATCTAAAGTAATTAACCATGGCTTTAATCATACCTAGAAGTAATCCTGTTCTTAATTTGATTATTGGCGATATCTGGAAGTGATAGTTGGATCTAAAAACAGGGTGCTGATGCTATTTCAGGGCAAAGTTGAGGGGTCTCAGCTAAGAAATCCATCAAGAATCGTAATCTTCCACAAAAGTTGTCATATCATTTCATAAATACAATGTTAATCTTTTTTTTTTCTTTTTAATTAGAAAGAAACAAAGAGAAAGAGAAAGGGGGAGAGAGAACAGTAGTCTTGCTCTATTGCCCAGGCTGGAATGCAATCTAAAAATAGGTATTAAAAACCTCTTTTATGCCGATAATTGTGCTTAACAGTGGAGACGGGAAGGAAAAAGGGAAGAAAATAACAAACAGCCAACCAGTATTTCATTTAAATCTGTGAAATGCTATGCAAATGCAGAAGAGTGATTTACTTCCAATTATGTTGTCACTTTCAAAATAGGTATAATGTGATACTGAGAAAAATGTATGTTCTGTGGACCTGGGTGAAGAATTCTATCAATATTCACTGAGTTTACTTGTTCTAGGTCTGAGTTCAAATCATAGATGTTGTTTTTATCTATTTAAAGTAATGATTTCCTGAGTGACAGAATCTGCTCATTTTTCCCCTCCCTGATATCCTCGTCATTTGTTTCCTCTTTAGAGCCAATCTAAACTTAATATGAACATGATTTTCTGTCTCCTACCATATTCAATGAAGGGACTGTTTCATATTTACTTTTGGATTCCCCAATGTAGAAGAACATGGTAGGTACTCAGTAAACATTTATTGAACACTTAAGAAAAAAGGAGAAAGAAGGATCAAGGATTATCTTAGGAAAGACAATCCCATGAATAAATAATCTGACTCTTAATCATAAAAATGTCCCAAACTACACATATCCAATAAGAAGGGAAAGAAAAGCAAGGAATCTAATTTATAGCATGACAGATACTGATTTTTGTTTAGAGACTCAATACAATTTCATATAAGAAAACAGATTTTAGATTCAGTGGTTTTTACAAAATGGTTCGAAAATGCTAACCTCCCACAGTCTCTAATATCATGAAATGAGCGCTAGATAAAAGGTAAAATCCCTTACATGAGAGTCACGTCAATCATAAAAATAAAAATACCTTTGGTGGTTTAAAAGGATAATCTGTCGGAAAATGTACAGTGAGAAAGAAGACTCCACCTTGATATGCGCTATCAGGCTGAAATTACAAAAGAGTTGCATCAGCATTTGATTACTATATTTATGACAAAATTATTTCCCCCAAATATTATCAGTTTGAAAAAAAATGCCATCATATTTAAAATAATTTCATTAAATACTACCAGTTTGAAAAAAATGCAACCATTTTGCCATGAGTTCAAATCTTTACCTTGAGAACAGGTTTCTCTTTGCAGGCACGAAGGAGGATTTTCCAACAATTATGCCGACATCATAAAGTTTAAAACAAAACTAAAATAGGACACACACAGTAGTGTGACTTGTCCAAACAAATCTGGTTATGAGTACAAATTTTTAAAGATCAGTATATACATACACACAAGACTGCTGTGAGAAAAGATCATTTTCTGCAGCCATAATGAGTATTTTTTTCAAAAGGGTTGGGGCTAGTAAAACTTAAGTTCTGATGGTCACTTAAGAGCCAAGAACGGAGATGAACTGAAGAGGCTGTCATGGAAAGAAAATGCTAAGGACCCTGTTACACAATTTATCTGCCAAATCATCAATTAATAATTATTTATAAAATAATGTGGAGAATCCAAAAATGTCCAAAACAAATTTATGTATTCATACTACTATTAGATAGGCAATCAACTTTACTGAAGAAATTTAAATTTGATTATGTTTCTTTATGGCCATTAGAAAATATAATATTACAAGCAAAACTATAAATAAAAAAGAAAAATGATAGAAAATATACCTAAAATTCTATTTTAATTCTTTAATATTTAATTAAATATATGATG
This sequence comes from Callithrix jacchus, assembly GCF_049354715.1. Classification (NCBI taxonomy): domain Eukaryota; kingdom Metazoa; phylum Chordata; class Mammalia; order Primates; family Cebidae; genus Callithrix; species Callithrix jacchus. The sequence goes on from NC_133513.1 coordinate 72,144,979, forward strand.
TTATAGTAGCATTTTGGTAATAACAGCAAAACAGGACTGTCATTTACTTCCTCAAGTTTCAACATATATAGTAGAGGATTATACTGTATAATAATTCTTACTCTATATATTGTTTAATTCTAGTTTACTAACAATTGTAAGAAATACAGAAAATGAAGGTAAACTGCAATGACAGATATGGTCTGCTGAGATATTCAAATGATAATACAGAGTACTGTAAATATTTATATTACTAAAGGGAGGGTATTATGAAGAATACAATCATAACCATTTGTTACATGTGATTCACCTAAAGAATATTTGTAAAGGTCATAATTCAAAAGGTAAGGATGGGCCTTTAAATGAGAGTATTTTTGAAGCTTATTAGTAACTAATTAAAAACAAACAGAAAAAAATAGATTCTTATTGAAAGTTGTTACATAAATAAATACATTATATTTTACTTTAAAAGAAAGAAAAAAACTTAAAACTATTTAGTAATTTGAGACAACTGCCCAGAGTCCTGCTTTGAAATTCAGTAGTTTTAGTGTTTTTTAAAGTTAAACACAAGGCCATATGATTAAAAACTCTATAACTCACTAGATAAAGTGCTTTCAGGGGAGGGAGGAGAGAATGATGCTCATGGAAACATGTTGCTAATGTATTCTCACCCAGAAAGTAGATTTGAGCAGTCAGTGCTCATTCTTATGCAATCAGATTTTTGCTCATAGAAAGAAAAAGCCTGTTTCAAGTCTTGTAACTGCCTCTCAAGTATTGAAAGAAATAATTTTAACAAAGGTAATAAGTATTGAGAGTAGCCAAGTATAAAACAGTAGATAATTTTGTGTTTAGGACAATCCAACAAAAGTAAAAGCAGCAAATTTATAAGGTGGCAAAGATAAACCCATTGTAATATTTTATTGATTCTCTTTCACAAAAAAAGAACAGTGATGAAATGTACAGCAAATTGACGCTTGTTTCTTGTAGGAATTCCATTATTGGCTTCATTAGACTAATTTCTATCTACCAAAACTGTGGATGTGAGAATGATTATGCTTAATCACAACTGACTGTGACAAAAAAAAAAGAAAAAAGGTAAACCACAGAGCTTGGTTGCAAGCTGTGGCAATCCACTATGTCCAATGATCTGGGATTCAGCAAAGGAAAACATAATAGTGATCCCAGCAAATATTTGCCACCAATGCTCTAGAGAATCACTGTAATTCCTCAATAATATTTTGCTTCCTAGGTGATTCAGAGTACAAGAATATTCAACCTTCGTCACAAACATCTGATCAAAGGTGAAATGACAAGGATGAAGTATGGCTGAGGGGGTTAATTTCATATATATGAATCATACTTACAGGCCCCATAATAGTGGCTTGCCAGTGGAACACTGAAACGAACAAAGGAGTTTTGGAGTCATTAACAAATGTTCACACCTACATTTTTAATGGTAGCAAAATCCCAGAAATAGAGCAAAGCTTACAGTCATCTCCCACAGGTCCTGCTGAACAGTGAGCAGGTGGATCACGCTGTAGATCACTTAATTCCTGAAGGAAAGCAAAAACATGTAAGGTTAATTCATTCTTTTCCCAATGAAACAAAGGTAATAATCCATTAAGATGCAAACTATTAGCTAAACTTTAAAAACATTTAAAGCATTTCTATTCAAAATATAAAAACATAAAATGTACTCTGTCATTGACTGGTAGAAGGAAGAAGGTATTCAATTCCTCCATGAAACAGTTCCAAATCTTAAAAAGATTCAATGGAATAAAATACTATTTTTCTTTAACATCCCTAAGACAAAAAATATTGAGTATCTACTATATGCAAGGTAATTTATGTAAGTGCTAAGTTGATAATACATAGCAAAAAACAGGTCCTACTTTAACAGGTTACAATCTGATAAGGGAGAGTAAAGGCTCAGAAAGAATAAAGGATAGCTCTTTTTTTTTAGACAGGATCTCACTTTGTCACCAAAGATGGAGTACAGTGGCACAAGAGCTCACTGCAGCCTCAATCTCCTGGGCAAGGGATCCTCCCACCTTGGCCCCCTAGTCCTAGCCCAATTAGCTGGTACTATAGGAATGTGCCAGCACACTCAGCTAATTTCATTTGTAGAGATGGGGTCTTGCCATGGTGACCAGGTTGGTCTCCAACTCCTGGGCTCAAGTCATGCACCTCCCTTGCCCTCCCAAGTATGGAATTACAGGCATGAGCCACTGCACCTAGCACATTTATGGACCACTTGAAATGGGAAAGAAACGAGCAGCAGTCAGACAATGTTTTAAAACCAAGAACATTGATTCATATGCTCTTTCCTGCCCTTAAGGCACCAAAGATTACAGAAAGGACTCAGCTTTAGAGTTTGTCCCCCTAGGTTGAAATTCCAGTTCTTTTTATTTATTTTTTTATTTTAATTTTGATTTTTCTTCTTTTTCGGATTTCTTTTTTCTCTAACAGATGGAATAATTCCAGTTCTAACAGATCACTCTATGGCCTTGGGGAAGTTACTTCACTTCTTTACCCACAGTTTGAAAGAAACTCATTACCTCCAATAAGAAGGGTACACATTCAATATAAAAGATGATAACTGAAGAATGCAATTTAGTTTGAAAGATCAATAATCATCTCTGAGGAAGTGACACTTAGGCTGAAATCTAAGTGATGAGTAGGAGTTACTTTTGCAGGAAAAGAGTGACACTGGGAGGCAGAGTGGCTGGCATAGGATGAGGCTGGAAAAATAGGCAGAAGCCAGGCAGGAAACAGAAAACTATACAGACCACGTTAAGGATGTGGGGTTTTATAACAAATGCATTGGGTGGGGGGTAAGGGAGGTCTTAAGAAGTGGCACGCTCTGATTTAATGGATGGTTGTGACTGAATTAGAAATGGGAAAGAGGAGGAGCTACAAGATCAGTTACTACATAGGCAAGAAAAATGGGGGCTTAGATTGGAAAAGTAGCAACAAGACAGAAGTGGTAGATCTAAGACACTCTGAAGGGCCTACCTATCAAAGGATTTGATGAATTACATGTGCAGAGTAGGGAGAGAAGTCACAAATATGTACGATGAAGATTGGGGCAGCTAACATTTATTCAATGTCTTAGTCATTTTAACAGTCCTCAGAGACAGGTGTTGTTATGTTCCCCATTTGACAAGTGAAGAGTTGAGGTGACATACCTCACTGCATGCTTGAGTAACTACTACAGGGTGGAACTGGGATTCAAACAAATGGGGATGCCATTCACCGAGATGGAGAATACTAGAAGACAAATTGATTTGGAGAAGTAGATATGTTGAATCTGTAATCCCTGTGCTATGAAGAAAAAATGCGGTTCAACATATAAGGGTGGACCTTAAGAAAGGCTAGAAATTGGAAAATCATTGCATATATCTGATATTTAAAACCATGAGAATGATGTAAACATTTGTGTGGGAACACATATAAATAAATACTGTACTTAATCAAATGTCATCAACTGTAAATCACATCCTTAAGTACCAATAATTAAGGAAAAATGCTGCGAATTTATTTCAAAACACCATCAATTATAAGATGCATCCACACTTTAGAAATGTTAAAATGAGAAAGATGTGTACCTTAGAATCACTGCAATAGGGTAATTATGGCAAGGAGTTCAGTGCTCTAATAGAGACACTGAACTCTTAAGGAGGGCATGGCAGAGAAAGGCCTTCCTAAGAAAGTGATACATGAGCTAAGTAACTGAGCCAAGTACAGACTCAGGTTTCCTTCCAAGCTCAATATTCTTTTCCAGTATACCTTGGTACTTTAGTTTTTGTTTTGCTGCTTTTTTTTTAAAATAGCTGGTGCAGTGTTTTTTTTTTTCTTAATAAGAATTAACTAACAGGGTTAGCTACTTCTTCAGTCCATGTCACAGTTAAGCATTAAGGGGCCGGGCAGGCTGACTCATGCTTGTAATTCTAGCTACTTGGGAGGCTAAGGCAAGAGATCGCTTGAACTCAGGAGTTCGAGGTTGCAATGAACTATGATTGGGCCTCTGCACTCCAGACTGGGTGACAGAGAAGACCATATTAAAAAGAAAAAAAAGTAATAAGGAGATGGATTTCAGACTTTGACTTAACTATGTTAAAAGCAGCAAGGCTTTGAAGTTCAAGTCTGGATGCCACCACTTACTTGCCACATGATCTTGGGAAGAATCTTTTTTAAGTGGCACTACCTCCATCCATAGTTTCTATGACAACCAAGTGAAATGATACATGTCAAGTGTACAGCACCATCTCTGGCACTTAGTAAGCATTCAAATAAAGGGAACTGACAGCCTTCCAATTCTCTAGGAGCAGAATACAATTATTAAAATAGTTTAAAAGACTGAGGGAGGAATAGTTCCCAAGTCACAGCCCCATTTTAGAAGGCTGTGCCTTATAACAGTTTTCTAATTTGGGCAAGATTGCTTCTGTAATTATTCATCATGTTGAATTTTCTAAACATTAGTGTAAATGGGATTTCTTTGCCCTCATTTTAACTAGAAAACTAGTTAATCAGAAAATGACGGTCTGTAGATTTAAAAAACTGTTAATGACTTGCATGTATATATTTTACAGAGATAATGTATACGTGAATAAATCATATATATGCACAAATACATATTGATTTTGTTTGTTAACAAGAAAAGTCAAAACCTTACTTTAGTTGGAACAGCCCTGAACCATATTCGAATTTCACATGTCAGGCTGTTCTTCAAAACTCTTTAAAATATTATATTACATATAAAAACAAAGGTTATCTTGTTCTTGTTATTATTATTATTATTATTGATGTCCTGATTCTACCTCCTCTGTTAGAAGTTAGGGCTAAGGAAGAGAGAAAAAATCTAACACACACCTGAAAAAGCCGACTTCTTAAGCTGTTACTTTATTATAGCTCATCCACATAGGAAAGAGGCAGCTGATAGTACATCAGACATCCTTAATATTCACATGGATCATTATTTGTTACAAATAATTACAGTAATGCTTTGTGGAGAGACTTACATAACCTGGACCTTTTAGGAGAGTCCAGATTCCTAATGTTCTATCCCTTTTTCAATCCATGTGTCTGGAAATATATCCTGCTATTTTTTCGGAAATATGTAACTGAAAGTAGGATGCATATGTGCAGACAGAATGACCTACAGAAAACAAAAGATACATTCCCACTCTGGCCCACAAAAATACAGACCTTAAATTTGAAAAAAGAAAAGTGAAGATATTTTGGAACATTCTGAGATGTGTTAATGAGGTGAAAATGTAAGAGAAACAGAAACTACAACTAGACAAATGAAACCCCCACTCTTTTCGCTTAGTCTATGCAGCAGCCAGTGTACTTTTAGATGACAGACAAAATCAAGGACCACTTTTATTTGTTGAATTCTTCATTTTGATTTAGATTAACTCTAAGTTTTTCTGGAATTGCCTTACTAGCTCATTTATGCTTTCTCTGCTGTAACTGCCATTCTTAAGTATCTACTTTTAGCACCACTGCTACATATGGGGTATTAATTTAATGATTTTTGTATTATACCAAAAGGATATGTTAGGATCAGTACTCTCTTCCCTTGCCCTTCTCCCCTACTCACTATGTAAGAATTAACACTGAATTAGACAACTTGTTCAAGACCATAGGAGCCTCACAAGAGGCAGGGCATAACTCCACATTCTTCACTCTCATAAAAGTCCCTCCTGACCCCAGACTCCCATTTCTTGAATACTTCTTCCTATTCCACCACTACCTAGAAACCTAAGATGCACCCTATAAATAGCCTCCCAATAATGAATTCATAAGCCCCTCAGGCCTCCTGCCAAGAACTCTTTATGGCCATGCTTTTGTCTTAATTGCATGTTGGATTAAAAGATCTCAAAGACAAAGGATTTAAAACATTCAATTTTTTCATTAAGTATTTTATCTATGTATGTGTATTACAAAAGCAAGCAGTGATTTGTAGGAAAAAACAGAGGGAAAAATGTATAGTTCAGCACCCACAAGACTGCTACCTGAACCAAATCATTGTCAATTACAATATATCCATCCACAGCTTTGTTGGGAAATAAGCATGTCACTCACTGTAGGAGGGAGGGTAAGTTGATACAGTCTTTTGGAAGACAATTTGGTAATAACTGCAAAAGTAGAAAATGCATATGGTTTCTGACCCAGTAATTTCACCTCATAGAAATTAATGCCCAGGTAGCTAAAGATACATATATAAGGATATTTAGTGCAACATCTTGTGTAAATATGGAAACCTGAAATAAGCTAAAGGTCCATCAGTAAAAGAATGGCTTTATGAAATGATACAGTCATATTATGAAATACTGAGTGGCCATTTAAAAGAGTGAAACATATCTATATATGTTGACATTGAAAAAATGTTAAGTGAACATAATATAGTGTTTAAACGAAAAACACAAGTTACAGGACAGTATGCCAATTACAATTTCATATATATAAATTCTAGACGCAAAAATAAAAGGATGCACAACAATCGTTAATGGTAGTTATCTCTGGAAGATACTTCTGGGTTGCTGCTACTTTATGTTTTCTATCTCGTTTAAATTTTTATAATACTTTTGTAACTTTTTAAAGAAAAACAAAGATTTTTATTCAGGTTTTTATGCATTTTAAAAGATAAAATATCCCACTCTGAGAGAATGGAGGTAATACATAAATACATAAATATAAAAAAAGAGATAAAATGGCATTTTTTCCTCTACATATATTTTAAGCATCTTCTTTTTTCATTAAAAATATTTTATAAGACAATGAAAGAAAAACCAAGGAATTGTCACATATTGCAGAATAGTTACTAGAAAGATGCAACAATTAAATCCAACCTGGGATCCCCAGTGGGATCCTGTAACGGGAAAAAGGCATTTGTGGAAAAAAAAAAAAATGGTGAATTCTGAATTACGTGTGTATTTAATAGCATTATACCAAGGTTGTTTTCCTTGTTTTGATAACTGCACAGTGGTTATAGAAGTGTATTAGGGGAAGTTGGGTTAAGGATATACATGAACTTTATTAATTTCACAACTTTTTGTAAGACAAAATTATTTCAAAATTTTAGAAGTAAAACTTTTTATATACAATCTAAAACTTAATTCCCTACTTTCTTTTCCATGCCTGTTAATGGGACATAAGCCAACCAGTCATGAGGTTCAGAATCTCAGCACTGTTTTGACTTTCTTTGTCTTGTCCTTCATATTTAGACAGATGTACAGTACAATATATTCTACCTCAAAACATATTACATTGCTTACCAGTTATCTCAAACATCAATTACAGTTCAATTATAACTGCTTCCACTACTCTAGGCATTACTTGCAATAAAAAAATCTTCTAAAAGCACAGCTCTTTTTATTTCACTCTTCTGCTTAACTTCAGCAGCTCCCCATTGCTAGTAAAGACCAAATTCCCCCAGTGAACATCTTTTCATTACCTGGTCCCAAACCTACACTCTCAGTTGGGTTCCCTTTCACCAATTAGCCCAGCGATTCTCCAAAGAACCCTCTTGGGTTTTCTGAAAACACTTTCAGGAAGTCTATGAGATCAAAATTAATTTCATAATAAAACTCAGATGTTATCTGTCTTTTCATTCTCAGTATCTCATGAGTATACAGTAGCGTTTTCCAGAGGCTTAATGACATGTGGTATTTTAACAAATTAATGCATAAGCATATATGAAAATCCAGCTGTCATCTCTAAGCTTGACTACAAGATTTGAAAACATAAAACAATGCCACTCTACTTTTGTGTTTAGAAAATAGTTATTTTTCATTAAAATAGTATTTATGTTAATGCAGTGAGTTTATTGTTATTCTTAAATTTGCTAAATATTTAAAATGTTTATTGATTGATTGATTCATTCATTCATTCATTGATTTGAGAGACAGAGTCTTGCTCTGTCTCCCAGGCTGGAGTACAGTGGTGCAATCTTCGCTCCCTGCAACCTCTATCTCCTGGGTTCAAGTGATTCTCCTGCCTCAGCTTTTCAAGTAGCTGGGACGACAGGCACGAGCCACCATGCCCAGCTAATTTTTGTATTTTTTAGTAGAGACGGGATTTCACTATATGTTGGCCAGGCTGGTCTCGAACTCCTGATCTCAGGTGATCCACCTGCCTTGGCCTCGCAAAGTGCTGGGATAACAGGCGTGAGCCACCACACTCAGTCAAATATTTAAAATGTTTTAAACTCTCATATGGTAAATAATAATACATAAAACCCATAGAAACAAAAAATTATTTGGATTCTACAATACTTAAGAACATTAAAGGTTAATTTGTTCAGCGGCAACAGAAAAAAAAAAAAAAGAACATTAAAGGGGTCCTGAGACCAAAAAGTTTGAGAACTGCAGGTATAACCTGAGTGCTTGGATGTTTCCTAGACACAGTTTTCTGGCCCTTATAATTTTCCTTCTTCTAAAATAACCTTCCTTCCATCTCTCCACACTCAAATTTTACCTCTTTTCCTTAATGCTATCTTTTCAAAGTCCAACTATTAGCTGTGTGACCTTGGGCAATTTACTTAACCTCTTTGAGTCTCACGCATGTCATATGTAATATATGGACATCTCTGCTTACCTTTAAGAACTGTATTGAGAATTAAAATGTCATACCTATGTATGAAAATACATAGGCAAAGCACCTAGCTTAATACCTGACATGTATAATGGATGCTTAATAAATGCTAACTTTCCCCCATCTGTTCCTCTTTTACTGGATTTTTTTTTAAATGGAGTTTTGCTCTTGTTGCCCAGGCTGGAGTGCAATGGCGCAATCTCGGTTCACTACAACCTCCATCTCCTGGGTTCAATCGGTTCTCCTGCTCCAGCCTCCCGAGTAGCTGGGATTACATGCATGCACCACCACACCTAGCTAATTTTGTATTTTTAGTAGAGATGAAGTTTCCCCCATGTTGATCAGGCTGGTCTCGAACTCCTGATCTCAAGTGATTCACCCACCTCAGCCTCCCAAAGTGCTGGGATTACAGGTGTGAGCCACCATGCCTGGCTGTGGAATGCTTTTCAAAATAAGAATTTTATGCACTTTATTTATGGATCCCTCCATAGTACTTAGCACAATGCCTTTCACATAAGGTGTTTGGTATTATTTGAATCAGCAATAAAATTTAATTTAAAAAGTCATCAACAGAACATAAATATCTCAAATTTCAATATTTTACAAAGGCAAATGATTAGATTTGAGAATAGAATTAAAATAAATTATTCTTTTATATAGATATGCAAATTGCATATGGTAAAAAGTATAACAGGTGATAGAATAGTGCAGGTCACTTGAAAACACTATGGTGAGCTTTCAAATAACATGGTGAAATATAAAAATGAATATCAAAAGAATACTAAGATATTATGTCACTGTTACAACTATTTTCAATTTATAGAATGTATTATATATTCTAGCAAAGTATCCAAAGCCACCAAAATTCCTGTTAAATTTTTGTTTCCATTTCTCTGGTTTAGAAGATCTCAAAGCTCTAAATATTCCATCCTTATTGTTTATTTAGGATGGTACCGACCTAATTTCAGGACACAGCTTTGGGTTGCTTTCCAAGGGGAGTTAGGAGTTTGTGCTGAGCCGACCTCATCTCAAAGTAAGTTGTCTTCTAACCACTGGCAATCCTTAGTGACAGAGCTGCCCACAGACAGGGCTGCAGTCTATGGCTTGGACAGAGATTTTGTTTGTTTATTCCAGGGTTAACTTAACCAGATGGGCTAAATATAGAAATTTGTTAAGTACTTCTACATCCTTTCTAATAGGCACTATTCAGATTTTACACTTTCATCCCAACTATACCCTTCCAAGGCATTAAAGATTTAATGCTAATAAAAATCCTCATAAATCACTAGTCAGGCACATTTGTTTATGATTAAACTGGGGCATGAAATTAAAGGAGAAGTTACTCATTTGTGGAAAAAATATTTTTATAAAATGTAGTTTAAAAGGTATAGTAAAGAGGTCCTCTAGGTTCTTAGCAGCTTAAAAGTAGCTACAGCAGTGGTACCTCCAAGGAAATACATGTAAGAGCTCTTACTTATAAGCCTTAAGGGTTCCCTTCTGAATGTGTTCAGTAAAGTTTAGAATACTGTAGGGAATCCTGGAAAGAAAGTTTCTCCTAGAACAGAAGGGTGATTTAGTAAGGAACTAGTGTAAAATAAGTGATGTAAACTACCTTCTAAATCAAAAATAGAAACTGATATATGAAACATTAAAAAGTAAATCTGGTAAATTCTGAAAAGTCACAAGGATTGCATCAGAGTTTACTTCCTATCCAACTCTTTAAACTTGGGGCACACTTTAGTACTGTATTTAAATATATATTTTTTAAAACACCCTGTTTAGAAAAATAAAAATAAAAAACACCTTATTTGTTAAATGGTAGATTGCTGGGGGCATAGAAAACGTTAGTGATTTATTTTTATTTTTTTTTGGTAAGAGATGGGGTTTCCTTATGCTGCCCAGGCTAGATTCAAACTCCCGCACTCAAGCAATCCTCCTGCCCTACCCCCCACACAAGAAGCTGGGATTCCAGGCACATATTACTACATCCATAACTTTTTTTTTATTTGCCAGTTATTACAAGTAGGACTCAGGGCTGATGCCATCTCGCCACACAGACCATGTGCCACTGACAACAAGGGACACCATTCACATAGACCACGAAGTTAGTATTGCTCCCCAGTTCTGCAAAGCCTTAATACAGAAAGTTGCATATAGGAAATGAACACATCCTTTAAACCTAACTTAGCATGTCATCACTGTCTCAGGCAAACAAACAGTATTTTTGATCTGGAAGCAAAAGTGATGGTGTTTGGCATCTGAATGGTGCCAAGAGTACTTATCTTAGCTACTGTGACAATGTGTTGAAAAATAGAAAAAAAAAAAAAGTCAAACCCGGAACTCAAAAATTAAAAATTGAAAACAATGACATTCTGGTAGAGGGAAAGGTTTTTTTCAATAGCTTGCGCTGGGTCAATTAAGTATCCATATGAGGAAAAAACAAGTAACCTTGATCCTCCTACCTCAAATAATATACAGTTATGTGTCACACAACATATTGATCAACTGACTGCATATGTAGTGGTCACATAAAATTATAATGGTGCTGAAAAATTCCTAACACCTAATGACCTTGTAGCCATCCTAACATCACACTGCAATGTCTTACTCACATGCTTTAGTATGCTGGTGTAAACAAATCTATTGTGCTACCAGTCCTGTAAAAGTATAGCACATACAACTGTGTACAGTGCATAATAAATGATAGTGATAACAAACAACTATGTTACTGGTTCATGTATTTACTACATTATACTTTTAATCATTATTTCAGTGCGTACTCTTTCTACTTATAAAGTAACAAAAAGAACTGTAAAACTTCAGGCAGGTTCTTCAGTAGATATTCCAGAAGCAGGAACTATTATCAGAGGAGACGACAGCTCCATGCTTTCCCTGAAGACCCTCCAGTGGGATAAGATGTAGATGTGTAGAGGTGGAAGACAATGATACTGAGTATCTTGACCCTGTGTAAACCTAAGCTAATGTGTATGTTTGTCTTAGTTTTTAACAAAAAAACTTAAAAAGTTAAAAAAAAAAAGTGAAAAAAATTAAAATAGAAGTTTATAGAACAAGGAAATAAAAGGAAATATTTTTATATAGCTATATAATGTGTTTTGTGTTTTAAGCCAAGTGCTATTACGAAAAAGTCCAAAAGTTAAAAAATTAAAGTTTATAAACTAAAAGAGTTACAGTAAGCTATGTTTAATTTATTAATGAAGAAAGAACAATATTTTCATATAAATTTGTATATCCTAAGTGTATGTACAGTGTTTATGAAGTCTATGGCAGTATACAGTTGTGCCCAAGGCCTTCACATTCACTTACCCTCACTCGCTGACTCACCCAGAACAACTTCTAGTCCTGCAAACTCCATTCATGGTAAGTATCCTATATAGGTGTACCATTTTTTCTCTTTTATACTATATTTTTACTGTATCTTTTTAATGTTTAGCTATATTTAGATGCATAAATATTTCCCACTGTGTTACAACTGCCTACAGTAACAGCACAGTAACATGCTACATAGGTTTCTAGCCTAGGAGCAATAGACTATGCTGTATAGCCTTGGTGCATAGTAGGCTGTACCATCTAGGTTTGTGTAAGTACACTCGATGATGTTTGCATAATGACAAAATTGCCTAATGATGCATTTCTCAGAAATTATCCCTGTCATTACACAATACATGACTACACAAAAATCAATTCTAAATAGACTGAAGGTTTAAGTGTGAAAGGTAAAATAATAAAGCTTTTTAAAAACCCCATAAAGGCAGAGATTTCTTAAACAGGACACAAAGAGTACTTAAAAAAAATGAATAATTTGGACTTGATTAAAATTAAGAACATTTGTTCATCAAAAGACACATTAAAAGTGTGAAGAGACAAGCCACCAAGTGGGAGAAAATATTGCAATATTACATATATCTGACAAAAGGCTCATCCAGAATATGTAAAAGATATTTCTACAGATCAATTTTTTAAAAAGCAGCTTAAACAGACACTTTACAAAAGAAGCTACCCAAATGGCCAATACATATATATAACAGAAGAGGCTCAGCTTCATTAGTCACCAAGGATATGCAAATTTAAACCAAAATGCTATGCCACTACATATCCAACAAAATGATTTAAATGAAACAGAAGAGAGTACAAGTGTTGGCAAAGATGCGAAGCAACTGAAACTCTGGAACTCCTGGTGAAAGAGGAAAACTGATAGTAACCACTAATGGTAAACATAGAAATACTCTGACCTAGCATTTCGACTGTTAGGTATATACCCAACAGAAGAGTGAATATATGCATGCCACAGTGCCATTATTTGTAATAGGCCCAAACCAGAACAAACCAGAAGCAACCCAATGTCTACCAACAGTAGAATGAATAACTTGAAGTATATTCATGCAAGAAGAATGAAGGAACTACAGCTCAGGCAACAATATAGATGAATCTTACAAATTTGTGAGCAAAAGTAGCCAGAGACAAAATGATACATACTGTATGATTCCCCTTAAATAACGTTCAAAAACAGGCTACAGTACTGTACGGTGATAGAGGTTAGAATAGTGATTTACCTTGAGGACAGAGGTAAAGCTAAAAAGGGAGAAGAAAGGGTTTCTTTTTTTTTTTTTTTTTTTTAATTTTTTATTGGATTTTAGGTTTTGGGGTACATGAGCTGAGCATGTAAGACAGTTGCGTAGGAACACACATGGCAGTGTGCTTTTCTTTCCTTCTCCCCTTCACCCACATTTGGCATTTCTCCCCAGGCTATCCCTCCCCACCACCCCCTCCCACTGGCCCTCCCCTTTTCCCCCCAATAGACCCCAGTGTTTAGTACTCCCCTTGAAGAAAGGGTTTCTAGGGTCCTTGCAATACTATTTCTTGAGCTGGGTGCTGGTTTCACAGGTTTGTTCACTTTGTAAAAATTGGTCAAGCTGTATACTTTATGTCTGCATAACTGAAACAAAAAGTTTACATTATAACCTGTAAAATGTATTTTGTCATAATTAATAGCATAATGATAACATCAAAAAGACGGGCAAGGATATATAGAATTCACATAATGGAAAAGATGACTATCAAATAATGAGACTAGGTATAAATCCGTATATGAAAAGAACTCATTAAAGAAGCACACTGTGTGAGTATACATATATTTTGTGTGTGTTTCAGTTTCACTTCTGGTGACTTTTAATCTAAAATTGAAATGCATTGTTGATTCTATTTCCTTCTTCCCCTTTGAGATAAAAATAAGCTTAAAACAAATCAACCCTATATCTAAATAAATCAAGCAATAAATATCAACTAGTGAAAGTATGTTCCAGAAAAAAGCAATCTGTACCAATGAAGCAATTTTCTATTCTAATGTGATTAATATTCAAACACAAAAAACTAGCTAGGAGTATCTAAATTTTAAAATAAAAATATATTAATAATCAGTAGATTAAATGATAATGTCTTAATATCACTTCTAGAACTATAAAAGCACTTATAATAAAGCCTCGGAAATGTGTATTTAATGGATTTATACAGCCTTACATAGCTAAGCACCTCTATTCTAGTTCAGATTTCTATAAACAACTAGACACAAAGTACTGAAAGGTCTGAAACTGAATTTTAAATTGCCACAGATGGCATGTTTATAACACCCCCACAATATGCTAAGTGTTCTCCATAAAACCAACCTAGACACAATCCCTGCCTCTAGGGGACTTAAAATCTAAAAGTAGATGAGGCAGCCTAATTCAAACAAAGTAAACAAACAAAAGGAAACAAAGAAGGGAATGTAAGAGAAGGGGCCTGCATTAATCTCCTGGCTCCCAGAAGGGTAACAGCCCAATCTGAACAGAGAGGAATGAAAGCTAACAAGTGAGAACTGCCTTATTTACCATAAAACTTAATATGACACAATGCAGTTAATATTCCCTAAAAAATTATGCTGACCGGACTGAAAATGCTTTGTTGTTTTCTAGCTTCAACAGTCAGAAGATCTAAATTTCCATAATGGATATAATATATACCCCACTGGGTGTGTATAAAGGACATAAAACAGTCCATGCAACGGGCTGATTTAGAGCCCAAAATTTAAATTACTGAATCCAAAGCCCATGAAAGCATTATTTCAAAACTCCTGGCTCAACTGGTAATTAATTAACATGACACAACCGTCTTTACCTCAAAGTTCCTAAAACAAGACAGTGATTCTTACTGGATAGCATTTTTCATGTTGCTTCTAAAAGGATATATGAGTTATATTTGGTTTCTCTGTAAATAAACATTTCATGGGCTTATGGTTCAAGCCCTGATCTCCTTATGCAGTTGACTAGAGCTATTTCAACAGAAAAATGTCAAACGATCATCAGAAATGTCTCCAAATACAGAACCCCTTTAAGCCTGTGAATTAAAGTACATCTAAACCATTTAGATTTTTCCCAGAAGACTTCAAAATGCTGGCAACATCCAATTAATTAAGTTATAGGAACCAAACTCACTTCAACAAACTGGTCCTGGCTGCTTTGCTGTCTCCTTGGATCAAGTTTTTTTCTGGCAAAAACTTTTTATTTAAAAAATAATAATGCAGCCAAATGCTACAAAAAAGGAAGATGAAGAAAGCAATGATACCTGACTTTGCTGCATCAGTCATATACATTGAATGTGAACTATAGAGTGTACCTTAGAATAAAAGCTTGAGATCAGAATTACAGACATTATTATTTACTCAATGCTCCAGTTTTCTCTGCACCAGCCATAATGACTCAATTTCCCAAAATGCTATCTTGCCTCAACTTTCAAACATGGCTTCCTGTTCAGATGGCGGACTCTGACTCTTGATTGATCACACTCTCTACATACAATATTTCCACCGGAGGAATTACATAAATAAAAATCTATTTTAGAGAAATCCAAAGTAGATGAGTAAAAGCTGTATTTGAATCTGTTTTATGAAATCTTACACTAAAAATGCATCTATTCGTTCTAGTAATTCAAACTCTAAACCTTGGAGTTACTATCTTATTCCTTCTTGTCTTCACATTCGACTCCTCAACAATTTGATCAGTAACAAATTGTTCAGATTCTCCTTCTGTCTAGATCCCTCCCTCTGAAAGGGTCCCAGAAGGCCGATCAAATAGTAAAGCTGAGGTCCAATGTGCAGAAGACTCTGATATGAGCCAGAGGAGAGGTAGCTTAGGAAAAGAAGCCAAAGGTGTCAGCCAAGCAGACAATATTTATATCTGGAACCAGACTGGATAACAGAAGGAGGAATCTGAAGAGACTGCCTAGACCAAGGAGCCTGTGATACTTGACTCAAAAGGCCAAGTAAGTGTAGGCATAGGTGGATCACACCAACTCAAAAGGGCCAGGTGGTGCAAACACGCTATAAATTTTTGTCACACACCCCTCTTTTCAGTGTCCTCTGCTAACACCGTAGCTTATACCCTCTTTGGATCTCACTTAACAAGTGCAGTATCTTAACTTACCTATTGGCCTATTTCTCTACCTATACACTGCTGTCAAAATCATCTTCTTGAATTGCAATTTCAAATCTCTTCAACGTTTTCCATCACCTTCAAGTAAGACTTATAAATCCTTAAAATGACTTACCAGACCTTCCAAGATCTGACCTCTCTAGTCTCGTATCTGCAATCACTTTTCCCCAGTGCTCTCTGCACCAGCCATAACTTTCAATTCCTCCATATGCTAACTTGCCATTAGTTTCAAACATGGCTTCCTTTTAGGCAGAAGATACTTAATCACCACCCCTCCCCAAAACACACTGTCTCCCTCAGTCATTCATTCATTTTATCTACTTTTACTTTCATGTCTCATCTTAAACATCATTGCCTTCAGGAGGTGTTCCTTGAACTTTATATTCCTAGAATACACTGTGTGTCCCTTTTCATGACATCAATCAAAATTATAATGACAAACAGTAAACAATCTTGAATTTGATGAGGGCAAGGATACACTATAATTAAGAGTGCTAGTTCCAGCCAGGCATGATGGCTCACACCTGTAATCCCAGCACTTTGGGAGGCCGAGGCAGGTGGATCACTTGAGGGAGGTGTTCAAGACCAGCCTGGCCAACATGGTAAAACTCAGTTTCTACTAAAAATTACAAAAATTAGCCAGGCATGGTGGTGCATGCCTGTAGTCCCATATACTGGGGAGACTGAAGCAGGAGAATCACTTGAACCCAGAAGGCAGAGGTTGCAGTAAGCAGAGATCACACCACTGCACTCCAGCCTGAGTGATAGAGTGAGAGTCCCAGTCTAAAAAAAAGTATTAGTTCCTGTTACTCAAAAACCTTCACTGGGTTCTCAATCTTCTGCATTAAGTACATATTTCTCAGCATGAGCCTTCAAGGTCATCCACAATATGAAACTTTATAGTCTACTGTTTCTAAATGATTCTCAAAAGCAGCATTATCTGCTTCTTTCCAGATAAACCGAGCACATTCTGGTGTCTTCATTTCTGTAGCTTCCTCTACAAGCCTGGCTCCCCTAAGTCTTTCAAAATGCTATCCAGTCTTCCCAACCTGCATCAAATTCTATCTTCTCCACAGTCTTTCCTGATTTTCCCAAATAAATTTGGTCTCTCCCATCTTTGACTCCCTTTCTGTTTAAGTAATTGTATTTTCTGTTTGATACTTTCCTAAATCCATCTAGTTGTCACAGGACTTTCCTTATACTTATTAATTTTAAATTTCTTAGATAATGGTGATACCTTGTTTTTCTATATAACTAGCATCTCCTTACTGCATTTAGTCTATGCCTTATACCAGAAGGTATTCAATAAATGCATTAACTTGAATCTTTTGAGACAAGGTCTTGCTGTCGCCCAAGCTGGAGTACAGAGGTGCAATCACAGCTCACTGTAACCTTGAATTCCTGAGCTCAAGTGATCCTCCCACCTTAGCCTCCCAAGTAGCTGAGACCACAGGTATGTGCCATCATGCTGAGCTATTTTTAACTTTTTTAAAAATAAATGGGATCTCACTATGTTGCCCAGGCTGGTCTTAAACTCCTAGGCTCAATCTTTTCTTCTGCCTAGGCCTCCCAATGTGCTGGGATTATAGGCATGAGCCACCATGCCTAGCAATGAAAATCTATTAGATAGGCTGGGCACCATGGCTCTCACCTGTAATTCCAGCACTTTGGAAGGCTAAGATGGGTGGATCACTTGAGGCCAGGAGTTCGAGACCAGCCTGGCCAACATGGCAAAACCCTGTCTCTATTAAAAATACAAAAATTAGGCCGGGTACGGTGGCTCATGCCTATAATCCCAGCACTTTGGGAGGCTGAGGCGGGTGGATCACGAGGTCAAGAGATCGAGACCATCCTGGTCAATATCGTGAAACCCTGTCTCTACTAAAAATACAAAAATTAGCTGGGCATGGTGGCATGTGCCTGTAGTCCTAGCTACTTGGGAGGCTGAGGCAGAAGAATTGCTTGAACCCAGGAGGCGGAGGATGCAGTGAGCTGAGATCGTGCCACTCTGCACTCCAGCCTGGGTAACAAGAGCAAAACTCCGTCTCAAAAGAAAAAAAAAACAAAAATAAAAATACAAAAATTAGCCAGGCATGGTGGCGCACACCTGTAGTCCCAGCTACTTTGGAGGGTGAGGCATGAGAAATGCCTGAACCCAGGAGATGGAGGTTGCAGTGAGCCGACATCACACCACCGTAGTCCAGCCTGAGTGACCGAGCCAGACTTTGTCTCAACAAACAAACAAACAAATAAACCCAAAAAACTATTGCCTGCAAGGCAACTGTCTAAATATGTAGATAAAACAATCTTTTAAGTACAAAAGCCACCTGTGAAATAGAGAGAAGCTAAATGGAATTAGAGAAGCACATTATGTTACCAGTACAATAATAGAAATATATTTTATTTGCATCATAAATAACTGCTCTTTAGTTAGAGAGTAAGAGTTATTGACCTTATATTATACATTAAGAGATGTCAACATTTATTTCCAATCTGGTATTTCAAAGTAAATGGAATTTTAAGTCAAGTCTCACATAGCTGCAGAGTATAGTGCCAAAGCTCAATGTTTGTTTTTGTGATCATTATTGCTGTCTGCTGCAAAAAACAACAAGCAGCAAATAACATTATTTAGGTTTGCCTAAAATTATGATTCAGAAGGGATGATAGAAAGTATCAAGTTCAATTCACTAAATTTCCAGGTGAGGAATATAAAGACTATGAGTCTCTTGGCCAAGGTCACAAAGTGAAACTAGGACAAAGGTTCAGACTATCTGACTTCAACTCCAGCACTCTTCCCACCCCAATCCAATACTCACCTCAACACTGTAATAGCTACAGCACATTATTTTCAACCAATACTGAAGCAAACAATGCTCTAGTACTGTATTAAAATATGCCATCTGCATATTTTTAACTATGCTCCAGAGAAACAAAAGTGTGATGAGTGAAGGAATGAGAAGGAATTCTTTTTTTTCTTTTTACATTTTACTTTAAGTTCTGGAGTACATGTGCAGATCTTGCAGGATTGTTACATAGGTATACACATGCCATGGTAGTTTGCTGCCTCCACGCCCTGTCACCTACATTAGGTATTTCTCCAAATGTTATCCCTCCCCAATCTCCCTACCTCCTGCTATCCCTCCCCAACCCTCCAACCCCCAACAGACCCCAGTGTGTTGATGTTCCCCTCCCTGAGTCCATGTGTTCTTATTGTTCAATACCTACTTATGAGTGAGAACATGCAGTGTTTGATTTTCTGTTCTTGTGTCAGTTTGCTGAGAATGATGGTTTCCAGATTTATCCATGTCCCTGCAAAGACATGAACTCAACCTTTCTTATGGCTGCGTAGTATTCCATGGTGTATATGTGCCACATTTTCTTTATCTACTCTATCTTTGATGGGCATTTGGGTTGGTTCCAACTCTTTGTTATTGTAAACAGTGCCACAATGAACATACATATACATGTGTCTTTATAACAGATTGATTTATAATCCTTTGGGTATATACCCAGTAATGGGATTGCTGGGTCAAATGGTATTTCTGGTTCTAGATCTTTAAGGAATCATCACACTGTCTTCCACAATGGTTGAACTAATTTACATTCCCACCAACAGTGCAAAAGTGTTTCTATTTCGGAATGAGAAGGAATTCTTATCTTTTCTCAGGGGCTTATACCAAATTAATACTACTTCACAAGCTTTCAGGAGAGTTGTGTTCAAACACACTGAGAGGCAAGAAAAACATGATAGGAAATTATACATAACCTAAAAAAAAAAAGAATTTTGACATAAAATATGCTACATGGAGCATTTTGAGTGCTCCATTATCAAAACTTACTATTTACTTTACAGTAACCAAAGAAAACAAGGTGATTTGGGGAATAAAAAAGAGAAAACCTAGCTGCCTATTTGTTAAAACATGTAAAACATGAACATGCCTACCAATACCTACCAAATATTTGTTATTAAATATTGCTCCTTACAGCTCTACACCTAATAACTAGCATAGAGTGGACACTTAAGTGTTTCATAAGAAATTCACTACTCTCTGTTAGTATCACCCAGTATTATTCTTGAATATTATGGTTGTACACCAGTCACTAAAATGTTGCTACTTGTAATAGAAAACAATGAATACAGACAGTCTGTATCACATGGAAATGTTTCCAAGGCTATAACAGTTTACATTATGTGTATCAATATATTTGTGTGTCTCTGTGTGTGTATATATGTATTCATTTGCTCTCCCTATATAATATATATGTTTGCATGTATATATGTGTTTGTATAGCATGTATTTTTGACAACATTAATTTTACTTAAGGATCTTATGTTATGGAACAGTGATTTTCCTTACAGCAATTTATAATAAGAAAAACATTTTACATTACAACCTAGTACACATACACACAGAGATACACACACATAACTAAAACAAAAGTTTCATGAACATAAACAACACCCTTACTACATACAAAGCACTAATATCTTCTATTCCATTTTAAAAAGTGGATGTTTACTATTCATTAGTTTGAAAACTGTTTGGAAACTTGTAAAAGAGAAAAAAACATACTGGGAAGGTGTACACCTTAGTTTGGTATCCATTTCTTAGAAATAACCTACAATCAACAGAAATACCACCAGAAAATACCAAAATGAAGTCTAGAAACTATTAAACATTGTTCATTCAAAAGTGCTGTTGAACACCTGAAAGGCTGGGTCATAAAACAAGTCCCCAGTTGGGAGGCCGAGGTGGGTGGATCACCTGAGGCTAGGAGTTCAAGACCAAGATGACCAACATGGTGAAACCCTGTCTCTACTAAAAATACAAAAAATTAGCGAGGCATGGTAGCAGGCACCTGTAATCTCAGCTACTTGGGAGGCTGAGGCAGGAGAATCGCTTGAATCCAGGAGGCAGGGGTTTTAGTGAGCGGAGATCATGCCACTGCACTCCAGCCTGGGCAACAAGAACAAAATGCCATCTCAAAAAAAAAGTCCCCACAATTTAGAGCAGTCAAATAATAATAGAATTTGTTCTCTAACCATAATGGAATTAGAAATCAATAACAGAAAACTATCTGTAAAATCCCCAAACATAAGGCAAATAAATAATATACTTCTAAATAATCCAAGGGTCAAAGAAGAGATAAAAAAGAAAATTAGAAAATATCTTTAAGGTTAAATGAAAATAAAATTAAACAAACTTTGTGGGAAGCAAAACCACAAGCCAGAAATTCTCTGGTTTAAGAGAAGATAAGAGGCCAGGCATGGTGGCTCACATACTTTAGGAGGCTGAGACAGGCCTCCTAAGCCCTTTAGGAGGAATCTCAGCACTTTAGGAGGCTGAGACAGGCGAATCACGAGGTCAGGAGTTTCAGACCAGCCTGGCCAAAACTGTGAAACCCCATCTCTACTAAAAATACAAAAACTAGCTGGGTGTAATGGCATGCACCTGTAGTCCCAGCTACTCGAGAGGCTGAGGCAGAAGAATCGCTTGAACCCAGGAGGCAGAGGTTGCAGTGAGCCAAGATCATGCTACTGCACTCCAGCCTGGGTGACAGAGCGAGATTCCAACACACACACAAAAAAAAAAGAAAGAAGATAAGAACAATGAGCCCAGACCATTCCTTAGGTCCAGTGGTTTTCTCTAGAGCAATCCAACATACTCCCAAACTCTGTTCACATAAGGAGGGTGGTCACCTGGAATGAGAACAATCAGATTATTATTTGTGGAAGCTTAAGGTGAAAGAACCAACTCCTCAGCTCACCCCCACCGGAGAGATTTCTTAAGTCTGAAAAAAAAGACCACGAATCTAAATAAGCACTGTGGTGTCACTAAAGTAGATGGGCCATACAAACGGGACCATATGAATAGAAGACAGTGGAAAAACATCTGGAAAAAGGCAAGACAGGATGATGCAGAGCACAATGGTGGAATGGACAGCACCAGACTGTATGTTTCTAGATAGCAGCTTCCTCCCCATACTAAGGACAACTCCTGGAACACAGTAGCCTGTTATTATCGTCTAATGTGTGAAACTGAACTTTCACAGATTCATCTTAGAACCAAATTAAATGCAGAAAAACCTTAGCTTCTCAGAGACCATCAAGACCAAGATGAGCCAGAAATAAAACCTGTCCTGCCTTCAGACACATGTGCTAAGGTGGCCTAAGAACCCATCCCTCCAATCCCCAAACTCTGCAAATATGGGTCATATTATATGTTCTAGTATCATTAATTCCAGCATTTCACAGGAGAGAAGGGAGGACAAGAATCTCATTCCTGTTGTTAATTCAATGTGATATGAGTTTATTCACTATTTGAAAGGAGGGGGCTATTACATTAGTAGACAACCATTAACTCAGTTTTATGGCTAAATATTAAGTTTATCATTTCTATTAGTAGCACTCATTAAAAGAAAATAAAGGGCCCATATGTTTTCTATGTGTATTTCAGGCAACGAAAGTGAGTAAGGACGCTATTCTGCTTTCCTGGAGGCAATCCCACATCCTGCTAGGTTTGGTTTTCATATGTGCTTGGCTTCTTAAAATAGGCATAAACAGTCTTATTTAGTTCTAGGCTATTTATTTCCACAGAGAAGAAATCTCAGAACTTTTTAACTATCATAGGTTACCTCATTTTTTTATACCTTGATTGTGATAAAGAAAGAAAGATACGGTATTGGGGCAAAAGAAAGAATAAGCTTAATTACAAAAAATTAAAAGAAACATTTATATGGTGGCTTATTAGAGAAAGAACACTATCTCTCCCATCTCAAGGAAAACGATTTATCCCCAAAAGCACAAATACTGTGCTTCTTTTTCTTTAAGTTATATCCTTCTTTCTAGAAAGAACTGGAGTCTTGGATTTAATCTCATAATAATAACAGTTTGCTACTGAAAACCACTACAGGAACTAAATGACTCTAACAATTCAAAAACAGTTATCTCAAATAAAAACTTCACAATGCAATGATACTTTTGACAGAGCATTGACTATAACCAATGTTTCTAAATCCTTTTGGAGGAGAGAAATTCAAAGTGATTAAAACAAAGATGATCAAAGTTATATTACTGATTTACAATGTTAAACAATCTCAGCATGCATTACTTTGGAGCAGAGATTTACAAAGCACAATCAACACATTTAAGCAATGTGTCAGTGAAAATGATTAAATATGCTGAGGTCTTAATTATAATACCACTTTACATTTGCATAGAACCTTCCAGTTTGTAAAGCACTTATATCCTATGAACTCACTTGACTCTATGTCTTCCAGTTTAAATACAATAGACATGAGTCCATATGGATAAGAGAAGCTATATTCTGAAGTGGTTAAGAATATGGAATTATGTAAGATATTTAATTTAATTTTGCTTTCTTCTATTTCCTTTTGTAAAAAAAATGTGGCTACTAGAAAATTTAAAATTAAATGTGTGGTTCACATTGTATTTCTAGTGGACAGCATTGTTCAGTCAATTTATTGACAGATTTTATTTGCTAGCCTAAGGGGCACAATCACTAGTGTATAAAAAAAATTAAGACAAGGAAATAACACCCTCTCCACTAAAGGATTTGACATTTTAAGTAGAGTGTCACAGGTTTAGCAATAATATTGCAGTCAAACTTAACAGCAAAATAAAAAGTAAAATCATATAAAACTTTCTCAGGGAATGTGGCTGTTCTCTTCTATAAATAGATTACTGATATTAAATTACAGAAAGTGATTTAAGAAACAATGTTACCCTCTTTAAAAGCCACAAAACTTGCTCTGCCTGAACAAGGAAGAAAATGCCCTGCCTACATCCACTTTCTAGAACCTAAACTAAAGACAGAATAAAGCAATGAGGTCCTACAAGGGGGTTTCACCATCTATTCTGATATGATTTACTCCCTCACTTTATACAGAAAAAAAAAAAAATCAGTCTCACCTGGCTAGATGGCTTATCCAAAATGTCATAATTTCAAAATTAATCAATATAAAAATATATGTTTATAAATATCTCATTAATTACAATTATTTAGATTTTTATACTAGGTCTTCAGATTCAAGTATATATTTTACACTTCACATTTCAATTTGGATACTATATTTTCATCAGTAATACTTGATCTATATTTAGATTTCATAAAGCTCAAGGTTGAAAACTAAATTTTCATACCCAATTTGTTTCCATGTGGCTAGTGGCTACCTTAGACAGAAAGCTTTATAGAATATCTGATGAGTTCAGCAATCTCAGTGAATGTTCTCTCTTCAATCTTCAAAAAATATCATTCTCTCCTAAGGACAGAGGTGGAAGAGAAGGATCCCTGACTCTCCCTTCAGAGAGGCAGTTTGGTGGTTTTCAGTAGCTACACGTAACTGCAACTATTTTTGTGTTAATTTGGCATGAGAAGGTATTAAATAAAAGACTGTAGACTAAAATATATATATATGGAATTGAAGCCAACTGTTTATTTTGGAATTGTAGCATTGTCCCACATAGCCAGGAATAAAAAAACAGACCTTTGGCTGGGCATGGTGGCTCATGCCTATAATCCCAGCACTTTGGGAGGCTGAGGTGGTTGGAGTTCAGGAGTTTAAGACCAGCCTGGCCAACATGGTGAAACTCTGTCTCTACTGAAAATACAAAAATTAGCTGCGCATGGTAGTGCGGGCCTATAGTCCCAGCTATTCAGGAGGCTGAGGTGGGAGGATCACTTGAGCCTGGGAGGTGGAGGTTACAGTGAACTGAGATTGTGCCACTGTACTCTAGCCTAAGTGACAGAATGAGGCCCTGTCTCAAAAAAAAAAAAAAAAAAAAAAAATCCCAGACCTTCTTTTTCCATTTAATGTTCCATCCAACCATCAAGGGCTGGGTTACGTAACCTAAGGTTTTTCAGGCTGCCATAAACAATTTAACATAAAAAAATTCTACAAATCAAAAAAATTCAGCAGCTCAAAACATTTATAAAATTTTATTGTAATCTATGTTTATATATGTTTTAGATTACATTGATTATTAAAAACAAAAACAACTAATGTTCCATTTGAGGGTCAGAACTACACACTAAGGAATAGTTGTGTATTCTGTTGCTATATCTGTAAAATAAAATTCTATTGCCTCACTTTTCAAAAGACAGACAAAAATGGAAACAAATCTATAGTATCACAACACATTATACAAGTATGATGTTCATTACCTCAAAATCTTTATCAAATAAAATCCATGATGATGATAATGACTGTTTTAGGATTTCCTTTTTTTCCCCCTTTGGTTTTCAAAACATTCAATATTGGGATGTTAACATCTGTAATATAAAAAATAATCCCCTCCCCCTGGAAGAAAGTGTATCAGGAATGAAAATCGTATTGATAGAATAAACACTTAGAAAATTAATTCTAGAAAATAGATAACTAGCTGAAAACCTGTCCTATTTTTTCAGACATGTTTTAGGTATCTTTCCTTAGACTTCATTCCAACTTTTTTATTTTAATGATTTAGGTGACTGCGATAACATCTTTTACTGTATCTAAAAATAGGGCATGGGTGTGTAAATTTATGAGCTGGAATGCAAAACTGGCACAGGATGTCTAAATCAGAGTATTAAATCATTTACTATACTCTAATATGAATATATTTTAAGCACTGATATCTCCATGCTCTATCTTTACATATTTTAATCCAATCATCTTTATTCTTTTCATAGTGAAGAAATGTGAAATCATAAACTTTTTAACATTCTCAAATATGCCAAGTCAATTAAGAGATTATTGGCCGGATGGGGTGGCTCATGCCTGTAATCCCAACAATTTGGGAGGCCAAGGTAGGCAGATCACCTTAGGTCAGGAGTTCAAGACCAGCCTGGGCAACACGGTGAAACCCCGTCTCTACTAAAATGCAAAATCAGCTGAGTGTGGTGCATGTGCCTGTAGTCCCAGCTACTCGGGAGGCTGAGGCAGGAGGATTATTTGAACCTGGGTGGTGGAGGTTGCAGTAAGCTGAGATCACGCCACTGCACTCTAGCCTGGGTGACAGAGCGAGACTTAAAAAAAAGAGAGAGAGAGAAATTATCCTTGGACAAAACACTCCACCACTTCACGTCTCTGGATCCTTCCTTGAATAAGAAGGACAAGACAGAACATCAGTGGCTCTCAGTCTTCTTTCCACCCCAACCCATCTGAGGGATTAAGCATCTCTCCATTTACAGAAGTGATGATAGTCTGAGAAAACATCCCACAGAAGAATCTGAGACACTGCCCTAGAAGTTGTTCCCCTGCTGGTATGCTCTACTACACTACTGCAAACTTATCTGAGGTTCCACACAGCTCTACGGCCTGCCACTTTAGGTAGAGGAAAATTATAATAATATTTCATTGAGCTTAAGAAGAAAGGCCAAAAGTTAGTATACATCTTCATTTGCTGGAACATGCAAGATCCAAATAAGAATTTGTATACTGATGGCATCAAAAAAGATTATGTAACTGTTCATATGGCAGGTAGCACATCCAACCTGGAATTGGCTTCTAATCAAGGAGGTAGGTAAAGGAGGAGGAAAAGTATGGAATCAATCAAAATAATCACCCCTCAGGTTTGAGGGAATGGTCTGAATATGTGATTAATGGAAAGATTTGTCTAAGTCAACTTGCCTGGTATCAGAAAGATGAACACATAGAGATGTGATGGTATATGACCCCCAATTTCTTCTCCAAAATATCAATTCATCACGTTTGATATCAATTCTATGTAGATAATTTTTTTTACTGGACAACTCTATAAACTAATAACTGTCAATGCTAAAAAGAAAAGATATGGACACATACCATATTATAAGTCAAATGCACTAGTTCAGCACCGGGATTGATGAAAACTGCCAAGCATGGTATTTACAAACACTGTCCATATTTCTTTGAATATCTACTTACTGTGGACAAATTACACAGCATTTAAAAGCTATTGTTAGTTGGGCATGGTGACTTGTGCCTGTAATTCCAGACTCTCTGGAGGCCAGGAGTTCAAGACCAGCATAGGCAACATAGACTCCCCAACCCCCATCGCTTTAAAAAAAAGAAAAAAAGAAAATTTAAAAAGCTCTTGTGTGTGCAAAGTCACGTGAAAAATTCTCACAACTAGGAAAGAAGAAAATAGACTGAAAACTTCCTTGGAAGATGTGCATTATCTGATCCAAATGTGAACCAATATTATGTCATCATTAATAAGTATGCAACGTATGGTAAACATGCTGACTGAGGCTTCAAAATTAGGATATTTATATGAAAAAAATGTGTAATTGTACTACCTTCAAACAAGAAAACAGCATTACTTAATAAATGCTGATTGTTAACTGTTTTACAATGAGATGACCTTTAAATGGCACAAAAAAATAAGTGAACCACAGATTCAGAAATTGAAAACAAAAAACTAGCAGGCTCTAAAAGTTGCTGTCCTCTGTACCTAAAGATGCCACCAGTGGTGAATCAGAATACAATGTCACTGCTCTAACACATATATTGCTATATTGACTCCTGGTCAAAAAAGTGGATAAAAATGTTTTGTGGGCATCAATGTATTCTGAAACAACTATAAAACACACTGCTCATTGTTGCTTAACTTGCTGAAAAACACTCCCTATTTAACAAACACATTCTCAACGTTTCCAGTGTGAACTATAACTGTAAAACCTAAAACCTGGGTCAGTACACGGACCACCAAGAAATAAACATGAACAGAAAGAAATGCCCGAATCTCAATTCCGAAAGCTGTTCACATCTGAAATGGTTGCAATAAATACTGTGAAAAGAAGACAGTTCCATACACAGGGTTGAGATGGCCAAACAGTCGTTGGATGAAGATATACATTTCTTCCTCATTCTATACTCATGTGTCAAAGCATCAAAACAATTTAATTTGTGACAGTTTATGTTGTGTCTCGAACTTTACATCTAAGTTTATCATGAGGGGGAAAAAAACCTGTTTGGCTTGACTCACCGTGAATCACAGCCAGGAGGTCATCTTGTTGTGTATCAGCAACTATGTTTTCGCTACAGCTATGTGACCTGAAGTGGCAGCAGCAGAGGCACCAAAATAGAAGGGGCAGGAGCCTTCTCCTGGCTTCTTGGCTGCAAATGAGCTTTCCAGCCCATTTGGGCAACTGAGCAAGAGCCAACCGCAAAGGAAAGAAAGAACCAACCCTGACAGCTCCGCGGAGAAAGGCTGCAGGCCCACCCCACCTTCCGTGCCCTCCCGGGGAGCCCGGAGAAGCAGGAACAAAAAAAAGGACAGGCTTAAGAAACAGCCTGCAGAAAACACAGCATGACAGGGGTCAAAACTAGTCCCATGGAGGGCAAAACCCAGCCCTGACCGTGAAGCACAGATTTTGGGGCGGTATGGAGGCGGAGGAGGCTCTCTACCCCGGGGCTCCGGGAGCGGCTCCGGCGCGAGCGCAGAGCGGGCCCCCAGCCTCCAAGCTCCTCCGGCCGCCTGGGACCTGCCCCAGCTCCCACCTCACCTGTCCGGTGCCCGCTGGCCCGGCCCGAGCCTCCGGCTCCCTGCCCGCGCTCCGGCCCACCCTCCCATCCCGTGCTTTCCCCGCACGTCCCTCGGGACCACCGGCCGGGTCAGGGGGCCGCTGCCCGCCCCGCAGCCCCAGGCCCAGCCTCGGCACTCACTTTCTGAATCCGCTTCAGCGCCATGGGTCCGGGATGGCGGTGGGGACACCGGCCGGCGGGGGGCGGCTGCGGGGCTCGGGGGCGCGGGTCGTCCCGGGTTGGGCTCTGGCGGCTCGGCTGGCTCCGCGCAGTGGGTCTCCGGCTCGCCGCTCCCAGGATCGCTCCGGGCGCCGGTCCCTGCTCCGTGTGCGCCCGAGAGCGAGTGTGCGGGCGGGGACGCCGGCGAGACTCTTTTGTTTCCGCTTTTGCTTCTGGGAAGGAGCCTGCGCCCTCCCCGCCGCGCCCCGCCCCGCCTGGCACACTGGGAAGTGTAGTTCCAGCCCTGTCCTCGGCCGCAGGCCCGCGGGCGCTGGCAGGTCACCTACTCACCGCTGACCTCAGCTGGGCAGCTTCAGGTGAGAGCCGCCGGACGCTGGAATCGGTCTTTGCAGTCTCATTTAGAGCACGTGACTCTGGGGCTGCGCATCTGGAAAATGGGGATAACAAATGAGCTGCTAACGCACTTAAAGGCATTTCTAAATTATCAGTTAGTAATTCCTTATCCAATAGGAGCCACAGCTGGTTTTGTTATTTTACCTTTAAAGATTTCACTTTTTCTCAAATATATGCATTGTCGCAATTTCTCACCTTGCACATATGCACAAACTGATTATCTATCAGATCCCTTACTTACCTCCTTAGTTCTTATTGCCGAGGAAAAAGGTGTGCGCGAGTGTGCGGGCGGGGAGTGCTGTCACTGTGAGAAGCATTAGTTTCAGGTAGCTCTCTTCTGTCCAATGCACAAATCTTTCTTGTCTGAGTGCATTGTCTGCTCGTAGGTATACCCCTCTTCATAAATACCCGCTTCGAATACCTAGTTCTGAGCTCTCACTCCCCGCACTGGCTCCTTCCCTACTCATACACACACACAGGCCCTACTCAACAGTCAACTCACACTCCCCACTCTCCAATTCCTGTGCACGTGTGTACCCACTAAAACATGGCTTCTTGCCGGGCGCGGTGGCTCAAGCCTGTAATCCCAACACTTTGGGAGGCTGAGGCAGGCAGATTGCCTGAGGATGGGTTCAAGACAGGCCTAGCCAACAAGATGAAACCCCATCGCTACTAAAAACACAAAAATTAGCTGGACGTAGTGGAGCACATCTGTGGTCCCAGCTACTCGGGAGGCTGAGGCAGGAGAATCACTTGATCCCGGGAGGCAGAGGTTACAGTGAGCGGAAATCACACCACTGCACTCCAGCCTGGGCGACAGAGGGAGACTCCGTCTCAAAACAAAACAAAACCCAAAAACTTGGCTTCTTCTTTGAGCACCGCAGAATCAGTTTTCACCAAGGTCACCAATTGGAAGCTTGAGCTTCTAATTACCAAATTCAACTCACTCCCTACTCTGCGCCATGTTTTTGAACCACCTGTTTGCAGCCACCCTCTTGCTTTTCAAAACATTCACTGCCTCTGGCTTCCACCGCACCATGGTGGTTGGATCTTCTATTTGGTTGACTTTCCTTTTTCTGTCACTAGGTCCTCTTCTCAAGCATTGGAGTGCTCCAGAGTTCCAAGCCTCCAGAGTTCACCATCGATATCTTTTTAGGAGACGGACCTCATGCTCTCCCCTGAACTGGGCGTGGTTTGAGGATCATGGACTGTGAAGACCAATTGCTGTCCCTCTGACTCCTGCAAGCTGGGTGACTTTGGCCAAGCCATGTAAACTCTCTAAGCCCCAGTTTCTTATCTATCAGTAGAGATGATAATCTCTACATGTACTATTGTAAGAATTAATTGGTATTTTTATATGTAATATGCCCAACACAGTACCTATGTTGAAAGTACTCTATGAATATTATTTCCTGTCTCATTTTTATTTATATGGTGGTAACTAGAAAATTTCTTTTCAGTTCAAACTCTTACAATAGTTTCTGTCTTAAATTTTCAAAAGCCCACTGGACATGTTTGCCTTCCTTCCCTGTGCCTAGCAGTCAGGGTCTGTAACTACAAGGTGAGGAGGAGAGACAGCTTACCAAGAAACCCAAAACAATAGCTACCATAGCATTCCAAAGGCCGCAAAGAGCAAGGAACAAAAATCCCACTCTTGTAACTTGAGAGAAAAATGGATAATGGGGTAATGGAAGAATGATAGAAACAACCAATAAGACTTAAAACTTAATGTGGAACCCTTCCTGCCCCACACCAAGAGGGTTCTGGGGCCTGTCTACTTTCTGACCTTTTCATGGAGTCCTGCTTCTCCCTGCACATTGGACCACCCTCCTTTCTCCAGTTCCCCCTTTGCTTCTCTTCAATGTGGCTTGGGCTTTCCATAGTTGGTACTCCACTTTGTGATGCTCTTCCAGCAACTGCTTCAATTGTGAAATGACCAAGCCTTTTGCACTCCTAACTTCATCTTCTCAAAAGGAAGAATCTTACTGATGCAACTCATCTTTTTATTCCAGGCTACGCATTGTCAGCTGGTGAATAAACTATGAACAGGCTATTCTTGGGTCACCACAGGTGAAGACCCATGGTCCAATGAACTGTGGGAAGTTTGGAAATACTATAGGGCAAAAGGGCCTTTGGAAAACTCCAGCAACATCTTTTCATTTTCCAGAGTGTATTTGGGCTACCTTGAAACACCATTTTTGTACTCCAGAAAGAGAAACACTAGCTCCACATTTCTCTTGCTTTTTAGAAGGCAAGTATGAGAGTGTCCTTGTAAATGGGGGATAAATGGTCTGGTCTTGGGCTCCAACTGCTTTGGGAGTTGCATTCCCTTGCTGATAGCATTTGGATATGTCATGGGTAAGGCTGTGTTCACCTGCTGTCACTGTGAGAAGCATTAGTTTCAGGTAGCTCATTGCCATGCAAACCAGGAAAACCTCCAGGTCATTCAGTGGACAATCTTGATCATCACTCTAAAATATGTACTCAAGCTGGGCATGGTGGCTCATGCCTGTAATCCCAGCACTTTGGGAGGCCAAGGTGGGCAGATGGCTTAATCTCAGGAGTTCAAGACCAGCCTGGGAGACATGTCAAGACCTCGTCTCTAAAAAAAAATTTTTAAAGTAGCCAGGCATGGTTGTACACACCTGCGGTCCCAGCTACTCAGGAGGTTGAGGTAGGAGGTAGAGGTTGCAGTGACTCATAATCATGCCGCTGCACTTCAACCTGGGTGACAGAGCAAGACCCTATCTTAAAACAACAGCAAAACAACAAACAACAACAACAGAGCAAAGATAAAAATACGCACTCAAGCAAGAGCTATGGTCAGGGCAGTTTGGTTCAAAAGGCATTGAGGGCCCAGGACTCTGGCATCAATTTCTTCCTTTTCCAGGATATCCTTCACACTACTAAAAGATGCACTGATCATATCACTATTACTTTAAAACCTCCATTGGTTTGTACCATGGAAGCCCAATGCTTTGACTTAGTGCAAAACACACGATTTCTCCCCAAACTCCTGTTTTCCATCATTAACTCATACACCACGGTTAGTCATGTTCCTTTCACTACATGCATTCACTTAGTATAGAATGACCTCCCACCATTCACCTGACAAACTTCTCTACATCCTTCAAGACCCAATTCAAACCATACATACCCTATAAGATCCTTCTCTGCCTATTTGCTGAGGTAGATTTATTCATGTCGACATTATTCTTTTAATTCCAGAAGCAAGATGTTGATACTTTGGGAATTTCACTTACCTTGTTCATGGCTGGTTATCTCATTACAACATGAATTCTAAGGCCATATGAAAAATGTATTCCTTTTTTTTTAGTAAGGTCAAATTTGAATACAATGAAATGCACACATTTAAGTGTACAATTTGATGAATTTTGACAAATGAATATACCTGTGTAACAATACCATAATCAACATATAGAGCACTTCTTTCACCACAGAATATTCCCTTCTCACCCTTTGCAGACACTCTCCACCTCAACAGGGAACCTCACCTTTGACTTCTATTACAATAGATTAATTTTGCCTTTTCTTGAAAGTCACATAAATTAAAAAATAAATACAATATATACTCATTTATGTTTGAATTCTTCAGCTCAATGAATATTTCTTATACTTCTATTTTGTTGCATGCATTAGTTCATTTTTTTAAATTGCTGAGTAGTATTCAATTATATGAATATACTATAATTTTTTTCTCTTTTCTCAGAGTAATGAGTGGGTTGTTTCCAGTTTGGGTTTATTATAAATAAGGCTACTATGAATATTTCTGTGCATATATTTCATGGACATATGTTGACATTTCTGTAGGGTAAAAACCTTAAAATCAGAATTGCTGGGTTATAGGATAGTGTATGTGTAACATCATAAGAAACTACCAAAGAGTTTCCCTAAGCAGTTATACAATTTGAAGTCTCCATTGGCTATTTCTTTTTTTCTTCCTCTCTGAGATGGAGTCTTGCTTTGTCGCCCAGGCTGGAGTGCAGTGGTGTGATCTTGGCTCACTGCAACCTCCATCTCCCAGGTTCAAGTAAGTCTCCTGCCTCAGCCTGCTGAGTAGCTGGGATTGCAGGCAGCTATTTTTTTTGTACTTTTAGTAGAGATGGGATTTCACCATGTTGACCAGGCTGGTCTTGAACTCCTGACCTTGCGATCCATCCACCTCTGCCTCCCAAAGTGCTGGGGTTACAGGTGTGATCCATTGGCCATTTCTATGCTTTCTTTTTGTGATACCTTTTCTATACCTTTTAAGTGGAGCTTAATTTACTCTTCTTTTTCTAACTTCTTAAGGTGGAAAGCTTCAATGGTTTTACACCTTTTTCCTCTTCTAATAGAAACCTTTGAAGCTACTAATTTCTCTCTGTGTACTGCATTCCACAAATTTTGTTATGTTGTATTTTTATTTCATTTGGTTTTAAGTATTTTCTACTTTCACTTGCACTTCCTCGTTGACCCGTTACCATTACTAACATGGGTTATATTCTAAAGTATGATGTTTAATTTCCAAATACGTATTTAGAGCTTTTCTGGATATCATATTGCTGCTAATTTCTGTGTAATTATTTTGTCAGAGAAGAGACTCTATAACCTTTGATCTTTTCAGGAAGATGGAGTTATAATTCATGTCCCAAGAATGTTCTTTATAGCAAAAGGATCTGATAAGAATCACATGTCACATGTTGTCTTTAGATGTCATGTTTTTTAGTCTTCAAGCTGGGATTGTTCCTCAGTCTTTTCTTAACTTTACTGACCCTGATATTTTTTAAGATGATAAGCCAGTTATTTGTAGAATGTTCCTCAGTTTGATATGTTGTCATGATTAGATCCAAGTCATGCATCATTGGTAGGAATATTACAGAAGCAATGCTATATGTAATTTTTTTTTGAGATGAAGTCTCGCTCTGTCACCGAGGTTGGAGTGAAGTGTGTGATATCTGCTCACTGCAGCCTCTGCCTCCAGGTTCAAGCAATTCTCCTGCCTCAGCCTCCCGAGTAGCTGAGACTACTGGCTTTTACTACCACACCCAGCTATATTTTTTGTATTTTAGTAGATACGTTTTACTATACGTTTTATTTTAGTAGATAGGTTTTACTATATTGACCAGGAAGGTCTCGATCACCTGACCTCATGATCCAACCTCCTCGGCCTCCCAAAGTGCTGGGATTACAGGCATGAGCCACTGAGCCCAGCCTGTGTATTTCTTAATGAATTTGAAATTCAGTCTGACCCATTACTGATGTTCATTTTGATCCCTTGATTAAGGTAATGTCTGGAGGCTTCTCCCAGAGAAGTTACACTTTTTTGTTTTGTAAATAATAAGTATTTCAGGTGGAAGTACTTTGAGACTATGTGAGCTATTCCTCATTAAATTGTCAATTTCATTTAGTAATTTGTATGGACTCATGGTTTCCTATTTTATTTAGTGGGCTGTATTTTATTACTATTGCTCTTTGTTTTGATGCTTAAATCATCCCATATTTGGCCAGTGGTTGCCCCTTCAATGTGACTTCTTTGTTCTTTAGACATGTCCTCTCATTCTTTAAGATTTTTCTTACTTTCTAACACAAAAACTGGCTACAAGCTCATCTTTTGGTCATTTCCTCCACTAGCCTTGGAGTGAGCCATTTTCCTTAAAAAATTCTAGTTCCGTTTAATGGATATACTATCTAGAAAGCAAAATTTGGGCATTTGGTATAGCTGTTGCCAAGTCTTATCAGTGGACAATGCTAGGGAATATATGCAGTAATGTGTATGCACATATAGACATTTACATTTATAGTTATTCTTATAACTAGATATATTGAAAACCAGGCATTCATAACTTTTAATTCAATTCTAACATCATGACTTTCATTCTAGTTTTTCCTTTCCGTATTTTTAACTTTTTGTTCTGGCACTAAGAACATGCCTCTTACTATACTTATTTAGTTAATTTCTCTGATGTAATTAATATCCTATCACCACTGCTCCTGGCCCCTGAGCAAATTACCTGCTGTCTCCAGTTGAACTCCAATTTCTACACTGGGCTCCCATACCCCACTTCCCTGGCGGGGATACCTTTTCCATTCTATCCCTTTCTCAGCTACCTGTTCTGGGCTGCTTCACTGCATGAAAGCCCTCTTTACACACTCAGGCCCTGACACAGTGTACTGGATTACCCTCTCCCTGCCCGTGGACCCACGGCCCTTTCCTTATCCTGCTTAGGCTCTGGCACCCATGTTGGATTGCTCCCCTATATGAATCCATCCTTCAGCCCTTTGGCTCTGATACCCCACACCAGGCAGCACACCACCAGGATACTTTCCTCACTCCACTTGCTCTCTGACACTCTGAGCTGGGCTGTCCTTTTACATGAATTTCCTTCTCACCCAGTTTGGGTTTTATCACCTAGCACTGAGTCACACCCAGCTCAGATTCTACAACCCATATTGTTCTGCCCTGACATGTGAACACCCTTCTCCTTCAATTCCCCTCACTGGGCAACTTTCCCTCCCACATGAATGCATCTGCATTCTGTTTAGACTCTGACAAGTCACCAGTGCTACCCTCCTACACTCATGTCCTCAGGGACTCCCTTGGCAATGATGCCCTATGTTAGGCGATCCTCTGTGCAAACACATTCCTAATGCCACTGGGACTCCAACATCCCAGGCTGGGATGCCTTCTATATGGATGTCCTCCTCATACCATGTAGGTTCCTACACCTTACACCAGGACACTTTACTTTGCAGACATCCTCTGTATTCGTTTTCTGTTGTATAACAAATTAGTACAACCTTAGTGACTTAAAACAACACTTACTCATTATGTAATTGTTTCTGTGGTCAGAAATCCAGGCATGGCAGATTGTGAGATGCTAAGCAGAATCCAGGGTTCTCTGCTTAGCATCTCACCATGCTGTTACATTTTCAGGGGGTGAGAGTCTTGGCAGGTTACTGTGGGTTAAATAACATCAACCAAAAACGCGTGTCTACCCAGAATCTTAGAATGTGACCTTATTTGGAAATAGGGTCTTTTCAGTTGTAATTAGTTAAGAAGAAATTAGCCTGGATTCAGGGTAAGCCTTAACTCCAATGACTTATATCTTTACAAGAGAAAGGAGAGGAGTATTTGAACACAAAGCCACACAGACACAAAGAAGACAGAGACACAGGGAAGGTCATGTGAAGACAGAGCCAGAGATTAGAGTTACACTTCCCTGGCTGAAAACACCAAGGATTGTTGAAAACCACCAGAAGCCAGGAGCGAGGCATGGGCCAGTTCCTCCTGCAGAGCCTCCAGAAGGAACCAACCCTGCTGACACCTTGAGTTCAAACTTCTGGGCTCCAGAACTGTGAGAAGATAAATTTCTGTTGTTTAAGGCACTCAGTTTGTGGTACTTTGATATAACAGCCCTAAGAAACTATTAATACTACAGGAGTATATTATAATTCTGACTCCCAACCCTATTTATTCCACCCCCATGTGGGCATCCTTCTCACCTTAGCTGTACTCTGACATCAGGCTCTGGACCGTTGTGTCCCTTACAACTCCGGCATAGACATTGACCTTGCTTGGCTCCACCTGTTGGCTTTAGTTCTAAATTATTTAGAAAGGATTGGCGAGAGATGGGGAGGAGGAAGAGGAAGATGACAAGAAGAATGTTCCCATAGCTTCTTAGCTAATCTCATAAACGTGTTTAGAAAAATCTATTTACTCTGGGGATTAAAATATGCATTTTAGCCTGGGTGTATCAGCTCATGCCTGTTATCTCAGCACTTTGGGAGGCCAAGGTGGACAGACGGCTTGAGCTCAGGAGTTCAATTCCACCCTGGGCAACATAGCAAAACCTCATCTCTACTAAAAATACAAAAAGTAGCTGGGTGTGGTGGTGCACGCCTGTAGTCCCAGGTATTCAGTGGCTGAGGCAGGAGAATCACTTGAACCTGAGAGGTGGAGACTATAGTGAGCCGAAATTGTACCACTGCACTTCAGCCTGGCTGACAAAATAAGACCCTGTCCCAAAAAATAAGATAAAATATGCATTTTAGATTTATCAGTTTGTAGAGGATTAATATAACCATTTCACATACAATGTAAGAACTTACTAGCTAGGCATGGTGGCACACACCTATAGTCCCAGCTACTTGAAAGGCTGGGGAAGGAGGGCAAACTCTGGGGCTTGAGCCAGAGTTTGAGAACAGCTGTCTCTCTCTCTTTCTCTTTTTTTTTTTTCTCCTCCCAAGGGTAAGTTCTAAGAGACCCTGTCTCTAAAAAAAGTAAGAACTTACAATGGCACAACTGTTTTCTGTGTTATTGTTGTAATACATTTTACATTTAAATATATTACAAATTTCATATTATAATTTTACATTAAAGAGTCAGAAAATATATAGTCTTTTATATTTACCAATATATTTACCATCTCGATACTTTTTATTTCTGCATACAGATATGAATTTTCACTTAGTGTCATTTTTTTTCTTCATTTTGAAGAACTGAAATCAAGGTGTTAGTTGGACTTTATTCTCATCTGAACCGTGAGATCTTTTTCTAAGCTTGTTTAGGTTGTAGACAAAATTAAGTTTCTTGTAGTTTTAGGACTGAGGTCCCCATGTTTTTGCTAGTTGTTAGCTGGATGTTACTCTCAGCTCTAAAGATCCCCTGATGATCCTCTTACAATTTGGCAGTTTATGATTTCAAGGTCAGCATCAGAATCTCTCTCTCCAGTCTAAGACCGAGTCATATAACATAACAATCAAAAGAGCGACTATATCATTGCATTCATAGGTCCCACCCACACTCAAAGTAGAAGATACTAAACAGGATAGTAATAGAAAATTAATACAGACACTAATTCCCAAATTCACCCTGGCTTCTACCTCCTACCCAATTTCTTGTTAGTTTATGGAATTCTACTATAAGGACTTACTTTAGCTTGATGTTTTGATCCCATTAAACTATAATATTTCAACCAAGAAACATTAATTAACCACCTGCATAGGATTACAGGAATTCATTATAAATCCTTTTCTGATAAAGAGGGTAATTTTTTTTTTTTTTTTGGTGCAGAGGGAAGCATGATGGTTGATAAAAGGTTGGCATTGTCTAAAATGGAAGATTAGATGAAACTAAACTCTCACAAACAATTTGATAAAAAATTGTGACTTGATACCTCTCTCTCTTTTTTGTTTGTTTGTTTTTTGAGATAAGGTCATTCTATCACCCAGCCTGGAGTGCAGTGGTGCAATCATAGCTCACTGCAACCTCAAACTCCTGGGCTCAAGGTATCCCCCTGCCTCGGCCTCTTGAGTAGCTGGAACCACAGATGTGTGTTGCTATGCCTGGTTAATTTTTTTTTTTAATAGAGTTGAGGTCTTACTGTGTTGCCCAGGCTGGTCTAGAATGCCTATGCTCAAGTGTTCCTCCAGCTTCGGGCTCCCAAAGTGCTGAGATTATAGGTGTGAGCCACCATGCCTGACCTGACTTGACCTCTAATCTTTGATCTACCCAGAAATACCTTTCCATTCTCAGCCCAGCCTTTGCTTCACAGATCAGAGAGCATCTAAAAGTCATGATTTGATTTTAAATCTATTCAACAACCTTAGAAATGTAAGCTATCTAATCTATTGACTTACTCAAACTAATTGAAGCCCTTGCATTTTCTTTTTGAAGAGTTGACCTATGTGGAGAAATGATTTGATGCTGTGCAAAAGGAAGGGTCTAGAGTAGACAGAGTCACATGGAAAGGTGTTTTAAATCAACCTGGGTGCTCATCAATGGTGTACTGGATAAAGAAAATGGGGCATACACCATGGAATACTAGGCAGCCATAAAAAAGAATGAAATACTGTCCTTTGCAGCAACCTGGATGCAGCTGGAGGCCATTATCCTAAGAGAATCAATGCAGGAACAGAAAATGAAATGCCACATATTCTTACCTATAAGCAGGAGCTAAACATCAGATATTCATTGTATTGATCCATTTTCATGCTGCTGATAAAGACATCCACAAGACTGGACAATTTACAAAGAAAGAGGTTTAATTGGACTTACAGTTCCGTGTGGGCTGGGGAAGCCTCACAATCATGGCAGAAGGCAAACAAAGAGTAGCAAGTCACATCTTACATGGATGGTGGCAGGCAAAGAGAGAAATGAGAACCAAGGGAAAGGGGTTTTTCTTATAAAATCATCAGATCTCAGCTGGGCACTGTGGCTCATGCCTGTAATCCCAGCACTTTGGGAGGCCAAGGCGGGGGCATCACCTGAGGTCAGGAGTTTGACACCAGCTTGGCCAACATGGTGAAATCCTGCCACTACTAAAAATACAAAAATTAGCTGGGCAGGGTGGTGCATGCACCTGTAGTCCAGCTACTCAGGAGGCTGAGACAGGAGAATTGCTTGGACCACAGAGACAGAGGTTGCAGTGAGCTGAGACAGTGCCATGCACTCCAGGCTGGGCGACAGAGTGAGACTCCATCTAAAAAAAAAAAATCAGATCTCACGAGACTTATTCACTACCACAAGAGCAGCATGAGAAAAACCACTGCCATGATTCAATTATCTCCCACAAGGTGCCACCCACAACGGGAATTATGGTATATATAATTCAAGATGATATTTGGGTGGGAACACTGCCAAACCATGTCACTCATGGACATAAAAGATGGCAACAATAGACACTAAAGAGGAGGGCAAGGGTTGAAAAACTGTTGGGTACTATTGTCAGTACCTGGGTGATAAAATCATTCATACTGGAAATCTCAGCATCACACAGCATACCCAGGTAACAAACTTGCATGTATATCCTCTAAATCTAAAATAAAAGTTGAAAACCAAAATAAAATAAACAAACAAAAAAGACAAAGAATATTGGGCCCCACTCCAGCCATGCTACATCAGACTTTGCAATTTAATAAGATTCCTAGGTGATTCAGATAAACATTAGGGTTTGAGAAGCACTATCCTGCAAGTCATAAGAGCAGCTCCTAAAAATGCAGATTTCCTTTAAAGCATTTAATTTAGCGGTAAGTTTTGGGTGAAGCTCTGGAGTCTAAACTTTAGAAGAAGCTTCCCAGGTAATTATGATGAAGGTGTCTGAGGATACTTTTGAGAATCTCCATCTTGGGCAAATCTTTAAATCCTTCTAAGCATCAATTTCCTCACTCATAACTAATGCAATAAATGTTGTATTTGTTTAAAGTGAATAGAGCTGAATCTTTTGGTGCCCTTTCAACTCAAAGAAAAGGCACCATGATTTGCACAAAGAAAAGGGGGATTTTTCTCATCTTTATAAATAGAAACCTAAAAAGTCAGCTTATGAGATTATTTTTATCTTTCCTAGGGCAGTTTACCTCCCAACAAAAGAGAAATTAACACTTACTAAAAAACCTACTTTGGCATCTTGCAATAATAGTTTACACTTTAAGATTGCTTTAGATGGGCTGGGCTTGGTGCAATTCCAGCACTTTTGGAGGCCAAGGCAGGTAGATCACCTGAGGTCATGAGTTCGATACCAACCTGGTCAACATGGTAAAACCCCTTTTCTACTAAAAATTCAAAAATTAGTCAGGCGCGTTGGCACATGCTTGTAATCCCAGCTACTTGGGAGGCGGAGGCAGGAGAATTGCTAGAACCTGGAAGGCAGAGGTTGCAGTGAGCCAAGATGGAGCCATTGCACTCCAGCCTGGGTGACAGAGTGAGACACCATCTCAAAAAAAAAAAAAAAAGTTTGCTTTAAACTTTTCAAAACATTTCACACACATTTTTTCAACATGCAAATACATGTGCAACATGTAGTAGTTCAATGTGTTCTTTAATCTTCTCTTTCTCCAAGGGCGTAGGTTCAAAACATAGCTTGTGGTCAATTGCATAACTAATTCAAAAATATTACTTAGTGCTTACTATATGCCAGGCACTGAAGACACATGATAAAGAAAATAGACAAGATTCCTACTCACAAGCAATACATCAAAATCCTGTGAGCTGGGGAGAAGGGTACAAGACTTGTTAAAAATGCACATGTCTAGGCATCAGGCCACACTGTCAATAAATAATCCTTATCCCATGAATTATCTCTATTTAGAGTATTATAGTGCACTAGGTGGTAGAAGATATGCAAAAGAAAGATTATATTTTCTCCTATCTTCCATAAACTTAAAATCTTCATGGTAGGAATATTAAAAACATAAAACAAATAAGTAGCAATGCAAGATATTATTCATTCATTCAGACAACAGCAACAACAAATTTCAGGAAAATTTCTTTGAAGCAAAACAAATAGTGAAGAGGATAAGGGCTAAAAGTATTCAAAAAGGCATTGCCATGAACAGAGAGTAAGGGAAACCTTTTTAGAGACAACAGAAATTGAATGCAAGACACATTTGGGTAAGCAAAAGAATAGGTGAAGAACTTCCTTTCAAGAGGAAACGCACATGGAATGGACATAAGTATGAAATACTTCACGTGGAGACCAAGGTTCCTGTTGGAGACTAGCAAGGAAATACAACTAAGTCTAATGTTTGAGATCAGATAGTAAAGGACATTGACTGCTCATCTTAGAAAAATGAAATTGGGCTTAAATGCAACAAGAGGTTGTGTATCAGGAGAGTACTATTGTGACAGTGAGGCATTCAATAGACAGTTAATCTAGGGGTGGGACATAGAATGAGGAGAGAATGGAGAAAGGGAAACAAGTTCAATTGCTATTGCAGTATTTAGGACCCAGATAATAAGGACCTGAACAAGGTC
The DNA here is from genome assembly GCF_049354715.1 of Callithrix jacchus. Lineage (NCBI taxonomy): Eukaryota > Metazoa > Chordata > Mammalia > Primates > Cebidae > Callithrix > Callithrix jacchus. Next base: position 72,186,877 of record NC_133513.1, read on the forward strand.
GATGGCACTAGAAACCCCAAGAAGAATCTTTGGAAACAAAAAAGCCATGGAATTTGGTTGTAATTAGATACAGAAATAGAAATATAGAAGAGTAAATTTGAACTCTATGAGTGATTGACTGGGATGAAGGTGTTAACATTAATATGCTTTTGAAGGGGAGAAAGGTAATCTGAGTTTAAGACATACACATATATGAAATGCATGTGGTATTCAAGTGGAACTTCCCTAATGGTAGGTAGAGATGTGGGGTGAGAATACGGATTTGAGAGCAATCAAGTGAGAGAATGATTTTGAAACTATAAGATAGAAATTGCTTCCCTGAGAGGTAAGGGGAAGACAGAATAAAGAGAAGACACTAGAAAATGGGCTTTGGAGAGTAGTTACAGTGAAGACCTAAGAGGAAATGGATGGGTCATTGGCGGGAAAGTAAGTGGAATACCAAGAGCACTTTGTGTAGTGGGAGCCAAGAAAAGTGAAAGCTTTAGGTAGGAAAATAACTTCAAAAAGATGTATTTTGCAACAGGGATCTAAGGGAATAAGGAAAAGGAAAAGGATATCAGAATTAGTGAGATACTACCTTCAAGGATAGTGTTTCAGAAGAATGGTGGGTAAAGACGCTTAAAGGTACATGTGAAAGAGTTAGTGGGTCTGTTATTTATTGCTTCAAAGAAAATTACCCCAACTCATAGGAGCTTATATTAGCAGTCAACATTTATCATCTCACAGAGTTACTGTGGGTCAGGAATCTGGGAGCATCTTAGCTGGGTGGTTCTGGCTTGAGGTCTTTCATGAAGTTGTAGTCAAAATGTTGGCCAGGGTTGCTATCATCTGAAGGCTTGACTAGAGATGGAGGATCCACTTCTAAGACACTTCGCTTACATGGGCAGCAGGATGGCCTTTGTTTCTGGTCATCTGGACTTTTACATAGGACTGTTTGTATGTCCTCCCAACATGACAATTGGTTTCCCCTTATTCCTTCTTCCAAGGAAAGAGCATGTTGAAAAATCACAGCGTCTTAGAAGTCATACACTGTCAACTTTACCCAATGTGGAAGGAAACTGCACAAAGATGTGGGCACCAGGATGTGGGAATCACTGTGGGGCCACCCTGGAGGCTGGCCACTACAGAGGGAAAGGAAAAGTTAATACAAGTGTTAAGGAAAGGTCTAAGCCCTTGATACTCAAAGTATGCTGCAAGCAGTGGCATAATTTGTGAAACAGTTAGAATTGTAGTATCTCAGGCTTTCCCTCAGAACTACTAAATCAGAATTTGCATTTGTAAAAGATCCCCAGGTGACTTATATGCATATTACATTTTGAGAATCATTGATCCAGGGTACAGAAAGGATTATCTTTAGAGAAGGAAATTGTAGCCTACACAGAAGGAAAGAAGAGGAGAAGTGAGTCTTGTGACAGAGGTGAAGGAGAGTAAATAAGAGTGCCTACAAATTGACTGCTTGCTACATTGAGTTAGCAGTAAGGCAACATACAGCAAAATTAGACAACTTAATGAAAATAATCCTGTTTTTTTAATAGGTAATTTATGCAGTAGAAAGAGTATAACCTTGAAATAAAAACATGGATTTGTATCCTGATTTTACTGCTAATTAGCTGCATGTCTTTGGGCAAGCGTCTTAATTTCTCCAGTTCTTAATTTTTAAAAAAATAATATGATGGCAATAATACCAACTCTATAAAGTGGATTAGAAGACAAAATAAGCAAACTACATAAAGCATTGAGTTCAGAGTAAGTATTCAATAATGTTATTTTCATTCCTTTGCTCCTTTTCTTCCAGTGCTTTAAACTCTCCATTTAGGTCCTATCTTTTAGTCTTTTAATCATAGTTGCCACCTGTAGGAATATTTCTGTTGAATTTTCTAGATTTTCCATCTCAGTCTTCACGATTTTATTAGAGAGAGCACATTACATTTGCAAGTACATATCAGAGAAATCATAGATATTTGGAAAACGCCTAAATCTTCTCTCATTTCCTCAGAGTCGCTGGAATAAAAGGTGTTATATTGAGTAAGTAGTACTGGCCAAAAATACAGGCCAATTGCACAAGAGAGGAGGGGATTGTGACTAGTGTTGACTCACCTAAGGTTGTGAATATCCCTTTCCCCATCCTCATGCCTAGTATTGGCTCTTCATCTCCATTGTCTACTTCTCCCCCACCACCAAGACTCCAGGTTCCCGAATGTTTCTCCTGGACACACTTGGAAACCTATAGCAGGTTTTCTATTTCTTCTTCTCACATCCTGTCTCTAAATTCACAGACACCTTTACTTTGACACTCTTTAGAAGGCATTTTTAATATAAGTAACAACAAGGAAACTGATAACATTAGCATACATAATGAACTACAGTGGCATGACAAATTTATCAGAATTATTTAGAACCAACATACCATAAAACTATTAAAGATTGGTTCCCATCAAGAAAGTGAAAAGGGCCAAGTGTGGTGGCTTATGCCTGTAATCCCAACACTTTGGGAGGCCTAGGCAGGAGGGTTTCTGGAGCTCAGTAGTTCAAGACCAGCTTGGGCAACATAACAAGACCCTGTCTCTACTAAAAATAAAAAAATTAAAAATTAGCCAGCCATGGAAGTTTGTGCCTGTAGTCTCAGCTAGCCACTCAGGAGGCTGAGGTGAGAGGATTGCTTGAGTTTGGGAGAGCAAGGATGCAGTGAGCTAAGACTGTGCCACTGTACTCTAGCCTGTGGGGGCGGGGGGGGGAGAGAGAGAGAGAGAGAGAGAAGGAAAGGAAGGAAAGAAGGAGGGAAGGAAGGAAGGAAAGAAAGGAAGGAAGGAAGGAAGGAAAGGTGGGTTAAGGTGGAACATTTTGTTATGTGCTATTTTTTAATCACAATTTTTTTTAAATGTCATTGAAAAAACAAATGTTGGAGAGGATATGGAAAAACTGGAACCCTTATCCTGCTGGTGGGAATACAAAATTTAAGTACAACACTTTGGAAAAACACTTTGGCAGCTTATTTAAAAGCTAAACATAAGCTGGGTGTGGTGTTGTGCTCCTATAATCCCAGCTATTTGAGAGGCTGAGGATCGCTGGAGGCCAAGAGTTTGAGACCAGCCTGAGCAGCATAGCAAGACCTTGTCTCAAAGACAAATAAAGCCCACATATACAAAAACTAATCCAAAATGTAACCATATGACTCACCAATTTCACACTTAGGAATCTATCAATGAGAAATAAAACATATTTCTGCACAAATTCTATGTACATGAATATTCATAGCAGCTTTTACAAATAGATAAAAATTGAACATAACCCAAATGTCAATCAGCTGGTGAATAGATAAACGGAATGTGGTATATACACACAATGGGATAATATTAAGCAATAAAAAAGGACAAATTATTGACACATGCTAAAACATGGATAAACATCAAAAACATTACACCAAGTGAAAAAAAGCCAGATGCAAAAGACCTACATATCGTATGATTTCATTTATATGAAATGTTCAACAAAGGCAAATTTATAAGTAAATAAAGCAGATCAGCGTTTGCCTAGGCTCAGGAATAAAAGTGAGGATTCACTACAAAAAAACACAACAGAACTTTTTGGGGTGTGGTAGATGTTTCAAAATTGGATGGCGGTCATGGCTGTACTGGATAAATTTACCAAAAAATTGAAATGCACATTTTAAGTTGGTGGACTTATGGTATATAAACTATACCTCATTAAAATAAATATTAAAATTTAAACATGTAGAAAACACCACACCTAACACATGGGTGAGCCTTCTTGGAAGCAGATCCTCCAGTCCTATTCAGGCTGCCCAGGCTGTTATCTCTTGGAGCAGAGGTGAGCTATCTCAGCTGAACTCTGCCCAAGTTGAAGATTTGTGGGCAAAAGAAATATACACATATACACAAACCCATGGCCTACTAGTAGAAATAAAATTTCATGTTCCCACAGATTCTAACATGTCTCCCCTACTTTCTTGAAGAGAAAACATCTGTCACTGGAGAATCCCTAACAGTGAAGTGCATTTTACAAGCACTGTCACATTTAAGCCTCACAAAAACCCTAGCAGGTAGTTATTAGTAGTATTAGAGTTCTCTAGAAGGACAGAACTAATAGGATATATGTAATTATAAAAGGGAGTTAATTAAGCAGAATTGATTCACACAATCACAAGGTGAAGTCCCATGATAAGCCATCTGCAAGCTGAGGAGCAAGGAAGCCAGAAGTGGCTCAGTTTGAGTTCCAAAGCCTCAAAAGTAGGGAAGCCAACAGTGCAGCCTTCAGTCTGGGGCTGAAGACCAGAGAGCCCCTGGCAAAGCAGTGGTGTAAGTCCAAGAGTCTAAAAACTGAAGAACCTAGAGTCTGACGTTGAAAGGCAGGAAGCATCCAGTACGGGAGAGAGACGAAAGCTGGAAGACTCAGGAAGACAGCTTATTCCACCTTCTTCTACTTGCTTTTTCTAGTCACACTTGCAGCAGATTGGATGTCCCCACGCACAATGAGGGTGGATCTCCCAGTCCATTGACTCCAATGTTAATCTCCTCTGACAACACCTTCACAGACACACACAGAAACAATACTTTGCTTCCTTCAATCCAATCAAGTTGACACTTAACATTAACCATCATACTAGTATACAAATAATGTAAAACAGCTCAGATTGTAAGGTAATCCCAATTTCATTGCTATGGTTTCAATATTTGTCCCCTCCAAAACTCATGTGGAAATTTAATCCCCAGTGAGGCATTATTGAGAAATGGGGCTTTAAGAGATGATTGGATCATGAGGGCTTTTCTTTCATGAATGGGTTAATTCATTCATGGATTAATGAGTTATCATAGGAGTGAGATTGGTGGCTTTATAAGAAGAGGGCCTGAGCATCTTAGCAGCCTCAGGCTTCTCATCATGTGATATATTACACGATCTTGGAAGTTTTTAGAGAGTCCCCATCAGCAAGAAGGCTTTCACTAAATGTGACCTCTCAACCTGGGAATTCCCAGGCTCCATAATTGGAAGTAATAAATTCCTTGTCTTTATAAATTACTCCATTTAAGGCTTTCTGTTAAAAGCAACAGAAAATAAAGTAAAACATTCATAAACATTGAAAAACCAAAAAAAAAATAATCCGCCTTTCAATGAAGGAGAGACTTTCTTAGCCTCATTTTACATATATAGAAACTGAGGTTTAAAGAGAAAAAATAATGTTGTGAGGCTCCATAGCCTGTCAGTGAACACATTAATGGCCAGTCTATTAGCCAGGGCACTGTACTGCTTTCCACTGCAATATTATATGCTTTTTCAAAATAGATATGCTCCCTCCACACATACACACACACACAACCATACCCACACACACCCAAATCCTATTTTGAGAATAGTTGATCTCTCAGAAGGTGGGATTTGGCATACATTGTCTCCTGGTAAGCCCTGGATAGTCAGGCTGAGTAACGTTGCTTATTCCTTTATTGTAGGGAGAACAGATGAATGACCCTCACCTCGGGGAGCCTGTCCACGTAGTGTGTCTGTCTCTTGGGCTTTTATTTGTCTGAGGGCTCCATCCATTGGTGTCTTAGGGTAAAGGGACATACTCTATCAGGAGATCAGGAAATGGAAAACGTGAGAAGAGATTGAAAATGAGAGGGTCAGTAGGTGCAGCAAAACACCATGGCACACGTTTACCTGTGTAACAAACCTGCACATCTTGCACATAAATTAAATTTAAAAAACAAAGAAAATGAGAAGGTCAACACACTTTGCAAAACTTGGGAGTAAAAAGAATACAGCTTTCTGGAAAACAGTGGACAGAAAGCACATTTGACCGGGAGAAAAGGCTTGACTTTGGGCGAGGCCCTTCCCTTTTGCTTGCTTCAGGATAATTGTGCTGTTTGGAATAGGGCGTGAAGAAAGGGCAATTGACCCGAAATGGAAAGGAGAGCCATAGTTTCTGGGTTTTGCCAGAAACATCCCATAAAGGGTATGCTTACATAAGTGATTGCTCTGTTGTTAATTTCTGAACTCTCCCCAGCCCACCACCCTGGCAGGGAATGAGAAACAACTGAGTCACGTCTTAACATTAACATCCCACCCACCTCAAAACAAAGCAAACTTTTGGTAACTGGATTAAAATTTCTCCTGCCTTTGCAGGAAAAGGAGGTGGAATTAGTATAAATGCAGGTGTTTTAGCTACACAGCTGTTGTAGCCTTCGCACCTTAGCAAAGAAAGATCACCTCATTCAGCTGGTGTTAAAAAGTCTCACGCAACTAGCAGGTTTAAGAACACTACCTCTCAGAATAATTTTCAGATATTTCTAACAATTCTGGAGAGAGGAAAGGAAGAAGAAGAGAAAGAGTGAGGGGGAGAGAGAAGGAAACAGATAAGAAACTGAAAGACAGAAAATTCAGGATCAGAAGCAGGGATACTGCAAGGTCATTCCTGAATACGTCATTTAGTACTGGATTCCACCATCCCCTGAATTACTGTGATTTAGCACTTGAGCAGTCATAATAGACACGGCATATATTTGGATCCTTGCCCTGAATTTCAAGCCCAATGGAGTAGAATTTAATAATGATTACGTTACATAGAATTACGAATACACTAATCCATCCAGTGGTGTGCCAAGGTTGTAAGGTTACAAGTGCTGTTCACCCTGGGTGCAGACCACAGAGGGCTTATTGTAGAGAATTTCAGAATAATATAAATCAGTAATTACACAGAATGCCAGTGATGAGATACTCCTATCACCCCAAATATATTACTGATTTAAGTTCTAAATAATCACTGCAGTTCCTCTTAAGGTTTTTTACCTTAATTCACATACCATAAAATTGACCTATATAAAGTATACAATTCAATGATTTTTAGTCTATTCACAGAATTGTGTAGCCATCGCCATAATCTAAATTTAGAATATTTTCATCACCTGTTGAGTTTTAGTAACACTTATATAAGCTTCTCATTAGTACATTTTCATTACTAATCCTTTAATAGCTTTGCATACTACTACATGGAAGTTAATGTGGAGAATTTCCAGTTATACTGTTGGTCTCTGGCCCATGGAATTAAACAATATGCATTTGTTTTGAAAGTAAGCTCATAACAGATGTAATTGTTTGAGGTCTCTGGGCAACCAACTCCATCACTTACATATTCCTACTTTTAAACAGCAGATTTAAAACAAGCAATGATAGATGTAAGCAATGTTTTTTGAATTCTTTTTTTTTTTATGTCACGAAATTTTTAGATGAGGTTAATCAGATATAAAAATGTTTGCAAATAGCCACAGACTTGAAAAATACACAGTGAAACACAAACCTTTAAAATTATTCCTTGAATATCTGTGCATAGATATTGTAGAGATGGCTGTACAATGACAAAATGTAAGAAACTTGGATATTTGCATTTAAAAAAGGATAACAGTTCAAATGCCAAGAGAAACAACAAAAGAGTTATATTTCATTGCTAGAAGATATCAAAAGTCAGTGTTTGAATACCAAACACTGGATACCCATTTCAAAGCAATGGAAAAGAAAAAGCCAACGTTTACTATTATTTAGTCATTTTTCTCAGATTCATATATAAGATGAAATCCAGGAAGTGTTTACTAAATTACAGAAAAGAAATTTCTGACAAATTTTTCTGGTGAAGGTAGCATTTTGATAGAGATTTTTTGGGAGACCTTTGAAAGCCCTTAGATTAATCCTAAAGACAAAGATATAAGGATATTACAATTTCCAAAATTTCTTGCTAACTTCAATTTTTTTGACTCTGCCAAAATTATCCTTTTGTTTAAATCTATGTTTATTGCTTTATGTGAAAGAAAGTTCCAAATTAAAATTATTATGACATATTGTCTGCTCTCAAGATAGATTGGTAGGTAAATTCTGCTAGACTACTCACTGAACGTGAAGATGAGAAGGTCAAATTAGATGAAGTCATTGATAAATTCTTCTAAGTTAACACTTAAAAAGATAAAATTTAGTGTTATTCATTACTGCCATAGACCAATATATAAGTATTTTCCTTTGTATAAAAAAATTAGCATGATTAAAAAGCATCAATATTTTATTTTTCTTTACTAGAATGTTTGATTTTTTAAATTATTTTTACCAAAATGATTATATATATGAAGTTAGATAAAATAAAATTTCTCCATCTGCATTTCTTTCCTGGCCATTATTATTTCTTTTTACAGTATTACTGAAAATAATTTTGTCATATAGAATGGATGGAAGGGATGTTCATATAAAATTCTGCCCTGTGTGATATTTGACTACTACATTGTTTATATTTGAAAATTATGTTTATGTTTGGCTTCTTTTCTTTAAAAAAAACCCCATGTTATAATAAATAAATATGCACCAATGACTTCTTTCTGAAAATTACTTTGTTAGAGCCTGAAGGAGGGGCAACATGACTCATATCTAATACTCACATGTGTCAGATGCTGGGACAGGCAGTTTCTCATGTGTTGCTTGATTCAATCATCACATCAAACCCCTAAAGTAGGTTTTATCATTTTTATTTTGTAGATGAGGCTTAGAGAGCTTTAGTGCAAGCTTACATAGCAACATGTGGTTTCTAGCTACTGGATTTGAATCCACATCTATCTCCAGTGGGTACTATTGCTCTGAAGGTGTTCATGGTCTAATTGGGAATTCAGAATACATACTTGAAGATAATAAAACTAATATATCAAGTACCCAGTAAAGACCTGGACCAAAACCTCTTCAGGGCCAGGAAAGAGTGCCATTACTGGGGGCTCTAACAGTTGAGATGTTTTGTGGGGGAAAGCTTGAGCAGGGCCTGAAAAATAGTAGTTTGATTTAGAACTTTAAAAGAAAGAAGAATCAATATGAAGAAATCTGAAGGCCTGCTCCTGGCCTGTCAGGACTCTAAGTATTGAATTTAATTGATTTAGAGAGACCTGCTTAGAGAAACAAGTTAATGTCCTCTTGGTCTATTGATGAAAGTGAGGCAAAACCCTACTGTTTTTGTTCTCACAGGTGCAGGCTAGCTATTTCCTAATATGCTTAGCTAACAGAGACTGGATCATTTCCAGCCATTTTCAAGTTTAGGCTTGGATTTCAGAAGCTAATGCCACTGCACTCAGTGTAACAAATATTTAGATAGTGGTAGCTATGGATAAAGCTTTGCACTGATTTTTCTTGAAACTTTATGGTATTTAAATTACTTATATATGTATATATGCACAAATATACACATGAATATATATTTTCACACAAAGGGTGTGAAATGGTAGCTATGACTAGAGCATATACATACTCTTCTGCACTATACTTTTCTTAACATATATTGTATAGAGTTTCAATCAGTATGGAAGTATCTGCCTCATTTCTCTTAAGGGTTGCCTTTTAATTCATTGTGACCATGTGCTGTGATATAGTTAATCTGAACCCTATTCTTTAAGCCTCAGGTTGTTTCTTTTGGTTTGCTATTACAAACAGCATGCTGTATAATAATCTTAAACCTATATCATTTACTCATGTGAATAAATCTATAGGACAAATTCCTAGAAGTAACATTTTGGGTCAAATGTTAAGTAACTTTTTAATTTTTAAAGATAGTGCCAATATCCCTTTCATAGACATTGACACTGATTTTTACTTACCTGGAACCTAATTATTTTCTGGTGGAAACAAAGGATTCATTCACTAATGCTTTATAGTGTCTGCTGGGTTTACCAAAGCAGCCTGCAATGAAAGCACATTCAATGAATTTCATCCCATGCTGCTGGAGTCTGTGCTATGTGCAAAGCATATTTTAAAACAGTGAGCAATAAAATCGACTATGGGAGGTGACATGATAGAGATACACTACAAATACTACAGAAAACAAAACTACAAACTCCATCAAACATCCACTTTCACACGGGTGGAAAGGACCATGAACAGAGTGCAGAGAAGTCTTAAACAAAGACATATTTTCTGTTCTTCCCTGGGCTGTTCTCAAAACCTTGAGACACTCAGGACAGATGAAGTCAGTGGTGTCTTGGCTGTCCCAGTCTTGAGACTCCAGCAACAGAGATCAAACTTGGAATAAATACCCTGAGAAAATGAACACAAAAAATTAGGTGATCAGCCAGAAAAAAGTTTGGGTGCCTGAGGATGAAGAAAAGGAAAACAGCTTTGGGGGGGAATCAGAGAGGAAGAGGGGTTTGGATTTCTTGCTAGGCAGAGAGAAAAGCTCATAGGGAGATAGACAGCTTAGAGAGGTGATACAAGAAAAGAAGTGGGTACAGTTGGTTGAAAAATGCTCATTGCTGTCTTTACAGTCATTATCTCTCAGGCTTTTTCCACTGAAAGACATTTAATGGGTTCTTACTGCCTAGAATTAAACTATCTCCATTTTCTTTTCACTGGAAAGACTGTTTTTCTCTTTTTGGCCTTCTCCCATGTGGCACAGGCCAAAACAGTTGGTGTCTTGCCTTTCTCTTCCTTGCTTCTTTCCTTCTCTGCACCAAATGGTTAGTGTAAACCTAAGCACATAGTGTGAACCAGAATTCTTATTCCTGTACCTCTTCTTCACCCCAGTAGACTGGATGCATGATGTAGGGTAAATACATCACCTGAATGCAGCCTGAGGTTTGGTTTGTTGAAAAAAGCTCTGAGCTCAAACTATTTCAAATTTCTTCATCATGTCCTCCAAGAAGAATTCCTCTTAAATATCAAACTCAAGAATAAAATACAGATGAGATGCCTAATGGAATCAATCACTCAGTAACTTCATGAAATCATAGGTTAGAAGTTAGGAAAAGATCTTAGGGGTCCTTGGTCCCATAATTTGAAAAATACAGGAATCCCAGACCCCTAGCCTGTAATGATAAGAAACGCTAGTGAGTTTGGGGAAACAGATCAGCTCTTGCAGTATTTGATTATTCATACTCCTTTTTAGAGTAAGCCTAAACTTGCTTTCCTTGTAACATTTACCTATCTGTCCAGTTGCTAGCTCTGGAGTCATATTAAATCAACATCATTTCTCACTCCTCTGATTGCTTATGGTACTTACTATCTATGTCATTTTTTGGGGACTTATTATCCCTTATCTTGAGATATTTAATATAGTAGTTTATCAGTAAACGCTTCTGAACAATCCATAATACATGTCAGGCATTTGCCTACATTCTATGAATATTTCAATAAATAAGACAGGCCATGCCCTCAAAAGCCGATAGTGTGAAAGAAGCACATAACCAGATAACAGTAATAACGAATGTTAAGTGCTATCTCTGTTAGAAGTTCGAACAGAACACCATGGTATAACAGAGGAGGGAGTAATGGAATGTGTAGATAGGAAACAAAATTTAAAAATAACAACTTCATGGTTAAATGAATAGTTGATCTGCATTCTGAAGGATGATTATGCATTTGGCAGGTGGCAACATGGGAACAAAATTTGAGGAGCTGTTGGTTTTGGGGATTTCTTTTAGGCTTACAGAGAAGCAAACTAGAGTCTGGAGGCCTAACATTCTCTGCTCCCTGTTGTGGATAGACTTTAAGATGGCCCTTGAATATCCCATCTTCTGGTATCATGCCCTTGTGTAATACTTCCCTTTTATTGTGGTTGGGATCTGTGACTTGTTTCTAACCAACAGAATACTACAAAGGTAATATTATATACCATTTCAGTTCTGCAATTACATTACTAAGGTATAATGTCCATCTTTTAGAAAAAGTTTTTGTGGATATATAGTAGGTGTATATATTTATAAGGTACATGAGATATTTTGGTATAGGCATGCAATGAGTAATAATCACATCATGAAAAATCGGGTATCTATTTGCTCAAGCATTTATCCTTTGTGTTACAAGCAATCTAAATATCCCCTTTACTTATTTTTAAATGTACCATTAAATTATTACTGAGTATAGTCACCCTGTTGAGCTATTGATTACTGGGTCTTATTCATTCTTTCTATTTTTTTTACACTCATTAACCATCCCCGCTTCTCACCCCATCCACCCAACCACCAGCCCCACACAACGCTCATCTTCCTGACATTGATGAAGCAAAGCGTCATGTTGAGGAGGCCCCTGTGGCAAGGAACTGAGGGTGACCTTTGGCCAACAACCAAGCAGAAAATGAAGACAGCCTCCACTGAAAGAAAGAAAAGGAGGCTCTCAGTTCAATATGCCATGAGAAACTGACTTCTGCTACTAACCATCTGAGTTTGGAACAGATCGTTTCCCAATCAAACCAACCTGACCAACAGCTTGATTTCAGCCTTGTGAGACCTTGACACTAAGCCATGCCTGGATTCCTGACCTACAGAAATTATACATTTGCTGTCATACAACAGCAAAAACATGGAATCAACCCAGGTGCCCATCAACGGTGGATTGGATAAGAAAAATGTGGAGTATACACACCATGGAATACTACACATCTATAAAAAAAAAGAATAAAATAATGACCTTTTCAGCAACATGGATACAACTGAAGGCCATTATCCTAAGCAAGTTAATGCAGGAATAGAAAACCAAATACTGCATGTTCTCACTTATAAGTGGGAGCTAAACATTGGGTACACATGGATATCATGAATACCATAAAGATGGCAACAATAGACACTGGGAACTACTAGAGGGAGGAGGCAGTGGAGTGGGAAAGTGCTGAAAAACTACTGGATAGTTTGCTCAGTACCTGGGTGATGGGTTCATTTGTACCCCAGACCTCAGCATCACACCATATAGCCATGTAACAAACTTGCACACGTGCCCCCAATTCTAAAATAAAAGTTGAAAAAAAAGAAAAAAATTATGAGCTAATAAATGTGTTATTTTAAGCTGCCAAATTTTTGATACTACTGTTTTGTAGTAATAAGTAACTCATATACTTCCCATCTATCTTTTCTCTTCTGATTCCTTTTTTTCTCTCTTTATCTTCTGTCTTTTGAAGTATCTTCAGCTTTTATTTTATTTCCTTATTTGTTTATTTATTTATTTTGAGACAGAGCTTCCACTCTGTCACCCAGGCTGGAGTGCAATGGCGCTATCTTGGCTCACTGCAACTTCCACCTCCCAGGTTGAAGTGATTCTCCTGCCTCATCCTCCCAAGTAGCTGGGGTTACAGGTGCCCATCACCATGCCTGGCAAATTTTTGTATTTTTAATAGACACAGGCTTTCACCATGTTGGCCAGGCTGGTCTCGAACTCTTGACCTCAGGTGATCCTCTTGCTTCATCCTCCCAAAGTGCTGAGATTACAGGTGTGAGCCACTACACCCAGGCTAAGAGCTTGGATTTTTAGAGTCAGAGGGACTTAGGTTTGAATCCTGATCCCTCTACTTAACAGTGATGTGAACTTGGGCAAGTTATTTAATGTCTCTGAACTTCACGTGCAATATAATGGCTACAAAAAATGTGCTCTCAATAGAGCAGCCTCAGGCTCAGTGGCTAATGGTTCTCAACAGCAATGCCAGCTAGTGTTAACTTCCAGCAGAGTACCTAAAAGAAAGCTAACTTTCACACTGTTGAAATAAGCCCCCTGACAGCATAGCTCCAGTATACCAAAGGGATGCTTGTCTCCTCCTAGGCCTTGAATTGTACTGCTCTTCTGTGTTTTCACAGCCTTACTGTGTATCAGGAATCAAAAAGGAAGTGCAAGAAAAAAATTTGCCCCACTATACCTTGCACTACTATGCCTTCTAGAATTTTAAGAATAGCATACTTGCAATTTATGTTTATAGCATTTCCCTCCTTCTCCCTCTCTTAGCCTCCCGTCCTTCCCAGAAAACTTTGGGCATGAGCCCATGTGAGGGTGAAGACTTGGCTCAATGAAGAATATGAGTAGAAATATTATGTGTTAGCTAAAATCATTCCTTCTCAGTGATGACTAAGTCTTTGATACTAGATTAAGTTTGTCTGCTTCTCTTTCTCTCTTTAAATTGTGATATATTTTAAGCATTTGGAAAATGCCAAAATTATGTCAAAAATCCCTACTCTAATGCCCACAACCTAGATTTAATTAATGTATATATTTACAATATTTAATGTTACAGATAAAGCTAAAGACATTTCATCTCCTACTTCTTTCTCAAGAGATAGCTTGTATACTGAAGTTTTGTGTGATCCTTCCTTTGTATGTTATCATAACTTTATTACACATTCACAAACATATAACTCTACATATTATTAGCTATATATAATATTGCTTTGTGTCTTAAAATAGTACATTAATGGTATCACATTTTATCAAACTACAATCTCCTTTCATTGCTCAACAAAAATGTCTTTTGGTTGCATTCATTTTTATGCATATAGAACTTCTTTAGTAATTTTAATTTTTTAATTTTTATTTTTATTGCTTGATTTTTAATTTTAATTTCTGTGGGTACATAGTAGCTGTATATATTTATGGTGTATATGATATTTTTTTGATACAGACATGCACTGTGTAATAATCATATCATGTAAAATGGAGTACCCATCCCCTCAAGCATTTATCCTTTGTGTTACAAACAATCTAATATATTATTTAGTTATTTTTATATGTACATTTAAATTATTATTGGCTATAGTCACCTGGTTGTACTGTCAAATACTAGACCTTATTCATTGCTTCTCACTATATATTTTTTGTACCCATTAACCATCCCTATTCCCCTTCCCTCCACTATCCTTCCCAGTCTTTGGTAACCATCCTTCTACTTTTTATCTCCACCTTCAATTGTTTTGATTTTTAGATCCCACAAATAAGTGAAAACATGCGATGTTTTTCTTTATGTGCCTGGCTTATTTCACTTAGCATAATGACCTCCATAGAACTTACTAAGTAATTTTAATTATATAAGAATATATGACAGTTTGTCATTAGTTCATCTCAATGGACATTTAGATTGTTTCAGTTTTTATTTTTACTGATAATGTATCTCTGATGGCTTTTGCTTTTCGGATCTTACAATTGAGAAAGTTAAATTCTAGACATGAAATTGCTGGATCATAGAGCACATGCATTTTCAGTTTCACTCAACATTGCCAAATGGTTCTCCAAACTTGTTGTGCCAAACTTGAGTGAGCTTACACTCCCTCACTCACTCCAAACTTGAGTGAGCTTACACTCCCTCACTCACTCCAAACTTGAGTGAGCTTACACTCCCTCACTCTCTCCTAACATTTAGTATTATCAGAAGTTTTTGATAATCAGTTGTATGTCAAATGGTATTTATGTTAGGTTGTTTTTGCACTGCTGTAAAGAAACATCTGAGACTGGGTAATTTATGAGAAAAGAGGTTTAGTTGGCTCATAGTTCTACAGTCTGTACGGGAAGCTTAGTGCTGGCATCTGTTTCTGGGGCAGCCTTGGGAAACTTACAATCACGGTAGAAGGCAAAGAGGGAGCAGACGTCTCACATGACACAGCGAGAGCAAGAGAGAGAGGGGAAAGTGCCACACTTTTAAACAACAATACGACATGAAAACTCACTCACTATTGTGAGGACAGCACTAAACCATGAGAGACCACTCCCATGATCCAGGCATCTCCCACCACGTCCCACCTTCAACATTGAGGATAATAATTCAACATGAGATTTCAAGGGGATGCATATCCAAAGTATATCAGTATTTTCTTGTTTATTTTTAATACTACACTCTCCTTATTACTCAAGAGGTTGAGCATCTTCTACCTGATTATTGATCATTTGGGTTTGGGGGTCCTTGTCTGTGAATCGCCTTTTCACATCTTTCGCCATTCTTAACACCTTTTCTTTATGAATTTGTAGAAATTCTTTTTTTTTTTTTTTTTTTTGAGACGGAGTTTTGCTCTTGTTACCCAGGCTGGAGTGCAATGGCGTGATCTCAGCTCACTATAGCCTCCACCTCCTGGGTTCAAGCAATTTTCCCACTTCAGCCTCCCCAGTAGCTGGGATTACAGGTTCCTGCCACCTGATTTGGCCTGCCTGGCTAATTACTTGTATTTTTAATGGAGACAGCGTTTTGCCATGTTGGCCAGGCCAGTCTCAAACATCTGATCTCAAGTGATCCACCCACTTCAGCCTCCCAAAGTGCTGGAATTACAAACATGAGCCACCATGCTTTGCTGGTATATGTTTTCTAAACATTTTAAAGTTTGCGTTTTATATTTAGATCTTTAATTTATCTAAAATTTGTTTTTATATGGAATGATAGAGGGATCTGATTTATCTTTTTCTGTCTGGTTAGACAGTTACTTGTCTTGCTACTGCTCATGTTTAGGTGGAACTGTTATGAACTCACTATTCTTTTTCACTGGATACTTTTGTATCATACTGAAGTATCTGTTTCAATTATGCTGGCTTTATAACAAGCTTTGTTTTCCCTGTAAGATAAGCATCCCTTTCTTACTTGCCTTGAAAATTAAGTTGCCTTTGCTTATTCTTTCTTATTAATTTTAAGATTAGCCCATAAAAGTGCATGGAAAACCTTGTAGAGATTTCAATTGTAATTGCATTAAGTGTCAAGATTAATTTGGGGAGAAACTGACATCTTTATGATGACAGTTCTTACCATTTTTGTATCTGCTGTGTTCTTCATTTACTTAGGTCTTCTTATGTTTTCTTTACTAAAATTGTATACTTTTCTCCATAGAAATATTCACATCTTTCATTAAATTTATTTCTTGGTAATTATTGGCTGTATACAAATATAATGGATTTTGATATCATGAGCTTGTATTCCACAAACTTGTATGATTTTATATGCTCTAATGATTCCAAGATGTTCATGTCAACAATCTTTAGGGCACCATTTGTATCCCAAAGTCAAAAGTAATTGTAAGGTGACAGTTAAGACTCTGAAAATCATGAAGTGACAAACAGTCCGCCTAGAATTGTGTTCATCCTTATCAATCCTTTTGTCTCTTATTTAAGTTTCTTGATCTCCTTATCCCAACTTCTCCACTGACTGACTAGGACCTTCAGGAACTTGTCTGTATATAGTTTAAAAAAAATTTTTTTAAAGAGGTGGGTTCTTGCTATGTTGCCCAGGCTGGCCTTGAACTCCTGGATTCAAGCAATCCTCCAGCCTTAGCCTTTGGAGTGGATGGGGCTACACGCATGCACTACAATGTCTGACTTGTACATAATTTTCATAGTCAGGTAATACTACAAGGTTCTAAAGAGAAAACAGCTGTCCTCTCTTAGTTATCTAGTCTGAGGAAAATCAAATTTAATAGTTTAATTATTAGAATCAGATAAATAGTATTCACAGCAGAGCCACACACAACTTTTTATTGTCTTATATCGCACTTACTTGTCTTGGAGCTTATAATGCATCTATTAACTTTAAAATTATTTTTACCATTTTTTTTTGCTTGCTTGTTTGGGTTTTGCTTCAGTTTTTCACATTAAAGGTTTACCTTACAGGTCTGGCAATCATTGTCTATTGGTTCACATTTAGGAGTGATGATGGAAATTACTTTAGGGTTATTATTTGTGTTACAAATGTTAATATTTTCGCTTGGCTACTCTGTCAGGCTTACAGTGGGAGTTATAAGCAAGCAATCAGTAAAAGGGTTTTAAGGCTCACCATTTAATGGACAGATTTTAACTTTGCCCTTCGGTTTTTAATTCAGTCTTTCACTGTATCTAGAGTGCTGGAGTCCAGTGTGCCTCCATGACTTCTCCCCAGGGTAAACTTCAAATCATCTTTCAGAAAATGTGCAGAGGGACATCCATCAGCTCAGGTGAGTATGACAGGGGATTTGGTAAGAGGTGTCTGTACCTCCTTAGTCAGATGTTTAAGCTATCCTGCTGTTTTCAGTTCTGTCCTTCTCCCATGTTCAAAATTAATGCTCAGTTCATGACTCCATAGGGTTTATTTTCCTTCTTCATATTTGTATATGAGATTTTTAAATAAAATTTTTATTGATACAGAAAAATTGAAAAGTAACATTATATATGTGTGTAATACTTGCAAATATAACCCTCTTCTCCTTCCAATTTCTTACTCATCTTTTGACTTTATTTCTTGGGTGTTTGTCATGCAGAAGTTTTTTTTTGCTTTTTTTTTTTAAATAAAGTCAAATGTTATGCTTCTGCGTTTTGTGTTATAAAATTCTTCACTATCTCAAGAGTTAAAGAATATTGTCCTATCCTTTCTTCTAGAGCTTTATAGTCTCTCTTTGTCTTCACATTTTTGGGGAGGGACATGAATCTGAAATTTATTTTGTTGTAAGATATATCAGGTAGTGGTAAGTATCCAACATTGTTTTTTCCCCCAGCTGACTATCTAGTTGTTTTAGCACAATACTTTGGATTACTTATCCTTTTTATGATGATTTGAAATTCTACTTTCATATTGAATTCTCATTTGAATTAAGGTCCTTCCTGAGTTTTTATTCTTTTTCACAGATTAAAAAAATATATGCCCCATTTATGTCATCATTCCAATTATTATTGTAGTTTAAATATAAGTTTAACTATCTGGCTTGCTAATTTAAGGTTTAATAATAGGTTTTGTTATCCTTCTACAGCAATCTGGAGAACATTCCAGTAAATGCTCAGGTCAAAAGCCTTGCAGTAATCCTTTCACACACGGCATTTAATCCATCAGCAAATCTGGCCCATTCTACCTTCAAAATATATTCTGAATCTGGCTAACTTTCTAGCCCTCCATCCTAGTCAAAGCCACCATCATTTCTGTTCTCTGGATTATTGCAATACCTTCCCAAATGATTTCCTTGCTTCTGTGCTTGGTATTTTTTTACTATTTAGTTTCCACACAGAAGCCCGGGTCAGAGTAAAAGCCAAGTACCCACACCTTGGCTAACACAGCACTCTAATGACCTCTTGGACCTCATCCGCTCCCACTCCGTCTTCACTCAGCTCCAGCACCATGGGCCTTTTAGTTGTTTCTTAAGTGAATATAATCAACAAACTAAGCATAATTTATTGCAGGATGCCTTTACACTTGTCATTCCCATTTCCTGGAACTTGCTTCCCTCAGCTATCCATTTAGAATGGTGGCAGAGATGGAAGACAGGGAGAAGGAAGTGTAAATATGCTATGTCATAATTTCTTAATAGGTAGTAGCTAAATACTATCTAAACAAATAGGGCCAGGCACAGTGACTCGTGCCTATAATCCCAGCACTTCGGGAGGATGAGCACAGGCGGATCACCTGAGGTCAGGAGTTCGAAACCAGCCTGGCCAACATGGTGAAACTCCATCTGTACTAAAAATACAAAATATTAGCCAGGCATGGTGATGGTGCTTGTAACCTCAGCTACTCAGGAAGCTGAGGCAGGAGAATCACTTGAACCCAGGAGGCAGAGGTTACAGTGAGTTGAGATCACCCAACTGCACTCCAGCCTGGCTGCCAGAGACTCTGTCTAAAAACAAACAAACAAAAAACAAATAGAAGAGTATGTATATTTCACAATAAAAATAAAACAAACACACAAACTTTTCCAATTGTCAGAAAAAATGTAACAACACAGAACAAGCATAGAACATATAGTGAAATATAATTAAAAATAAGCTAAAAAATTTTAAAAGCTAATAAGAAGTCATTGAAAATGATAGAACTAACACTCATCTGTTATGTCCATAAATGTAAATATGATAAATCTGTCTATTATAAAATGGTCTGCTTGAATTATAAAGCAAAGTACATTTACATTGTGTATACACAGAGAGAGCACTAAATTAAAATTACTTTCAGAAAACTTAAAAATAAAAGAATGAACAAAGATATTCTAAGAAAATACAAATAATAGAATAGAGGTTGCAATATAAACATCAGATGAGACTAAATTCTGGAAAATAATTACAAAGATGGCACTTTTTAAAGGAAGCAATCTATAAAGATTTTACAGATATCTCCAATTATATATACATTTTGATGTATATATAATTGGAGATATCTGTAAAATGTATGTATACATTTTGACTAAAATTGTTGGAAGCTGGGAATGGGACAGGGTGGGCAATGGTAGACAAACTGGAGGCCCATGTGTTTCTTGCTATGGCCTTGAACCATCACTTCCAAGCCCCTTCACTTTTTAGACCATATCCAAGGACTGACTGTCTAATTATTTATCTTTATTTTTCTTTAAAGTAACTCATTTCTTAACTGAAATAGGTTTATTCAAAATAAAAACTGGTAAATGTGAGAGTTAATACCGTATCTTTAAAAGGTAGCTGTTTTTCCATTCTGAGACTACAGTCCCATGTTGCCAGACTATTCAAAAGAAGCTGGAAATCCATCTTTTGGATAAAATATTCTGATTTTTAAATGTTAGCTTAAGGGGACAAACACAACTTGCCTATGATTCTTTCGGGCATGAGTCCAACAGCTTTCAGTCTTTATGTTGGTAGGTGCTGGGGACACACAAAGGGAATCCTTCTCCTTGTCTCTCTCTCCAGTCTCGGCCAATGGCTCCCACAACTCAATGCCTCTTTCTCTTTTCTCCCTTCATCCTCAGTCACTGATACAACCCTTATGACACACTTGAGCTGCAAACTCCTCAAGGACAAAAACTGCACTTTCTCTCCTAGGGCCTACCAGAATTTCTGGCACATACAGGTGCCCATTCATTCATTCAGCATAGGTTAGACAGCAGGGAAATACATAAGACTTTATAGCTTAAGTCAAAAGGTTTATAGTAATTGTAAAACTATTGACAAAAACTGTGCAGAGTTCTGAGGGCCATAAGGAAGGGGCACCTAATCTTGACTGAAGGAGTAAGAATGGCTCTTCAGAAAGAGCAATATGCCAATTTATCAAGAAAAAGGAAAAAAAAAAGACCGGTGTGGGCAACACAGTGAAACTTTGTCCCTACAAAAAGAAAGTAAAAAAGAAAAATTAGCTGGGTGTGGTGGCACATGCCTGTAGTCCCAGTTCCTCAGGAGGCTGAGGTGGGAGAATCGCTTGAATCCAGGAGGTTAGGGCTGCAGTGAGCTCAAGATCACAGCACTGTACTCCAGCCTGAGTGACAGAGCAAGACTCTGACTTTAAAAAAAAAAAACAAGAAAGGAAAGAAGGAAGGAAGGAGGGAAGGAGGGAAGGAAGGAAGGAAAAAATAAAGGAAGGAAGAAAGAAAGGAAAAAAAGGAAGGAAGAAAGAAAAAAGGAAAAAAGAAAGGAAGAAAAGAAGGAAAAAAGGAAGGAAGGAAGGAAAGAAGATGAGGGAAAGTATTGCAAGAAAAAAGAACAGCTTGGTGAGGGATCTAAATTAGATTGGAATAGCTGATTTCTATAGGTAGTCAGGCTTGGTCTTGAAGAACTATGCTGAATAACCTTGATCTACACTAGCATACTATGCAACGTAGTGCCTCTTTTTCCCCAGTGGCTTCCTGCCTCCCACCTGTAACCCCCCAAGCCCTTCTTAACTTCCTCTTATTCTCTATTGTTCGTGTACCAGTTGAAATGCCACTTTCTCTGGGAAGACAGTCAGTCCAACCACCCTGTAGCCCCCAAGAACAGAATTTGAATAGATTGAACCACTGTACTTTGCACATATTTTTATTTTAACACCAGTTATTTTGTTTTAGAGGTATTATTATTAGTTTTCCTGCTAGATTGGATTTGTTTTAAATTTAAAAAAATTCATCTTTGTATCCAAAGCACCAGAATGATACTTTGTACTTGTCCCCTGAATGAATAAATACCTGCATATGAGCGTTTGGGAAATGCAAAAGGAGTAAGATTGTCACTGACATCAGAGGAGAGATAATTTGAAATGGATATTAAGAAAAAGTAATCTTTCACATAAAAAAAGAGTGAGAGAAGACATATGCAAGTAGAGTAGCATAAGCAAGGATACAGAGGCCAAACTGTGAAGGCAAATACTGCAGAATACTGAATAATGACAAGGGATGAATGTAAGGCAGGCATTAGGGAGTATTTAATAATAAGAAAGTTAAGTTAGGGTTATATTATAAAAGGCCTTGAATATCCAGTGAGGGGTTCAGATTTAATCCATTAGTTAATACAGACATTATTCATGAATGTGGTAGATTTTCAGATTTTTAAAAATTAAATACAGTGATCAAAAGACAGTGGGCAGACAAATGCAAACGTATCTGACTTTGGATCTTTAGTTGTGGATTGTCCCGGAATTGAAACACGGGGGTTCCAACTGTTTAATAGCCCCTCTCTCTGAGCTCAGTTTACATCTCTGAGGTCATCATGTCTAATACAGGACTAGACATTACAGTGAATATTTAATCAGTGTTATTGGCATCCTGAATATTGATTGCTGCTTTGGTAGAACGTTAGATAGTAGTACACTTTGAGAGACAATAGATAGAGTCCTTGAAAAATAATTGATGGTGAGTAAAAAGATTGTGCCATGAAGTAACTGGGAAGTAAGCACAGTAAAGAACTGAAATTGAGAAGAGTAATAATAAATAATAACGTGGCTTCTTAGCACTTGTTATGTACCAGACGTTGTGCTACGTGCTTTAGGTATACTATCTACCTTTCACTGACAACAGCCCTTTGAAGTAGCTTTCACCTTTCCTATGACACACACAGAGTCTGGGGTTCAGAGGTTCATTTGCTGAGGGTCACACAGGTGATAAAGCGGGGTGGAGCCAAGATCTGCAACCAGCTTTGTCTGATAATAGTCACTTCAAAGAGTAGAAAGGTAGTAGAAAAAGAAGCAAAAGAAATGTTGTAATATCTTTTTTTTAATGTATAAAGGATGGAACAGAAAAAAAGCAGGGAGAGAAATTCTGCTGTACCTTGAGTAGGGGAAAAGGCAAAAGGAACTTCTGATAGGGTTGGGACATCTGCTTACTCCTCTAAGGTCACCGGAATTAAAAAGGACTGCCAGCAAATGTCTTAGAAAAAAAAAAAAACACTTCATCAGAAATCTCTACAAAGATTATCTGTTGCTAGGATTAGTTTCCAAGTCAGGGGTCCTCAGGGATTATGTAGGTGAAACTTTGATGTGAAATCCCATTTTGCCTAGTTTTAGACAGACTGTGATGGAGTGTGATGTAAAGCTTATGGTTTATGTGTGAAGAAACATCTGAAGGAATAAGATCTGAGGAACAGTTTTGAAAGGACACAGCATTAAGCAGCAAGTTAAAGATTTGTCTACGTACATTATTATTCAGGAATGAAATTGTTGGAGATCATACGATTAGGCGGAAGACATAGTGTGGTAAAGCAGCATAATATTACAATTCAGGGCAGATTTTTAATATGTGGACTTGAGAATATAAAGATTTGGTGACACTGTGACAAGTAAGTCCTGAAACAAACACTCTGAAATCTGATATCCAGTTAGAGCCTATTTTAGATGTTGTGGAAGCTGAAGTCTGTAATGAATGGAAGTCCAGAGAGCATGTCAGTTTGGGTCAACTCATGCTTAAATGCCTCAGATAAGGAAAGGGACTAATTCACACATAAAATCTATGCCAAATAGCCTGTTGTCTCTAGAATAGAACAAAGAGGAGAAGGACAAAATAATCAAAGGAAGTAGACATTACCCATATCTTGCAAAAGGTGTGTAGCCTGAGGTATCAGAGATACATAAATAATAAACAGATAAATAAGTGGGAGAAATTTGTAGGCTTCAGGGGAAAAAAATAGGGAAGATCTTCAAAAAAGAAGCATGGAGATAGAGGAAGTGACAGAAGAGAAAAAATGAATTAAAATGAGTTAAATTTACATTTGGGCATGACACAAGAGGTGATCCGTTGCTGCAGAAAACATATAGGACCTCACATCAACATTCTACACCTTCCTTGCTAATGGCATGACCTTTGCAAGGCAAGGCACCTAACTTTTCAGGCCATCTATAAAATGAGAACCAAGAAACCCTACCAACCTCACAGATTTGCTGTGAAGATCAACTGAGATAATATATGAGAAGCATTTTGTAAACTCTATAAAACCCTATGCAAACATAATGGTATTCATGAGTAGGCAGGTTCTTAAAAAAATCTAGTTTAAACTGATGTTGCAAGTGATTAAGTGGGGATGAAAATTTAATGGCATTTGTTCAGGAGGAAGGTTGTCATGGAATGTCACACTGAGCTCTGCTTCTATTGCTTTGAACTGTGTTCAAACATTGAGGGTGAACCTATTTGTTTATTTGTGCTAGTGCCATTGAACAGACAACTATGACAGGTGTTTCCTTAACAGGCCTCTTCCTCGTGTATACTATTATGTAGATAGTATTAAAATATTTTAAATTATTAAAAAGATATATTTAAAAAGTCCAGTTCATGTTGGACTTTTTCCATGCAGTGGTTTCCAACTATTAAAACCCAAAGAGCTCCTGCCTCTTTTCTGGACCTCTCTGTGCTTTCTGCTTATGCGATATCTTTGAATATAAATTATAATCAGGCTGAGTGTGGTGGCTCATGCCTGTAATCTCAGCACTTTGGAAGGCTGAGGTGGGCAGATCACTTGAGGTCAGGAGTTTGAGACCAGCCTGGCCAACATGGTGAAACCCTGTCTCTACTAAAAATACAAAAATTAGTCAGGCATGGTGTTGCATGCCTGTAATCCCAGCTACTTAGGAGGCTGAGGCACAAGAATCACTTGAACCCAGGAGCCGGAGGTTGTAGTGAGCCAAAATTGCACCACTGTACTCCAGAGAGACTCGGTCTCAAATAAACAAACAAACAATCCCTGAAGGCATGTTTACTTCTTTTCCAATTGCATACTTTACGCTTTGATTTTTAGCTTGTGACTTTTTAGCTTGCAGTTGGTATTGGTAAGACATAGTAAATACTTACTACAAATATATAAATACACATAGAGAGATATATATGTAGAGAGTTGACTCTTTTTCATTTGGGTGAGGAATTATGAATGTATGGAATCCTTCTTACCCAGCAGGAAAAAAACTCCATGAAATTAGAAGAGTAAGGGTAGAAAAATGTGCTTCACCCAGGAAGTATATCAAACATTTCCTGTAGTTTAAGATGTATTTGAAGGCAATGTGACATTATAAATTTTATTTGACATTACATGTGGAGTTTAGAGCTCTTGCCCTGCCAGTGTGCATTTTTCTCTCCTACTGATAAAAGAACAGTCTAAGATCCCCTTGCTTTGATCAGCTTACTGTCTGGGTTTTTATTCTT
Organism: Callithrix jacchus; assembly: GCF_049354715.1. Taxonomy (NCBI): domain Eukaryota; kingdom Metazoa; phylum Chordata; class Mammalia; order Primates; family Cebidae; genus Callithrix; species Callithrix jacchus. The sequence continues at coordinate 72,211,911 of NC_133513.1, forward strand.
CCCTTAGGGTCTACATGTTCCCCTTTCTTAGCACACCAATAAAAACTTAGCTGGTTGAAATCAACTTGCTTCTTTGAAATGAGGTGCATTCATCAACAGTACCATTGTTCTTCGTTTTTCTGATCTTGATGAAGTGTTAATGAGAAAGTTCTAGAAAAAGAAGACTTTGACACACTCCCACCTGTATTACCTTGTCATAGAAAGGTGTTGTCAGGCCGCCCCCAGGTGGTGGTGGTGACAAGTGCATGGAGGTCCCTAAAACTCGGATTTCTTACTAGTGTTTCCTCCTATGGAGCAGATATTAATAGAGGAGGCTAATGGACAAAAGAGGAACTAGAAAAAGTTGGAATGTTTGAACTACTTCTCTCAGTTCAGATTTCCAATCTCCTCACCTTTGTGTGGTGTGTTTATTGCTTCTGTCCTTCTCCAGTTTCTTCTTCTCGGTCTTTCGACAGTATTACTCAAACAAAGGGTATAACAAACAAAGCAACCTTAGTCCCCAAGCTAACTGTTGTTGCTTGACTATAGTTACCACTAAGCTATAGTTTCTAATAAAGAAAATGTCTTCTTTTAGTGGAAACACCCATGACTATGCAGTAGTAATGATTCATAGTCCTTCTGACATGCCGTTCAACAGCTGAAACAAAAAGGACAGTAATTAATAACGGAGAACACTTATCAGGTGTTGTGCACAGTGCAAAGTGCTTCCTGTGCATTTCACCTTCGTGACAGCTCTGTGAGATAGTCTTCTTATCCATGTTTTATAGGTGCTCAGAGAGGCTAAATGACTTGACCTAAAGTCCTTAGCTCTTTGTTAAGGATTCCCCCAATGTGCTCAGTAATGAGCAGTGAATACTGAGAATGGCTTTGATGTAATCACCCGCTTAGCTTTCTTCAAAAATCACATGGTGGTATAGCTTAATTTATTTATTTTAATTTTTAATTTTTTTTTAGATGGAGGAGTCTTGCTCTGTTGCCCAGCCTGGAGCACAGTGGCATCATCTTGGCTCACTGCAACCTCCGCCTCCTGGGTTCAAGCGATTCTCCTGCCTCAGCCTCACAAATAGCTGGGATTACAGGCGTCTGTCGCTACATCTGGCTAATTTTTTGTATTTTTACTACAAGAATATTTTAAGTAGAGCTTAATTTAATTTAGTAAAAAAAATTTTTTTAACTAAAGTCTGTAAAAAAAATTGAAGTGTAGCTTAATTTAAAACATCACTATTTGTACTGAGATCATGAAACACTTTTATCCAGTCAAGTATTTCTTTATTAGGCAATGAGAGTACATAACCACATTGATTTAACATTTTAGCCTTTCTGGTGAAGTGATCATTGTTGTGTAAACCAAAAAGCATCTAAGACAGGTCTCAATCAATTTAGAGATTTATTTTGCCACGTTTAAGGATTGTGACCCATGATATAGCCTCAGGAGGTCCTGAAAACACGTGTCTAAGGTAGTTGGGTTACAGTTTGCTTTTATATGCTTTAGGGGGATGTAAGACATCAATCAATATGTGGAAGTATACATTGGTCCCGTTCAGAACATCAGTACAATTCAGAGCAGGGGGCTTCCAGGTCATCGGTGGATTCAAAAATTTCTGATTGGCAATTTTTTTTCCATATAAGCACTGTGGTTTGTACTGATTGGCAATTTGTTGAAAGATCTAAGTTATCATTTATTTACAAGCTTCGAATAAACAGAACAGAGTGTATAGGTTAAGATAAGCAGTTGTGGAGACCAAGGTTATTATGTAGATAAAGCCTCATAGGTGGTTGCCCTTAGAGGTCATAGATAGCAAATATTTCCTATTCAGACATTTAGAAGGTGTTAGAGACTCTCAACTAATCTCCTCAGGATCAGAAAAATATCTGGAAAGGGAAGGGGATTCTCTATGGAATGTAAATTTCCCCCACAAGAGGCAGCTTTGCAGGGCCATTTCAAAATATGTCAAAGAAATATATTTTGGGACTAAATACTTTCATTTCCTTCCGGGCCTGTTATTTGTCATGTAGTGCTATACTAGAGTCAGGCTGGAATTTCATAACTTTTTTTTTTTTTTTTTTTGAGACAGAGTCTTGCTCTTTTGCCCAGGCTGGAGTGCAGTGGCACGATCTCGGCTCACTGCAACCTCCGCCTCCTCGGCTCCTGTCTCAGCCTCCCAAGTAGCTGGGACTATGGGTGTGCACCATCATGCCCAGCTAATTTTTGTATTTTTAGTAGAGACAGGGTTTCACCATGTTGTCCAGGCTGGTCTTGAACTCTTGATCTCAAATGATTCACCTGCTTCGGTCTCCTAAAGTGCTGGGCTCATGCAGGCATGAGTCACTACAGCCGGCCGGAATTTCATGTCTTGTTGCTACAGAGTCTGTCAGTCTTAAGATATCTATTTTAATGTTAATGCTGGTTTGTCGTATCTAAACCTCAAAAGGGAGAGGGTATAATGAGGCATATCTGAGCTCCCACTTCCCAACATGACTGACCTGATTTAGGTTTTCATGTTTGATTGGCATCACTTTGGCTGAGAGGAGGGTCCATTTAGTTGGCTGGGAAGTTTGAAGCTTTATTTCTGGTTTACATTTTAATACAAGACCTTTTAAGTTTTGGCCAAGGCAATGTGAGCCAGCCTCTTCTACTGTTTAATCCTGACATTGTTCTGCTTTAAACTGATGAGTCAGGTGTGTTAACCAGATTTTACCTTGCATATTAAAAGTCAGGGGAAAAAATACCATTAGTGATATTATTTTACAGGAAGGCACACTGCAGACACAAGTGGTGGAACCAATCACATCCATCTTGGTGGAGAGGGCAAGGTGTATTGCTCTGAACTGGTCTCTCAGCCTTCAAACTTGCTGCCTCTATTTCCCCTCAAAAACATAACTGATTCTTTAGTTCTTATTGCCCTGACCTGGGTGGTTCTAGATTTATGCCCCTTGTACTCATATAGTTTTTGTACTTCATGCTCCCACCTCGTAGCTCTAATCATATTAATTAATAATGGCCTTTTAATTTGTCTCTAACTTTTCCTCCTACTAAGACGGGTGTGTGTATGTGTACTGACGAACTCCATAAGGGCAGAAATTGTTTCTCTCTTGTTGCTTACAGTCTAGCAAACAGTAGGTGCTTAATAATGTGAAAGAAAAGTAGCTCAGAGCTGTCTGAGCTATGTGAAGTATGCAGAATTGATCAGGTGAGGCAGGAATAAGAGATTTCAATCACATCCTTACCCACTGATATGGTTAGGCTTTGTATCCCCACCTGAATCTCATTTTGTATAAACCCCATAATCCCCATAAATCAAGGGAGGGACCACGTGGAGGTTAACTGAATCATGGGGATTTTTTCCCCATGGTGTTGTCATGATACTGAGTGAGTTCTCACGAGAGCTGATTTTATAAGATTTTATAAGGGGCTCTTCTCCCTTCGCTTGGCACTTCTCCTTCCTGCTGCCTTGTGATAAGGGTCCCTGGCTTCCCCTTCACCTTCTGCCATGAGTTTAGGTTTTCTGAGGACTCCCCAGCTGTGCTGAACTGTGAGTCAATTAAGCCTCTTTCCTTTATACATTACCCAGTCTCTGGCAGTTCTTTATAGCAATATGAAAATGGTCTAATACACTAACCCATTCTTGCCTGGGAACAATTGTTTAAGGGCATTTTGTTTTTCCTTTCCCGTAATTTTCAGACTAGCTAATGAATTACCTGAAATGTTATTATAAGTTGCACAACATAACCCTCACCTGTTATCTTCACCTTACTGGAATTTGTGATAGGAACAACAGTGTATAGCCAATCAATAGCCTATGTTAATGAACCAATGAACCAGTGTAAGAACTCCCCACCCCCGCACACACACATTTTTTCCTTTAAAAACCCACTTGTGGCCGGGCGCGGTGGCTCAAGCCTGTAATCCCAGCACTTTGGGAGGCCGAGGCGGGTGGATCACGAGGTCTAGATCGAGACCATCCTGGTCAACATGGTGAAACCCCGTCTCTACTAAAAATACAAAAATTAGCTGGGCATGATGGTGCGTGCCTGTAATCCCAGCTACTCAGGAGGCTGAGGCAGGAGAATTGCCTGAACCCAGGAGGCGGAGGTTGCGGTGAGCCGAGATCGCGCCATTGCACTGCAGCCTGGGTAACAAGAGCGAAACTCCGTCTCAAAAAAAAAAACAAAAAAACAAAAGAAAAAAAGAAAAAAAAAAAAAAAAAACCACTTGCAACTGCTGCTAATAGGGGCATATATTCAGGACAACTTGAATCTGTGTCTCCTGGGTTGCAGTCCTTAAATATAGCCCAAATAAACTTTTTGTCTATATTAATTTTGATTCAGTTTCTTTAAGCCAACAATAATTATTTGTAGAAATTACTATAAAATGGTCCTTTTTTTCTCTCATGCATCAAAATTCTAAAAATTTTCATTTTTACAAAATTATTTTAGGATGTTCACAGATTTGCCAATGTTCAATCATTTCTCCATATTAAAATTATGTAGGAAACAACTATGAATCATTGTACTACTTTTAGCAAGTGACATGATTTTAGGCTAAGGAGGCTAAGCTAATCTATATTATCTGTGAGATACCATGATATTTAAATTCATAATCTCTAATGCTTGAATCTCCCTTTTACATGTTAAAAGAAATATATAGGATGGAGAGAGAAATATTATTAGGAATTTGTTCACATGATTACAGAGGGTGACAAGATCTGCAGGGTGAGTCAGCAAGCTACACAGGAGAGCAGATGGTATAGTTTTAGTCTGAAAGTAGGCAGGCTTGAGATCCAGGAAGAGTCTGTATTTCAGTTCAAAGCAGTTAGGCTGGAAGAATTTTCTCTTCCAGGAGAAGGAACAGCATTTTCGCTTTATTGAGGTCTTTAAAGGATTCAATGAGGCCCACCCACGTTAGGGACCATAATCTGCTTTACTTAGTCTACTGATTTAAATGTTAATCTCATTCCAAACTACTCACAGAAACTCCCAGAAGAATGTCTAACCAAATATCTGGGCACCTTGTAGCCCAGTCAAACATAAAATTAACCATTAGAGAATAATTTCTTCAAGATCTCAACTAATGAGGGGCATATCAGGGATCTGAATTTAAGTCTGACTTAGAATTCCATGATTGTTGCCCCACGTTGCCCCAAGGGCAATCACTAGGACTTCCAGGCTGACAAACACCAGACACTTCAGTCTTTTTCACAGCAGCTTTCTTCCACAGCACTGTCCACAGATTTGAAATAACCAAGTACCACACTTCTCCCCAGTTATGATACATCATGTGCACACTGGTTTAAAACAAGCTGACTTGGATAGTTTTGTCAGTTGGTTGGTTTTTATACCACAAGTTTAGCCACAGAAGTGCTGATTAGGTAGACTACTTATAGCCAATCTTGTCAGAATAAGGTAAATATTCAGTACATTTTCCTAACATGCATGTTCAAAAATTTAGAATACAAATATTCAAAAAAAAGGTAATCATGTTTGAGGGCAGAACAAGACAAAATATTGACTTTTTGGCAGTTACCTTTGTATCCTTGAAAAATCTTGCATTCAAATCTATTTATTAAAACAAGTATTTATTGAGCATCTGCTATGTACTTATAACTGTTCTGGGAACAGACTACTGTAATAATCAAAATTTTAAAAATTATTTTCTTTCTCAGGGATTAAAAAAGGTGAATGTTTGAACATTATAATTATTTTCCAAACTCCAGATGCTGAAAGTGTAAGGGAGTCACAGAAATGTAAACTGCTCTAAGTGACCAAACTTTTTGGAGTACAAAGGTACTGCAAGATCAGGCGCATATACCAAATGCACATACTAGATGGCATTGTTAAATTATGAAATGTAATTTATGGTTTAATATTTTCATTATCAGAGACTCAACACTAGGTGGCATCCAGGGTCAAGCTGAAAGTCGTAACTAGCAATGAAAAGCCAATCATATTAGCTTCTGTGCTCAATGCAGTTTCCCTGTGGATTCTGAGAAAGAGTTTTAAAACAGAAAGGGGTGAGGTTACTCGAAGGCATAATCAAAATGTTCTTTGCTGGGAGGGATATGAAAGTGAAGAGATATAGAAGGTTCATGTGAAGGCTACAGAGTAGACTGCACTGGAAAGATGAAGACTGAGACGTTTTCAAAGTTTAAAATCCTGGTAGTCAAGGAAAACGCACAGCATGGTTGTCTAGAATAATGAGAAGGAACCTGTTAAGAAAGGTTAGGCTCTAAAAAAGATTACTGTGCAGATATGGATAACATAAGTGGAATTAATTCTACTTTCACAGTTGGGAGACTCTGAAAAAAATTTAACAGACTTTGCTAAGTTTAACTGATGATAAACCAATAAAACACAATCTCTCTTATCTGAATCTCATGTCTATCTTGTATGATGAGTTAGATTAACCACTGCTTATGAAATTGTTGGCAGGCAGTATCACCAACAGAAAAATTATTTATGTCCCAGTTATGAGCATGCAGGCAGGTGGGCAATGTTCACAATTATTTTAAATGAAAAAGCTGGGAATCACTGCATATTTACAAATGAAAACAATCTCACAATTAAATAAAACATTGATATGAGTTGACTTCTGGTTGTCTGTAAGGAATAGGCTGGAAAAACTAGAAAGAAATACACTATCCACAGAGATACAGGTATTAAAGAGAACATCTAGCTTACACAATATCTAGATGACAACATTCTAAGCTCAGCATTTTTCTATTGCATGCTTGAGGTTGAATTGTCTTTTTTGTTGTTTAGGGACATAAGGGCTAATACCATAGCAACATTTCTAACTTATAAACTTACATTTCTTCACTGATTTACTGATTAGACACCTTTTCCCCTTTAGGACAATTCCTGGCAATTTCAGTTAACACATGTAATGCCTTTATTTATGGAAATTTCTTCATTTAAGTCCGTAAAAACCACTGACTTTTCTCAAAAAAGGCAGATGCTCAGTTAACAATCAATCTCCCTATTGTGTATTAATTTAATCGTTTAGTTATGGGTTGGGCACACATTAGGATGCATTGGCTTTACCCTTAGTTTGGATGCAGGATGGTAAACTTAATGGAAGTAAAAACTTTTTTTTTAACGGTAACTTTCCATGAGACCTCAACACATTGTGCTAATGAAAAATTCCACATAACACAAACTAAATCTCAAAATAAAACTGTTATTTTAATACCTTAATAAGTCTCAGAACTTTAGATATGATGTTGGCTTAGTGGTTCCCAGACTTTTAGATTGCATGGAGCAGTGAAAAAAAAAAAGAAGTAGGGACCAACATTGGGCTGCCACCTTATTATTTTACCAAGTAAAGATACTACCATCAACATTTCATAAAAGACACTTCAATACCATAATAGCTGAAATAATAATAAAAAATTAAATTTGAGCTGATAGCTTTCTATTAGCATTATTTGTATTTTTCCTTTGAGGAGAGCTGAAAATTTAGTCTTGGCCTAGAATCTGGGAACAATTGCCTAAAATGCCATTTAGTCCATTCACCTCACAATTTAAAAGGCTGAGAGGTGAGTGGCTTTGCCTGAGGTCAGCTAGTATTACAATTAAGGAGACAAAGCACAGCTTCTAACAACTAGAATTACACACCCTCAAAGATACCCATGCACAAAATACTGTCTGTTGCTAATCAGGAGCCAAAGTCAATGCTTATCTTAAAGCAAAACCAAATCAAAAACCTCCCTAACTAATGTAAAATCCAATAATCTCACCTACTTGTAGTACAAATACTGGTATACATGGTTGTTGCTGTTTTGTCAAGGACATACATCATAAATTACCATAATTATATAAACTATGCCATAAATAATAAATAGTAGGAGCTTCTAATTCTCCAAAAGTTTCTCAGTCTCAATTACTCGGTCTACAGAAGCCTAATAAATGTCTGTTGCATGAACAGATGAACATCACTCTAAAAAACAAGATTTTTCACATTAGAAACTTCTCAACCTAGCACAAACTTTTCAGAAATAATTAAAACATAAATGACGTAGAGAAAAACAGATGTAAGCCCCACTCACTTTGCCTCAATGAAATGAAAAGCTCTTAGAAGCATTAAGGTGCTTAGCTAGAACAGTAACTACACACAATGACTTTTGTGTAAAAAAAATCTCACATTAACCTAACTACACTCATGTTGGTTTTTAGGTTAAATAACATGAAAAGGTTTTAATCATAAATGAATGCTAGTTCAAAAGCATGTAAAAATTTTAACACAACCTTGAAAATCCATTTACCTAATTCGTCTTTCAAAATACTCAAGATCTGTTTCACAGTAAGGTGGTCATTTATATTTTTGCCATACACACACACTCATATAATCCTATAGTTTTGAAAACTGGTATCAGGTTCCCCGACATTACAAAAATGCATGACTAACAATATAATTTCAAATTCAAGATAAAGAATAGTCTGACAAGTTAGAAGAATGTCCCTTTATCAGAAACATTGTGAGTTGACGGATTTATTTTTCTTTAAAAGCATTATTGCTCCGCTTTGCTGACATGCATACTTATTTTAAAAAGGAGGTGGGCAAAGAAAATAATTTCCTTTGAGGAAGAGCTGAAAAGTTAGTCTTGGCCTAGAATCTGGGAACAATTGCCTAAAGAATCTAATAGAATCAGTTTGTAGGGTTTTAGATTTTGGGGTTTTTGTTGTTGCTTTTTTGAGATGAAGTTTCGCTCTTGTTGCCCAGGTACGATCTTGGCTCACCGCAACATCCACCTCCTGGGTTCCCGTGATTCTCCTAGCTCAGCCTTCCGAGTGTTAGGGATTACAGGCATGTGCCACCACACCCAGCTAATTTTGTATTTTTAGTAGCAACAGGGTTTCACCATATTGGCCAGGCTGCACTTGAACTCCTGACCTCATGATCCACCCACCTTGGCCTCCCAAAGCGCTGAGATTACAGGTGTGATACCCGTGCCTGACCAGGATTTCAGATTTTATGATGAATATGTAACTTAAAGACATGTCCAAATTAGTTACATGGGCTTCTTAAAACCAGTGTACAATTTTGTTACCAACTTTATCTACAGTAACACACAAAACTATGTATGTCAAAATAGCCATGATTATGTATTATATAGAAATGTTGCTGTCAGGTTTGATCCCTGTCAAGGTAAATTGATTTTAGCAAGCAGAAACTTGTGATTGACTACTACTGAGAATTCATGTATTCTAAAATGTGTTTATGTTTCATCAGTTTCAAATTATATTTGCCCACATTTTCTACATATTTTGCCATGATTTTCCTTCTAACCTATGAAATTCAAAATCTACTATCTTTAAAAATATATATGAACTATTTGTCTTAATTCTTTTATTGCTAATTATTCAGCTTTCATGTTTTCTCTTTTCCGAATCAACAATGAATGCAATGTTTCTGCTCTGCATCTTTGAAGAGTATTACATAAACAAACACTTGTCCTCAAATTTTTCCTTTTAAGAAAAAGATCATACAATTTAAAATCCATGTGCTTGATTAGCTGGAGTGGGGGGGAAAAAAAAACCTTCCTATGCCTTTGATCTAATCTTGTGACTACTATTTCTGTCAGGATATGTGGCTTAGTGATCAAAAGACTTGACATTATGTGCTCCAGTTCCTTCTATGTCCTCAGTTCAAGTGCTTACCATTCCTTGGGCCAGAATTCTGGAATATTAGATTTCAAAACATGACTAATTTAAATCTACTATCAATTTTAACTAAATTTTCACTATTGGCTCCTTTAGTGGATCTATCTTCATTAAATATCTATGAAGATGAATACGAAGAAGTTATTACCCCTTTATTATTGACCTGGCTGACTTATAAAATTAAGCAGAATAACATTCATCAATCATTTTGACTGAAAACTGTTAAGACAGAGGCCACATTTTCTCAGTGTCATTACCAATGTCAAGAAAATCAAGGTCAAAACAGGTCCTTCCTAGATTGTATTAAGAAATTAATGTAGCTGAATCACATTCTATATACTTGCCAGGTTAATATGAAAAGACAATAATTTTTCTTTGAAACTTACAAGTAGAATCTGCAAATACATAATTTTGAGAATAATTTAATATGTTGCCTTCAAGATACAACTATATTCTATATAAGATACAACTCTATATGTCAATATTTTAAAGAAACGGATCCTTACAAGACCAAAATAACCCACAGGCCATGAGGGTGGTTTTTCCTTTTTTTTTTTTTTTTGTTTAAACAAATGTGCACCACGATGTTTCAACAAGTAAGACAAATGCCATGAATGTGAAAGCTGCAGTGTGCAATATACCACATTTAGAACCCAGGAAAGGTCAATTAGGCAGAGGTGGTAGTCATTCTAATTAAACAATCAGGTAACTTCAACAAGTTGATCTGCAGAATCAAAAGTGTCCATTTAAGTTTCTTTTTTCTTGATGATCAGAGGTCCCACATTGTCTCCAGTCTCTTCGTTGTGTTTTGTGTGAGATCCATCACAGAATGGGAACTAGGAAAAGAAAGAATGAATTAAACATCTAATCCCAAAATCAGTATTATGCTTGGCAGAGTGGATGGTGATGCTTAATTCATATAACATAACATAAAGATTTTCTTGGTTATCTTATATAGGCTTTCTTAAAGAGCCTATGTAAAGTACATACACTACTTGGAGGAAGAAATCGACTTGTGCATAATGCACACATCACTTATTGAATTTCATTGTGGTATCTGATAAGTGTTGAAGACCTATTTTATATTTATATACTAGTTACATTCCTTTCCAGTGAACTATGTCTATTGTCTATTTAATTCTAAGAGTTTAAGTTCATTTATTTAAAATCAATTTGTGGCTGGGTGTGGTAGCTCATGCCTAAAATCCCAGCACTTTGGGAGGCTGAGATGAGTGGATCATTTAAGGTCAGGAGTTTAAGACCAGCCTGGCCAACATGGTAAAACCCCATCTCTACTAAAAATACAAAAATTAGCCAGGCATGATGGCGAGTGCCTGTATTCCCAGCTACTTGGGAGGCTGAGGCTTCAACCTGGGAGGTGGAAGTTGTGGTGAGCTGAGATTGCACCACTGCACTCCAACCTGGGAGACCACAAGACTCTATCTCAAAAACAAATCAATTTGCATATTATCCCTTTGTTGATTTTTGCAGCAATCTTTCTGAAATCTTTTCATTTTGTTCATTTTTTCATATTCTCAATTTCTCCACTTTCATACAAATATACCAATATTTCCCTTTTCAACATCATTCATGGAGACATATTTGTTCTAGAGATGTGACAAATATAAATTTCCATTCCTTTTCATAATTTCCCATTTTAGATATAACAGATGTTTTGGTGTCCAGTGGGAGGGAAAGGGACAAAACTAAATTTCTAACAGAAACTTAGAGTATGCTCCAAAGAAGCTGAATCCTCCAAGACACTGTGATTTGGTTTCATTCTGTGTTTAAAAAACATACCATATAGCCCATTTAAGTAACAGCGCACATTATTATTTTAATTTTGCTATAAAAACCACAATTTTATCCCAGAGTTTTTTAAGGTGACTGGACTACGGACCACTTTGCAAATGCTAAGATCCTGTTGAGCACACTTTGCAAATGCTAAGATCCTGTTGCTTCAGTATTACGTGATGCTGTTGCTTCCCACATTGTTATATCTTTATTCATAATTTGATTGAAATAAATTCTACCTATAAAAGCACCTGTTTATAGTTCTATGTTATGTTCATCAGCCTACTACACTGGAATATTTGTATTTAAACATTTCAGTGTTTTGTAGGGCTAGTTTTCCTTCATTATTCTTCTTTGTTAACTTTATGACACTTGATAAGCTTGAGAATGTTTTTTGCCAAGTCTTAATTTCTTTTGCAGTTTTTCATTCTCAGATCTCATGTATATTCTGGTCAAGATTATTGCTGTCATGTTTTAATCATTATTACAATTAGTTATTTTTATATCTGAACACTCTTGCTATGTAAATTTTTTTTTTTTTTTTTTGAGATGGAGTCTCCAGGCTGGAGTGCAGTGGCATGATTTCGGCTCACTGCAACCTCTACCTCTGGGGTTCTAGCAATTCTCCTGCCTCAGCCTCCTGAGTAGCTGGGATTACAAGCATGCGCTACCACACCCAGCTAATTTTTTGTATTTTTAGTAGAGATGGAGTTTCACCATGTTGGTCAGGCTGCTCTCGAATTCCTGATCTCATGTGATCTGCCCGTCTCCGCCTCCCAAAGTGCTGGGATTACAGGTGTGAGCCACCGTGCCCTGACATAAAATCATTTTTTAATAAGTATATCCCTCTCTATTGCAAAATGAAAAAATAAGGATTTAATAGTATTTCAGTAACTCCTCAGGTAATAAAATGTTTCACTCAGAAGGTGTAATTATCAGTAATTTTTTTGTTTCTTCTATATTTATATATTTTATTTCTATTTCATGCCAAATGGCGAGAGCTAGCATCTTTGCATGAATCTTGATGCTTTGAATGTATCTACACTCTAGAATCTAGAGTTTCTCTGTTTAGTCTAAGGTATGCTGTTGCTTTGAAGAAACCTATTTAGAAAAGTAAAGTAAGAGGAGTCTTAGCCTTACGAGAAATAAGTACCTCATTATGTTCAGTGAAGGGAATATAGCAGATAAGTGAAATGCGACAATAATGGTATTTAATCTTAAATGTTGATATCCTAAAGTCTACTTGATGTTAAAGTAATCAAAATTTAATCTATCGTAAATAATTGAAGGAGGCCTTAAATTAGCTAAAAATTACAGAAAAACTCAAGGTATTTGCACAACTTATATTTCCAGATAGAAATTCTATCCTGTCATGGTGGGCAGTGTAAATACAGTACAGGTCAAGTTTACATTATTTCTTGTTTTGAGGTCAATACGATGTGCTAAACAGTATATTCAGATTAAAAACAAGCCCTTGATACAAAAACATAAAGTCAAGCTTTCAGTTTTTCTTGGCATGGATGAGGAAAGAGGCTATAAAAATGAAACTAAATTATCCCACAGCAAAGTACAGCATTTCAAAGTGACATATGTTTAATAAACAAACACAGATGATTTTAGTGAGTATAAAAGTTTACATTGTAAAGACTCCATTTTTATAAATAGCACACACAAAATACTTCACTGTACAGTTAAATCCACACAGGCGGTATTTCTGAAAAATAAAATATTTCTAAATAAGAAGCTACAAATAACTTACTGAAATGACATGTTTAACTTTTATTTTTTGGCTGGGCACGGTGGCTCATGCCTGTAATCCCAGCACTTTGGGAGGCCAACGCAGGTGGATCATGAGGTCAGGAGTTTGAGACCAGTCTGGTCAAGATGGTGAAACCCCGTCTCGACTAAAAATTAGCTGGGTGTGGCAGTGGGCGCCTATAATCCCATCTACTCGGGAGGTTAAGGCAGGAGAATCACTTGAACCTGGGAGGCAGAGGTTGCAGTGAGCAGAGATAGCGCCATTGCACTTCCAGCCTGGGTGACAGAGCAAGACTCCATCTCAAAAACAAAAAAACTACAAAACAACTTTATTTATTTTTAATCTTATATTGAAAATATTAGACATTAACATTTTCTCAAATGATTTTCCTCCATATACAGAATCAATAGGAGAGAAATCTACAGAAAAATATACAAAGAAAATCTTACAAAATATTTGTCATGTATCTAAAATGAGAATACATTTTTTCTAATAACGCAAGTCTGCCTAAAAACTGAAATCAGCCTGTTTCTTCATATTCTTAAAAGGAAACAAAAAAATAAGTATTTCTTTAAAAAGCAATGAGTAGTTGATCCTGGTTATCTGTTAATAAACTTTCATGGGATTAAAATATATAAAGCTTTTATGCCTTTAAAATGTAAATTAGGTGTTAAAAATAATTTTGTTCAGAGACATATTTTTTAATGGCACTTTTTATATCACTTAGCCCCAGGAATTACTGTCTTGTGTCTTGCTTTATTTCTGTCCTATGCAGGAGAAATATAATGTGTGGTGGATATAAACTTTTTTTTTTTTTTAAGAGACAGGGTCTTCCTCTGTTGCCCAAGCTGGAGCACAGTGGTGTAATCAGAGCTCACTGAAGCCTCAATCTCTCAGGCTCAAGTGATCCTTCCATCTCAGCCTCCTGATTAGCTAGGACTATAGGTGCATGCCACCACACTCAAATAATTTCTAAATTTTTTGTGGAGACAAGGTCTCATTACACTGCCCATCACATTTCCAAAGTGTTGGAATTATGAGCCTAAGCCACTGTGACCGGCATTATATATTTTCAAATGCAAGGTAGGAAGTACAGAAGTTTTTATATCAAATACTGTACAATAATATAATTTTATTAACCCTCTTTCATTAAAAATTTTGAAATGTTAAATTGTTAAGCAAAAAGTAAAATTACAAAAAAAACCCCACAAAGAATATTAAATTCAGTTTGTGTGGTATTGATACTTACTTTGTTCTAAGATGTCAGTGTTTGTTTACTAAAAAATCCTGGAAAAAGTCTGTAAATCAAATTGGCTGGATTTCCTTTATGTCCAGAAAACATTCTTTTATGTCTGTTAACCCAATATGAACACTACAAATCCCAAGTATCTTTAAAAGTGGGGAAGAAAGGGTTAGAAGAAGTTGGAATAAAAGTCAAGTAGAAAAAACACTGGAGATCCTTGCTCTCTACCTGGAAAGCTAGCAATGCTATATGGATCTTCATAAAAAGATAGGACTTCTTTTTAATGACCCCACATCTCAAGTTCTGTCTGTTTTGAGGATAATTCAAGATAGAAATAAATGCTCCTCTTTGACTTATCTCTTCCACCTGCAACAATTTTCTTTTAAAGACAATCTTCCTTCTCTGAACTTCATACTTTGCATTAGAGATTTGATTTTGTATCCAAAGGAAGTTGCCTGTCACCATTTTGGCTCATTATCATAAACTGCCCAGAAAAATATACTTGTTTTGGTTGAGAAAGAAAACTGAAGTAGTAAGATTTTTGAGACTACCCTAGAGATTATGACATTTTATACCATTCTTATGTACCTACTTAAATAAACCTAAGACAGTAGCTATAATATGAAAAGGTACAAAGAGAAATTAGGATTTTTACAAGACTGTCTTTATGTGGATTGGCCAAGGAATGTCAACAACATTCAGAATATTGTTTTTATGAAGAAACAGGCTCAGTTAAAACCACTTCTAGGCCATTAATAGGATGGAGGCTTTCTCTTTCTTCCCCAGTCCTTCCCCACCGAGCCAAAAAAATCCCAGGATCAAGCCCACTATCAACAACAAAACAAAAATATTACAACTCAAATCTAATACTGTAAATGAAAGACAGTGAGTCTAAGTATGTCCAGTTGCATTTTATTTCAATTTCAGTTGAGGACCTGATGTTAACTGGTAAGATTTTCTTCTCCTTCTTCTTAGTCTGTATTTTTATGCTTTCCTTGTTTGAACTGTCTCCTATGTGGCCATCATACACTCAGCAAATG
The DNA here is from genome assembly GCF_049354715.1 of Callithrix jacchus. Classification (NCBI taxonomy): domain Eukaryota; kingdom Metazoa; phylum Chordata; class Mammalia; order Primates; family Cebidae; genus Callithrix; species Callithrix jacchus. Next base: position 72,227,407 of record NC_133513.1, read on the forward strand.
ATGTAAACCTACCTGAAGTTGCAGGCATAGGAATCTAGCAATACAACATCCCATACCCTGCCCTCTTACATCAGAGTTCTTTCATCTTCTTGTTTCGAAAGCAAGACTATCTCTTCCTTTTTAAGGCTGAGTTTCACATCTGTGCTCTTACTCTCATTTCCTTCCACCCTTTGTCAAGATACCACTGTCTCAAATAGTATCTTTCTCTGTAGTTACTTTAATCATTTCCTCTATACTGGCTCCTTTCATTCTCACTTCAAATATGGATAGCCCTTTTGTGAAATACAGTTGGCCCCATCTGTACCTGTGGGTTCCACATCCATGGATTCAACCAACTGCTAATAGAAAATACTCACTAAAACAACTGTATGGGTACTGAGCATGTATAGTACAGTTTTTTTTTCCTTGTCATTATTCTCTAAACAATACAGTGTAACAACTGTTTACATAGCATTCACACTATATTAGGTATTATATGTAACAGAGAGATGATGTAATAATTTAAAGTATACAGGATTATGTGCATAGCTTCTAGGCAAACACTGTCATTTTAAATCAGGGGCTTGAGCATTCTCAGATTTTGGTATCCATGGGAGGTCCTGGAACCAATCCACAGACACCAAAGGAAGACTGAACTATAAAATAAGCCAATTTCTGGGCCAGGCACAGTAGCTCACACCTGTAATCCCAACACTCTGGGAGGCCAAGGCAGGTGGATCACCTGAGGTCAGGAGTTCAAGACTAGCCTGGCTAACATGGTAAAACTCCATCTCTACTAAAAATATAAAAATCAGCCAGGCATGGTGGTGCATGCCTGTAATTCCAACTACTCAGGAGGTTGAAGCATGAGAATTGCTTGAATCCGGAAGGCAGAGGTTGCAGTGAGCCAAGATCATGCCATTGTAGTCCGGCCTGGGCAACAGAGTGAGAAACGGTCTCAAAAGAAAAAAAAAAAAAAAAAGCCAAGACAATTTCTGAAACATCAGATGACATACCAATGCTGGCAAGAAAAGCACTGGAGAAAAGGGAGGGATAGGTTTTTAAAAATGTAATTTCTGCCCATTACTAAGAGATCTGATTCATTATGGTTGGGAAATCTGCTCAAAATGTTAGACACACAACAGGTTATTAGAGACAGCATCTTAAGAATGAATTAGAATTGAAATTTATATTGCATAAAACATTTTTTTCCATGGGTAAAAAGATGTTTAAATTTTGTTATAAATACAACTGGTTTGTATGAGGGAAAAATTACTGATTATAACCTCAATGTAGCCACTTAATCAAAGGTATTAATTACAAGTCTTCTGTGGACTGGCATGTAAGTGTGTGACCTGGCACCTGTGTGATAACCTTAGAACAGGAATGTGGAGTGTTTCCAAAAGTGTTTAAAGAATAATAACTTTTGTTAACTTGGATAATATTCAAAGCAAACTGTTAATTGATTCATGTAGGAATAAGTGCCCAAGATGCAGTGAAAATTCAGAACTGACAAATCCCAGACACAAAGAAGATCACTAAATGTCATAAAAGATAAGCCAGAGAAGCCAGGTGTGATGGCTCACAACTGTAATCCCAGCACTTTGGGAGTCTGAGGCAGGCGGATCACAAGGACAGGAGTTCGAAACCAGCCTGACCCTGTACCAACATGGTACAACTCAGTTTCTACTAAAAATACAAAAATTAGCTGGGTGTGGAGGTGCACACCTGTAATCCCAGCTACTCAGGAAGCTTAGGCAGGAGAATCGCTTGAACTCAGGAGGCAGAGGTTGCAGTGAGCTGAGATTGTGCTACTGCACTCCAGCCTGGGCGACAGAGCAAGACTCTGTCTCAAAAAAAAAAAAAAAAAAGGATAAGCCAGAGGAAAAAAGGCGTGATAAAACTAGAAATAAAATGACTGGTCTCATTCCCTCTCTTGAAGTCCACCTACAGGAAATGGCAGTCCCTGGCTGAACCATCTGGAAACTCTAAATTGTAAAATGAAAGAATAATCCTGGAATGTTTTGAATTATAAAGTCTAATAAACATTTATACCACTAGTTTGCGTCCACTGGTGATTCTTCCTGAAATATTTGAGATTTTAGTTCATGAAAGCCCATATTTACTTTATTGGATTCTTTGCCCTCTGGGAAAACCCAATCAAAGCAAACTCCCTTTACTTGATCTCAAAGCCAAGCCGTAGTGTTCATTCAAGCAATTATCTTATTTTTCTTTCCATTCACTGTTTCATCTACTGAAAATCTGACATAGACTTCCGACAATTCTTTATTTAATTCACACTTTAACATACTTGGACATAGCTTCTATTCTAATTACTCCATTGAAATGACACCAAAAGGGCAATTACATAATCTCACAGTTTAGTCTATTCATTCACGTAGTTGTCTTTGCATAGGCCAACAATGCTCAGTACAAAATCTTTGAAACTTTTCCCTCTTCCACTTTGAAGCTATGATATTTTTAGTTTTATTCTAACCTCTCTGGCCCATTCCATCTCCTTAAATGGCTTTTGTTCCCTTTCCAAAACGCAGAAAATTCCCCAAGATTTCATATTCAGCCCTTGATTTTTATCTATATCAAAGATCAGTTGCATTCTTACATTTGACTCATCAGTTTTGCTGATCTCTATCTCTAACCCTGGTGTCTCACATTTCACATTGTCTGCTGTGCATTTCCATTCAACTGTCACCTGAAATTCACTCTCTGAAAGAGAATTCCTTATTGCTGTCCTGGAAAATTAGCCTTTCACCTTGAAGCTTTATGGCATAACAGATTTTGAGTCTCCAATATTTGCAGTTTATTCAAATGCTACCAATTTTTCTCACATCAATTTAACTCCCAAGTATATGACTATGCTTTTGCAGAAGATGTGGTGGAATTTATTTTTTAATAAAAAAAAAAAAAAAACAGAAAGAGATTGGGTCTCACCATATTGCTCAGGGTGGTCCTGAACTCCTGGCCTGAAGTGATCCTCCTGCCTTGGCCTCTCAAAGTGTTAGGATTACAGGCATGAGCCACTGCACCCAGCCTCAAGGTGTAATTTCTTCCTTTTAGCTTCCATTTATTTAGATCACTTACACTACATGTACTATACACACCTGTGACATGTTTTACTCTTCAACGCTTCTCACACATGCACATATAGTAGATATTAAATGAACTATCTAAGATCACTTACTAAAGAACTATCAAAACTCCAACTTAGAAATTCCACAATTTCTAGATATATTATTTTATTTTTTTCTACTAACCCCACTAGTATTTATCAATAATTCCAAATTCCAAATGAATCTGCAAGAAAGGACAGGTGAACAAAGGTTAAATGGATAAAGGAGATAGTCTAGTTATTTTACTGCCCTCCCCAAGGAATAAATCTAAATTGAGGAGAGTCTTGAGGACCAGTGTCAGGAGTCTGTGGCTCCAGACATGGGGAACTCCTTGACAGGGGTTTCAAACATAGAGTTATGATACTTATATCAGGGTGCTAGCTGTGGAAATGGAGACAAAAGAGCACAGACATGAAACATTTGGGTAAAGAGTCAGCCGAATGCACGGACTTCTGTGTAAAAGACTGGGGAGAAAAACTAAAGCTCACTGAAGGGTCTAAGCATGTAAGATTAGAACAGAAACAGCCTGGATGACAGAGCAAAACTCTGTCTCAACAATAACAAAAAAGGGGTATCAACAATATCTGGTGATACAAGTCTGAGAGAATAATTTAGAAATATAACATTAAAAATGGTACCATATGAAGGAATTGCTTTCCTCACCTTTTTGGACCTCCAACAACGGCAGTACACAGCTTTATCTCCCAAATCCTCCATGTCAAAAGCATGTACTATCTTGGGGTTGTCTTTCTGGATGTGAAGGTTTATCATAGCTTTATTTCGATGATCTTTAACATAAAATCTTTTGTAAGCTAGATAACCAATTGCAGCTGTCCCAGCAGCAATGGTAACTGCTGCGATCCATTCAACTAGAGCAGGGAAGGAAAACAAATAATTATCAAAACCAAAATATAAGCCAATAATGTCACATGAATGTTCAGAAAATCCAGTTTTTGAGTATTAAGAATCCTAACAGTCCAAGGTTTTCAATGTTAACAAAATGACCAGAACACACTGGAATAATGGTTCTTTGTTATTATGACTTTCCCTGGCCATTACTAGAGCAATTGTGTATTTTCTACTGAGTGATGACAGTGACATTAAGAAGAGGAAACTTAAAATTATTATTTTAGAGCTGGAGTAAAAAACCCTAAAGCTCAATAATCATTTGAAAAGTGTTTATAAGTAGATTTTAAATAATATGTGAACTTGCAGGTATCTATTAGTTAAAAGAAAAGCCCTCAGCACTTTGAGAGGCCGAGACGGGTAGATCACGAGGTCGAGAGATCGAGACCATCCTGGTCAACATGGTGAAACCCCGTCCCTACTAAAAATACAAAAATTAGCTGGGCATGGTGGCGCATGCCTGTAATCCCAGCTACTCGGGAGGCTGAGGCAGGAGAGTTGCCTGAACCCAGGAGGCGGAGGTTGCGGTGAGCCGAGATTGCGCCATTGCATTCCAGCCTGGGTAACAAGAGCAAAACTCCGTCTCAAAAAAAAAAAAGAAAAGCCCTAAAACATAAAAATTCAGATCACAAATAACATGTTATGCTAACAAAATGACTCATTATAGTTTATTTAAATAGCAAGATCCCTTAGTGATCTTTAAATGATTTAATTTACCCAAACTCACTTGAAACTACTGCAGAAAGCTATAAGAGACATGATACCCAAAGAAACAGACAAACAAAACCAAACTACCCTAATGTTAAAAACATTCAAAGGAATGTATGTAGCAGGATTCCAGGTTTTTCATTCAAAAGTCCTTTTTTTAAAATTGAAAGTGTTTTCTCACTAAAATAAAAGTCAGAATGTACTAATTTCATATTTTGTAGGAAATATGATTAATATAATTAAGTTATATTTTTATTAATAAATTCTAAATTTATTTTACTTTCCTAAAAATTCATTTTAAATTTAATGGCATTATTCTACTTTATAATAATAGTAATAATCATAAAACGGTTGGACTAACAAGCCATCTAGTTATTCTTTTCAAGCAGCTTTTCTAGTCTTTAGAAACCCAAAGGCTTAACAACTACCCCAGCTCCAGGCAATGATGGAGAGAAGAAAGTTCTGCATAATCTGGTTAGTCTCAGCCTCAGAGGAGAGTTGTCTATTCTCAGCATGGGGTGGGCTGCAGGAAGAAGTTGAACCGGTCAGGATAAACACACTGGACTCCTTCCCAGCACTGAGTCAGATCTTCAGTGTTTGAAATAAGTTCCCATACTATCAAATAAAGCCCTAGAGACCTAAGTACACACACACACAGACACACACACACACTCTCACTCTCTCTCTCTCCAGGGCCAAATAAAAACACATAATGACTAATTAGCTTTATAATTTACTTGTATTATTGAGTCAAGTTTTTTATTTTACCATACCTAATAATACCTCACATAAAATTGGAGCTCAATCTTCTAAAACTGAATAGAAAAGGATCATTCTCAGTTTCTTGTTTCCTGGTCTTCTTTTCTAGTTTATTTAATAATTTAGATTTTATCTAAATTATTTCTGCATTTTGCTCATCTCGTAAGAGAGCATTATTTCTGCCTCCTCTGGTTTATCCTCACTTTCTAATTAATATATTCCTTTGATTCTGTTGGCAACCACGGTAGTATTTTTCTTAACAAATTAATTTATATTGCTTTCCTTCCCATAACATTTCCTTTACTCCTTGCTATAAATCCCTAATAAACAATAACATTTTATCTTTCCCAGCTCTGCATGACTGAGAAGACAAGTTAATATGTCATCTGACAGCTTCAAACCTTTGGCCTCATCAGAGGATGTTTTTTAAGTAGGTACATATTATATGTAGATTTATCTAGAATTTTAGTGCTGCTTTATGGTATTACCCTGAGGTGAGTCCAAGCAGGGCTGCAACTTTGCTGTGACTTCTAGCTAGATTCATAATCTTCTTTTCCAATGTTATTTACCATGGAACTTTCTTGAGAAAATATTCCCTATGCCAGGAGATGTAGCAATCCACTTCTTAGCTAATGGAAAGCCACTTTGAATAGCTAATGTACCTATCACAAGATGGGCTAAGACACTGCTTTGCATAGTGTGTGCACCATAACATTTGCTGAACATTGTCTTTAGTACAAACTTAAAGGGGGGGCAACATCCCTAAAGACTAAAATAACACAATTCCCTAAGTGCTGTCAAGTTTAATTACACCTTACTTTTTAGGTGAATTATAACGTACTTAATAACATATTTGTTTGGATGGCACCTGCAAATTGCAAAAAGTGCTGAGATCCAAAGAACAACTACAATTGGCTATTATTAATTTGTTTCATGATCTAAAAAGAGAATACTATAGGAATTTCTACATGAAACTTCATCATGATAGGTAAAAACAATCTCTCCTAGTCATTAAAACATTCTTCTTCCCTTCTTTTTTCTCATATAATTTACCAACTGCACCCATAGGTGACTTTTAAAGCTTTACCTCCCTTGGACTTTGTGATGGTGGGAGAGATAACAGAACAACTGACATGGAAAAGAGGTAACACCAAAGGCATCATGAAAGAAATGGAAACTGACTCCAGATACCCAAGTCTGGCTGTTCCATTGGGATTCAAAACACACTTTGTGCTCCTACCCACTAGCAAGGGCAACTTACGACCTGATACAAATGTCACAGTACCATGTGTTCAAGAAAAATACCTTTGTATTTGCTCCAAGGTCTTGAGAAAACAATTTCCATTTTTTTCTTCCCTTCCCAAATTCTAATTCTCTAACCTCATTAGGGACAAATGTAAGAGTTCCCAGAAGTAAAAAAAATGTTGCTATTTTATCATTTCATGACTGCAGCCTGAATTAGTCTTTTCTGGCAAAAAGCTGTGGATGCTACTGGCAACTCTAAAGGAAAAAGAATAGACAAAAATGACAACAGGTCCACAAGTCAAAAATAAGGACAAAGAAAGAACTGAACACCTGAGAAATTAAACAAATAAAAATAGCAAAATCCAAATAATCCTTTATAACCGGATATATGCCTATAAAGAATTGCCACAATCTCAGAAGCAATAAGCAACAATCTGAGACCCGATTCTTAAATATATTCCATTGGCACCTTTCAGATACTGGTTCAGACTTGGAATCTAGAAAAATCCTGATAATTCCTTTTTTTCTTTTTTGAGACAGAGTTTCTGTTGCCCAAGGTAGGGTGCAGTGGTGAGATCCCAGCTCCACTGCAACTTCTACCTCCCGAGGTCAAGTGATTCTCCTGCCTCAGCCTCCTGAGTAGCTGGGATAATAGGTGTGCACCACCACGCCTGTCTAATATTTTGTATTTTTATTTATTTTTTTTAGTAGAGACAGGGTTTCACCAAGTTGGCCAGGCTGGTCTTGAACTCCTGGCCTCAAGTGATCTACCCACCTCGGCCTCCCAAAGTGACAGGATTACAGGCATGAACCACTGCACCCGGCCCCTGAGCATTATTTTTGCTTCTTCTGGTTCATCCTCGCTTTTCTTTCTTTGTTTTTTTTTTTTTTTTGAGACAAAGTCTCACTTTGCTGCCCAGTCTGCAGTGCAAAAATATAATCTTGGCTCACTGCAACCTCTGCCTCCCAGGTTCAAGCAATTTTCCTGCCTCAACCTCCTGAGTAGCTGGGATTATAGGGGCCTGCCATGCCACTAGGCCCAGCTAATTTTTGTATTTGTAGTAGAGACGGGTTTCACCATGTTGGCCAGGCTGGTCTGGAACTCCTGACCTCAGGTGATCCACCCACCTCGGCCTCCCAAAGTTCTGGGATTACAGACATGAGCCACCACACCCGGCCCACAATTTTCTTTTCTATAGACATTTCTCAAGTTAACTCCTGTAGTTAGGTCAAACCCCACCTTACCAGACCTTGTATAATCATGTTTTATATCTACACAAACACCATAAAAGACCAAAAATGCAGAGAAAGGTAACGTTTCTAAATAATCCTCCCCTTTGCTTATTCTTCCAATGGCATACTATAATATAATCTTTGGCTTTCTCTCTTAAAGTTATTCAGAGAGAGAGAAAACATGAACTTGTTCCCAAACTTTAAAGCCTTGTTTGTAACCCAGTCTGGCTTTTTGTTTTTTTACGTGAGGATTATTTTGCTTTAACTTAGAAATCTCTCTTGGCTTCTTTTACCTTAGCCTGTTTTCTGCTCTAAACTGCCCTTTTCAGCCCACCATCAACTGCCACAGAATCATAATGTTTCTCCTCTTCCATCAGGAGAGGGGGAGGGGAGCTGTGTTCAACCCCTTCCCTACCTTAGATCTCTCATAGACTGGCAGGCTGTGCTTGGTAATATTTTTTTTCTCAAGGCCTGGGATATAGGTGGTATTCAATAGTGTTGGTTAAGTCAAAACAAATAATGGGCCGGGTGCGGTAGCTCACGCCTATAATTCTAGCACTTTGGGAGGCGAAGGCGGCCGGATCATAAGGTCAGGAATTCGAGACTGGCCTGGCAAATATGGTGAAACCCCTTTTCTGCTAAAAATTCAAAAATCAGCCGGGTGTGGTGGTGGGCAACTGTGGTCCTAGCTACCTGGGAGGCTGAGGCAGGAGAATTGATTGAACCCAGGAGGTGGAGGTTACAGTGAGCCGAGATTATGCCATTGCACTCTAGCCTTGGTGACAGAGCAAGACTCCGTCTTGGGAGGGAAAAAAAAGAAATAATGGATGACTAATTTAAATTTGTAATTTCTATGTATAATTTTTCTATCCTAATATTGGATTGCTTTTATACTAAATGACTCTTCTTAATCTGTTGTATCAGGATGTGGAATTTACTCCCTGATGTAGAAAAACAAAACAAAACAACTTCAGGCATATATATGAGAAGCTATGTTTAAAAAAACTTTATTATGGACCATTTCAGACACACACATGGAATACTATAATGAACTCCCATTCACCTCAACTAGCTCTAACAACCATCAGTTTGGCTAATCTTGTTTCATTTATTGTTGGAGCTATCCCCTTTATTTTCAGTCTGCTCCTATGATCCATACATTCCTTTTCAGACAAAAACCGTTAAACAGTTACTTTAAATGACTTGGTGAATTCAGTGAACCAAAACTGTATTTTCCTGTTTTGAGGTTAAATGAATTAGAAAATTAGTGTCAATAAAATACACAAGAATATGAAAGAGAATAAGAATTTATGAAATGTAACTTTGGCTACATGCACTGTAATGATCAGGGTTTGGGATAGATAACAAAGCACAAGGTGAATAGACAAATCCCCATTTTGCAAGTTGAGGGTAAAGTAAAATAAAGTGATTTCAGGGGAAGGCAGGTTAAAGAAGGCCTTTTAAATTTATTTGGTTTGGCTGGCTTCTTTTTTTTTAAAGATTAGGGTGCATTATGAGTGACTTTAGGCGGAAGAGAAGAAAATCTTTATGAGGGGCTAAAGATTTACAAGCAACAGGTAATACTGAGGCAAGGAGGTAAGCAAAAGAAAACAACATCTGGAGGACAGGGAGAGAGAAAAGCCTGAGAGTTAACACCTTCCTTGCAAATAGAAGGTAAAGTATTACATGTGAGCAGGTAATACTGAGGCAAGGATTTAAGCAAAAGAAAACAATATCTGGAGGACAGGGAGAGAGAAAAGCCTAAGAGTTAACACCTTCCTTGCAAACAGAAGATAAAGTATTACATGTGAGAGCTATTAATGAGTGCTGGAGTTATAAAGGAGCAGGATGATGTTCAGAAAAGTTATCTATTTGGATACGAGGAGGAATCATAAGAGACTGGACAAGTAGGTAGTGAGGGCACTTAGTACTAGAAAATGTAATAAACTAAAGGTCTTATTGACCATACTGGTATCAAGAGCTATCTCAATGAACAGGATCTTAAGACTATTTCAGTTCCAATCATTCGTTCTCATTGCCTCTGCCTGATTCCAGTTCTGGTCTGGTCCCCGTTAAGTTTTATTTATAAACTACCTTTTATTTTTCTTCTGAAAATGAACAAGAGTTATGCATACATACATATACACACTTTATATTTAACACATATTTATACAGTGCTTACCATTGTCACATATCATTTATAATTATGAGTTCATTTGAGAAGAGACATATCTTCCCCCAAATTAAAAGATCTAAATTAATTTTCAATCTGTAGGAATAAATTTGGTTTAAGGATTGAGAGAAGAACCAAACTTCTGTGTGACCTAAACACTAAAAGTTAAATTCTCTAGACAGTCTCTGTTCCTACCTTGCCTACCACTACTATATTATGAGGAGGGAAGTGTTGGTGGAAGAGATTTACAAAGGCTTTGGGCCTCTCCCTACAGTATTCATAACAACTTTAATGCTTTTTGATGAAATAAAAAAGTAGTCATGGCAGGGTGTAGTGTCTCACGTATGTAATCCCAGCACTTTGGGAAGCCAGGGGACCAGGGAGCCTCATAACAATATTGAATACCTCCAGTTGAAGCCAATTACCTGCTTCAGTGATTTCCTATTCTTTAGACAATGGAAAATGATTGGGAAAGTTGCCTTTGAATTCCCCTACGGTTAGACTTAAAAAACAAAACAACAAATTGTCTTGTTTAAAAAACAAATCTTGCAGACTAGCCTGCAAAAGTCCTAGGGGGTTCACCTGTTTCACATTTCAGTAACACGCTACCTAAACAGACTTTAGTGTTCATGTACACAAAATGATCCCACATTTTAAACACACATTGTGGTATCTTTTGGTCCACCTCAAACATGTTCAGTCTTCCTGCAAAATTAAAAATATCAGCAGCACAAGTCACATGAACATCTCATTTCACAAGTCTTAATCCTAAGAGAACATAGCTTTTTAAAAAACAAAAACCAAAACCACAACCTATTTTAAATGCACCAAGTTGCCTCTATTAAAAAAGTCTCAAGATGAGTATCCTTTAACATAATTTTTGCAAATAATAATTTCTATATCATTAGTAACTTCAAAATGTCATGTCAACCTTACTCTGCCAGGTAAATTTTGACAACAGAAGTGGAACTCTCCAATTTTTGCAAACTACCTCTCTATGAAAAAATGAGGGCTCAAGTTAGTAGGAACTTGATATTACCTGACACTACAGATGCTCAATATTTACTGAACGTATTTTTAATTAACCTCTGGGACAATCTCTACGCAAAACTTTGCGAAGTGGCGTTTCATATAGGGGCAAAGATCACAAATACCGTGTCTGGTACACAGTATTATATTAACAATTATAACATCACCAAGAAAAGTGAAAATCCACACTAAATGACTGCTATTAAGTCTCTTAATTTTATTAAAACGGGACTTTCTGCGAAATACTGTTTCCAAACACTAGGTACTAGCACACGGGGAAGAAGACTCAGAAAGCTGAAGGTTCAACGAACGCGGTTTTCAATCCTCTATCCTGGACTTCTCCCACAGAGGGCCAGATGCCAGGGGCATAATACAAAACCGGGAAAACTGAAGGCCTCGGATTGGGTTTCATCCCTTTAAAAAAAAAATCTGCAAAACTAAGATGTGATTAGTCATGCACTGCTTCAAGGATCGCGGGAAATCGACTCTGTGGCCCGACGCTGACTGAAACATGAGAGGGGCAAACGGGTTTGCTGTTACTGTTTTCTCTTACCTTCTTTTCCAGGCTCTGTGACTTAAAGATATGTATGAAAACGTCTTAGGGGAAAACAAAAAAAGTTAGCGGCGCGGTCATTAGGTGTTAGGTTTTGGCTAATTAGGGGAAACGTGGACCAGAGATGAGACGTCGGCGTGGTCTCAAACCATTAATCCATCCCTGACCTCGCCCCCTTCGGCTGTCGGGCCCAGAACCCGAAGCCGGGCCAAGCGCTTGCCCTTCTGCATCTCAAGGTTATAGGATCGGCGGGCGCGTAGAGCAGGGGTAAAACAACCCAGCCGAGATGCGGGAGCCGCAACTGCTGCGCCTCACCAGCCTCACCCGCTCCCAAGCCCCACTTCACCTCGTACGCTGGAACTGGAAGTCAGACTCATGGCGCCGTCGCTTGCAAGGCGTGTGCACTAGGATACCGGGCACAAACGGGTTCGCGCAGCTGGCGAGAGTCAAGGTGCCAGCAGCGTACTAAAGGCACCGACTCCGCGCTGCTACCGCGCAGGCGCCGCAGCCAGCCGTAAGCACGTGTATGTGAGCTCGACCCCGGTAGGTGCTGAGCATGCGTGGAGCTATGTGCTGGGCTTTAAGGAAGTCTGGACTACGGATTTTGACAGCCACAGGAGCGGAGGGGAAAATACTTAGGTAGCAACTGAGTTTGCGCAACGCCGAGGGGCGGGGCCCTGAAGCGGAGGGACAGGGTCCTGGGAATAGGAAATCCAGGCCAGATTTTACGTCTCTTTCAGGTGGTGTGGGCTTCTCCGGGCAGAGACGAGTATTAGTAGGACGCTTAACTTTAATCAGATACCTAAGATTTGACCCCAGTTTTTCTTGCTCAGGGCTTGTGACGACTTACCTTCAAGGCCAGGTCTAGCTTTTATATAACATGCCAGTGGCGGACATACAGGAATCAATGACTGAGTCCCATTCCAGAATCTCGCGTAGCTACCGATGTCCATCCTTTTCTTATATTTTTGATCTAGTCAGTCATCTACTCAGGACCTTGGAACCTACGTATCTTAAAGGTCGAGTGGGAGAGAAAAAAATCTTGCTTCTCTCTTTAAAAAACGTGTTCACTTAAAGAAATTAGGATTTTTCTCTATCTTCTACGGCCTTAAATTAGAGTCGGTTCCATTTTTATTTTTTGGTAAGAGTGATTTAGAGACAGTAATCCGGGGAGGGAGGGTGAGATTAACTAGAAGGGTATTTTGATGGCGCGTCTTCGAATAAGCTGCCTGGTTTTTACTTCTGTTGTTTTGGTGCGGTGTGGGAGCCGGAGGGAGGTCACTGCAGTTAGGGGTGGCCCACCCTTGGCAATGCTAGAGCCTTCCAATTCTAATACCGGACTGCTCCGCACACTTGGAAGTCCCTGGCTTCTCTGAGTCGACCCCCGGGACGCGCTGAAAAGCGCGTTGAATGAATGAAACCACAACAGGACACGTGACTTCGAAACGCCGGTGGATAGGGGTGAGAAGGACCAGGAGGGCGCTCCCCCCATCCGTGTCGCGGTCGTCAGTTCCCTGACGCTCAGCGCGCCCGCCCGGCTGCTGGGGTCCAGTCAGACCGCCTCTGGGCATGCTCAGTAGCGGCGGCGGCGGTGGCTGTGCAGGCGGCGCTGACGCTCGCGCGGCAGCCGAGGGGACTGGAGGACGGCGGGAGGGGGAGGGGGCGGGGGCGCAGGAGGTGGGGCCGCCGTCGCCGTCAGGGCCCCAGGGAGCGCGGGGCGCCGCTGCCGCTGCTCCTCGGCTCGGTTCTGTCTACTGGGCAGCGCCGGGCCGGCAGCTGGGCGGCGGAGGAGCAGGAGCCGGGAGTCAAGCTCTGCCGAGAGTTGGGCAGAGGAGCGCCCGCGCCCCGTTCGGCGTCATGGGCACCCTCCCCGGGCCTCAGCGGGCACCAGCCGCGGGAACCCCCGGGCCTCCTCGCGCCCGAGCCTGAGCGACCCCCGGGTTCTCCGGCGCCCCCTCCCTCGCCCTATTTTTTTTTTACCTGCTCTCCCTGCCGCTACCGCTTCGGCTCTCAGTTATGGCAACAGAGCCCCCATCCCCCATCCGGCTCGAGGCTCCGGGTCCCCCTGAAATGCGGACCCCACTGGCGATCGAGGCCACCCCTGAGGGCGCCCCGCAGCCGGCGGGCGGCAGACTCCGCTTCCTCAACGGCTGCGTGCCCCTCTCGCATCAGGTGGCCGGGCACATGTACGGGAAGGACAAAGTGGGTAAGTGGGGGTGGCACGGGGCTCGCCGCTCCCCTTCCGCCTCCGCGAGCCCCCTGCCAGCCGAGGCAGTCTGGCGCTCCCGGGCCGGCCTGGACGCCCCTCGGGTGTGCACACCAAATCCCTGGCCTCTTCCGCTGTCCCCAAAGCCTCGCCACCCGTGCAGAAGGGGCTTGGAAAGTGGGACAATTCCTAGGGTGTGGGTCGTCAGGCTTGCAGCACGGGTGGCAGGGAGAGGCGTGCCTGGTCTCACTCACCCCCTAAGGAGGTTGGGTGTTGATTGGAGACGGCGTTGTTAGTGAAAATAAGGAACTTCATTTTTACTGGACAGGGAAGTAAATTCTCCCCTGAGCACAAGGTCTGTTTATTATAGGCGAGTAGCTATTGCAAAAGAAAAGGAATGAAATGCAGTTGATGCTAATCTAGTACTTCTCTGCTGGGTGCAGCTGCATAGCTAGAGGGGAAGAAAAACACTGGGCTTTTTTGGGGGGGAGGTGAGAAGGGGAGAAAGCCTGTCGTGACTTCTCCGTGATTTCTCCCTGCCCCTTGAGGAGGTTTTTCTGGTGTCTCCTTGATTTCTCCGGGAGGCGTGGTTACAGTAGTGTAGAAATTCGGATTCTTGGTAGGAAATACACACAGATATTGTACTAGAATAATGCACAAAATGCTCAGCTATTCTTGTTAATTTTATAAGGCTATATCATGACCACTGTAATACATTTTCTGAGTTCACAAGTTTAAAGCCTATCTCAGTTTAGGAACTGTAATTTATCTGTCTTACTCTTAGTGGTTCCCTGGGCCATGATTACTTGGATAATCCGACGGATGAGTGTGTGAGTATTGTGGATCTTTGACCCGGAAGAGCCACTAGAGACAATTTAGTTTGTGCTGGTAAAATGATTCGGGTTTAGGCTGCTAATCCTGACATTTTTAGATGAGGTGACTAAGGCCAACCCTGGTTAAGAATGACGTGCCTAAAGTCATGTTACAATGTGTTAAGAATTGTGAAACCAAGAGTTCTTCCTTGGAGTACTGTTTTTTTCACCATATATTGTGTTTGCTGAAAGAACTCAAGGCTTTTTGAAAATGGATAAATATTAGTTTGAATATATGCTATTTCTCAAAGCGACATTTCCCACTACTTTTATTTTTACCTACTTTGGTGAAAGTGAGGCGTTAATGACAATACCGTTCTCTAGATTGAGTGCCTTTCTCTCCACTAAATTGTGAATTCCTAGAGGTTGGAGAGGGAATCTGTGTATTCTTTTGGCCTGGTGCACAGACACCAGGTAACACTCAGGAAATGCTGAAAAGTGAAAGCTGACAGTTCTTTTAGTACACCGAGGTAAAGAAACATCCTCAAGGTGCTCAGCATAGACATTTCCTCTGTGCGTCAGTGTCTTGTAATGAGAGTTTTAGAGTGCTCGTGGGGTTTCTGTTAATAGAGGAATGCCCATTGATTTATATTAATAAATTGTGATGGTAATATTCCTAATAATCTAGATGCCTGAAAAAGTAAATGTTTCCCTGAAACCTTCCCTGAAGGTCCCTAGAGATTGACTTATATGCAAAGGAGAATAGATTTTTAAAATCCCAACATAAAAACAATCTAAATGATGACTGTCACTTAAGAGTGTAACCACTGCTTATCGCCGTATGTAACAGTGATCCCATTCAGAGAGTTATTGCAAATAGTGGCTGAAAAGTTAATTTGTCACCCAAATTGCCTAATTAAAGGAATAGTTTAGATTCTCAAGGTAGTAGTCCTTAATTTTATTATTGCATTCAATGTAAGATAAACTTTTTTTTTCAATTTCATAAGGTTCTTTTGACTAGGGACTGTCTTTGTGTCACCGTAGTACAATGGCTTAAACATACTGTGCTAGCAACCTAATAAATATTTGTTGAATTTAATTCTCAGATAGTTGTACAATCCTGCATGTATTGTTAAGTAAAAGGATAACTGAATGATAATCATCTTCCATATTTGTAAAATGGATAACAAGATGGTCACTAATTCAAAGTTCAACAGTTTATTGTGTTTCTCCACTGTCGTAAGTCATGTACGGTTTAAAGTACATCATTTAGATCATGCTTTGGTCTGTCAATTGAAATAATTCTCAAGATAAGCTTTGTTAAGGACATTATGTTGATATTTGTTTTGTTTTGTTTTTAAATTTGTGTTACTATCATTAAGTAACCAGAGATGTTCAATTTAAGATTATTTTACCTGTTTCCAAAAAGTGCTTGTTAGCTTTGTTAGTTTAAAAATTAAACTCATGGAACGAACTTTCTGAGCACAAAGGTGCTTGAGCAGAAAAAGAAATCTAGTTATATATGGTAGGTAGGAAGCATATATTAGTAGTTCAGATATCAAGTTATAGTTTATGTTATTCACTCAAACCATATTTCATCAAAGTACATTTTAATCTTAGTTCTGAATAGAAACTATTTTGTTTTTTAAATTGTAAAAATTATATAGTACCCGGATCTTTTCGGAAAAAAATTCAAACAGTTTAAGTAATGCCCTTCCCCCTACACATTCTCCCAGAAGCAATCACTGGTAACTGCTTCCTGTCTCTCCTTTCAGGCCTTTGTTTCTGGGTACATACATAAACACATTAGCACAGTTCTGTTTTTTTATACAAATAAATCTATCAGCAACTTTTCTCACTCATTCTGTATTATATCATGTTTTATACCTATATTTTTGAACTTATGATATGCTTTATTTCTTTCTAAAAATTGTATTCTACAATGTGGATGTATCAATTTATTTAACTATTCCTCTAATGGTAGATTTTTAGACTTTCACCATTCGTTTGTGGTTATAAGTAATGTATTTATTAAACATTCTTGTATATTATAGCATACCTTGCACATTCTGTACCTATTTCTGTAGGAAGTTTTCACACAAAAAAGCTATCAATTTAAATTTCCAAAACTCACCAAAGTTAGCATAAAATTTTTTCTGCATAAAATTCTTTTAATATGTATTATTAATTTCTTTAAAAAGTCCTTAAAGTTTTAAACAAATGGTGGAAATCTGATATTTATTTCTTGATCCTACGTAGGATGTAGATATGGGGTAGTCTATAGGGAAAATAAGGATTTAAACTGATAATTGTTCTGGAGGAGAAAGGCCTACAATTATCTTGACTTAGTAGTCTATTGCGTGTGTGTGTGTGTGTGTGTGTGTGTGTGTGAGAGATGGAGTCTCACTGTCGCCTGAGCTGGATTGCAGTGGCGCAGTCTCGGCTCACTGCAGCCTCCTCCTTCTGGGTTCAAGTGATTCTCCAGCCTCAGCCTCCCCGGTAGCTGGGATTACAGGCTCCCGCCACACCCAGCTTATTTTTTGTATTTTTAGTAGAGATAGGGTTTCACCATGTTGGCCAGGCTGGTTTCAAACTCCCGACCTCGTGATTTGCCTGCCTCCACCTCCCAAAGTGCTGGGGTTACAGGTGTGAGTTACCGCACCTGGCCAGTAGTCTATTTTTATTAGCTATCCTCTGAAACTAATTGACCTAAAAAATTTTTAAGTCTACAGAAAAGTTGCAAGAACAATAGAAATTAACATTTTGGCAAATTTGTTTTATTATCTCTCAATGCAAATACTTTTTTCTTAATTATTTGCAAGTAGGTTGTATACATCATGCCACTTTACATGTTAATACTTCAGTGTGTCTTCCTTTTTATTTATTTATTTATTTACTTATTTATTTAAGGCAGGGTTTCACCATGTTGATCAGGCTGGTCTTGAACTCCCGACCTTAGGTGATCTGCCTGCCTTGGCCTCCAAAGTGCTTGGATTACAGGTGTGAGCCACCACGCCTGGCCTTTTTTTTTTTTTTTTAAGACAGAGTCTTCTTCTGTCACTAGGCACCAGGCTGGAGTGCAGTGGTTCAATCTTGGCTCACTGCAACCTCTGCCTCCTGGGTTTAAGCAATTCTCCTGCCTCAGCCTCCCAAGTAGCTGGGACTACAAGGTGCATGCCACCACACTCAGCTAATTTTTGTAGTTTTTTTAGTAGAGACGGGGTTTCACCATGTTGGCCAGAATGGTCTCAATCTCTTGACCTTGTGATCCACCCGCCTCAGCCTCCCAAAGTGCAGGGATTACAAGCACGAGCCACTGCGCCCGGCTAGTGTGTCTTCCTTAAGAACAAAGGTATTCTCTTCTGTAGCCATAGCACATTGATCAACTATGGGAAATTTAGCAGGGATACAATACTTTAATCTATAGTTATATTCTCACTTTGTCAACTGTTCCAATACTGTATTGTCTTTTATCACATTTGTTTCTCTCAGTACAGGATCCAGTCCAGAATCATTTATTGCAATTAGTTGTTATGTCTTTTACTGTCCTTTCATTTGTATCATATCCTCAGCCTTTCCCTGTCTTTTATGAGATTGTCATTTTGAAGAGTCCAGGCCAGTTACTTTATGAAATGTTCTTTAATTTGGGTTTCTGATAGTTCCTTATGATGGGATTCAGGTGATACATTTCCAGCTGGAACATTATATAAGTGGAGGCCAACAATATCTGCTCTTTAGTAGTTGATTGATTCTGGTTGTCTGATTCAAGTGTGGTCTGGCTTCTTCAGTATATAGTTTTTTGTTTGTTTGTTTGTTGAGACAGGCTCCTGCTCTGTCACCCAGGCTGGAGTGCAGTGGCATGATATAGTTCACTCTAGCCTCAAAATTCAGGGCTGAAGCAATCCTCCTGCCTCAGCCTCCCAAGTTGCCAGGAGTGTGGGTGCACACCACTAGTCCAGGCTAATTTTTTTTTTTTTTTTGAAATGGGAGTCTTGCTCTGTCGCCCAGGCTGGAGTACAGTGGCACAGTCTTGGCTCACTGCAACTTTTGTCTCCCAGGTTCAAGTGATTCTCCTGCTTCAGTCTCCTAAGTAGCTGGGATTATAGGAGTGTGCCACCACACCTGGCTAATTTTTTTATTTTTAGTAGCGATGGGATTTTGCCACGTTGGCCAGCCTGATCTTGAGCTCCTGGCCTCAGGTGATCCACCTGCCTCTGCCTCCCAAAGTGCTGGGATTACAATCTTGAGCCACTGCTGGGCCAGGCTAATTTTTAAATTTTTTGTGGAGATGGGGTCTGTCTTTGTTGCCCAGGCTGGTCTTCAACTACTGGCTTCAAGTGATTCTTCTGCTTCAGCCTCCCAAAGTGCTGGGATTACAGGCATGAGCCACCATGCCTGTCTTCAGTATATAGTTAGTTTTTCTATTCTACAATTAATAAGCTATATTTGAGGAGACACTTTACAGTCATGCAGCTATCTGGATTCTCAACTTCATCCCTAGATTTAGCATCTGTTGACTATTGCCTGAAGCTGTCTTTATTCTGGTAGTTACAGAATTGTGATTTTTTTCCCAATGCTGTCACTCCCTCTGCTTTAACAGCTAGCATTCCAGGAAATAGCTCTCCCTTTACCCCTAAGTATTTATGTCCTTATTTATAATCAGTTTGCATCATGGATTCCTATTTGATAACATGTATCATAACCCATTGTGGAACTTATTTACTGGGCTTTAATCACATCTCAATATTTTTTTAAAAGGAACTTAATTATTTTGTTGCTCAAACTGTCCCAAATTTGACCATTGAGAACACTTCCTTTCTGTCACAACAGGTTTTTTTAGAATTATCTCATAACTTTCCTTCTCCAGTCTAGAATCAACTATTTTTTCTCTAAGGAGCCCTGATTTCTTTTTGGAAATAGTGAAAATGGTGTTTAGAAACCAAGATCTGGGCTACTAGGAATGGTCATAGTTGTTGGGAGTATCATTTGCTCCAGGCCTTTTCAATGAACATGATGTTTAAAGTATGTATAAATATTTTAGAAATTATAATTTCATATTTCAAATTTCATTTAAATCCCAGAGTTCTTCCTTTTCTTGATTCTAAATTTGTATTTCCCTTTTTCTATAGTGAGAATCCTGGCTCCCAGTGATATTAATATGTTTATTCTTTGGCCCAATCCTATAATTTTCAGAATTTCTATACCCATACTACTTCAGGAAACAAACCTAGAATAAAGCATTTAGGATGAGATTTTCTTATACTGAGGGTATGTCGTTGAAAACTGTGTTCAAAAGTTACTTGGGGCTGGGGACGGTGGCTCATCATGCCTGTAATCCCAGCACTTTGGGAGGTCAAGGCAGGAGGATCATTTGAGGCCAGGAGATCGAGGCTAGACTGGCCAACGTGGTGAAACCCTGTCTGTACAAAAAATGCAAAAATTAGGTGGGTGTGTTGGTGGCACCTGTAGTCCCAGCTACTCAGGAGGCTGAGGCAGGAGAATCACTTGAACCTGGGAGTGGAGGTTGCAGTGAACTGAGATTGTGCCACAGCACTCCAGTCTGGGCTACAGAATGAGACTTTAAAAATTTTTTTGGTTGTTATTTCTTTTTCTCCTTTTTTTGCAGTAGTCGTATTCATTTGAAATATGGTTGGGATCATTTGTCTCTGTTTAAATTCATATCTGACTCCTCAAATTTTGTTTACTTAATTATATGTTTGAAAGCTTATAACATTAACATGCTTCCAAAAAACAAAACTTTACAGAAAAGTATAATCAGAAGTGTCACTCCCTTATCACTTCAACCATCCATTCCACAGCATCTCTTGTAGGCAATCAATTTTGTTGTTTTCCAATTTATCCTTTTTGAATTTCTTTTTGGAGAATTAAATAGATCTATGTAAGTTTTATTTCCCTTTCTTTATGATACAAAAGATAGTATGCTGTATATACCATTTTGCACATTGCTTGTAAGAGTTAAGGCTGTATCCTCGAAATCCATATGTATCAGTTCATGGAGTTCCTTCTCATTTTTTTTTTTATAGCTCAGCTGTGCTTATTCAATCAATTTTCCTGAATTTGCTTTTGGCCTTTTATTTTCGTTGGCTTGTTTATCCTACTTCACAATCTTGATTTGAGTTATTTTATAATAAGTCTTGATGTATCCCATTTACTATTTCAGGATTGTCTTGGCTTTTTCTGGTCCCTTGCATTTACATACAGATTTTAAATCAACATACTTTCCCCCAGAAGCCTGATGAGATTTTATTTGGCATTGCCTTCAATCTGTAGATTGCTTTGGTGAGAATTAATTTATTTACAATATTGAGCCTTCCGATACTTGAACTTGGTGTATCTCTCTATTTAGTCTTTTAATTTCTCTCAGTGAGTAAGTTTTTGTTGTACAGGTCTTACACAATGTTTACTAGGCTTTTCCTTAAGTATTTGATTTTACTATAAATTGTACTGCCTTAAGGGTTTTTTGAAAAAATTTTAAATGTATTAAAAAGATGCCAGAATAGTATGCCATTCATCTGAATTTATCAGTTGTTAATATTAATTTGGTGCATAGACTTTATTACTTTATGATGATTGTGCAGAAACATTTCAGATTAAAATTTAAACATCACAACCCCTTTCCTCTAAATAATTGTGTATATTGTCTGAAAATAAGACAATTTTCTTACCTAACCAGAGTAAAATTACAAAATCCAGACTATTTAACATTTGTCTTTTGTCATTATTCTAGTAATAACATTTACAGCACTTTCCCTCATCCAGGATCACACATTGCATTTCATTTTCATGATTCTTTAGTTTCCCGTTATTGGGAGCACTTCTTTTTGTATCTTTCCATAACCATGAAATTTTTGAAGAGTATAGGTGTATGACATTTTAGAGTGTTCTTTAAATTAGGTTTGTCTGATTATTCTGTCATAATTATATTCAGATTATGCATTTTTGGTGAAACTATTATATGACTATGTCATGTCTTCAAAGCATTCATATCATAAGACATAGGATGTCAGGTGCATTATTGGTGAGGTAACTTTGATCACCTGGTTAAGTGATTTCTGCCAGGTTTTGCCACAGCAACATTATCATTTTTGCTGTTAAGTAATTTGAGAGGACTATTTTGAGACTGTTATATATCCTGTTCCTCATGAAACTTTACCTTGCCTGATAATATGTGACAGACTCATATAGTACTATGATAATTGCAAAATAGTAATCTAACTATCATTCCTGTTACATTTGTTTTTGTTTATTTTGAGAAGGGGTCTTGCTCTATTACTCAGGCTGGAGTGCAGTGGTGCTATCATTGCTCACTGCAACCTCCATTTCCCAGGCTGAAGCAATCCTTCCACCTAAGCCTCCTGAGTAGCTGGGACTATAGGCGTGTACCACCATGCCTGGCTAATTTTTTTTTTTTTTTTTTTTTTTTTTTTTGTAGAGACAGGATTTTACCATGTTGGCCAGGCTGGTCCTGAACTCCTGAGCTCATGCGATCCTCCCTCCTCAGCCTCTCAAAGTGCTGGCATTATAGGCATGAGCCAGCCCTCATTCCTATTATGTTTGTTAGTTGGCATTCTACATTAAGGAATAGATTTCTCTCCTCATTCATTCATTTGTTGTTAAGGTGGATTTTTTTCATGCTTTAATGGATAGATATTAGTCATTATTATTGCTGCTTCTTTTGATGTTAAGGTTGTCTCAGATTTGAGCAGTTGGAACTTCAGGCTGGCTCCTTTGTCTTTTTGACATTTCCTGTTTTTTTTCTTTTAAAGCATTTTTAAACTTTCTGGCATAAAAAGATGTTCCACATTTCTTTTGTGTTTTCCCCGTCTTGGCCCTGAAATGAGCCATTTTTCTTCAAGAAACCCTTGTTCCTTTAACAACAGGATGAATGGCATTTAGAAACTATGGTCTGGCCGCTAGGTGTGTTCATGGTTCCATGGGTGTGATTGCTGGTTGTCCTTTCACAGACTGGACTAAGAAATATATAATTTCATATTCTTAAACATTTGAGTTAATCCCCATACCTCCAAATTAAATTTAACACCACAAGTTTCTTTTTTTTTGCCTTCCCCCATTCTGTATTTACATCTCCCCTTTTCCTCAGTGAGAACTGTTTCCTCAAAACATCAGTGTATTTATTCATTTAAACCAACTTATATTCCTGGGATGATCTAAAAGAACCACTTTTTTATTTCATTGATTTTTCATCATTGTCCATTTCTCATTTCTTTGATTTCTGATTCCTATCTTTCTATTTATTTGGAATTAATATGTTCTTTTTCTGACATCTTAAATTGGACACCTCCTTTTTCTTCTAATGCATGCATTTAAAACTGCCCATTACCGTTTAAGTTCTAAGTGATACTTGAGCTGTGTTCCACAAATTTTGATAATGTTGTTTTTATTATGATTTAATTAAAAATACTTTCTAATTTCCCTCGTGAATTTTGATCCATGGACAATTAGAAGGGTATTGCTTACTTTCCAACTATTTGGTATTTTCCCAACTATCTTATTATTTCCATTGTGGTTAGAAAATACTCCCTTTATCAATATTCTCTATGATTCCAACGTTGTTAAATTTTAGACTTGTTTTATGGTCCAGCACATAGTCAATCTTAGTAAATGTTCCCTTTATACATTAAAGGAATATATATTCTGTTGACTATAGCATTCATTTTACAGGTGTCAATTTGGTCAACTTGTTTGTTGCTGTTTAGATTTTGTATATCATTACTAATATTCTGTTTGGTTTATCAATTATTGAGAGAGTAATTATGGGTTTGTCCTTTGTTGATTTGTCTGTCCTTTCAGTTCTGTCAGTTTTTGCTTCATGTATTTTGAAGCACCAAATAATTTGCTACACACACATTTAAGGTTTTTGTATCATCTTAATGAACTGACCCTTTTATTGTTATGAAATGTCTCTCTTTATATATAATGGTCTGTTTCTTGTAGTCTGATGTCTCCAATACTATATAGTCTGATGTATAATAATACTATATCAAATGTTCTTAAGAGCAATAATTGCATGATACATCTTTTCCATTCTTTCACTTTTAACTCATTTGTTAAAAAGTGTCTAGGGGTTTGATTTTTTTCCTGTGTGTTTGGGATTCTCTGAGCCTCTTGGCTGTATGTTTTTATGTTTCTTAATACTTTTAGAACATATCAGCCATTGCCTTGTCAAATATTTTCTCAGTCCCTTTCTCACATTTTAAAAATGTTTTTTATCATGTTTACTTATTTATTTATTTATTGAGATGGAGTCTTGCTCTGTTGCCCAGGCTGGAGTACAGTGGTGTGATCTTGGCTCACTGCAACCTCCGCCTCCTAAGTTGAAGTGATTCTCCTGCTTCAACCTCCTGAGTTGCTGGGACTACAGGTGTTTGACACCACACCCAGCTAATCGTTGTATTTTTAGTAGAGATAGAGTTTCACCATGTTGGCCAAGCTGGTTTTGAACTTCAGACCTCAGGCAATCAATCTGCCTTGGCCTCTGGAAGTGGCTGGGATTACAGCCACTGGGCCTGGCTGTTCTTTATCTTTTTAAATACCCTTTTTACATAATTGAGATTAAACAGAATCTATGTTTCTCTTAGTATGTATATACTTTCTTTCTTTTATCACAGATTTTCTTCTCTAATAATAAAAGCAATATATGTTTTTATTTGTTTTGTTCTGTTTGTTTTTAGAGGCAGGGTCTCTTACACTCAGGGTCTCTTATACTGGAGTGCAGTGGTGCAATCACAGCTCATTGCCGCCTCAACTACCTGGGCTCAAGTGATCCTCCCATGTCAGCCTCTCAAGTAGCTCACACCACAGGCATGTGTCAACTTGCTTGGCTAATTTTTTTTTATTTTTTGTAGAGATGGGATCTCACTATTTTGCCCGGGCTGGTCTTGAACTCCTGGGTTCCAGTTTTCCTCCTGTCTCAGCCTTCCAAAGTATTGGGATTATAGGTGTGAGCTACCACACCTAGCTAGTATGTGTTTATCATAGAAATTTCCAGGAGAAATTTACAAAAAAAAAAAAAAAGGAAATATAAATCACCTAGGTGGTGATATCATCAAGGCGGCAGAATAGAAGATCCCTTAGCATCACTGCTTTCGTAAAAATACAATTAGAAACCATTCAAAGACAAGAGCACCAGTCTGAATACACCAGAACTTGGGGGAGAATCAGAGAAATCTCCTGTGTCCACAGACCTGAGAGGAAATTTGACTGATGAGACAAATAATTTCAGACTGTGCCATCCCCTCCCCCAAGCTGGCTTAACACCACTCACAGAAAATCTCCCTAGATCCATGGCTTCTGAGGTGAGAGGAGAGAACTGGAGGTGGATGTTTGATCTTCTCACTGGTCTGGGAATCTTTATGGAAAGCCCACTCCAGTTCCATCTCACAGGAACCACTAGAAGTACCAGAAGGGCTGAACCAACTGGAGTGTATTGGAGCAAAAGTGAGTCAGTGATTGCAATGACAGGTGTGTGTTTCTTTGGGGCTACTCAGTGTTCCAATCAACTGGGAAACCATGCTGCAGAGACTGGCTGATGCCATAGAGCTGCAGAGGCTTAGTCTATGGGAAAGCCTGAATCCCAGTTTTTCCACAAAGGCCAGGTGCTTGCCTGGAACCTTCTCTGGATAGAAACAACTAACAGCCATGATTAAGTTGCGGTGCCCACCTAAGTTTTCCCAGGTTTGAGAAACAGTGGTAGGGTAGCAATGTAGTTCTAGAGCAGTGTTTAAGCTTTGGTGCTCACTGTAAGTCTTTCCTAGAGTGTGAAACAATGGCAGGACAGCACTTTCATCCTATAACAGCATTTATGCTACAATGTTCACTTTAAGTCTTCCTCAGACCAGAAAACAATTACAGTGCAATGAATTAGTTCTAGTGCAGTGTTTTAGTTCCAGTACTTACTATAAGTCATCCACTGAACAGGAGGAAACAACAGGCCATGTTTAAGTTCTGTTACTAAAAGGTAAAGGTCTAATACCAATAAAGAACATCTGCAAAAACTTCAAGAGATAACTGTCTCTTCAAATGTGCAGACATCAACATAAAGATGCAAGGATTGTGAAAATCCAACAAAATATGATACTACTAAAAGAAACCAACTGAACTCCAGTAATGAACCAGAAGAACTGAAGATCTACAAGATGTTTGAAAGAGAATTTAGAATAATTTTTTTTGAAGAAGTTTAGGGAACACAAGAAAATATGGATAGAAATATAAATGAAATTTGGAAAACAGTCTGGGAACAAAATGAGAAGTTTGACAAAAAATAGAAATTATTTTTTAAAAAAGAGAGATCCTATAAATGAAGAGTATCATAACTGAATGGAAAAACTCATTAGAAAGTTTCAACAGCAAACTTCATGAAACAGAGGGAAGAATTAATGAGTTTGAGGGTAGAAGCTATGAAGTTACCTAAACAGAGGAGCAAAAAGAAAAGAATAAAGAATGAAGAGGGCCTACAAGAATTATGAGACAACAATAAGGGAAGCAACCTCTGGTAATTGGAATTTTTAAAGGAGATGAGAGTGAAAAAGGCCTAGAAGACAAATTTAAGGAAATGATGACTGAAAATTTCCAAAATCTGAAGAAAGGTGATAACATCCAGGTAAAGAAAGCTCAGAGGTTACCAATCAGATTTAACCTAGAGAGGGATTTCCCCAAGGTACATTATAATCAAATTAGCAAAAATCAAAGACTGAAAAAATACTCAAAACATCAAGAGAAAAGAAACATGTCTCAGTCAATGGAGCCCCAATATGGCTTTCATTGGATTCCTCAGTAGAAACCGTACAGGTCAGGAGAGACCGGAATGCTATATTTGAAGGAAGGAAGGAAGGGAGGGAAATTGTCAACCAATAATATTGTACCCAGTAAAGCTATTTTTCTTTTTCTTTCTTTCTTTTCTTTTCTTTTTTTTTTTTTTTTGAGACGGAGTTTTGCTCTTGTTACCCAGGCTGGGGTGCAATGGCGCTATCTTGGCTCACCGCAACCTCTGCCTCCTGGGTTCAGGCAATTCTCCTGCCTCAGCCTCCTGAGTAGCTGGGATTACAGGCACGCACCACCATGCCCAGCTAATTTTTTGTATGTTTAATAGAGACAGAGTTTCACCATGTTGACCAGGATGGTCTTGATCTCTTGACCTCATGATCCACCCGCCTAGGCCTCCCAAAGTGCTGGGGTTACAGTGTTGAGCCACTGCACCCAGCCCTCTTTTTCTTTCTTTCTTCCTTTTTTTTTATTTTTTGGAGATGGAGTCTTGCTCGGTTGCCCAGGCTGGAAAGCAGTGGCGTGATCTTGGCTTACGGCAGCCTCCACCTTTTGCTTTAAGCAATTCTGCCTCAGACTCCTGAGTAGCTGGGATTGCAGGCATGTGCTGCCATGCCTGGCTAATTTTTTGTATTTTAGTAGAGACAGGGTTTCACTGTGTTGCCCAGGCTGCTCTCAAACTCCTGAGCTCAGGCAATCCACCCACCTCAGCCTCCCAAAGTACTAGAATTATAGGTGTGAACCACTGTGCCTGGCCCAGTAAAACCATTTTTCAAACACAAAGGAAAGATAAAGATTTTTCCAGACAAACAAAAGTTGAGAGAATTCATCAATGCCAGACCTGTTTTATAAGAACTGTGTATTAGTCTGTTCTCACGCTGCTAATAAAGACATATCTGAGACTGGGTAATTTATAAAGGAAGGAGATTTAATTGACTCACAGTTCCACATGTCTGGGGAGGCCTCACAATCATGGCAGAAGGTGAATGAGGAGCAAAGTCATATCTTACATAGCAGAAGGCAAGACAGCTTGTGCAGGGAAACTCCCATTTATAAAACTATTAAATCTCATGAGACTTATTCACTGCCACAAGAATGGTATGGGGGAAACCACCCTCATGATTCAGTTATATCCACCTGGTATTGCCCTTGTAATAATAAGGATTATTACAATTGATGGTAAGATTTGGGCGGGGATACATACAGCCAAACCATATCAGACTGCTAGAGGGAGTTCTTCAATCTGAAGGAAATGGATGCTAAGATGTAAGAAGAAAACATCTAAAGTTAAAAAACTCATGGATAAGACTGGGTGCAGTGGCTCATGCCTGTAAT
This sequence comes from Callithrix jacchus, assembly GCF_049354715.1. NCBI lineage: Eukaryota > Metazoa > Chordata > Mammalia > Primates > Cebidae > Callithrix > Callithrix jacchus. Next base: position 72,255,275 of record NC_133513.1, read on the forward strand.
TCTAGCACTTTGGTAGGTTGAGGCTGACAGATCATCTGAGGTCAAGAGTTCGAGATCAGCCTGGCTGACATGGTGAAACCCTGTCTCTACTAGAAATACAAAAATTAGCCAGGTGTGGTGGTGGGCACCTGTAATCCCAGGTACTCGGGAGGCTGAGGCAGGAGAATCGCTTGAACCCAGAATGTGGAGGTTGCAGCGAGCCTAGATTGTACCATTGCTCTCCAGCCTGGGCGATGATGAGAGATTCCATCTCAAAAAAAAAATCATGGGTAAAAGTAAAACAACTGCCTGTTTGGTATTATGCTTATTATCTGTGTGATGAAATAGTCTGTACACCTAACTTTCATGACACACAATTTTCCTACAGATCAAACATGTACATGTACTCATGAGCCTAAAAATAAAACTTAAAAAAAAGTCAAATTCAGAATAATACTATAATTGTGATAAATAAAATCACTTATATCTTAAATATGAAGACTAAAAAACAAAACTCTTAAAAACAATAACTGCAACAATTGGTTAAGAGGCAATATGAAAAGGTATAAATTGAAACATGAAAGTCAAAGTACAGGGGGTGTTATGGTGTTAAAGTATAGAGTTTGTTTTTGATACCTAGCAATCCACACTGAGTTGTTATCAGTTTAAAATAACCTGTTATAACTACAAGATGTTTTTTATAAGCTTTGTGGTAACCACAAACCAAAAAACCTGTAAGAGAGACACTAAAAATAAATGGCACAGAATCATAACATACTACTAGAAAAAATCCTTAACTATAAAGGAAGACAGTTAGAGGTATAAAGGAAGAAAAGATCTACAAAACAGCCACAAAACAACTAGCAAAATGGCAGTAGTAAACCCTTACGTGTCATACCTTGAGTGTCAATATATTAAATTCTCCAATAAAAAGACATAAAGTTGCTGAATGGATAATAAAACTAGATCCAACTATATGCTGTGTGCAGGAAACTCACTTTACCTTTAAAGACATGCAAAGATTGAAAGTAAAGGATGCAAAGATATTCCATGCAAATGCAAACAAAAAGGAGCTGGAGTAGCTATGGTTGTATCAGATCAAATAAACTAAGTCGACGATGCTACAGAGAACAAAGGAGGCCATCTGTTACATAATGATGGAGTCAGTAGTAGAGCAAGAGGATATAATAGTTGTAAATGTGTAGGTAGTCAACACTGGAGCACCCAAATGTATTAAACATACTACTGGACCTAAAGGGAAAAATTGACTGTAATACAACAGTAATAGTAGGGGACTTCAACACCCCACTTGCAGCAATGGACACATGATCCAGATAGAAAAATCAACAATCTTCAGAGTTAAACTGGACTGTAAGCTAAATGGACCTAACAGACATTTACAGAATATTTTATAAACAGTTGCAGAATATACATTTTTCTAAACAGCACATGGAGCATTCTTCAGGATAAATTGTATGTTAAGTCACAAAACAAGTCTTAACACATTTTAACAATAAAAATAATATGTGTGTACCTGTGCAACAATCTTACATGTTCTTCACATGTACCCCAAAATCTAAAATGCAATTAAAAAAAAAAAGAGAGAATGTCTTCTCTGGAGAAAACAACAGAAATACTGGTTGGTGGGAAGGGCAGGGTAATTTCCTATTACTGCATTTGCCTATTAAAGATTGGTCCCAGAAAGCTGTAAGATTTGATGACATCTGGTTTATATTGTGCATACTGGCATTAAAATAATTGAAATTCTTATTATCTCCTGTTCCCGTGGTTCCCAGCTTTGCATTTCTCAGATTAGTAATATTTTAATAAAAATTCTAGGGACTGAAAAAAAAATTATAGCAAGTATCTTTTCTGACCACATGGAATAAACCTAGAAACCAATAATAGAAGGAACATTGGAAATAGTACAAATTTATGGAAACTAAACAACATGCTCCTGAACAATGAATGGAGTCAATTAAGAAATTAAAATAAATTATAAAATTCCTTTGGGAAAATGAAAATGGAAATACAGCATACCAACACATGAGAAGCAAGAAAAGCAGTTCTTTGAGGGAAGTTTATAGTAATAAACACCTACATCAAAATGTAGGATGACTTCAAATAAACTAATGATGCACCTTGAGGAGCTAGAAGAGCAAGAACAAACCAAAACCCAAATTACTAGATGTGAAATAGGCTGAAAGTCTCTAAGGATGGTTTGACATACCATGGCAAATTAAGAAACATGGTACATCACATTCACAGAATAAAAGACAGAAACTATATATATAATTATTTCAATAGATGCTAAAAAGATTTGATAAAATTCAACATTTCGTCCTGATAAAAACTCACCAAACTGTGTAGAGGAGGAACACACTTAAAAATAAAGGCCATTTGTGAAAACTCATAGCTAATATAATACTGAATTGGGAAAAACTGAATCCCTTCCTCTGAGCTCTTAGAACAAGACAAGGATGCCCATTTTCACCACTCTATTCAACATGTGAGTGGAAGTCCTAGTCAGAGCAATTTGTCAAGAGAAGGAAATAAGACAGAAAGAAGTCAAATTATCCTTGTTTGTAGACAACATGATCTTATATTTAGAAAAATCTAAAGACTCCACCAAAATACTGTTAGAGCTGATGAAAGAATTCAACAAAGCTGCAAGGTACAAGTCAACATACAAAAATCCACGTTTCTATAGAGCAGCAGTGAATAATCTGAAAAAGAAATTTAAAAAGCAATCTCATTTACAGTAGTTAACAACAGCAAACTCTAGGAAAAAATTTAACCAGAAAAGTGAAATATCTTTACAATGAAAACTAAGAATTGAAGAAGACACACAATATGAAAAGATATGTTCATAGATTGGAAGAATAATGTCATTAAAATGTCCATACTATCAAAGCAGTCTACAGAGTTAATGTAATCTCTATCCAATCACCAAAGACACTCTTCAGATAAATAGAACAAAGTCCTAAATTTCTGTGGAGCCACAAAAACCCTCAAATACCCAAAGAAAACCTAAGCAAACCTGAGCAAAAAGAATAGAGCTGGAAACATCATACTACCTGGCTTCAAAATTGACTACATAGTTATAATACCCAGAACAGTATGGCACTAACACAGAAACAGACACATAGTCTAATGGAACATAATAGAGAACTTGGAAATAAATTCACACATTTCCAACCAACTGATTTTTGACAAAGGTGCCAAACACATAAACTGGGGAAGGGATGGTGTCTTCAATAAATGGGGTGGGAAAACTGGATATTCATAAGCAGAAAAATGAAACTAGACCTCTGTCTCTTACCATATATATATTTTAAAAAGCCAGTGTATATTTGATTGAATTGGATGTAAAACATGAAACTACTAGAAGAAAATATTGGAGGAATACTTTAGGACAATGGTCTGGGCAAAGATTTTTTGGGTAAGACCTCGAAGGTACATGCAGCAAAAGCAAACATAGACAAATGGGGTTACATCAAGCCAAAAAGCTTATGAACTACAAAGGAAACAACAGAGTGACAGCCTACAGAATGGGAGAAAATATTTGCAAACTATCCATGTGAGAACAGATTAATAAGCAGAATATATAAAGAACTCAAACAACCTAACAGCAAAAATAATAATCCAATTAAAGCTAGGCAAAGATTCTGAATAGACGTCTCTCAAAAGTAGACATATAAATGACCAATTTAGGTACGAAAAACTGCTCAACATCACTAATCATAAGAGAAATTTAAATCTAAAAATCAGTGAGCTATTATCTCATGCTAGTTAAAATGGCTGTTATCAAAAAGTCAAGCTGAGTGTGGTGGCTTATGCCTGTAATCCCAGCCCTGGGAAGCTGGGGTGGGAGGATTGCTTGAGCCCAGGGATCCGAGGCTGCAGTGAACTATGATTCTGCCATTGCACTCCAGCCTGTGTTACAAAGTGAGACCCTATCTCAAAAACAAACAAAAAACCAATTTTTAAAGAAAAGTCAAAAAATAGCTGATGCTGCCAAGGATGTGGAGAAAGCGAACAGTAACAGTTGCTAGATACGTAAATTAGTATAGCTACTTCAGGAAATGTCAGTGTCTGACCTGCAGACGCTGCTCTAGTGATGGATGAACAAATTCACTCAAACAAAAATTTCCAGTGAAAGAGTGGGATAGGTGTGTCTGTGGCCACTCACAGACACTCCTAGGAGAGTTAGCAGCCATGCCCTGACCAGCTGGCCTTCCTGGCCTTTATTCAGCACATTAAATAACAAAGGCTCTGAGTCAACACCACTACAGGGTACAGATTAAAGGCCAGGTTGTGGGGCCTAAAGCAAACACCATTTGTGGGGAATAAACTTCTGCCAATGCCCCCCGCCCCCCAGTAGAAGGCAGTTATGCACATGTGGATGATCCAAGGGTTGCTAATGGAGGTGGGGGTAAACAGACTTATCTGGGGAAGCCTCTTTACAATTATGTATTTAGTCTATGTTCTAATGCCCTAGGGTAAGAACCCACCACCTTTGGCCCATCCTTTCATTTGAAGCTGTGTACCACCTGACCTTCCAAGGGGGGTTTTGTGACTGTTTCCTATAACTCTCTCTAATTTATTTTCCCTTAATATTTTTGCCACTGTCCTGACTGAACTACCACATTGAAATAGTATGGAAGTTCCTCAAAAAACTAAAAATAAATCTGCCATGATCTAGCCATCCTAGTTGTGAATATATATCCAAAAGAAACCAGCATGTTGAAGAGGTATCTGTGCTTCCATTTTATTGTAGCTCTATTTACAATAGCCAAGATATAGAATCAACCTAAGTGTCCACAACAGATGACTAGATAAAGAAAATATGGTCCACAATGGACTATTATTCAGCCATAAAAAAGAATGAAATCCTGTCATTTGCAGCAATGTGGATGGAATTGGAGCTCATTATATGAAGTGAAATAAGCCAGGCATGGAAAGACAAATAACGCATGATCTCGCTCAGATGTGGGAGCTATAAACATTGATCTCATGGTGGTTGAGAGTAGAATGATGGTTGCCAGAAGCTGAGACAGGTTGTTGGGGGGAATGAAGAGAAGTTGTTTAACAGGTACAAAAATACACTTAGAAGGAATAAGTTCTAGTGTTTAAATAGGACAGTAGGGTGACTATAGTTTACAAAAATGTATATTTCAAAATAGCTAGAAGAGAATATTTGAAATAATCCCAACACAAATAAATTAGGTGTTTGAGGTGATGGATATGCTAATTGCCCTGATTTAATCATTACACATTGTAAGCATATATCAAAATACATATATATGCACACACATAAATATGTAGTTATGATAAAAAAAAGTATCTAGAAAGCACTTTCCACAGAAATTTTAATGTCCATTTATTTTGAATATTTGTAATCCTGCTGAATATACGACAGTTTTTATTGTGGTAAAAAAACATGCAGACATGCAATTTGCCATCTTAGCCATTTTTAAATGTACAGTATTCTCAATTGCATGCACGTTGATGTGCAACAGATCTCTGGAACTTTTTCATCATCTTTTTTTTTTGAGGCAGAGTCTTGCTCTGTCACTCAGCCTGGAGTGCAGTGGCACTATCTTGGCTCACTGCAACCTCTGCCTCCTGTGTTCAAGTGATTCTCCTGGCTCAGCCTCCTGAGTAGTTGGGATTACAGGCATGTGCCACCATGTCTGGCTAATTTTTGTGTTTTTAGTGGAGATGGGGTTTCACCAGGATGGCCAGGCTGGTTTCAAAGTGCTGGGATTATAGGCATGAGCCACCATAGCCTGGTCCACTTTTTCATCTTTTAAAACTCTTGTCCATTGAACAACAACTCTTTTCTCCCTCCTCCTGGCCCCTCACAGTTATCATTCTATTTCTGTTTTCTAAGAATTTAACAGCCTTAAATATCTCATATAAGTATAATCAAGCAGTATTTATCTTTTTGTTACTGGCTTATTTTACTTAGCACAATGTCTTCTAAGTTTCATCCATGCTGTAGCATAAAGCAAGTTTTCTATATTTTTTAAGGCAATGACATTCTATTATATGCAATTACAATGCAGATGCATACATGTAAAATACATACAGAATAACAAATGGCATTCTATTGTATGCCTTGTATGCCTTTACCACATTTTTTTTTACCAATCTATCTGTTGATGGACATGGAAGTTGCTTCCACGTCTCAGCTATTGTGAATAATACCCTAATCAACATGAGTGTGCCTTTCTCTGATTTTTTTTCCTGGGATTCTAATGATAGTATATTAGTTCATTTTCACACTGCTGTAAAGAATTACCTGAGACTGGATAATTTATGAAGAAAAGAGGTTTAATTGACTCATTCCCACAGACTTTACAGGAGGCATGGCTGGGGAGGCCTCAGGAAACTTACAATCATGGTGGAAGGCAAAGGGGAAGCAAGCACCTTCTTTACATGGCAGAGTAGGAGAGAGAGAGAGAGAGAGAGAGAGAGAGAAGGGGGAAGTGCTACACACTTTCAAACAACTAGATCTTCTGAGAAGTCATCATCATGAGAATAGCAAGGGGGAAATCTGCCGCCATGATCCAGTCACCTCCCACCAAGTCTGTCCCCCAACACAGGGAATTGTAATTCAATGTGAGATTTGGGTGGGCATACAGAACCAAACCATATCAGATAGTTATCATAGACTATTTGATATTATTCTGTAGATCTTGGATGCTCTCTTCTGGTTTCTTTTCTTTTTCTTTTCCTCTCGTTGTGTTTCAATTTGTATAATTTCTATTGACCTGACATCAAACTTATTGATTCTCTCCTTGGTTGTTTTGATTCTAGTGATGAGCCTATAGAAAGCTTTCTTCATATCTGTTAACTATGTATTTCATTTCTACTATTTCCATTAAACTTTTAAAGTTTCTCTCTGATGAAAACACTTGTCTTTTCATGCATGTTGTGTGCTTTTTCTATAAATTATGGTTAAGTTCCCCTGTCTGATAATTTTAACACACTGTCATTTCTGATATCAGTCTGTATTTTGCTGTATCTCTTGACAGTATTATTTTTCTTGCTTTTTTTTTTGTGTGTGTGTGTGAGACAGAGTGTTACTCTGGAGTGCACAGGCTGGAGTGCAGTGGTGCAATCTTGGCTCACTGCAACTCTGCCTCCCTGGTTCAAGTGATTCTCCTGCCTCAGCCTCCTGAGTAGCTAGGACTACAGGCTCACACCACCACACCCAGGCTAATTTTTCTATTTTTAGTGGAAACCATGTTTCACCTTGTTGGCCAGGGTGGTTTCTTGACCTTGTGATCCACTCACCTAAGCCTCCCAAAGTGCTGGGATTACAGGCGTGAGCCACTGTGCCTGGCCTTTTCTTGCTTTTTCATGTGTTGTAATTTTCATTAAATTGTAGTGGGCATCATGTATAGGACTATAGCAACTAAAGTTAACAGTGTTTATTACTGAAATGAATATACTTCTTCTGCTTGACTGGTGCTGTTGATGATTTGAGCCAATCTAAAGAAGAATTAAGACAAATTTAAGTATTGTTGTTAATAGTTGCTTTCTCTTATGGACTGAGTGTTTTGTGTTCTTCAAAATTCATATGTCGAAGCCCCTTCTTCCCCACAAATGTAACCATATTTGGAGATAGCACCTGTATGGAGGTAATTAAGGTTAAATGAGGTCATAAGGGTGAAGTCTTGATGCAATAGAATGTGTAATTATAAGAAAAGGCACTACAGAGTTAGCTCTCTTTTTGTCTGCCATGTGAGAACACAGTGAGAAACTGACCTACAAGCTAAGGGAGTCCATACTAGGAACCAAATCTCCCAGCACCTTGGTCTGGGATGTCTAGCCTTCAGAAATATGGTAAAATAAATTTCTGTGGTTTAAGTTGCTCAGTCTATTGCATTTTGTTATGCAGACCCCGGCTGACTAAAAAACTGTCAGTGTACCATAGATTTGAAATTCTGCGAGTGTCATCTTTTGTTTAGGATGGGTCTGATTTGCCAGATGATTTTTCTCAGTATTATGTTTAACTCTCTACCTGAGGTCTTTTTTTTGTGCACGTAAGCTTCAGAGGTGCTCAGAGGTAGTTTTCTCTATGTTCATCACCCTCCCACAAATGTAGATTACTATTATTTTTTCCTTGGTGATAGCCACCCTGGTGCTAGGCTGCAGAAGTATCCCCTGTTGTCTTGGCCCAGCTTCAACGTTAGGTAGGTTCTGTGATCTAGGTTTTGGGGAATGGGACTTGTTCAGGGATCCTGCCCCTCTTTCCCATAGAAGTCAAACTGCCTTGTGTCTTCAGCAGGTCCTTTGCATGAGTTTCCTTTCCACCCCCAGCAGTAGGAGACTTAAAAAGTTAAGACTGCGTATGATTTCCTGTCTTCCTTTATCCTCCCAGGGTTGGAGAATATTTTCCTTTATTCTCCACAATGGGTTGCCACCCGTTTCTTGGGGACAACATGATTTATTGTTCTTACCTGAACAACTTAAGAGTTTTGATCCAAAGGGGAAAAGGGTCTTCTTTCTTTTAGTAGTGGTGCTCCACTTCCTTAATGCCTGTACCTCTGATGGTCACTTTTTCTGACTTTATGCCTCTCTCCAGTCACTTTCTTGACAGCTTGGAAGAGAGGTTCCTGGAGAAAATGTTGCAAGTGTTTGCAACTTCTGGGAGTTCTATACCCTCACTTGAATCTGTACTGTGCCATTAGCTATTTGTTAAAAATTTTAGCTCTATTATTCTAACCCCCTTGTAAGGTAACTCCACCTTCCCATTCCTCTCCATGGGTGAGCCACTGCTCTCATTTGTCGTGTGTGTGTGTGTGTGTGTGTGTGTGTGTGTGTATGTATGTGTGTGGTATGTCTTTAGATTTTATGTTTGTTAGTTATTATCTCAGCTCTTTATTGGTTTCATGAAAAGTTATGATTTTGTAGATTATCTAGCCTTTTCTTGCTTTTAAGTGGGAGCAATGCTTCTTCCGGCTTTCTATATCTTAGGTGGAAACTTGAAAGCCCAGAATTTTTTTCCTCTGGCCCATTCTTTTTTCTTCTTATGGTACCCTAACTACGTGTTTGTTAAAAGCTCTTGATATTGCCTGACAGGTTTTTAATGCTCTATAAATACCTTTCATAAAATATTTTATAAATATCTTTAGCATATTTATAATTTTTGTTTTAACATGCTTGCTTGCTAATTAGAATGACTTGGTCATCTATGTGTCATCTCCTATTTATTATGTTTTCTCTTGATTGTGCTTCATGTTTTCCTGATACTTTGAGTATGTATCATAATTTTTTCCTAAATTTAGGGCATTTTATTTAAAGAACAGTGGGAAGTGATATGTACTATTTTTTTGCTTTGTTTGGATTCCCCAATGGAGTACATGCCCTTTTCTGTGTTTAGGGTAAGGGACTGAGTTTAGTTGAGCTAGTGCTAGGCTACAGTCTCAGATTCAGTGTATCTGTTACTGGCTCAGCCTTTGAAGGGGCCTCCTTTTTTTATCTTGATGGTTTTTGAGCTGGGGGTAGGGATTTGGTTGCAGGTTTAGATACTCTTGATTTACTGTTGGTTTATTTGGATTCTGGAATTTATTCGCCTAGAGAATGCCAGAGATTACCATCTTCTGTCTTCTCAAACTTGAGGGTTATGTTGCAGGGTGAGTAATATGGGAGACTTAGTGGGCCAAGCAATCTCTTTTCGTGTTGGGATTATTACAGTCTCTAATCCATCCTGCTATCCCACGCTGTTGTCTAGAGCTTGGCTGATTTCTGCTTGCCTAACAAAATATATTTGTCTAATGGAAGATCCTCTGTATTTAGGCTAAGGTGTTTGCCCAAGGCAGGGAAGCTGTCATGGTTCTCTGCTTATTTATGAAAGTTCAAGTTTTATTTTCCTCTGGAATTCTATTCATCAAAGCTTCTTTACTCATTTTAGCCCCACAGAAAATGTCATAACCATGAGAGTAAAGGGCTTTCTTGTACTTTATCCCAGCCTTCAGGAACAGAAGTTATATTGGACTTCTGCAGTAACTTTTAGTTATGTTGTACTACTCTTTGAAGTCTTTTGATTGTTTACCATCCAGTCTTATACGGACAGATTAATATTTACCTTCCTTCTATTCTATATCTAGGTCTTTTTAAAATTAAAAAAAAGGGTTTATTTTTAGAGAGGGTCACCCAGGTTGAAGTGCAGTGGTGTGATCATAGCTAATTGCAGCCTCAAACTCCTGAGTTCAAGCCATCTTCCCACCTCATTCTCCTGAGTAGCTGGGACTATAGACACATGCCACCATGCCCAGCTAATTTTCTTTTTTTAAATGTTTTGTAGAAACAGGCTCTACTATGTGGCCCAGATTCTCTCAAACTGAGCCTCAAGTGATCTTCCAGCCACAGCCTACCAAAGTGCTGGAATTACAGGTGTAAGCCAGTATGCCTGGCCTATGTCTAAGTCTTAAGATTGAAAACAACAACAACTTGACTTCTGTGTCTCTTGAGACTTTCTGTCTGCTTCTGTTGGCTGAATTCTGCATTTTTGCCATTATTAAAAAATCTAGATTGTTCTGTAGTTCATAAGCACGATGATTGAGTTTTCATGCTCATGTGTGAGACGTGATTCACTCCAATCTTGTTATAGTGTTAGCACATTACCTATCTGATAGGAAGAAAAAAATTCCTAACAATTAACAAAAAGAAAAGGAAACTCAAGTGGCATATTTTATCAGAATTCTAAATATGTTTATTTAGGTCAGATTCTAACTATCATGATTTTATAAAATTCCAATACCTCAAAATTTAAGATTTTAACATATAAATTTGGAATGAATCTTCATGGGATAGGGCTAGGACCAGTGTTGGTATATATATGGTAACTTTATAAAAAGTCTCTTCCTTTGAGTGGGCAGATTATAAAATGGTACCCCTTCCTGCTCTAGGCTTGTTGCCTGATTTCAACTGTCACTTTACCTATTGGCTAGATGTCCTTGTACTATATATACAAATGTACTTGTATACAGTGCATTTGAATCAGAAAACACTTTAGTTACTTTCTTATAAGAGACAAGAGAGATTTATAAAAAATTACAAGTAGGAAATTCATATATGGCCACTGTTAACACATATGTTCTTTTCTGGTTTTAAAAGTGGGGTCAATTTGTGCTGTTGCTTTTAACTTGCTTCTTATAACTATAAATTAACATCTTATGGAAAGCTTATTACTAAGGAATTTCTATACAATGTTATACATATGTTCTATGTATTATAAAGCCTGAGAGTGTCAAAAGAGGTAGTGGTTGGAAATAATAAAACTAAGATATTTGGAATTTGCGTTCTGGTGCTTTGCATATAACAAGTACTGAAACCTGTTGGTTGAATGTTAGAATTTCTGAAATAAGTAAAAGTAAACCCTTAAGTTTAAAGGAAATAGCTAACCTGTCACTTCAGGAACAAATCTATTTTATGAAGCACACTTTATATTATTAAAGCATTAAAAAATTTCTGATTTTTGTTCCATAGGTATACTGCAACATCCAGATGGCACAGTTTTGAAACAGTTACAACCACCTCCAAGGGGCCCAAGAGAGCTGGAATTCTATAATATGGTAAGTGAGGTAAGATTTGTTTCATTGTATTCAAAGTGTTTTTCAGAGTTGTCTGGTGGTGACTCACAGTAAGACACATACTTGACAGCATGGTCACTGTGTGTATGTAACAGAAACAAAAGCTTCATGGAAAACAATGCTTATCTTTATCTGATTCAGTCTAGTATTTTCTGTTTCAATTCTTAGATTCTTATTCTGTGTTTGTGGTAGATGCTTCTTCTTAGGTTAAGGAAATTGAAATTACCCTCTGTGTGAGGCAACATTTTGTTAGGAAACGAATGGTATGCTCAGTTGGTTTCAAAAAGGAACTATTAACAAAGGTAGGGTCAGAGCTTATGGCAATATGCAGGAGATCTTATAATGTTATACCATCCCTGGGCCTGATGTGGAGAGAATGGTTCCTGGAACCCAGGAAAGGTAACTTTATGAGAAGATATGACCTGGTAAGGAGAAAGCTAGAGAAGTAAATAACTGACCTCAACTCTTCTCGTACCCTCTAGTCTCTTATTTTTGTCTTCTAAGGGCAAGAAGGCAAAGGACCTCACTGATGCAGTTGATTTAAGTCAGCCTCTTGCGTGGAGAAGGGTGGAGTGGTAAAGGGACGATACATAGCATCTTTTCTGTTTTGATTTTTTCTTTTTTTGAGATAGGTCTGGGTCTGTTGCCCAGTCTGGAATACAGTGGCACGATCTCAGTTCATTGCAACCTCTGCCTCCCAGGCTCAAGCTATCCTCTCACCTTAGCCCCTTCCTCCTAAGTAGCTGGAACTACAGGTGTGTGTCACCAAGCCCAGCTAATTTTTGTATTTTTTGTAGAGATGGGATCTCACTTTGTTGCCTAGGCTAGTCTGGAACACTTAAGCTCAAGCGACCCTCTCACTTTGGTATCTCCCCACCCGTACCCCAACCTCCCCACAGTAGCTGGAACTACAGGCACAGGCCAGCATGCCTGGCTAATTTTTAAAAAGTTTTTTTGTAGAGATGAGGTTTCACTGTGTTGTCTAGGCCGGTCTTGACCTCTGAGGCTCAAGCCATCCTCTTGCCCCTGCCTCCCAAACTTCTGCGATTACAGATATGAGCCACGATGCCTGACCCTTCTAGTTTTAGGAAACAATTTAAAGCATGAATGAATATTGAATATTTTCCAGCTACCTTTTTGATATCTATTGAAATGATCATGTGAGTTTCCTTCTTTAATCTGTTAATGTGGTAAAATACAAAAATAAATTTCTATATTATCATGTCTGTAATCCCAGCTACTTAGGAGACTAAGGCAGGAAAGTCACTTGAATCCAGGAGGCAGAGATTGCCGTGAGTCGAGATTGGGCCACTATACTCTAGCCTTTCAGATTTTTTATTTGTTATTGTGACAGTACAATACTTTTTTTTTTTGAGATATGATCTTGCTCTGTTGCCCAGGCTGGAGTGCAGTGGCGCTATCTCTGTACTCACTACAACCTTGGCTTCCCAGGTTCAAGTGATTCTCCTCCCTCAGCCTCTTGAGTAGCTGGGATTACAGGCTCATGCTACCATGCCAGCTAATTTTTGTATTTTTGATAGAGATAGGGTTTCGCCATGTTAGACTGGAACTCCTGACCTCAGGTAATCCACCTACCTCAGCCCCCCAAAGTGCTGTGATTACAGGTGTTAGCCACCACACCTGGCCTAGATTACCTTTTTAATACAAAATTGCCCACTTGACAAAGCTTTTCCTAGTATTTTAAAACAATTTCTGCTCTGTCCGTTGAGATTCCCTTTTCATTCCTAATATTGTTTATTTTCCACTTCTCTGTTTTTCTCTATCAGCTTAGCTGTGAGCATTGTTAGAATTTAGTGGTTGTGGGAGGGAGAAAGAAGCCAAGTTCAGGATTTAGAATTTTATTTACTCTCTATGTTTTAGTATAGTAACTGTCTTCAGCTCTGCCTTGTCCCCAAGTTCTGAGATCCTTTGGTTTAAGTCTTGAGTGAACCTCTGTGAAGCCCAAACATCACTGCTCAGGTTAACACTTTTGTTTCATGTGAAAACTGAGAAGAATTGTACTAAGCATGCAAAACTAAGAAGAATTCCTTTTTTTTTCCTTGACAGTCCAGCTATTCATTTAAGAAAATATTTGTTATATTTTATTCTACATTTCTAGATAGAAAGATTTTTAGGTTATCTTATCTGGCATATTACAGTAAACACCACTACTTTTAAAACATATTAAAAATCAGAAGAAAAAATTTATCTCTTTTTCATTTCCATTTCAGAATTAAACTATGAGTAGTTTTAAATGCATATTTATTATTTTTCCTGTGCCTTTACAGAGATGATACACACATGTGTATCTTACTTAATTTCATGAACCTGCTATATATATTTGTATGTAATATGCCTTTTATATTTTTCATTTATAAATACATCATGGAGTTCTTTAGATCAGTACACAGAGATCTGTTTTATTCCTCTGTCTTGTAATTAGTTCATCCTCAACTCTGCACCCATGGTCATTGTGTTAGAAATGGAGGGACATTCAGGTATACTTGCTCTAAATTACCCTGTCCTGGAAGTGACTAATATCACTTCTGCTAACATTTCAACAGGGGAGTCTGGGAAACACAGTGTACCACATGGATATTTGATCTGCCAAGAGTCTACTACACTTGAGTTTATTCTGAAGAATTATGTTGCATACAGCTACTTGACATTAATATGATTTGGCATATATAATTAGATTCTAAAACAAGTTTTCATAAGCATTTTACACCAGTAAACTTCAGTGAGATAAAAGCAAAAATCCACTTACAGGTATAAAATAAATATGTGTTAAAGATTTGCTTTAACTTGTTTAATGAGGGAATCAGGTAGATTTTAAAACTGATTCAAAAGTGAAATCAAGGAAACACACATTTATGTGGAATAATGGAAGTTTGAAATGAATTTTCATATGGACACTACATTTCCTCCTCTCAGGATACATGGAGGAAAGTCAGAAGAGCGTCCTCTGACCAGAATTTATTTACATGTCTATGGACAAGAGTCATTTTGCATTTGCTATCAATATCTGTAACTTACAAAGTTGTAAAATAGTCCAAGGACAGTAAAAGGCTAGAATTAGATAACCAAGAAGAGAGTGCTCTAAATAATACATAGTTACTCTTTGGAGACCCACAGTAATATTTTTTGCTTGTTCCAAGTTTACTTGCAATTGAAGCCAAACCAGATGAATTATGATTCAACATAATATATTTTATCTGAGAAATGTGCAGGGCAGTTACAAAGCATTATAGGAACCTAGCAATGTTATATTTCTCTGTTTCAGGTTTATGCTGCTGACTGTACTGATGGTGTTCTCCTAGAGCTACGAAAATATTTACCACAATATTATGGCATCTGGTCACCTCCCACTGCACCAAATGGTAATCTTTTCATAAAAATTATCTTTTAACTCATGAGCATAGCTTCTTTAAAAGCCTTATATGAAATTAAAATTTGACCTAGTATGTATTACAAAAACACAAAATATGTATGTTTTGCTTTCTAATCTTTCTTTCACTAAATAAAACTTATTAATACTTTTGTTTTCATAACCATTTTTAAAATGGCATATACAAGTAAATGGTCAATCTCTTATAGTTGAATGGAAGTTTATATACTTAATGCTCTCTTAATTTGTAGATGTTCTGTCCTAATTTATTGTGCAGTTTCTTTTCTCATTTTGAGTAATGTTTTAAAAATCAAGAAAAATACTGTCTCTGCATGACTTCCTCCCTGCCTCTTAACCTATTCCTTCATCCCTCACCTCTAGGCTTTAAATTAGTCCTTTGAAAAACACTGGTAAGTTCATAGAGAATAAAATGACCTAAATAAGGGTGCAGAATTTCTCTTTTTAAGATTAACTAATACTTGAAGCAGTATTTGCCCCCAGAAGGCCTTTACCAGAGCATACACAATTTAATTAAATAAGCAGCTTAACTGAGTAACCATTGACAAAGGTGAATTGAGGAGAAACAGCCTCAAACTTCAATGTTTAAAAATAACCTGTGGTCTTGTTAAAATGCAAATGTATAAGCCCAACTCCCAGACATTTTTTTTTATACAGGTGTATGTTGGAGTATAGTGATATGCTTGTTAAATAAAAGCCATGGGTGTTTCTGTTGTGGATAGTTCTTGAAGCACACTTTGAGGACAGAAAGAGAAGGGGATTCCAGTCTGTCTCTGCCTATTCCTTTTGTCAGTTCTTGTCTTCCTATGACTTACTGACTTCGTGTGCCAGGTTTCACTAATAGGGAACCCTGGTATCTCTCTGTGAGTCTCCTCAGCTAGCTAATAGTAAATTGATGGTTCCCTTTTATTTAGGAGTCCCCTGTACTTTAACTGTATGGAAAAAAAGAAAGTGAGCCGAAGCTCCATCAACTATCTTTTTTCCTTCCTCCCTCCCTTAATTCCTTCCTTCTTTTGGTGGGCTTACAGGTCTTTTTATTCATATATATATATATGAATAAAATATATATATATTTAATATATATAGATGAATAAAAAGACCTGTTCATATATATGAATAAAATTATATATATTTATATATAAAAATATATATATTCAAATATATATTTATATTTATATATATTTCTACACACACACATACACGCATACACACACAGATACATATTTGTCTATGATTCAGATAAATATTTTGCTTAAATTACTTCACAAGTCATTATGATTGCCCCAAATTTGGTCCTTATTCTCTATATAATCTCTCACACATGCCTGTAGAAACTCCTTTTCTTCGTAGACCTTTCCATTTAATGTCTTCTTTTTCATTCCCCCTTTCTGGTAAGTGGAAGTTTTCAGGAATGCTAGAAATGAGACAAAGGAAAGGAGAAGTTACAGTATCTAGATTCCAATGAACATTGCTTCTGATTGCTGTTTAATTTAGAGTAAATCATTATTCTTCCGCAAAGTGATGCCGAAAAATTAACAAAGGTTGCTGAGGATGGTGTTTGATTAAAAATCTAGATAATTAAATGCTTAGTTTAAAAGATTGTTTGGAAAGAGTAGATAACTAGCAAACACAGCATAATTACTATGAATAGAGTATACAGAAAGAATTTGGACAAGAGAAGAAATATTTTAATTAAAGATAACATTTTTAGTTTAGGACTACTAGCATATGATTTAAATAATCAGAGGATTGCTAGTAATCAATCTTTTTGGCCTTTAATACTATATAATCTTGAAGTTCAGCTATGCTAATATAGAAGGAGCAGTAACTTTGAAGTTAAAATATTTGGCCTCCATCTTGGTTATTTACAAGTTTTGTGAACTTGGCTAACTCAGTAACTTTTTTGAGCTCCACCTTTTCTACAAATAGAAAGTAATACCACAGAGTTGCAAAGATGCATGTTATCTTATGTGAAAATATTGTATAAACTCTAATTCTCTCATTTGAAAATAAATGGAGATATTGGTGCTACTAAGATGAGAGGATGAAGTAAGGAAGCTGAGTGAAGAGAGGAGAAAATATAAACTGAAGGTTAAAAAAGGACAAGGAATATAGTTATATGTGATAACAGAGTGGTCCAGTAGTACCAACAATTGCCTCAAGGGTTTTTCTACTTATTTCCTACTTTGTTAGCTTTGGAAGAAGTTGGACAAGTTGATATTACTAGCAGTTTCATATAATCATCTTTCTGTTTTTATCCTTTTGATTGTAAATGAAAGAAATATAAGATGGCAAACTTATGTACATGTTTAGCTCACAGGATCATGAAAACATATTTTCTTTTTGTTTTTTTTTTGTTTTTGAGTCGGAGTTTTGCTGTTGTTACCCAGGCTGGAGTGCAATGGCACAATCTCGGCTCATCGCAACCTCCACCTTCTGGATTCAAGCAATTCTCCTGCCTCAGCCTCCCGAGTAGCTGGGACTACAGGCGCGCAGCACCATGCCCAGCTAATTTTTGTATTTTTAGTAGAGACGGGGTTTCACTTTGTTGACCAGGGTGGTCTTGATCTCTTGACCTCGTGATCCACCCGCCTCGGCCTCCCAAAGTGCTGGGATTATAGGCGTGAGCCACCGTGCCTGGCCAAAACATATTTTCTTAAATTTTAGTAGAATACTACAGTTTGCATGACTGTGTTTTATGTGGTCTTAAACTAATGACATTATTTCCTGTTGGTTTTGTTGTTGTTTGGGTGTCTTTTCTTATGTGTTCAGAGTGGAGTTTTATAAAGCTGATATTGTTTTTAATAATCCGAAGTAGTAAAATGCTGAAAGCCAACTTGTTCAACAAATTATTACATAATAATAATTTGAAGAATAAGAATGTTCTGACCAATGAGGTTTTTTTCTTTTAATTTTGTAATGGTAGTTTTATTGAGGTATAATTCACATACCATAAAACTCACCCATTTAAAGCATACAACTCAGTGGCTTCTAGTATATTCACAGAATTGTATGATTACCACAATTATCTAATTTTAGAACATGAACAGTGGAATGTGAAATATATAACATTTGTTGGCAATTAGCTTTGAACATTTCAGGCTAGTTATATATAATAAATAGCATTTGTACCTGTGTATAAACACATAAAAGGCTATACATGTAGCATCCAAAACCTTTGGGTATAATTATTTGGAGGGACAGAAAAGTATAACATCAAGTAGGTTTGAAAAAAATTGAGTTTTCAAAATGTAATCTCTAGCCTGATTGATTGGCAGTTTTCTGGATCTAGCTACTAGTCATGTTGCAGGAAGCGTGAACTGAAACAAGCTGACATACATGTCTGTTACATCCCTCTTCCTTTACCCCAAATCTGGGGCCTCAGGTCTCTACTTATTATTCTTTCTGCTTTCAACTTGTGTTGTTCTTAGAAATAGCTGAAGATTGATACAGAAAAGAAAGGTCTTGTCTCTTCTCTTAGTCTATTTTTCATACTGCTTTAAAGATATTTCCTGAGACTGGATAATTTATAAAGAAAAGAAGTTTAGTCACCTCACAGTTCTGCATGGCAGAGGAGGCCTCAGGAAACCTATAATCATGGTGGAAGGTGAAGGGGAAGCAAGGCACATCTTACATGGTGGCAGGAGAGAGAAAGTGCAGGGGAAACTGCCACTTTTAAAACCATCATATCTCATGAGAACTCCCTCACTATCATGAAAACAATGTGGGGGAAAACACCCATATAATCCAATCACCCCCCAACCAGGTTCCTCCCTCAGCACATGGGAATTGCAATTGGAGCTGAGATTTGGGTGGGAGCACAGAGCCAAACCATGTCATCTGTTTTTCCAGTTGGCTTCATAATTGAGCAGTCGTTCTTCATCTGGTCTTTCCTTCTTTTTTGTGAGGTTTAGAAATCAAGATGGTAGCTAATACCTGGTAGATTTTCCAGAGAGGGTAAGGAAAAACTTAATGAAACTTGAAACCCATATTTTCATAATTTATGAAATCAACAATATTGATTAAGGGGATATCAGTAAGTACTCCTTCAATTCCCTAAATGCCCTCCCTGTTTCCTTCCCTTTAAAGGAACTAGTTATTTCATCTTTACTATTTATTTATCTGTAGACTTTTCGAGACTTTTCTGTCAGGCACTTTTTACCTCTTTTTCTTAGGGCATCAAGACTAACTATAGAAAATTAGCTAAAGGAACTTTTTTAATACCTAATGTATTATTAGACAATATGTATATTTAATTTATGTTTAAGATTAATTATATTTAATTATATATATTTAACAAAATAGAAAAATTTTCTTCATTCATAGTCACCTTATGTAATCTTAATTTTTTTTAAAAATTTTATTATTTTTTTTGAGACTCTCGCCCAGGCTGGAGTTCAGTGGTACAATCTTGGCTCACTCCAACCTCCGCCTCCTGGGTTCAAGGGATTCTTCTGCCACAGCTTACCGAGTAGCTGGGATTACAGGCACACGTCACCACACCCAGCTAAGTTTTATATTTTTAGTAGAGATGGGGTTTCACCATGTTGACCAGGCTGGTCTTGAACTCTTGACCTCATGATCCACCTGCCTTGGCCTTCCAAAGTACTGGGATTACAGGTGTGAGCCACCACACCCAGCCATTTTTTAAAAAATTTCAATAGGTTTTTGAGAAACAGGTGGTGTTTGTTTACATGAATAAGTTCTTTAGTGGTGATTTCTGATATTTTGGCATACCCATCACCTGAGTAGTGTACCCAATGTGTAGTCTTTTATCCCTCACCTGCCTTCTGCCCTATCCTCAGAATCCCCAAAGTCCGTTGTATTATTCTTATGCCTTTGCATCCTCATAGCTTAGCTCCCACTTATGAATGAGAACATATGATGTTTGGTTTTCCATTCCTGAGTTACTTCACTTAATCTAATGTAATCATATACTGTCATCAGCATCATGAAATATACACATATTTTGAGCATGAAAACAATATCCTTGGTAAAGCCACAGAGAGATCTTATTTAGTCTGCTTAAAACAGCAGGATGTGTTGTATTTCTTAACAGATAGTATTTTCATGGTCTTTACCTCAAAAAAAATTAAAGGACTATAGAAATTCTTTATATACTTTCTATAAATTAATAAATAATAGGTTATCGACCATAACCTCTTAAACATAACTATATTTCTAAACATTGTTACCTTTTGAAATGAACTCCACATATTTATGAAAGAGTAGATATCCTTTTATTTATTATACAAGTACTAGCACTAAGCTTGACAGACTGTCTCTTAAATCTGGGGTTTACAAGTGCCAGTCCTTAGACTTCTGCAGGACTGGCTTCATAAGAGTCCTAAATAGAGTTTCCAGAATTATAAAAGTAAATCTAGTTAATTATGCTATCTGTCTTTATGATACACACGTCTATGTATATATATGCAAAAATAAGCTCTATTCTAATATTCTGCCTTTACCTATAAACTACATCATATGAAATACTCAGTAATTATTTTACAAGGTATTTTCCAAACATATTAATATAGTCTATATTCTTGACTTTGAACAGAGTGAACTTAAACCATTCTAGATAGAGCATATCTATCTTGGCGCAGTGGCTCTCACCTGTAATCTTAGCCGTTTGGGAGGCTAAGATAGGAGGATTGATTAAGGAGGAGTTTAAGGTCAGCCTAGGCAACATAGCAAGACTCTATATCTACAACAAATTTTAAAAATTAGGCCAGGTGTGGTGGCTATTGCCTGTAATCTCAGCACTTTGGGAGGCTGAGGAAGGTGGATCACCCAAGGTCAGGAGTTCGAGACCAGACTGGCCAATATGGTAAAAACCCTGTCTCTACTAAAATATAAAAATTAGCCAGTCATGTTAGCGGGCTCCTGTAGTTCCAGTTACTCAGGAGGCTGAGGCAGGAGAATCGCTGGAACCCAGGATGTGGAAGTTGCAGTGAGCTGAGATTGCGCCACTGCACTCCAGCCTGAGTGACAGAGTGAGACCCTCTCAAAAAAAAAAAAAAAAAGAAAAAAGGAAAGAAAAATTAGCTGGGTGTGGTGGCATGCACCTGTAGTACCAGCTACTCAGGAGGCTGCAGTGGGAGGATCACTTTAGCAGGAGTTTGAGGCTGCAGTGAGCTATGATTGTACCACTATCCTCCAGCCTGGGTGACAGATTGAGACCTGTCTCAAACAAAAACAACAATAACAACAACAAAAATCTATCTTATTTTTAGTTTATTAGATTATTTTGGATGAGTCTTAGAACAAATTTTCTATTTGCCATCATCTTTTTAATGTTAATATTGAATCGGAGAAAACCCAGCTCTCATATTTACTGCAGTAACCTTTACCATCTGTAACCTTGACTAATTTGTGACGTTTCTTGAGAATTAAAAAAAATAGGCAAGCTGAGCTTATGGATGAGAGGGGGAAGGAATGATGAAATAGTAGTCTCAGAGGATGGAAAAATGAGGAGATTTGGGAAATAGAGAAAGATAGTTGAGCAACTTTAAGGGCCTACTTGGAGGTTAGTGGTCAGATTTGAGTGTGTTTTGCAGTCATGACACATGCAAAAGAGAGTTACTTTAACTTGAGATGAAATCAATATGTAATAAGTAGGTTTATTATATACAGGTATTCTTTTTAATATTGAACTAAAGACTAAGGCTTGATACTAGCCTGAGGGTTGGAGAATATCCATTATCAAGTGCATAATTGAGTTATGACTGCATCTTTTTATTTTGTGTTTATTATGCCTGTCTCGTCTGGAAGGGAGAGAACAGACTCCTGGGAATCATCTTATATTTTTACTTATACTGAATATTGAAGTTAGACCTGGACTCATTGGTGACCTAACATAGTTAGGAGGTTTTAATATTTATCAGTGACTTGCTTGTTTAATATTTATATACACTTACAGGTAAAATTAATAAATATTCAGTGAGTTCTAAATATGTAGCAGCCATTATGCTAAATGTAATGCTATTTCAACTCTTCAAAAGCACCTCTATGAAGGCAGAATTTTTATCTGTTTTCTTCACTTATGTGCCTTGACAGTAATTACATATGGAATCTATGGAATTTATTTTGGAGAGGATGTGGGAATATGTAACCTTCATTTATAGGACAGGACTGACACTATGCTGAGTGCTTTACTGTACATCATGTCATTTAGTCTTCTTAATATCCCTGCTGGTAGAGTCTATAATTATCTCCATTTTACATACAATTGAGGTTTTGAAAACTGATCCTGAGGTCACAGACTAGCAAATGATAGAGTTGAGATTTGAGCATACCTTTCCTTCTTCCAAAGCAATTGCTTTAAACTGTATCATCTCAGTTAAGATTCTTTGGGCACAAGTTACAGAAATAAACTTGAACTTGATTAAACAAAAAGGATAAGTTCTTATAAAGATATGAGGGTGTCTTATGAAAACCAGGGGTCATGCATTTGAACCTAAGATGGGACTGGAATCAGAATCTGAACCCTAGCCCAGGGAGATCTCTCTCCGCATATTTTCTTAACCCTTCCTCTTCTCTGCTTTACCTTTCTTGCTATCAATGTCTCTCCCTTCCCTACCAAGGGACTTGCATGTTATATAGTACCAGTCACCCACAGAGGTCAGCAACAGGTTTTCTCTGTGTTCCAGTTCCAAATTGGCAAGACTGGCCAAGCTTGTATCAGGTATTTGCTCCTGCCCTAGTGACTGTGGCCCATGGGCTGGATTCCCAAAGTATGATGGTGCTGGCAAAGGGACCACTTCTGTAGGTCTGAGGATAGTTCTTGAGCTGGGCAGACACACTGATGACACAGTGACATCCCATCTGTTCTAGTCAAGTGTTTTTAAAACTTCTTTGTCTAAAAGGATAAAAAAACAAGAAAACACTGGGTCTTTAGGCCATGAGGGGAATAATCTTCTTTGTCTATGATACATAATAAATACATTACATTGCAACTCAGCGTTTGTAAGACAGAGACCAACCCAGACAACAATGCTTAGTAAAGTAAGACTAAATAAGTAAGTAAAGTAAGACTTTTAAAATAAGACTTTATGTCCTATTTCTCTATTTACCTTTTTCAAAAGCACGTGCAGTTAAGTTGTGAGATACATGGTATCACATTCTTTCTTAAGAATTCTGCATCTCTAAGCAGGTTTTGATGTTTACTTTTTGACTCAGAGGGAAAGATATAAATGAGAATCTCAAATTCTTATTTTCACTTAAAAAAATTTGAGATTAGAGAATGGAAAGAAAACACCAAGCCAGTCTTCAGTAGGCTTAACTTATGGTTTTATTTCTGAAGGCTAATAAGAAATAATTTAGCAGCTATTTGGTAATTCCAAACATATGAAACATAACAAGAACCTGAAAGTAAAGTAAAGAAAAACACATTTGGCTAGTCTAACTAAACATCAAATAAAACTCATTATACTTGTCCCTATTTACTGAAGGGATGCCTCAATTTGTTATAGGGTGAGGAAAGGCCAAGTCTGAAGTTCCATTGGACTGTAGGAATTGGAAGGGCAAATACTCATTTATTCAGCAAAGACATATTGTATTTCCACTATATATAGAGTTTGCATTTGTATTTTTCTCCTTTCAAAGAGAAAAAGGCAGAGATAGGTGATTTTATTTCAGATTGCAAAAGGCAGAGATAGGTGATTTTATTTCAGATTGCAAAAGGCAGAGATAGGTGATTTTATTTCAGATTTGCTACCCTAGCTTCTGTCATCTTTGTCGTATCATAAAGAAACAGTTTGTTGTTTGTTTTTAATCAGTACCAAATTGACAGGTAGAAGATACTAACCCTACACTGAGGTATAAATGCTGTGACAGTTAGCTAGGTTCTCTCACTATCTTTATACTCCCGTATACAACTTTACTTCAGTAAGATTTGTGGAATATGTTGAGTCTAAATTAATGATAATAAATTTATGAATGCCAAGAATCTACTGTACTATATATTACAATCTAATTAGTTTTTTTCTGATATTTGAAATTCAAGTCTTTTTACTGAAATTATTATGTAGCCCTAGAGAGGGGCTGGATCTGTTTTCTTCTTTTTTACTTAAGATGGTTGGAGATGGGAGGAGAAAATCTGAAGGTAACTATCCTGTGCTGCTTTCTTCTTTCATACCATTCGTGGTTATCTTTTAGACGCAGAAGCTTGGGTGTGTTCCAGCTCCTTCATCAAGATATTTTTCCACTTGTCTCATTAGCTTTCACAGACAACAGTTTCATGTCTGTGTCAAGATCTTTTGTTTTCTCTTATCCTGAAGGTGTCTGTCTGGGAGAACCTTCCTTTTAGGTGTGGAGGGTTCCTGGGGTGTGTCAGTGCTGCTCCCTTGGACTGCAGTAACTTTTTTGTCCTATCTGGGCTTAACTTCACCTAGTTCTACAGAGTTATAACCTTGCTCTCATCATCTTTGACTAAGGGGTAAAAAGTAACTCTTATCCTTGAAGGAGAAGATTTATACCTTTTAAATCTAAGGGGCTTAAAACTTTTTCAAACCCTAACTGGGTTCTCACTTTTGTTTGAGCACAAATTTCTTTATTATAATTTAATAACTATGCTAGTCTTGGTGGGACAGGAATAATGAAAGAACATCAGAGAGTAAGGCTTCTCTTACCCCTGCTACCCATTTATTTAATTCAGAGAAAATACACACCTTCTCTAACTTTATTTGTCATGTTGGTTGATAGTAATCTTTTCTGTCTCTGAGGAGAAATACTTCTTATTACATTCCTAACTAAAAAATGATTCATGATCTCATTCAGAACTTTGAGACAATTCTTTAACCTAGGAAAGGAGGAAGAATTTCTTTCCTTACTGCTTCCCTCAAAGGACCTGGACGCTTGCTTTCAAGCTAAAACTATAAACAGGTCAGCTATGTATGATAACTGGGGCTTTTATAATACCATATTTGAATCTCTATTTAATTTTTCTGTGGAAAGATGTATGCAGGATGTCAACATGATTTACAGACCAACTTTTGGGGAATGCCTGTGTTCTAAAAAGAAGCAAGATGGGCTGGGCATGGTCACTCACACCTCTAATCTCAGCCCTTTGGGAAGCTGAGGTGGGCAGATCACATGAGGCCAGGAGTTTGAGATCAGGCTGGCCAACATGGTAAAACACCATCTCTACTAAAAATATAAAAATCAGCCAGGCTATGGCCTGTGATCCCAGTTACTCAGGAGCCTGAGGCACAAGAATTGCTTGATCCTGGGAGGAGGAGGTTGCAGTGAGCTTAGATTGGCCACTGCACTCTAGTCCAGGCAACACAGCAAGACCCTGTCACAAAAAAAATAAAAAGGCAAGATACTTATTTTTTTTATTTTTCTTTTGAAATTAGTAAGAATAGAATGTATGTTTGATGATGATTATCATTTGGATTAGTTTGCCCTTTCTTAATCTGTACTTCTGTTGTATTACTCTGTGGGAAAGATTTATTCCTAAGTTTAAATGAATAGATGTTTTAAAATTATTAAAATACTAAGATCTGCTGAGACATATGGCATAAATTGCATTTACAAGGGGAATGCATTCTGGAAGAGCTTTGGAATGATCCCATTGCCTTTTATGTATTGTTGGAAGCCTTGTATCTGCCATCTTTTGCTTATAGTTGAATTTATGTAATTCACCTCCTGCAAGAATTTCTGTGGTGTTTAATACTTGATATAAATTTGTTGGTTGTTTTTTTTTTAGGTAGAGTAAGAATAATTATTGACTCTAGATTCATTTTAACTTTTTTCTCTGATTTTCTTATTTTCTTTTTCCCTGACATGTACTTGAGTAGTAATATGTTTGCCCATTACTAATTAGTATTTTTCTTTAATAACAGATTTATACTTAAAACTGGAAGATGTGACCCATAAATTTAATAAGCCCTGTATAATGGATGTAAAGATAGGGCAAAAAAGCTATGATCCTTTTGCTTCATCTGAGAAGATTCAGCAACAGGTCAGCAAGTACCCATTAATGGAAGAGATTGGGTTCTTGGTGCTTGGCATGAGGGTAAGAGTGCTTATTAGTGTAATATGCACATTTTTCTATACATGTTCTTCTCTTTAAAATTATGGATGTCACTGTAGTACTAACATATCAGAAAATAATGTATTTTAGAATTGAGTTGTCTGTAACTCCCCAATGTGTACACTCTGAGAGGGCAAGGATTTTTAAAATATTTATTTGTTCACTGATATATGGTCAGTTTCTCTGGTTCTGGAACATAGTGGGTAATTAAAAAATAAATGGATGGATGGCTGAATCTTAAGACTATAATTCTGGTAATTTTGTTTTAAAGAAGCCTTAAGTTTAGGTGCAAAGTAGATATTAAAAGTAAATGTGATATCGTTTATGATTTTCCCATGAGAAAACTGCTTAGTTTATTCAGTAATTTTTCTACATTTTCAAAATAGAAAAGAAATTTAAAATTAGGTAATTGTGTGGCTGGGCACAGTGGCTCAAGCCTATAATCTCAGCACTTTGGGAGGCCAAGTTGGGTGGACTGCTTGAGCCCAGGAGTTTGAGACCAGCTGGGCAACATGGCAAAACCCGTCTCTACAAAAATACAAAACTAGCTGGGTATGGTAGCATGTGCCCGTAGTCTGAGCTACTCAGGAGGCTGAGGTTGGAGGATCACTTGAGCTCAGGAGGTCAAGACTGAAGTAAGCCGTGATCATGCCACTGCACTCCAGCCTGGGTGACAAAGTGAGACCCTGTCTCAGAAAAACAAACTGCCTCACGTCTCCCCCAAAAATAGGTAATTGTTTCAGACTTTTTGGGTTAAAGCAGTTGTTTTATTTTCTCCCAATTCTGTGAATTTGTAATTTGAGCTAGGCTGAAGTGTGCACTTCTTTTGGTGATCTCACCTAGAGTTCCTTCTGCAATCATCTGATGGTTCAGCTTGGTATTGATGGTCTAAAATGACTCACCCTCATTTTTTTGGGTCGTATATAAAAAGAAAAATTGTTCTTGTGTCAGGAAGTTGGTACTGTTGGCTGGAGCTTTTTCTTTGTGGTCTTATCTGTCAGAAGGCTAGCTTGGGCTTTTTTATTTTGAAGTACCACATTCCAAGAAGGTGAGAGTAGGAGCTATAAGGGGTCTTAAATTCTAGGTTAAGAAGTTATTTGCTGTCACTTCTATGGAATTCTGTTGGGCAAAATCTAGCACAGGGCTAGCCCAGATTTATAGGGTGAGGAAACAGATTCTATTCCCGATGGTAGGAAAAGCAAAGTCACAGTATGAATAGCAGTGTGCACAGGGTGAGGAGAATTGTTGAGGCCATTTTGAAAAAACAAGTCAAAAAGTAATGTGGTGGCCAGGTAGAGTGGCTCATACCTGTAATCCCAGTGCTTTGGGAGGCTGAGGCAGGCGGATCACCTGAGGTCAGGAGTTTGAGACCAGCCTGGCCAACATGGTAAACCTTGTCTCTATTAAAAATACAAAAATTAGCCAGGCCTGGTGGTACAGGCCTGTAATCCCAGCTACTTGGGAGGCTGAGAATCGCTTGAGCCGGGGAGGCAGAGGTTGCAGTGAGCCAAGATCATGCCATTGCACTCCAGCCTGGGTGACAAGAATGAGACTCTGTCTCAAAAAAAAAAAGTAATGTGGTGTAAAGTCCTCTAAACAAATGCTGTGTCTTCTAGATGCATGAAGGTAAAATTTGTGGATATACCAAATGCTTGTTTACCTATATGTAAGCATAATTGGTAGTTATGAAATTCTTGTAAATGATATATGGATCTTTCTTTTTGAGTTTTAACAGAAGTGCTAATAGGAAGCATAATAGATAAATTGTCAATGTGATGGTAATAGCAAAATTGAATTTGATATTTAGGTTTTATATAAAACCAGAGAAATTGTTCAAGAAGTTATTTCATTTTAGAAAGCTTTAATTAAATGTGAGTGTATAGAAAAAGAAAAAACGGTAATGGAATAAAGCTAAAACAAATAAGAAATAAACATCCCACGGAAATCTGACTGGTTAACTATTTAAACCTCTGCTGTTCTCAGATCTTTCACTCTCCCACTTTTTTTCTGACTTAGCGGGTAACTGCTTTCTACTTTAGAAAAGATTAAAACCATCAGACAAGATTTCCCTTAATTTCCTGCTAACAGATGCACATACGTTACCTGCAATTGCTTTTATTTTCTCATTCTTTCCTGTCACATTGAAGAATTTTCCGTCCTCCTAAGGACAGCTGCTCTGTACTCCCTCTGAATCACATTCCTTCTTACCTCTTCAAGAGCCTTATACTATTGATTTTCTCTTATCTTTCTTATATCTTCAACTTCTGTCTCTCTTTACTGGCTTTTATCTTTTTTGCTTTAAATACCTTCAAATCACTGTAAAGGTTTTTAAAAAACAAAACATGAAAACCCCACCTCTAACCTGCTTTGCTTTCCAGCTGCAGATTTAACTTGTCTCCGCTTTACAGTCAGACTCCTTATTTCTATTTCCTTACTTCCCATTCAGTATTCAGCTCATTCTAATCTGGCTTCTGCCCCATCATGCTAATGGATTAGCTCTTCACTAAGCACCACCATGCCACTAATTCCAAATGGCATTTTTCCTTATCTTACTTTACTTTGAAAAGTAGCTTTCAGTGCTGACCAAGTCCTCCTTGAAACATTCTTTGAATCTATGACACCCACCTGTCTCCTGGTTTCTGCCTAAGGCCATTTTGCAATTTTTGCCAGCCCATTTTTATTTATTCTTTAAATGTGGAAGTATTCCTCTTGGTTCCATTTTAATGTCTATCTTTCTTTTCTATTTCTTCCTAAGCAGAGCTCCCTGTTCTCATTAGTTCAGTGTTAGTTACACTCATAACTCATAAATGTTTATCAGCAGGCTCTGCTTTTTCTTTGATCTCCTGATATGCGCATCTAACAATTTACTGGACACTGTACCTAAATATTTTAAGTGCTTAAAGACATCTTGAACTTAATACATAAAAAACTGACAGTTTTTTCCATGGCTCGCCTTTCCTGGAGTGCTCTGGCTCCACCACCCTTGCCCAGAGCTCCCAGTTCCTGCTAAGGTAGCACCGCTGTCCTCTGTCTCCCTTCAGCTGCCATCTTGATTGTTTACAAGCATCTCATCAGCTGTGATGAGACAGATGTTATTCTACATTTACAAGATTTGGGAGATTGCAGATGGGCTGTGCCTGGCGGTGAAGGGGAATATGGTCAGTAGGACAGAGGGTGACACTGATGACTTGCTAATTGATGGAAATGCCTCTGCTGAAGGTCCTGAGGGCAAAGGTACCAAAAGCACAGTAATCACTGTTGTTGGTATTGTCACGAACCATCACTTGCAAGAAACCAGCTTCACTAAAAATGCCTGCAAGAACTATATCAAGGATTACCTGAAAACAATCAAAGGCAAACTTGAAGAACAGAGACCAGACAGAGTAAAACCTTTTGTGACAGAAGCTATAGAGCAAATCCAGCACATCCTTGCTAATTGCAAAAACTACTAGTTCTTTATTGGTAAAAACATGAATCCAGATGGCATGGTTGCTCTATTGGACTACCATGGGGATAATGTGACCCCATAAATGACTTTCTTTAAGGGTGGTTCAGAAATGGAAAAAATGTTAACAAATTTGGCAGTTACTTTGAATCTATCACTTGTCATCATAACTAGCTGCTGCTTGTCATCCACACAATACCAGGACTTCAGACAAATAGGACTGATGTCATCTTGAGCTCTTCATTTATTTTGACTATGGATGCATGGAGTGGATTCATTGTTTATAAGAAAAGTGTGTCATGTAGGTTTTCTAAAAATAAAATGCATTTAAACTCATTTGAGAGAATACCCTTTATTTTAATCCATATTTAAACTAAATCCATCCTGTAATGTTCCTGGAGAAGTTAGAGCCTGGTAGTAAGCCACTACCAGAAAGAGTAAGACTATCATTAGATAACATCTACAGTGTAAACTACTGCTGGAACTGGAAGATAAAAAATAAGAAACAAAAGTTTTAATTCTGAGTTGCAGTAAAGGGAAAAGACCATGCTCTTGGCAGTGCCAATATCTGAAGTGGAGCCTTATACCTTTTATCACCTACAGTGGAAGTAGTTGACGCTGGAAGAGATTACTAAGAGAATAAAAAGAGACTAATTCAGTTGGGGGAAAAAACCCACAAAACTGACACACTCGTCATCCCTTTTATAAACCAACAACCACAACAATGAAAACACATATCTTTTTTTTTTTTTTGAGACCTAGGCTGGAGTGCAATGGTAAGATCAGGCTCTTTGCAGCCTCGACCCCTAGGCTCAAGGGATCTTTCTGCCTCAGCCTCCCGAGTAGCTGGGACTACACGCATGTGCCTCTAAACTTGGCTGATTTTTTTTTTTTTTTAATTTTTAGTACAGATGAGGTCTCACTGTGTTTCCCAGGCTGGTCTCAAATTCCTGGGCTCAAGTGATCTGGGGCAATCCCAAGCAGTGCTGGGATTGCAGGCGTGAGCCACCATGCCCAGCCTAAAAACAAATCTCTATTATTCCCTGTCCAGTAAATGGCATCACCATATATCCAGTTTTACACAGTAGAAACTGGGTAGTCAGCGAGACATGGTGGCTCATGGACGTGGTTGCACACGCCTGTAGTCCCAGCTACTTGAGAGACTGTGCCAGGAGAATCACTTGAACCCAGGAGGTCGAGGTTGCAGTGAGCTGAGATTATGCCACTATACTCCAGCCTGGGTGACAGAGCAAGATGCTGTCTCAAGAAACAACAACAACAAAAAACCGGGTAATCACTGTCACCTGTCAGCCATCCATCAATCCTATTGATCTTGATTCCTAAACTTCTTGAGTCCCATTATCACAATTATCCCTCTCCAGACTCTAGTCTTTCAAGTTCAATTTTGTTATTTTACAATCCTTTCTCTAAACATTGTAGAATATATATCTAATCATGACATTACCTATCTAAAAATTCTTCTGTTGGATGGGAGGAAGATGGTAGATGGGAGGCAGAGCTAATGTGCATCTCCCACTTGGACAGACAGAACAGTGTGTGGAGATTTACACTGTGAACTGTTGTTCCAAAAACCACAACAGGAAAGTACCAGGAAAAACCAAAGGAATTCACAGATCTTTTGAAAGGATCACTGCAAATTCTGAGTCAGGTGAAAAACTGAGTTCCCAAAGTGTGAGAGGGGAAAAACCTGCCTCTGAACACATATCTCCTGGGTGAATCTGAGAATCCAGATCACAGTAGAAGGATTTAACCTTACCTAGAGGTGGAATGGATTTAGGGAGCCACGTGAAATGTAAAAGTAGAAGCAACATCAGGAACAGCCTTTTAAATACTTCCAGTCTCCAGTGCAAGCCCAGGGAAGTCATCCCTGAATATATCTCACATGAGCTCTTGGGGAAGGCAGCCAGCAGAATTAGGGAGGAGTCACAGGGTGAAAGAAGCCTGCAACTGAATTTTGTGATAATTTCAAGTGGGCATGAACTTCCTTGAGCAGAATCCAGGGGCAAATGGGAGCTGCTACAGATAGGAGCACAGGAATGACCACAATTGTTGGTAGACAAGGAGCGGTGTGCCCTGAAAGCTGTGCTTGCTTTCTCAGTGGGGAAGCTTATGGCTCTGGGCAGGTCTGAGTTCCACATACAGGCTGCCTGCATCTAAACTTGGTCCTGTTAGTGTGCACTGCAGGAGCACCATTGGCCTCACCAACCGCGTGGGAGCTAGGTGAGGCCTTTCACTACTGGCTATTCCCCACTTCTCTGGCAAACTACACAGCACAGCAAAGGCAGCAATACATCCCGCTGGAATACAACCCCATTGGCTTGAGAACCCCTCCCTATCCGCCACAGTGGCTGCAGCATGCCCCACCCAAGGAGAGGCTGAGCTCAGACCTGCCTACCCCTGCCCCCATCTGATGGTTTTTTCCTGCCTGCCCTGGTAAGACATAAACTCTTGGGAGCTTTATGGCAATGCCCATTATGTGAGAAACCAGAATAGTTCCCCCTTGCCAACTTAGGGCAAGCTCAGATCTTACTGCTAATACTGAAAGTGGTGCTCTCTTGAAAGCACGCCCCCCTGGCTGGAGGCCAACCAACTCAGGCCATTATGGCAACTTATGACAGAATAACTGCTCCTAGGAAGGAGAAAACAGCTAAAACTACTACCTGGAACACCTGGCAACCAGTGATCCTCAGTTTGTCCATGTGACAACTTCACTGCTAGCATAACCCAGAATTTGAGAAAGCCAGCACACTAAACCTACCTACAACGAAGGATTCTCACAGAGTCTACATCACTCCCTTGCCATATCTACCAGAGCAGATGCTGTTATCCATGACTAGGATACCTGAAGACTGATCGCATCACAGGACTCTTTGCAGACATTCCCCAGCACAAACCCGGAGCCTGGTAGCCCTGCTGAGTGGCTAGACCCAGAAGAACAGTAACAATCACTGCAGTCTGGCTCTCAGGAAGCCCCATTGCTAGGAGAATGGGGAGAGCACCACATCAAAGTATCACTCTGTGGGACAAAATAATCTAAATAGCAGGCCTTGAGTTCCAGAACTTTCCACTGGTGGGTAGTTTCTCACAATGGAGACACAATTGCTGTGCTGGGTGCAGCCAGGAAAGTCTGCACATACACTGCAACAGACAGGCAGCCACTGTGATCATGAAGGACCTCGGAGAAGAAGTCCTTGTTCCCCGCAGCACTCCACTGCAGATGTAGCTGGGTCTTCCCCTACAGGAATGCAGCATGGATGCACCTATAGACAGCCCTTCTGGAATAATCCAGGGTGAGGACAGGAGGAGCACCCCTCAGGCCTGCACAAGAGGCAGAGTCACAATCACTCCCTATTTGGAATACCAATATTTCTATAGATGAAAAGAGTTGCCTGTCTAATTTGAATAGCTGAAATGCTAGGAAAGGAGTGAGGCTATGAGGTAAATAGCTTTCCTGCTAACTTGGCACTGGAGCTGAGGTGGCTCCCACTCTTCACTCTGATAAATCCTCAACACATCTAATTGAGAGCTCCCCAAATAGATACACACACAGTTACCCTCATGAAGGCTGGGACCTTGACCTACCATTGGGAATTACTTCTCACCTGCCTTAGCCACAACTTGAGCCTTCCCAGAGATACCTTCTTTGAAGCCAGAATCATCAACTTAGGAAATAAAATGCCAGGAAAAAATTAAATAAATAAAATGTGCACCACGAGAGAGTGAGGTAAACTTCAAGAGATCCCTGCCATTCCAACTCTATAGGAGACAGTGAACTCACCCACACACCAAGATTATAGCTACTACAGCCAGCATTGGGGAAAGCCAGCACACAAAAGACTCTCTTTAAGGATTCATACAGTCTTTACCCCTATGAGTACCAAGAATCAATTTAGGCTAAAATAAACATTAAAGTCTGATCCTTAAGAGAAAGAGAGAAAAAAATGTAAACTTAAAAAAACCAGTCCAATCAAAAATATATTCATGAACAATTTGAAGAAACAGTCTACTCAAATGAGAAGGAATTAGAAAATTCTGGTAATATGACAAAAACAAGGTTCTATAACACCCCCAAAAGATCACAGTAGTTCCCTAGGAATGGATCCAAACTGAGAAGAAATCAGTTGCCATATAAAGAATTCAGAAGGCTGATAATTGCAACTTAAATTTAAAAAACAGGGCTGGGCGTGTGGCTCACGCCTGTAATCCCAACACTTTGGAAGGCCAAGGTGGGTTGATCACCTGAGATTGGGAGTTCAAGACCAGCCTGACCAACATGGTGAAACCCCATCTCTACTAAAAATACAAAAATTAGCTGGGCTTGGTGACACATGTCTGTAGTCCCAGCTATTCGGGAGGCTGAGGCAGGAGAATCACTTGAACCCGTGAGGCAGAGGTTTCAGTGAGCTGAGATTGTGCCACTGCACTCCAGCCTGGACAACAGAGCAGGACTCCATCTCAAAAACAAAACAAAATAGGCCAGGCATAGTGGCTCATGCCTGTAACCCCAGCATTTTGGGAGGCCAAGGCAGGCACATCACTTGAAATCAGGAGTTCCAAGACTGGCCTGGCCAACGTGGTGAAGCCCCATTCTACGAAAAATTAGCCAGGCGTGGTAGCACATGCCTATGGTTCCAGCTACTCAGGAAGCTGAGACAGGAGAATCACCTTAACCTGGAAAGTGGAGGTTACAGTGAGCTAAGACAGCACTGCAGCCTGGGCAATAGAGTGAGACTCCATCTCAAAAAAAGAACAATACAGGATATGGCTGAGAAATTTTCCAGAGATATAGATATTGTAAAGAAAAAACAATCACAGCTTCTGGAAATGAAGGACACTCTTAGGGAAATACAAAATGCAGTGGAAAATTTCAGTGATAGACTAGAACAAGCAGAAGTAGGAATTTCAGAGCTCAAAGACAAGGATCTGGAATTAACCCAATCAAAGACAAAGACAAAGAAAAAAATTTTTTTTTAATGGAACAGAGCCTTCAAGAAATTTGGGATTATGTTAAATGACCAAACCTAAGAATAATTGGTCTTTTTGAAGAAGAGAAATTTAAAAGTTTGGAAAACTTATCTGAGGGAATAATTGAGGAAAACTTCTCTGGCTGTATTAGAGATCTAGACATCCAAATACAAGAAGCTCAAAGATCTCCTGGGAAATTCATTGCAAAAAGTTCATCACAATCCTAAATACCTATGCACCTAACACTGGAGCTCCTAAATTCATGAAATAATTATAACTAGACCTATGAGATAACAACACACAATAATATTGGGGCACTTCAGTACTCCACTGACAGCACTCGACAGGTTATCAAGACAGAAAGTCAACTAAGAAACAATGAACTTGAACTTAAATTATGCCCTAGAACAAATGGACTTTAACAGATATTTACAGAACATTTTACCCAACAACTGCAGAAACAACATTTTGTTTATCAGCACATGGAATGTTCTCCAAGATAGGCCATATGATAGGCCACAAAACAAGTCTCAATGCATTCAAGAAAATCAAAATCATAACAAGTATCTTCTGAGACCACAGCAGAATAAAACTAGAAATTAACTCCAAAAGGAACCCTCAAAACCATACAAATACATGGAAATTAAATAATCTGCTCTTGAATGATTTTTGCATGAACAAGATGGAAATGTAAAAATTCTTTAAACTGAACACTATTAGTGACACAACTTACCAAAACCTCTGGGATGCAGTAAAAGTGGTGCCAAGAGTAAAGTTCATAGCATTAAATACCTACATCAAAAAGTCTGAAAGAGCATAGGTAGACAACCTAATGTCACATCTCAAGGAACTAGAGAAACAAGAACAAACCAAACCCAAACCCAACAGAATTAAAGAAATAACAAAGATCAGGACAGAACTAAGTAAAATTGACACAACAATAAAAAATAATGCAAAATAGAAGTGAAACAAAAAGCTGGTTCTTTGAAAAGAAAAACAAAATCGATAGACCATTAGCTAGATTAACCAAGAAGAGAGAAGATCCAAATAAGCTTAATTAGAAAACAAAACTGGTGATATTACAACCGATACCACAGAAATACAAAAGATCATTCAAGGCTACTATGAACATCTTTATGTGCACAAACTAGAATGTCTAGAGGAAATGAATAAATTTCTGGAAATATACAACCCTCCTACATTAAATCAGGAAAAAATAGAAACTCTGAACAGACCAATAACAAACAGTGAGATTGCAACAGTAATAAAGGAGTTGCCAATAAAAAAAGTCCAGGACCTGATGGATTCACAGCTGAGTTCTGTCAGACATTCAAAGAAGAATTGTTACCAATCTTAGTGAAATTCCAAAAGATAAAGAAAGAGGGAATCCTCCCTAAATCATTCTGTGAAGCCAATATTACCCTAATACCAAAACCAGGAAAAGACATAACAAAAAAAGAAAACTACAGACCAGTATCCTTGATGAACATAGATGCAAAAATCCTCAACAAAATACTAGCTAACCAAATTCAGCACATAGTGAAAACATAATACACCATGATCAAGTACATTTCCTACCAGGGATGCAGGGATGATTTAACATACATCAGTATATAAATGTGATATATCACATAAACAGAATTAAAAATAAAAATTATATGATCATCTCAATAGATGCAGAAAAGCATTTCACAAAATCCTGCATACTTTTGTGATAAAAACCCTCAGCAAAATTGATGTCAGAGGGGCTTACTTCAAAATAATAAAAGCTGTCTATGTCAAACCCATAGCCATCATCATACTGAATAGGGAATAGTTGAAAGCATTTACCCTGAGTACTGGAACAAAACAAAGATGCCCACTTCACCACTTCTATTCAACATAGTACTGGAGTTCCTAGCCAGAGCAGTCAGACAAGAGAAAGAAATAAAGGGCATCCAGATCAGTAAAGAGGAAATCAAATGGTGACTCTTTGCCAGTGACGTGATTGTATATCTAGGAAATCCTAGAGATTTATCCAAAGAGTTCTTAGAGCTAATAAATGAATTCAATAAAGTTTCAGGATACAAATTCAATAGCACTGCTCTATACACCAACAACTACCAAGCCAAGGATCAAACCAAGAATTTAAATCTCTCTTATAGTAGCTACAAAATAAAAAAATAAAAGTACTTATGTATATACTTAACCAAGGAGGTGAAAGATTTCTACAAGGAAAACTATAACACACTACTGAAAGAAATCATGGCTGACACAAACAAATGGAAACACATCCCATGCTCAGGAATGTGTGGAGTCAGTATTGTGAAAATAACCATACTGCCAAAAGCAATCTACAGATTCAATGTAATGCCCATCAAAATACCATTATCATTCTCAGAACTACCAAAAAAAAAATTTTAAATCCTGCTGAACTGAAAAAGAGTCTGTGTAGCCAAAGAAATACTAAGCAAAAAGAACAAAACTGTAGACTTCACGTTACCCGACTATAAACTATATTACAAGGATATACAAAGCAGCATGGTACTTGTATAAAAATAGGCACATAGACCAGTGGAACAGATTGAGAACCCAGAAATAAAGCCAAATAATTACAGCCAACTGATCTTCAACAGAGCATACAAAAACATAAATTGGTAAAGGACACCCTATCCAACAAGTGGTGCTGGCATAATTGGCAAGCCACATGTAGAAGAGTGAAACTGAATCCTCATCTTTCACTTTATACAAAACACTACTCGAGATGGATCAAAGACTTGAATCTAATACCTGAAACCATAAAAATTCTAGACAATAACATTGGAAAAACTCTTCTACAGTTAGCTTGGGCAAAGAATTTATGACCAAGAACCCAAAAGCAAATGCCACAAAACAAAAATAAATAAATGGGACCTAATTAAACTTGAAAGCTTCTGCACAGCAAAATAAATAATCAGCAGAATAAACAGTCAACCCACAGAGTAGGAGAAAATGTTTGCAAACTATGCATCTGACAAAGGACTACTATCTGGAATCTGCAAGGAATTCAAACAAATTTGCAAAGGAAAACCAGTCCCTTCAGAAAGTGAGCAAAGGACATGAATAGACAATTGTCAAAAGAAGATATACAAATGGCCAACAGACATATAAACAAATGCTCAATATCACTAATAGAGAAATGCAAATTAAAATCACAAGGAAATACTACCTTACTCCTGCAGGAATGGCCATAATTAAAAAATAAAAAAATAACAGATGTTGGCAAGGATGTGTTGAAAAGGGAGCACTTTTACACTGCTGGTGGGAATGTAAACTAGCACAACCACTATGGAAAACATTATGGAGATCACTTAAAGAACTAAAAGTAGAACTATCATTTGATCTAGCAATCTCACCACTGGGTATCTACCCAAAGGAAAAGAAGTTGTTAAATAAAAAAGACACTTGCATATGCATGTTTATAGCAGTACAATTTGCAGTTGCAAAAATACAGAACCAGTCTAAATACCCGTCAACCAATGAGTGGATAAAGAAAATGTGAGATAGATAGATATATATACATATACATATACATATACATATACATATACATATACATATACATATACACACACCATGGAATATTACTCAGCCATAAAAATAATGACTTGTAGACCATTATTCTAAGTGAACTCAAGAATGGAAAACCAAATACCATATGCTCTCACAAGTGGGAGCTAAGCGTTGAAGATGCAAAAGCGTAAGAATGAGATAGTGGACTTTGGGGACTTGAGGAAGGCTGGGACACAGGTAAGGGATAAAAGACTACACATTTGGAACAGTGTACACTGCTTGGGTGACAGGTGTGTCAAGATCTCAGAAATCACCACTACAGAACTTACCCATGTAACAAAAACCCCAAAAGCTGTTGCAATAGAATAATAATAATAGTAAGCTCTTCTCTGGATTTCTATTACCTTTAGGGTACATATTCAGAATAAGTAAATAAGGTATTGTATGATTTCACCCTGCTGGGATATATTGTTTCCCTAGACATAGAGATTTCTTTATTTCTTAAAGAGGTTTTCCCCCCCCGAAATAGCTTTAACGAGATGTCATTTAGATACCATTCTGTTTATTATTTTAAGTATACAGTTCACTGGTTTTAGTCAATTCAGACTTGGGCAATTATCACCATATTCAATTTAGAACAATTTTATCACTTCCACAAAAAAAATTCATACACATCAGCAGTCCCTACCAATTTCCTTCCAAACTCCCTGTCCCTAGGGAACCACTAATCCATTTTCTATCTCTATAGATTTGCCTCTTCTGGACAATTCATATAAATTGAATCATACAGTACAATGTGTGGTATTTTGTTACTGGCTTCTTTCATTTAGCTTAGTGTTTCGAAAGTTCATCCATGTTGCAGTATAAGTCAGTACATTGTTTTTTGTTGCCAAATAATATTCCATTATATGAATATGGATACATTTTGTGTATCGATTCATTCATTGATGGACTTTGGGTTGTTTCTACTTTTTGGCTATTAATAACTGTTATGAATATTTGTATACAAGTTTCTGTTGAGGTATGTTTTTATTTCTCTCAGGTAGATTCCTAAGTATGAAGTTTGTAGGTCCTAGGGTTAAGTTTTTGTTTAACTTTTGGCAAAACTGCCAAAGTGTTTTTCCAGAGTGACTTCACCATTTTATTGAGTTGTTTTTTTTTTTAATTATTTAAGTAGCTTTTGGAGTACCATTGTTTTTTGTTATATGGATGAATTATATAGTGGTAAATTCTGAGATTTTAGTGTACTCATCACCTGAGTAGCATACCTTTTACCTAATATGTAGTTTTTTTTTAATCCCTAGCCACCCCTTCCACCCTTCTCCTTCTGAGTGTCTAAAGTCCATTATATTACTCTGTATGCCTTTGTTTAGTCATAGCTTAGCTCCCACTTATAAGTGAGAACATATGCTGACTTCACCATTCATTTTACATTCCCACCAGCAGCTCATGATGGTTCCATTTTCTCTACATTCTTGAAACCTTTGTTCCTTTTGGTTTTTCTACTATAAGCCATCCTAGTGAGTGTTGAGTAGCATCTCCTTGTGGTTTTGATTTTCCTTCCTCTAATGATTAATGATGTTGACTATCTTTTCATGTGCAATATTATTGACTGTACATCTTCAGAAATATGTCTATTCAGACATTTTGTTTTTAATTATTGAGTTGTATATAAATCTATCAAACTTTTGATTTGCAAGTATTTTTTCTAATTAATTGCTTTTACTTGATAGTATTTGTTGAAGCCCCCAAACTTTTAGTTTTGAAGTCCAATTTACTTATTTTTGTTGTTACTTATGCTTTTGGTGTAAAATCTAAGAAACCATTGCCTAACCCAAACTTGTCAAGATTTACTGCTATTTTTCTTGTAAGAATGTTATAGTTTTATCTCTTGTTTTGAGATTTCGAATACATTTTAAGTTATTTTTTGTGTGCTTTAAGGAAGGGGTCAAACTTCATTCTTTTATGTATGGATATCCGGTTGTCCCAACACCATTTGTTGATAAGACTGTTCTTCCCCCAATGAATAATTGTGATGCCCTTGTTGAAAATAAATTGACCATAAATGTTTTCCATTGTTTCATATTGTCTATCCTTATGTCCAATACTACACTGTCTTGTCTTGATTAATGTTGCTTTGGAATAAGTTTTGAATTATGAGTCCTCCAATTTTGTTCTTTTTTTTTTTTTAGTTTTTATTTTGGGACTGTGTCTTTGCTCTGTCACCCAGGCTAGAGTGCAGTAGCATGATCGTGTCTTACTGTAGCCTTGAACTATGGGGCTCAAGCAATCCTCCCACTTAAGCCTCCCAAATAATTGAGACTACAAGTGTATACCATCATACCCAAGTAATTTTTAAATTTATTTTTTGTAAACTGTGTCTCACTTTGTTGCCCAGGCTGGCGTTAAACTCCTGGACTCAAGTGATCCTCCTGCTCTGGCCTCCAAAGTGCTAGGATTGCAGGTGTGAGCCACCTGGCCTCAACTTTGTTCTTTTTCAAATTTGTTTTGGCTATTCTGTGTTCCTTTAATTTTCACATAAATTTTAGGATCAGTTTGTCAGTTTCTGCAAAGAAGTCACGAAATGAGCAACTCATATGGTGACGTACAATCCAGGAAAAGCTGGAGCTTGCTTTTGCTTATCATTTTCACCTCCTACACCTGTTCTTCAGCCCTCTTTCCATTAAAAAAAAAAAAAAAAGGATACCTTTTTGCTACATATTTACATGTTTTTAGGATGGGAATGTTAACTTCTGATTTAGACATATCTTTGCTACCACACCAGTTTAATTTTTATAGAGATGGAGCCTTGCCATGTTGCCCAGGCTGGTCTTAAACTTCTAGGCTCAAGCGATCCTCCTGCCTCAGCCTCCCAAAGCACTGTTATTAAAGGCATGAGATACTGTGCCTGGCCGCATTATGTTTTTTAAAAAACAACATATATACTTTAACTTAAAAATACATATTGCTAAAGAATACTAATTATCATCTGAGTGTTCAGTGAATTGTTTTCTTTTGTTGGTAGAGGCTCTTGCCTATGGTACCTGATTGATCAGCAAGGTGGTTGCTGAAGGTTGGAGTGCCTGCAGCAACTTTTTAAGACAGCAATGAAGTTTGCCGCATAAATTTACTCTTCCTTTAATGAAAGCTTTCCCTGGAGCACGTGTTGCTCTTTGATAGAACTTTACTCACAGTAGAACTTTCAAAACTGGAGTCAGTCCTCTCAGATCCTGCCACTGCTTTATCAAGTAAGTTTATGTAATATTCTAAATCGTTCATTGTCATTTTGGCAGTGTTTACAGGATCTTTACTAGGAGTAGATTCCATCTCAAGAAACCACTTTCTTTGTTCGTCCATAAGAAGCAAGTCTGAGGCCAGGTACAGTGGCTTATGCCAGTAATCCCAACACTTTGGGAGGTCAAGGCAGGTGGATCACTTGAGCTCAGGAGTTTGAGACCAGGCTGGGCAACATGACAAAACCCCGTCTACAAAAAAAATACGTGGTGGCACATGCCTGTAGTGCCATCTACTCAAGAGGCTGAAATGGGAGGAATGCTTGAGCACAAGAAGTTGAGATTGCAGTGAGCCATGATCGTGCCACTGCACTCCAGCCTGGCAACAGCAAGACCCTATCTCAGTCAATAAAGAAGCAAGCAAGCAAGCCACTCTTCATCCATTCAAGGTTTATCATGAGATTGCAGCAATTCGGTCACATCTTGAGGCCTCACTTCTAGTTCTAGTTCTCTTGCTCTTTCCACTGAAGTCTTGAACTGAACTTCTCAAAGTCACCCATGAGGGCTGGAATTAACTTCTTCTAA
The DNA here is from genome assembly GCF_049354715.1 of Callithrix jacchus. Taxonomy (NCBI): domain Eukaryota; kingdom Metazoa; phylum Chordata; class Mammalia; order Primates; family Cebidae; genus Callithrix; species Callithrix jacchus. Next base: position 72,297,087 of record NC_133513.1, read on the forward strand.
ACTCCTGTTAGTTCTTTGTGGCATCTAGAATGGTGAATTCTTTCCAAAAGGTTTTCAATTTACTTTGCCCCAATCCATCAAAGGAATTTCTATCAATGGCAACTATAGCCTTACAAAATATATTGCTTAAATAGTAAGACTTAATAGTTGAAATTACTCCTTGATCCATACAATGGCAAAAGGAATGTTGTTAGTAGGCATGAAGACAAAATTAATCTCCTTGTACATCATCAGTGCTCTTAGGTGACCAGGTGCACTGTCAATGAGCAGTAATATTTTGGAAGGAATCTTTTTTTCTGAACAGTAGTTCTCAATGGTGGGCTGAAAATATTGAGTAAACCATGCTATAAACAGATGTGTTGTCATCCAGGCTTTGTTATTCCATCAATAAGCAGATGTACTGTCATACAGGCTTTGAACACAGGCAGACAGAGTAGATTCAGCAAAAAAAATTTGTTTTTTGAGACAGGGTCTTGCTCTATCACCTAGGCTGGAGTGCAGTGGCATGATCATAACTCACTGCAGCCTCCAACTTCTGGGCTCAAGCAATCCTTCCACCTCAGCCTCTGGCTGGGACTACAGGCATGTGCCACCACACCCAATTAATTTTTACATTTTTTTTGTGGAGGTGGGGTCTCACTATGATGCTCAGGCTCTTCTTGAGCTCCTTGCCTCAAGTTGTCCTCTAGCCTCAAGCTAGCCTTCTGCCTCAGCCTCCTAAAGGGCTGGGAGATTCAGCATAATTCTTAAGGGCTCTAGGACAAATGAGTGAGTATAGTATTCAACTTAAAGTCACCAGTTGCATTTGCCCCAACACGAGAGATAGCCTATCCTTTGAAGTTTTGAAGCCAGGTATTGACTTGTTATCTCTAGCTAAGAAAACCGTAGGTGGCATTTTTTCCCCCCAAAAGAAGGCTGTTTCATCTACATTGAGAACCTGTGGTTTAGGGTAGAAACCCTCATCAGTTACCTTCTGGATAAGTTGCTGTAGCTTCTACACCAGCACTTTCTGCCTCACCTTGCATTTTATGATAAAAACATCTTCCCATAAACTTCTACTATGTTCTGTGAAACAGCCTTCGCTAGCTTCGCACTTGTTCTGCAGCTTCCTCATAGTGACTCTCAGCCTTAATGGAACTGAAAAGAGTTAAGGTCTTACTCTGGATCAGGCTTTGGCTTGAGGTAATGTAGCTGGTTTGGTCTTCTATCCAAACCACTAAAACTTTCTTCACGTTAGCAATAAGGCTGTTTCACTTTCTTATGATTTGTGTGTTTAATGTAGTAGCACTCTGAATTTCCTTCAAGAGCTTTTTCTTTGCATTCATAGCTTGGCTGTTTGGCACAAGAGGCCTAGCTTTAAGCCTGTCTTTGCTTTCAACATGCTTTCCTTACTTAGTTAATCACCTTTTTATTTTTTTGAGATGGAGTCTCACTATGTCACCAGACTAGGGTGCAGTGGTGAGATCTCTGCTCACTGGAACCTCTGGTTCTAGTGATTCTCCTGTCTCAGCTTTCCGAGTAGCTGGGACTACAGGTGCGTGCCACTGCACCTGGCTAATTTTTGTATTTTTTAGTGGAGAAGGGGTTCTACCATGCTGGCCAGGGTGGTCTCAATCTGTTGACCTCATGATCCGCCCACCTCGGCCTCCCAAAGCTCTGAGATTGCAGGTGTGAGCCACCGGGCCCAGCTCACTTTTTAGCTTTTGATTTAAAGTGAGAGAGGTGACATTTTCTTTCATTTGAACACTTAGAGGCCATTGGAGGGTTATTAATTGGCCTAATTTCAACATTGTTATGTCTCACAGAATAGGGAGGCCTGAGGAGAGAAAGAGAGATGGAGGGATAGCTAGTTGGTGGAGCAGTCAGAACATACATATTTATCAATTAAATTTGCCATCTTATGTGGGTGTGCTTTGTGACATCTCAAAATAATTACAGGAGTAACATCAAAGATCACTACTGGCAGATCACCACACAGATCTAATAAGTTTGAAATATTTCATAAATGACCAAATTGTAATACAAAGACAAAGTGACCATGTGCTGTTGGAAAAGTGGCACCAATAGATTTGCTCAAGCAGGGTTGCCACAGACCTTCAATTTGTAAATAATGCAATATTTGTAAAGCACAATGAAGTGAAATTCAATAAAATGAGGCATACCTGTGCAGTTGAATAGTTTGCCTCCATACAAGATATTATAGTTATTTTTTCTCTATATATCCTTCCAGAGATATTTTAAACATGCAAATAGTGCATATATGTTTATTACAAAACCTACCTTAAACACTTTTTCTTGTTTAAGAAAAAGGTTTCTTGTTTGTTCCCCCATAAGTGTAAATATGCCCTTTGTTCATCAAATAAATTTCAAATGATTTTTTTTCCTATTTTTCCTTCGATTTCTGCATGGCAAAAACACTGTGTACACATAGAAATGATAAATATATGTAGTGGTGAATACCCCAAATAGCCTGACTTGATCATTACACATTCTATGCCTGTAAGAAAATGTCACATGTATCCCATAAATCTGTACAAATAATATCTACCAAAAAATCCAGTTGTGACATTTCTGAGTTTTAGTTGGAAATGCTGTCCCTAGTAATTATCAGTTACTCAAGGATTCCTGCATGTTTTCAGGGACCCTTTTATCATTTCAGTCTTTGATACATTTGAAATTTATCCTGACATAAGATACCAGGTATGAATACAACTTAGTTTTTCCTGATCACTGTTTCATCAGACTAACACCATTTAATAAATATTCCTTTCCTGTTTATCAAAATCCCATTATCACATATTAAATTCTCACATATGTTTGATCAAAATATGTTTTAATATCTGATAGGATGGCAAAGGTTAGTTCTACCTTATTAATCTTATAACTTTTCTTGGCTCTTTAAAAATAATATATATATATATGTGAACTTCAGAGTTGGCTTTTGGTTAAAAAAAAATTGTTAGGGCTGGACATGGTGACTTAACATGCGTAATCTCAAAACTTTGGGAAGCTGAGGCAGGTGGACCACTTGAGGAGGTCAGGAGTTGAGACCAGCCTGGCCAACATGGTAAAACCCCACCTCTACTAGAAATACAAAAATTAGCCAGATGTGGTGTCATGAGCCTGTAATCCCAGCTACTCAAGAGGCTGAGGCACGCCAATCACTTGAACCCTGGAGGCAGGGGTTGCAGTGAGCTGAGATCCTGCCACTTCATTCCAGCCTGGGCAACAGAGTGAGACATCATCAAAAAAAAAGTTGGTATTTTTATTATAATCTCACTTTAGTTGTAGATTAATTTAAGTAAAATTGATATATTATGTTGAATCTTCTTTGAGAACATAGGTGCGTCTTAGGAATGTCTTAAAGATATCTTTTTATACATTTTTTACATATTTAGCTTATTTTTATGTTTTCAGGGTTACATTTTATAAATAGAGGCCTTTCCTTTCATTATATTTTCTAACCAGTTATTTGTGTTTAGAAAGCTTATTTTCTGTTTACTAATTTGTATCTAAATGCCATGTCATCTATTTTATTATTATATTTGTTTTTAATTTTGTTTTCCAGTGTACAACTATTATCTTCAGAGTATTAATGTTATCCCCATCTTTTCAAATTATTATACTTCTAATTTCTTTCTAATTACATTTGCTAGGAACACCAGAATATTAGATGATAATAATATAAAAGACATCGTGATAAAATATTTTTGTGAAAGCTTGTTGTATTTTAAAAGAAGTGCTTTTTCAGTTCTCTTCTTTAAACTTGAAACTAACTCCTGGTAGAGGTAGATAGTTTTATCATATTGAAAATATTAATCTATCCTTATATTACAAAGAGTTTTCATCAGCAGTAGATGTTAAATTTTGTAAAGTGCCTTTTCAGGATCCATTGATATTACTGGGATTTTTTTCTTCTCAACTCTATTAAAATGAATTACCTAAGTAGATTTCATCTTTAGCCACCCTGTGTTGCTGGGATAAATCTCACATGGTCAAGGAGTATTAGCATTGTAATATTCACTGCTTTTTTTGACAGGTGTATCATATTCATTCCGACAGCTATGAGACACAAAACCAGCATTATGGAAGAAGCTTAACAAAAGAAACTATAAAGGATGGTAAGGATTTAAAAAACTAATGCTTTTATGATTGAACAGTTAACAAAATAATTCTAAAGTTATTTCAGTTTTAGTTCTCATTTGGAGAAGCAATTTAATTCATAATACATTTTTTAAAAAAATAATGAACTTAGATTTACAGAATTGGATTAATCTTAAACCCTGGTTCATAATACATCAAGACCATGGCCCATGAATGACCCTCTGTTACGTTTTCATTTCTTTCTTATTAATATACTGAACAAAATAATGAACAGCTGTGAACCAAGTGTCTAGCTTAATACTGGAACTGTTGTTGTTAAAATTATTTTGTAAGCAAAGGTTATACTTACTTTATAGTATCATAGTATATTAAAACTTTGTTACATAAGAGACTTTGAAATATGTGTTGTAGCATGTACTGTTATTTTTATTGAATTTTCCCATGTGTAGTTGAGTTATGTAAGTTTCTAGAGCTACATAATGATTAACTAAGTGGCATTAAATTGATAAGTCTGTTAACATACATATATGCTTCTAAAAATATTTATGGCCAAGATATTACAAAAGCAACAATATCCTAGATTCCTAGAAATAACATTATATTACAAGTTTATTCTTAGCTCTACTAAGATAGAGAAGAACTTAGGCATAGTGTAGAAACTTTACAGAATAATTCTTATTTTATGTATAGAAAGCAAACATCCATAGCATGAGCTTAACAATTAGTATTTGCCTTGGAGTACTTAATCAACAGCAAAATAACTTTCAGATGGGCTATTTAAAAAATATTTTCCCAGGCTAATAATTTAGTCATAACTGAATATATCTTTTAGTAGTTTCTGACCCTAATTGGGGGAACACGTTATTTAAAAGCAGAAAGCAAATTCTCAAGTGTGATAAAATAGGCATAGTTTTAAAAATGGCCTAATTAATAATCTGATAAGTTAAAACATTTAAAGGTCTCAGTTTTCAATAGCATCCCTAACCTGGGAAAGTGCTATTCCCAAAAGTGAATAGCACTTAATTTTTTTGAAAAATGGACTTAATCAATATAATTGAGAGCAAATGAAAATTAGTAGAGTTATGGTTTTGTATTTGGTAATGGTATTATTAAAAAATAACTAAATTTGACTCTAAGTTGTAATTAGCTCTAAATGAGATTCTAACAAGTATTTGTTTTAAAAGACAGTCTCGCTCTTTCAGCCAGGCTGGAGTGCAGTAGCATGATCTTGGCTTGCTGTAACCTCTACCTCCTAGGTTCAGGTGATTCTTGTGCCTCAGGCTCCCAAGTAGCTGGGAATACAGGCATGTGCCACCATGCGTAATTTTTGTATTTTAGTAGAGACAAGGTTTTACCATGTTGGCCAGGCTGTTCTTGAACGCCTAACCTCAAGTGATCCACCCGCCTCGGCCTCCAAAAGTGCTGGGATTACAGAAGTGAGCCACTGTGCCCAGCCTGAACAAGTAATTTTACTGTAACATTTCTCACAATAGCAAATAGAGCAAGTCTTAGAATCTTATTTCTTAAGAGAATATAGTGAAAGAAGTAAACTACCAGTCTACCTGTAATAAATTTCTTTTTGTCTAAATAGGATACTTCATATGACATTAATGTCATTTAAATGTTTTGTAATAAGAGCATCTTCGGCAGAAATTAAGCTGAGGTCATATTTCTATATCTGACTAGAATTATTCGAATTCTGAGATTAACTGTTCACTTAATTATAAGGGATGATAGGGAAAATACTGGAGAATTCCATCTGATGAGTCTACTTCCCAAATAATAGTTATTTCATAATTTGATTATAATGCTCATATTTTTCTTTTTATAGGAGTCTCTAGATTTTTTTATAATGGGTACTGCTTAAGAAAAGATGCTGTTGCTGCCAGTATTCAGAAGATTGAGAAAATTCTGCAGTGGTTTGAAAACCAGAAGCAGCTTCACTTTTACGCAAGTTCATTACTGTTTGTTTATGAAGGTTCATCTCAGCCAACCACTACAAAACTGAATGACAGAGCTTTGGCAGAAAAGTTTTTGTCCAAAGGACCACTGTCAGACACAGAAGTACTAGAGTACAATAATAACTTTCATGTGTTCAGTTCCACAGTGAATGGAAAAATAGAGTCTTCAGTAGGCAAAAGCTTGTCCAAGATGTATGCTCGTCACAGGAAAATGTATATTAAAAAGCATCACAGTCAGACTTCATTGAAAGTTGAAAATCTGGACCAAGACAATGGATGGAAAAGCATGTCACAGGAACATTTAAATGGAAATGTGCTTTCCCAACTGGAAAAAGTTTTCTACCATCTTCCCACTGGTTGTCAAGAGATCGCCGAAGTAGAAGTGCGAATGATAGATTTTGCTCATGTGTTCCCTAGCAACACAATAGATGAGGGATACGTTTATGGGCTAAAGCATTTAATTTCTGTACTTCAAAGTATTTTAGACAATTGAATCCTTTGTTGCAGTTTTTTTTAAGGGGTGGGCCAATCATAATGAAGAGCAGCAGTCAATATCTCTGCACCTGTAATGCTATGTAAAAATTTGTATTGTGAGTCGACATTTTATTTGTCTTTCTACTTTTGGAAGAAAGGTTAACTTTTTTATAATCTTACTCAGGAAAACTAATTATTTGTTTATTAGAAAACTATGAAGAATAAAGAAACTTAGGAATGTTAAGCAGGGAATGTGGTGGTACATGGCTTAAACAATTTTTTGGCTCAAGTAAAATGCAAACCATTATTCAGTCATTAAGAGTTTAGTTAGCTTTCTGTAGCCAGTTCATGAAATCTCTGTCCACCCAACATTGACAATGAGCCATATCTAAACTATTACATTATTAGAACACCTACCAAAATCTCAAAAGCACAGGTTGATGTCCTTAGTATTGCTATGTATGAAGTTACTAAAACTGGAGAAACTTTTACTCAGAAATAAGTACTGTTTAGGTTTTATATTAAAAGTTCAGACCAGCATATCAAAGGGTGCTTCTTAGTGAAAGGATTTAGAATTGTTGCATTCCAAAAGCAGGTTTTCTCTCTGATTTTTTACATATCTCTCTCTCTCTCTCAAAATATTATGCTTCATGAAAAAGACAATTGATATGGATGACAACAACAACAAAATTTTTTTTTTGAGATGAAGTCTAGCTCTGTCGCTCAGGCTGGATTGCAGTGGTGTGATCTCGGCTCACTATAACCTCCGCCTCCTGGGTTCAAGCAATTCTCTGCCTCAACCTCCTGAGTAGCTGGGATTATAGGTGCCTGCCACCATGCCCAGCTAATGTTTTGGTATTTTTAGTAGAGACAAGGGTTCACCATATTGGCCAGGCTGGTCTTGATCTCCTAACCTTATGATCCACCTGCCTTGGCCTCCCAAAGTACAGGGATTACAGGCATGAGCCACTGTGCCCAGCCAACAAAATATTTTTATTATCTTTCATTTATGAGAAAATTGGAATATAAATTTATACATTGTGAAAAGTATCATAAAACATATACCTTTTTATATAAATACAGCTTCAAAAAAGTAAATAATTGAAGTTTTATTTCTCCTCTAAATAACTTGAATTTTTTTCTTTAAAAATTTATGTATTTATATGTCCCCATTTAGTTAAATGGTAGTGTAAATGTATGTTGTTAAAAGTAGTTTCTCAGAATTATAGTAAGCCATGAAAAACAATATCTAATTAGGTTGTTATAAAAAATACTATGTGTAAATTAGTCTGTCATATACGGTTTGGTGCATAGCTAAATTCAGGCTTCTATTTCACTCATTCAAAACAGTTATATATCATGTTCAACAGTGAAATTATAATTTAATTTCATGGGGGTGGGTGCAAGGGCAGTGCTACAGTTCCTGGAAAAATTAGATTTGTATTTCATACCCACCACCTTAAAAAAAACAACTAATTATTTGTCATTGAAAACATGTAAAACTTTGAGTCTTCAAATACATTTGATGATAATGCTGTCATTACTTGCACTTTGATTCACTAATAACATTTCTAAGTAGTTAGCAGTTTTGTCATATTTCTGCAAAATATTTTGGAGTTGTAAATTGTTTCTCCTCTTTCTTCTGGAGTTACAAACTGAATTTTTAAATCCAAGCACCTTTGTTGTGCTGTGGAGAAAAGTATTACAATTTTATGTTTATCTTACCTTCCCAACCCTTTCTGGGGGTACTTTGCAAATACGTGACTCCATATAGAAGTACCAAATAAATGCTCAATGAACTTTATGCTTAGTAAATCTACTAAACCTGAATAACTGAAAAGATAATGTGCATTTTGTAATAGCAAAATTCGATTTTAATTTTTTTATTAGAATTGTATTTTCCATAAGGACTTCCAATTTTTCTTTACTTTTCAAATGGATATTGGCTATAGTTCTGTGTTTTAATGGGAATGAATTTCAAATCATAATTAATAATCAGAAAATTTTTAGTTTTTCTCTTACAGTACGGACTTTTGTTGTTATTTGGATAGTGGTTCAATAAATCTTAAGCTCAGATAATTAAACACTATTTTGAATCTTAACAAGATATTGAGGCTTTTTTTGTATGGGATGATATCAGCTTATGTATAATGAATTTATTAAACTTAAGTATTATCAGATTTTTTGCACATTTTAGCTCAATAAAATCTGAATTAACTGTTAAAGATTTTTTTAATCTGTATTTGGAAATATAATTTTGTAAAATCAGTGTCTTACCTTTTTGATACAATAGATCATGTTTTGTTTTTAATAAAGCAAGAAGTCCTTTAATCTGTTGTTTTTCAGGAAAAGGTTTAACATTTAATTCTGTTGGTTTACATTTGTTATCATTGTTATCCAGTGCTCATTTTATGTTGCTTTATAAGTAAGCTTAGGTATAACAGAGTAAGTGTCTGTTTATCCAGCCTACTTGTGACTATTTTAGTCGATCTCAGTCACTTAATATTATGCTGAAATTTACCACTGTGGGGATGAATGATCACTATTCACCAAGCGTATTTGAACATGTAAAAGTTTAAGAAATAAGTATAATACCGATATAGTTTGGGTTAATAGGATTCTCATAGTTTTTTTCCCCTATGAAACATAAGTAATGATTTCAGTGTATTTCTTATGGAATACACTCATTTAGAAAGGACTTTAAGAAATTGTGGATGTGAATAATACCTTCCTCTAATAAAAATTTAAATTGTATAATAGTTTTATAATAAAGTATTTACATTAATTGATATTTTAATATGGATGGACATTGCGTAGATTCAAGTAAATTAAAATCAATTATAAATGCTAAATATTTTATCTAAATAGTTTTTCAAGAAACAATTATGAAAATATGAATATTAAATGGCTCTAAAGTGGAGCTTGTGATATTTCAACTCAGTATCCATTATTCTTTGTGTGTGTCTGGAAAGATTGTACTTACTTTTCCTCTTTACACTACAATTTGCTGTTATGGGGCTCTAAACTGTGTTCAACTAAATAAGAACCTTTGTATTTCAATTGAGCATAATTTAGTATTTTATGATTTCCAAGATGATGTTCTATGTCTGTCTGCCAAGTCTGTGTATCAAATTTATAGCATCATTTAAGAAAAAAGAATTTCCATAGATAGTTGCAATTTTTTGTTTCACGCAACTGGAAATACATTTGTTTCTAGGGTTTGGAATATTATAGAAGATGTAGGATGAAAGAAAATAATAGAACAATGAAACAATTCTGTTAAATTATGGGAATTGTGTCCACTATGGTAAAGCATTGTCATCATTTTAGTACATTTTCTCTTAGTAGTTTGGCATTTTATACTTTAAAACTTGATTTGCTTTAAAAATTGTTTACAATTTTCTCCAGTGCCTTTAGTCTTGATTTGATATGCTTGTACCCTCAGTTATCTTTTCTATTACATATTTCTGATGTTTTCATAGCCTAGGAAACATCTATTCCTTTTTAATAAGTGTCAATCAGGTTATCTAAAGAGGTAACAATTATCTGTTAATGCTTCGGAAAAACAAGTAGTGTTGCCTTTGGAGGCCAGGCTTCTTAGTTTATTCAAAAATAGTACTTGGATTTATGCCATGTGTTAAGCATTTTTAGCCCCCAGTATTACAATGTGAACCAAACAGATAAGGCCCTAACCATTTTCAGTGTTCTGTTTAGATGGGCTGGGATTGGGGACTTAATAAAAATACAGATATAGAAAAATATGCATCTAAATAGGATAATAGGTATGAGGTTGAAATGAAGCAACTAACAATATTAAAGAAGTTAGAAGTAATATTTTGCAGTATTGTAACCTCTATTTAACTTAAGTTTGGGTAGTAGTTACAGATGGCATAAGAGCCTTAATTTTTCACTTTCCTTGCTGGCAAAGGTACATTTATTTAGACTGTCCATTTAAAGTAGTGTTTAACATAACATTACTGTGAAAAACATTCCATTATATATTCCCAAGCAAATGAACTGCATCTTCTTTATTGTATTTTATGATTTAGCTCAACAATTTTAGGCCTCAATCTTCTTTTCACATCACTGATATTTTAAATTTGGCAATGAATATGAAATTACTTTTGATTTACAGACTGATTATATTATTACTTTGAAAATGCATTAATTTCTTAGGAAGATTTGGAGCCTCTTTTTTTGAGTTAATATTTAAATTCTCATTACTTATTTTAATAGCCTGTACCAGGTGAAAATAGTATTTATGCAAATAAACAAATCACTATAGGCTTTCAAGACTTTAATTTTAAATTTTGTCATCATTGAGGTTTAAAGTTTTTACCTGCTGTCCACTCAAGATATATATTAACAGTTTATGAAGTGAAATAGTTTTACATATGATGTACCTGCATATAAATGAAAATGGTGTGCACAAAGACACTTTATGGGAACTGTACTGGAAGATTTATGAAAGCATGTGAAATTGCACCTAAAATTGTGTTATTAGTGACTATAAGCAGCAATGCTAAACTTATTGTACTTGATGAATGAATGTATTTAGTCACAGTTACCTTGGTTTAAATGTATAAATGTCTTTAGGGTTTTTAAAAAAAATGTGTTTGTAATTTGTACTATTGCGGGGATATGCTTGGACTGCAGGGGTTATTGTCAATGTGTGATTTGTGTTTTTATTTTATAGAATCATCTAATGTGATATACCAATTTTTATAAGTGATATTTACATAATTCTAATACCTGTATATTTGACAACCTATTAAAATGTTTTGCATTGGAACTTTTTTCATTAATTGTAACATGCTAACAAACATGGTGGTTTAAAAATAACTCATTCATTCAACAAATATTTAAGTGCATGTTATGTATCAAACTATAGGAATCATTGGGGAATCAAAGATGTCTATGAAAGTGCATCAGTAGAAAGAAGCATACTTTCAGACAAATTGGGGAAGGGATTTTTTTAAGTGTATACATTGGAAATGATCAAGTATGTAAACCATTTTGCATGGATATTTATTTTTTCTATCACATAAACTAAAATCTTTGGAATCAACCTAGAAGGAGTGGGCTATAGAAACAAATTGATTTGGTTGTGAAAATACAATAAAGTAGGTAAGGTGTTTTTTTTTTTCATGTATTTGAAATTTCAGAAATTAGTGACCAAGTTATTATTTTCATTATTAGTTAAAAAGAGGGTACTGCTGAACACCTCTTTTTCCAGGCACTATATTTTGCTTTGGAGATTTAAAAAAGTTACAAAGGATTCAGTATCTATTATGAAGATATATACTGGCTGGAAGAGAGAAAAAAACATGTTGATATGGGATAAAATAGCGGAATTATGATTGACACTTCTCAATATTCAGCAGGGTTGTGAAGATAGAAAAGTCGTTCTAATAGTTGGCAAGAGGAAGAAGAGAGTTTGATTTATAACATCTTAGTACTGAAGAAGGCACTCCACCGTAATGCCTGCTTCTTTGTGAATGCTATGGAGAGGACCAATACTATGTGATGTAGTAGTTTTTTTCCCTCCTGCTTAAGATAGGCTAACTGCTGAAAAGAAACTTGGAACCCCACTGCTACAGTCCCCAAGTTATAGCTAAGTGTGAGGACTAAATAAGAGCTAAAGGGAAAGAATAAAAATTGAAAATTATAAAATAATAAGTAAAAATAATCACTTGGGGATTTTGTTCAAATGCAGATTCTGATTAAGTAGATTGGACTGGACTCTGCGATGCTGGTCCATGGACCACACTTTTGACTAACAAAATTTGCAAAAAGTTCTTGGAGGTAGGGTATACACTACCACTTGAGCAGAGGCCCAAGCAGAGCTGTTTGGAAGCCATGAGAGAGTGCTGGTAACAGAGAATGAAAGGGGCTTAGAATAGGAAGAGAATACAGCCGGAAATGGCTTGAGATAGCACTGGCCACTCTTAATTGGAAGAAAAAGTTCATTGGAAAGTTAATGTCAGAAACGTTAAACTGTGCTTCCTACAACAAATTTTAGGAATCCTGTAATGATAGACTTGTTATTTTCTATTATTTGTGCCATTGGCCTTTTAATCTTCTGTATGAATAATTACTTTATAATTTCTCTTTCCCATGCATTTCCCATTCATTTTTTTCCCAGAGGAGATACTATTTTTTACCCTCTTATTATTGGTAATAATATGCACATTTACATATGTAATAATTGGTTTTGGATATATTTCTTGGGGGGTAATAAGAGTAGTAAATCTTTGAAAAATGGCAACATCTAGCACTCTGGCTTTATCCAAAGATGTCAGTGTGTTTATCCCTAATTTCTAGTTTCTAGATCTAGGTAAACTTGCCTAATCTTAAGTAGGAGAATTAATCAGACCTATGCTCAGTTACACATAAATATGTGCTTTGTAGCTTTTCCAGGCTAATTTTTACTTGTTCCGTATAGCTTTTGTAGAGACCTTGCTTTCTCAAAAGGGCTCAAGGATCTGAGTTTTTGAAATATATTATCCATTTGAGACGAAGTCATAACCAGCAGATAAAAGAAGCTTCCACATAACAAATCTGCAAATAACTGAAGTGCATCTCTTCAGGTATTTCAGTGTTCTCAAACGGTTTATAATAATCCTTCCAAAAGATACTGCAGATTTCCTCATATTTTCAGGAGATATTGAAGTAAACAGTGGCTGTTTCCCCCCCATACTTAAATAAGATCAGGCCAGGAGGTGGTAGATGTTCTGTAGACACTTCCAGAATCATCATTATTCCTGCTCCTTCCTTTAACAAAACAAGGCACGTTCCTCTGAAGGACCTGCTCTCCCTCCTTATTTCAGTCATCTCTCCGTAGCCCCTCCAATTATGTCAAACACAGTACCCGGGTCACATTCACACTCTACACACTCCAGTTCTAAACATTATTAATGATTTTTTGTACACAAACGTGAGTTTTCTGACACCTTGACCTCTCGGCCCCTGCTCTCCTCACTGCCAGTGATTTTATTTTCTACTTTGACTTCAGCCACTCATTCTCATAGGCACCCTAGACATTACTGATTAACATCCCACTCTATCTCTTCCTGTACTTTCAACTTCCTCTCCCTACTATTTTCACCCACAGCGATCCAGTGCGTTGATCCTAACCTTTGCACTGTCCATCATCTTCGTGTTCTTACTTTAAGCCTTATACAACTTGGATTCAAAAGTTCTTCATTATAAGTCACTCCCATACACGCAGCCACAGACTTTCTAGCCCTATTCCTTTCATTGTATTCCCCTGGGAAACTCACTCTGGTTTTCTTTATTTTCTACCTACTCAGTACCTGTACCTTAGAGCTGGAAAGAGTTGGCATGTTCTCACTTAAAAGAGGGAGCTAAACAACGGACATGGATGGACATAAAGATGGCAACAAGACACCAAAAAGTACTGGGGGTGGGGTGGGTCAAGGGATGAAAAACTATTGGATACTATGCTTAGTACCTGAGTGATGGGATCAATCACATCCTAAACCTCAGAATCACACAATATAATATATCCAAGTAATAAACCTGCAAAAGTACAACCTGAATCTAAAATAAAAGTTGAAATTATTTTAATAAAAACAGCTAGATGAAAATGGTTGGAGAAAAACACAGCCATCCTCCTGGTGTCTCTCAAAATTTATTATTTCAAACTCCAAATGGTTTAAAGATTGCCTTCAAGGCAATCTTAATACACCTTCAAAATCAATTATCCCACCATTCTTCCAGAGAGCTGTGTCACCATGCCTCCTCACTCAGATTCCCTTGGCCCATGCTTTAATTTTTCACTAAGAAAATGGTAGTAATCAAAATGTTAGCACATTACCTCACCTTCAAACCTGCATATCCACCTCCTTCTAGAACCATATATTGTTTTCTTCTCTGCTATTTAATGGATGAACACTGCAATTTCTATGTGAAGTCAGTTCTTCTCCAACACTCTTAGATCCAATACTCTCGCACATATTAAAAAACATCACTGGGCCAGGTGTGTTGGCTCATGCCTGTAATCCTAGCACTTTGGGAGGTCAAGGAGGGAGGATCTCTTGAGCCCAGGAATTTGAGACCAGTCTGGGTAACATACTGGGATCCTGCCTCTAAAACAGCAACAAACAAGGAGAAAGCCATTTGTGATGGTATGCACTCGTAGTCTTAGCTACTCAGAAGGCTGAGGCGGGAGGATCTCTTGAGCCTGTGAGGTGGAGGATGCAGTAAGTTGCAATGGTGCTACTGCACTTCAACCTGGGCGACTGAGTGAGACCCTGTCTCAAAAACAACCGCAAAACATGACTACTGCCATTCTCCCTCCTTTCTCCTGCAACTGGAATGTTTCTCCCTCTACTGTGGCATACCCATTAGTATACATGTAAGATTTTCCATACCTATGATATTCCCCTTTTAAGCATCTATTATTGACGTTTCCTTTGCTCCTACACCTACCACTCTATTTCTTTGCTCCCTTTTTAGCAAAATGCCTCAACTTATTTCCAATTCTCCTCTCTTTTTCTGTTAACTCACAACAATCAGTCTTTCTCACCACCCCAGCCCTGACACTCCCATAAATCAAAACAATTCTTGGCAAGAACAACTTTTATATTATTAAGTCTAAAGTTCAAGTCTCCTCTTTTTACATGATGTAATAGCATTCAAGACAGTTGAATGTACTCTCCGTCATAAATGTTCTCTTTCTTCATTTGGCTTTATTGACATTTCATTCTCCATATTTTTCTCCAACCTCTTATCTTCCCTGCACCTTTCATTGAATCATTCTCTTTTCACCAACTCTTGAGTCTTGGTGTATTCTGAAGGTCAGTCTTCTCTTTAATGTGATAATTCTTTAGGTCAGGTTCTAAAACCTATTATACTTAATAAGTTTGAATAATGACTACTTTGCAAGACCATATTTGCTACCCTGAACTGAAACTTATGGGTAATATAATCTATTCACACATAAGATTTTAAAAAATCAATACATAAAACACTGATGAAAAGTCAAAGAAGACCTAAATAAATTGAAGATATGGCATAGTTTTGTATTGAAAGACTCAGTTTTTAAGATGTCAGTTATTACCAAAATAATCTATAGATTTGAAACAATCCTAATTTGAATCCCAGCAGAATGATTTTTCCCTTAGAATAAATCTATACTCTAAAAGATGTATGGAAAGGCAAAGGGAATAAGACAGCCAAAACTATTTTGAAATAGAATGAAGTTGTATTGCTGGGTGTGGTGGTTCACACCTGTAATCCCAGCACTTTGGGAGGCTGAGGCAGGCAGATCACCTGAGGTCAGGAGTTCAAGACCATCCTGGTCAACATGGTGAAACCCTGTCTTTACTAAAAATGCAAAAATTAGCTTGGTGTGGTGTGCACCTGTGGTCTCAGCTACTCATGAGGCTGAAGCAAGAAAATCACTTGATTTTCGCACCACTGCACTGCAGCTTGTCAGAGGGAGACTCTGTCTTAAAGAAAAAAAAATGAAGTTATAGAATTCACACTGCCAAATTCCAAGATTGACTCTAAAGCTACAAAAAACAAAGACACTGTGATATTGACAGATAGATACATAGACAGATGGAATGTAAAAGACAGTTCAGAAGTAGACGCCAACAAATATGATCGATCCATTTTTTAACAGCTTTATTATATTATATACAATAAACTGCACATATACAAAATGTATAATCTGATAATTTTGATATATGCATATACCCTTGAAACCATCAGGAAAATGAACATATCAATCAACTCTAAAAATTTCCTTATACCCATTTGTAATCCTACTTGTAGCCCTTTCTCATCATCCCTCCTTCCTCTCTCCAATCCCAAGCAAATACTGATTTGCTTTCAAGTACATATAATAATTTGAATTTTTGTTATTTCTATACTTTATATTGATTGATTTACTTGATATGGCTTCTTTCTCTCAGAATAATTGTTTTAAAATTAGTTCTCATAGTTTCATGTATCAATAGTTCATTTCTTTAATGAGAGAGAGAGTGTGCACAATGTTCTTGTCTGTTGACCTATTGATAAAAATTTTGATTACTTCTGGTGTTTGATTATCACCATAATAAAGCTACTATAAACTTTTGTGTACAAATCTTTGTATGAACATATGCTTTCCTTTTTTCTTGGTTAAATACCTAGATATAGAATGACTGGGTCACTTAGTGGTTTAACATCTTAAGAAATTGCTGAATTATTTTTCATAGTGATTTTACTATTTCACATTTTTACCATTCTGGTTGCTCCACATCCTCACCAACACTGGTTTGGTCAGTTTTTAAAAATCTAATAGATGTATAGTAGTATCTTATTGGGTTTTAATTTACATGTCACTAATGGCCAATGATGTCATTTTATGTGCTTATTTACCATCTATATATCTTCTTTGGGGAAGTGTCTGTTTAACTTTTTAACCATTCCTTTCTTATAGGCTTTCCTCTCCATATCATTATTGCACATTGGGAATTTATGAACCTGGATACAAGTTATATATCAGATATGATTGGAAAGTATTTTCTCCCAGTCTGTGAATTGTCTTTCATTCTCATTTCAGAGAAGACATTCTTTTTGAAAACCAATCATTTTAAAGTTTGCAAACATTAATTCATCAACATTTTCTCATTTTTATGTATGGTACATTTGATATTGGCTCTAAGAAAGATTTACCTAACCCAAGGTCACAAAGAATTTTACGTCATGGATAAGTCATGAATTATGATTTGAGATTCTTAATATATATGCATTAATGAATAAATAAAATTACATTTCTTAAGTTTTAAAATCACATAGCTTCATCTAGCAGTGCTTTTGTTTTCTGTGTAAAATACGTTTAGGCTACAATTTATTTTCATTGCAATCCCCACTGGGTAGATGAGAGAGCTTGGGCCCCAAATGGTTTAACAGCTCTGTCTATAGTATCAGGAACTTGTGTACAAATGCAAACACACCACATTGCAATTCAAAGACAGTCCGGTCCCAGCCACAAGTTAGGTGTATTTCATTATTAGGAATACATTAAAGCATGCCAGTTAATTTTTTCTAAATTTCTCACAATGTATTGATTACAATATATTAATTACACTGTGAGATTAATACACAATGTATTAATTACATTGTGAGAAAAGTTTAAGTAGAGTTTCTTCAGTTCAGTGGGCTCTCCACTGGTGAAAATACTTTGACCTTGTGTAATAAATGGTTCCATGTGTTCTCATAAAACAGTGGCATTATTTTTTTAAAATGTAATTGAACAAAAGTAAAAAAATTTAGGTTGTAGTTTCATATCGTAAAAGTTCTTTCTTAATGAAGAAATGAGCTTCTTCTAGATAAAAATTTGCAACTTGATTATTTCAGGCATTTTCAGCCTTTTCTAAAAACCCTTTTGATTCTTTTCCTGTCTTCATTGTGTTCATTTCGTGAAAATGGGCCACAAAGGAGTGTGCCATAAAGAATGTCACAAGAAATAACATCTTTTAAAAGAATCTTTCTGAGGGAACCAAAGTTCAGGTGAGGCCAAGAGATTTAGAAGACGCTTAGAGATACACTGTGGGCTCCACAGCCTGGATCAGCTCCTTCCTGAGGGTCAGGCCTGTGAAGCAATGATGGTGGGTGTTGCAGCAGAAGCAGGTCCTGCCCTACCCTCCAGGACACAAGGTGATTAAGTCAGTAAATAAGGCCACTACTGTCCATTTTACATATGAGGGAACTGAGAACCAGTCTTAATAACTAACCTTGTCTAATGTCATGCAGTTAGTTGTTGTTAGAGCTAAGATTTGGGCCCAGGACTAGTGGGCACTTGTCATTCTCTTCTTGTACCTGTCATTTCTCCATACTTTAGGGTGCACAATTTGTTCATTTGCATCAATACGAAGTTAGAAAAGTTCCACCCAAAGACAGACAGACAGATAGGCAGACAGACAGACAGACTTCTATCTAGTAGCACTTGGGGAAAAGAATACAGTTGGTTCTGTGTATCCGCAGGTTTCTCATTAGCAGATCCAACCAAGCACAGATGGAAAATATTCAGGAAAAAAACCCCCAACAAAAATAACAATACATCAGTTAGAATTAATACAAATTTTAAAATACAGTAAAACACTATATAGTTTTTACAGTGTATTATGTTTAATACATAATCTAGAGATGATTTAAAATATGTGGTAAGATATGGATAGTTGTATGCAAATGCCATACCACTATATATCATACACTTGAGCATCCACAGATTTTGGAATCCATCTGGAACCAATCCTCCACAGATACCAAAGGGCAACTGAATTAGTTAAAACTCTGCAAATACTTCATTAATACCACCCTCTCTTTTCCACTATACCAGGTAGTGTCACTGTGAGGTGGAGTTCCCCGCTTCTCCCCAAAAGGAGGAAAACCATTGAACTTATAGGCTTCGATTTTCCTGGCTGGACAGAGATTGGTGGCTTGGAGTTAATAATCTTTAACAATAAATAGAAGAGGTGGTCACCAGAAGAGATGAGGGGTTCTGGGAAAGCACTGATGGCAATATTGTTTGCCTTGATTGTGATAGTGGTTATACAAATGTTATCAATTTGTCAAGGCTTGAGAAACTTATGAATGGTTACATTTTGTTATATGTAAATTATAATTGAATAGAGTTATGAAAATAAGCAATAGGCAATATATTCAGTTTGTTTTCATGGCAATTAGACAGTAAAGCACAGAGCAGAACCCAGTATGACTGAAAGAAAAATACATTTTCTGGTTTACAAAGGTTAAATGTCTGTCCCCCAGCAACATCTCTTAGGAAACCACTAATTATTATTATTGTTATTATTATTATTATTTTGAGACGGAATCTCACTGTTGCCCAGACTGAAGTCCAGTGGTGAGATCTCGGTTCACTGCAACCTCCAACTCCCGGGCTCAAGCGATTCTCCTGCCTTAGCTTCCCAAGCAACTGGGACTACAGGTGTGTGACACCACACCCAGCTAATTTTTTGTATTTTTAGTAGAGATGGGGTTTCACCAGATTGGCCAGGCTGGTTTTGAACTCCTGACCTCATTATCCACCCACCTCGGCCTGCCAAAGTTCTGGAATTACAGGTATGAGCCACCGCCCCTGGCCCAATTATTTTAATCTCTAGCTCTTAAATTTGTATTCCAAAAGAACAAATCAGAGAGCCATACATTCAAATTTAGTTTCTTCTGAGTTTTCACACTTGAACACCCTTCCTTTACTTAGATGGATGATAAGTCACCAAGTTAGAAAACATAGGGTTACTTTCTCATGAACGATCCTAATTTTTGGTCTGGTTATTCCGGATATTTTACTGAATTTAACGAATTTAAACTGTAATCTAAAGTGCAGTAACTAGAAGGTAAACTGTGATCTAAAGTGTAGTAACAGTAGCTAGTATTCATTGAGTTCTTAGTCTCAAGCACTGTACTTTATATAAGTTAAGTCATTAGCCATTTAGCAGCCAAAGCAATTAGAAATAGTCTCAGTGTAATTTAGCTACATCAGAGCAGTAAGAATACCAAAATGTCTTAGAAAAATATAGATTCTTTTCTGGTGATCCTCAGCTCCATCTTTGGAGTCAATGCCATCTTTGCAGATGTTTCTGCAACAAAACAAAAAAAAGAGTCATCTTTGACTTTTTCTCCCGAATCCATTCTATTAGTAAAGTTCGTTGGTTCTTCCTTCAAAAATACATCCAGAGTCCGACTCCCTCTCAGAACCTCCAGTGCTAAGACCCTGGTCCCAATCCCCATGATCTCTTTCCAGGGTTGCCAGTGACCTCCTAGATACTTGCATACTTTCCCTCTTGTCACCACCCTATCCTCTTTCTCCACCAGCAGTGAGAATGAGGATGTTAAAATCTGAGTCAAATCATTTCACTCTCCCACTCAAGATCCTCTAATAGCATCCCATCTCACTTGAATAAAATCCAAAATACTTAGGGTGACTTTCAGAGCCTTATATTCTAGAACCTGTGACTGCCTCTCTGATCACATTTCCTTCCATTCCTATCATACTTAGCCCTCTGGCTAAGCTGGCACTGCCTTTCATGCACTTCTTCCTCCTATGACTGGAATTTGAACTTGCCTTTACCTGGAGCTTTGAACTTTCACATCTTCATAGAGTTCTCCCCGATGCTTTGCAGTTCCCTGTATCTGTGTCATTGCCCTAGAAGGCTTTTTGCTGTGTAAGAACAACCAGTGCCTCATGACTCAGGCATTTTACACTGTCATATGTTTCTTCATATATATATTATGTTTTTCTTATTTATTAATTGTCTGCCTCTTCCATCCTACACTCCCCCCCCACCACCACCATATTCTTCCCCTCTAGAAGGGAAGCTCCAGAAAAGCAAAAGCTTTTTGTTCCTGGCTGCTTCTCTAGCATCTAGAACACTGCTTGGGACAGAGCAGGTGCTCATTATATATTTACTGAAAGAAAGCAAGGATGAATGAATGAGCAATGTCTTTTTGGTAACTCTAAAATGTAGAGAATAAACATTTGCAATCCTGTTCCCCACTAGCTGCAGGGGCTTTTGAGGGTTCCAAGGCTGTTGAGGCATAAATGGCTCTAGTTGGCTGTGCTCTCAGGTAGTTCTGCTCTACCTACTTTTCAGCAGCTACTCTCTTTTGAATAGAAGCTTTCTTAGCAGGCACAGAAGCTCTGTGTTTGGGGCCCTTCCAGACCTCACACTTTGTGTCTCTTTGCTTAATTGGTCCTGGTTTGTATATTTTATAATATACTGTAATTGTATCATTTATAAGATACTGTAATTTGTATCCTTTACAATATACTGTTATCATAAGTGTAGCACTCTCCTGAGTTCTGTGAGTCACTTTAGTGAATTATTGAACCTGAGGGAGTCCTTGAAACCCCCAGATTTGTAGCCAGTTTGTCAGAAGTATGGGTGGCCTGGATACCCCTGTATTGGCATTTGAAGTAAGGGCAGTCTTTGGGGGGGACTGTGCCTTTTAACCTGTGGAGTCTGAATATTAACTGGATAGTTAGCAACAGAATTGTATTGCAGTATCTTTTTTTTTTTTTTAAATTTTTTATTGGATTATAGGTTTTGGGGTACATGAGCAGAGCATGCAAGACAGTTGCGTAGGTACACACATGGCAGTGTGCTTTGCTTTTCTTCTCCCCTTCACCCACATTTGGCATTTCTCCCCAGGCTATCCCTCCCCACCTCCCCCTCCCACTGGCCCTCCCCTTTTCCCCCCAATAGATATTGCAGTATCTTAATGTGTGTTGCTGTTTAAAGACAGCTTGGTTAATATATGTTATTGATTGATTCATGCCGAACCCCCAGCCAATAGCACTGTAACTCATGCCTGAATGAAGTTTATCCACATGTGTATTTTCTTCCTCACACATATTACGGCCTGCTACATTTAGGAACACTAGGCAACACTTCATTACTACTCTTGGTAGGGCCATTTTAAACAGCAATGCCACCAAAAAAGTAAATAAAAATAAAATAAAAGTACCCAAACGCAAAATCATGGCAGCAAATAGACTGTGAAAAGGATACTTGTTTATGTGAGCTGAAACAAGATGGCAGAACAATACCTTGTTTGATTGTACCTAGGAAAGTGTGCCTCGGGTGACTTAATTTTTTTTTTCTGCTCTGTGTGTATGTACAAATGACTGATAAAATGCTGTCAGTATTTATTGTTGTTTATAGTACTTATGTTGGGGCTGCAAATAAATTTTAGCAAGTAGGTGAATTTGCAAACATGGAATCCATGAATAATGAGGCTCAACTCTGTATACACTAAGACACCCCCCACCCAACATGCACACAGACATGCATATTTGGTTATAACCTTCTATCTAACATCTTAAAAAAATTTGTCTCAAGAGTTCGAGACAAGCCTGGGCAACAAAGCCAAACCCTGTCTCTACAAAAAATTTTTGAAAACCAGTCGAGCATGGTGACTCATGCCTGTAGTCCCAGTTACTTGGGAGGCTGATAGGAGAGGATCACTTAAGCCCCGGGAGTTGGAGGTTACAGTGAGCTATGATCATGCCACTGCACTCCAGCCTGGACAACAGCCCTTGATCTTGTCTAATTCTACAGCTGCTCTTTCTGCTCCATAACAAGCCAGGGTGAGACTCAGCTCCTTTTCTTTGATTTCTTCTCATACTAATCACACAGAGACTTTGTTTGTGTAGCAGGATTAAAGGAAGGCTTGGGAATGATAAACTTGGGTGCGTTGCAATAATGCAAACAAATTGAAATAGAATGTTAAACATCTATGTCCTAAACTACCCTCTAGGCCCTACATCTCTCTCTCCTGGAATTTTTAACAGTTACTGTATTCGAGTCTTTAATGTCTTTATTAAAAACAACAAGCCATCCACCTACTTCAGGTCTTAAGCCTAACAGCACTGGCCAAGACTTCAAGTCTCAATTTTGATCCCCTCTTTCTCAACAACATCTGTGAATAAAAGAACAGAGACTTAGTTTAACAGAAATGAATTATGATAATCACTTTTTGGCAAGCACAGTTAACTATGGTAGTTTCAATAACATTTTTCTTCCTCTATGTTACTGATATCAAACCCATTTAATCCTCAAAATCTCTATGAAAAAGCTTTATTCCAAATTTACAGATAAGGAAAAGGCCTGGGGAGGTTAAGCAGCTTCCAACTTCTGAACACTGTGTAAGCTCACAGAGCTTAGGATAAGGAGTTCAATGTAGATCCAAGAGGCCAAGGGATTTAACTACTGGACTAAATTTGCTTACTTCCCAATTTTGTAATTTCCTTAACAAGGGATGTCTGCATTAGTGATAATAGGCTGTAGCGTCTATATCACTGTGGAGAGAAAGTCCATCTTTAATCAAATTAAATACTGAAAATACCATCCAAGTTAAAGGTGTGGGTTTATGGGCTCTTGTGCTTCATAGAGATACTCTGCGTGGCAAAGAACCTATTGAAAGGCAAAATCAAATTGCTTCTATTTGAGTACTATATAAAAAGGTTTTAAATAAGTAATTCATTATATTGGTTAACTAGGTACCTGCAATATTAGGGCAATTTTCTGATGTAAGGCAAGTCTGAAAGTATGCAAATTAAGGAAGTTGAAGTACAATGGTTGAAGCATGTCCAGATTATATAAATGAATTCAAAATTTTCAACTTGTCGCTAAGCAGATTGCTTTCTTTTGAGTATACAGAAAAAGCATATGGATTCTCAGGATAAACCACATATGAAAGTTTTAGTTTAAAAAATTTTTTTACTGCTTTACTGAGATGTCATTCAAGACATATTAGTAAATTTGTGATTTAAATTTATCAGCCATCACCACAATCCAATTATAGAACTTTTCCAGCACTTCCCAAAGTTCCTTCAATTTCACCTTTTAAGGAGTGTTAAGAGCAGAAAACATACGCCAATCCTCCGACTTAAAGAGAAAAGAAATATCAACTAGTACCATCTAGTGGTGTATAAGTAGATAGCGAATTGGTTTTGGGATTTTTGAAATCCAATACTCAGACATTTCTCTTCCATGGGATTGCTAATCAGCTACTAATATATCTTGTTTACAAT
Organism: Callithrix jacchus; assembly: GCF_049354715.1. Taxonomy (NCBI): domain Eukaryota; kingdom Metazoa; phylum Chordata; class Mammalia; order Primates; family Cebidae; genus Callithrix; species Callithrix jacchus. Next base: position 72,321,198 of record NC_133513.1, read on the forward strand.
CAAAACTCAACTCCAAAATATTCACAAGCTTATCTGAAATATTTACTAGGTAAATTTTAAAAACTTGTTTTAAAAACAAATGATATCCTTTCTTCGAATGAGAGTTTACTTGGAGTCCCAGTGTGTTTAGCTGATAAATATTTAGTTTGTCATTGGATGGTCTACTTGCTCCCCTGCTTGCTGAAGATAACTTTAGAAAGTAAAGACTGTGGATAAATACACAAAACAGATAGAGTAGTTACCTTTGAGTACTGGAAAATGAGTGAGGATTTCCTTTTGGTTTTATTTTTCTCTGGAGTAGGTATATGAAATTGAAAAAAACTATAATAACCTTTATTTAAAAATTGAGCATAAAATTTAAAAATATTGCAAAACATACCTACCAAGGTCCTTCTAAAACAGCATTTTTTTCATGAATATTATTTGCCCTTCTCGTTTCCTTCCTGTTGGTGGCAGTAACTGTTCATCACTCACAGGTTGAGGACAAAGGAAAATGTCTATGTCTTATAGTTAGCTTAAGCTGCCATAACCATGTTATTGACTAGGTGGCTTAAACAATATACATTCACTTTCTCACAGTCCTGTGGGCTGGTAGTTCAACGGTTAAGGTGGAAGGCACTGGTTAATTGTGAATGTCTTGTCTCAGCCTCACCATGTAATTCCTTGCAGGAGTCTCTGCTAATGTTATCTGGCTTCATGAAAGCTCAATGTCCCATGAGTAATGAAGTCATGTTGTGTAAGGTTCATATGGTGAAATGCACCTATTTCTGATAGTTCTCGTGGAAAACAGTGCTTTATTGTGGAAAAGTTATTAAGAGAAAGAATAATTGCAGCAAACAGAGTTATATAAGAAGCGATGTCAAATAGAATAATAATAGTAAATGCCTAATTTGGATTCCACTTCTGGTTCTGATTCTTACTATCTATGTGACCTTGAGCAAACCACTTGATGTTTGTTTTTCAACTGTCAAATGGGGATAATAAAAACATCTACTTTGTATGGTAGTTATGAGAATTAAATGAAATAATAAACATATAGCATATATTAAACACTCAACTTTAGGCATTGCTACTATTATTTTACATTAATATTATTTTCTTAGGATGGCATATGAAAGACCTGTCTTAACTGTGACTTTGGGGGAAATCGAATCACTATAGTGTAGATAAAAAACTGTCTGGGAAAGATAGTGCTGTCCTTGGTTCTGAAACAACCACACTAAGTGGGACATAATTGCTTTGAAATCTCAGGATTCTGGTGAATGCTGGTCCAACCTCTTCCAAGAATTTTGAAGCAGGTGAGGGCAAAAGTAGAGAAAAACATAGAGGAGGAGGAGGAGAAGGAAGAGAGAGAAGCATAACTCCTAAGAACTTGCTAGGCAAGGGGTGGGAAGAAACATGTTTGACATTGTTTTCAAAGTGCATTGCTTGCTGTCATCAAGCAAGAAACAAACCACTTGTATTTGTCGGAGAGTTGTAGGTGTGTGTTGAAGGGGAACTTTATATATTCCTTTCCTCAAGGTATCCTTGGTGTGCTTCCCTATCTCGGTATCTAATCACCCTGGTATCAGTAGCTAATCAGTAAACTGAAAGTTCCCTGAGTGCTTGGACCAGGTCTCCTGAACTCTTTTGAGGACAGTGGAAAACGTCCATGTCTTAGTTAGCTTGGACTGCCATAAAAAGTGTTATAGCCTAGATGGCTTATAAAATATACATTTATTTTCTCACAGTTCTTGGTGCTGGAAGTCCAAGGTAAGGGTGCCAGCATGGTTGAATTCTGGTGAGGGCTCTTTTCCTAGTTTGTAAATGACCACCACCAGCTCCCTGTATCCTCATATGAGGGTGAGGTAGAATGGTGAAGAGAACTTTATAGAGCAAATTCTCTGGTCTGTTCTTATAAGGACACAAATTCCATTATCAGGAGGGCCTCTAATTACCTCCCAAAGACCCCTACCTCCAAATATCATCACACTGGGGGTTAGCGTTCAACATGTGAAATTTGAGAGGACATAAACATTTGAGTGGTTATCAATCCACAACAGCTTATAAAGTGGGAAGCACACAGTGTCTGTAACTGAAGGCCCTCAGTAAAAGAGAAGCAATAAATGGTAGTTTAATGAAAAGAAGCAGCTGTATCCTGGGCCTCACTGTTTTGGTCTCACTACATAATTCTGCTTTTTCATGTTGCAGATTAAGTAAGCTGAATCTGGTATCAGCACATATGGCTTTGTTACTGTCTTTGTTTCCTTAGCCATGTGCACCTGCTTAGCACAGAAGATGTCCAGATTGACTGTGCTGAGAGCAGCAGTTATCCAGAGGTGCGGAACATGGCAGCATGGAGCCTGCAGAGCAGAAAAGGCCAGAGTCTAACTACACTAAGGGATGATTGCTGGGTGGAGCTTGAGCGCACTGTATTCTAGAGTTTAATGTACACTAATAGCTATAACTTACATAGCACTTAGTGTATGCCAGCTGTTCTAAGCATGCTATATATATTTATTTATTTTAATTATTACAAAGACCCTAAGGGATAAAACTGTTATTATTATTTGAATTTTACAAATGAGAAAATTAAGGCAAAAATATGTTTAAAAAACCTTGAAAAAGGTCACATAGTAAGTATCACAGGGGGAATTGAATACAGGCAGTTGGATGCCAGTGCCTTAACCACCAGGGTATAGTAACCTTCCTGAAATTTAACATACTACAAGGAATTTTCTTCTTGGGTTTAGTCTACTAGCATATAATGCATCTTCTTATGGTTAATATCTAAAGACTGTGAGGAGTGGTGGTGGGGTGGGGGAAGATTGAAGATGAGAATTGAGAAGTGGCTTCCTCTTGCAAAGTGATTTACTCAGGTAAGGGAGAGAAAGTGTCTTTAAGAAGGTGGCACAGCCTTATCAGGACGGGGCAGAGAGGGCTGATCCATTTGTCTGAGGAGGTTCATGGGGAGTTGGAGTCTTGGTGTAGTCCAAATATTCTAAATTCTGCCCCACTCCTTTGAGACCAATGCTTTAACTGTCATGTAAGAAATCATGAAACTGACCTCAGCCCTTGGAAGAAATTTGGTCTCCAATTATCTTAGCTTTAGTGCTAAATAATACTAGAAAGCCTTTAGTTCATCATAGTACAGAGAATTTAAGCATTTGAACTTCTCTCTGTTTAAACTTTCTGGTTTTGTTAGAAGTTGCTACCCCACAATTTTGAATTCCTTTAGTTCTTCATACTATTCTAAGGTTGGAGAGTAGCTCAGATTCCCTAAATCTCTTTGAAAGGTCAATTTATTCCAGGTGACCATTAGGAATTTAGTTTAATTAGATAATTCATTGCAGTATGCTATAGGCTGCTAAAGTCTGGTTTCTGAGCATTGACATGGTTCTTACTACCTTTAAATCAAATAACCAGTGCCAGACTTTTCCATATCCTCAAGGGTCCAGTGTCTGCAACTAACTCCTGATGATGTAGTAGAAAATCTTGAGCCAGAAATATCATTTCTATCTATGTTCATTTCCTAGGACTGCTGAACCAAATTACTACAAACTGAGTTGGCTTAAAACAATAGAAATTATTCTCTCACAGTTCTGGAGGTTAGAAGCCCTAAATCAAGGTGCTGGCAGGGCCATATACCCTCTGAAGACTCCTTGAGCTTTCAGAGACTCAAGGACTCCTTCATTTGCTTCTTCCTAGCTTCTGGTAATTCCCAGCATTCCTTAGTGTTCCTTGGTTGATATGGCTTGGCTGTGTTCCTGGTCAAATATCAACTTGAATTGTAGTTATCATAATCCCTACGTGTCTTGGGAGAAACCAGGTGGAGATAACTGAATCATGGGGGCAGTTCCCCCATCCTGTTCTCATGATAGTGAGTTAGGTCTCATGAGATCTGATGATTTTATAATCAGATTCTGCCTTTGCTGGGCATTCTTCTCCTTCCTGCCACAATGTGAAGAAGGACTTGTTTGCTTCCCCTTCCATCATATTGTAAGTTTCCTGAGGACTCCCAGCCATGCTGCACTGTGAGTCAATTAAACCTCTTTCCTTTATAAAGTACCCAGACTTGGCAATGTGTTTACTAGCAGGGGAAGGACGAGTTAATACATTGGTTTATACCTGTCTGACTCCAATCTCTGTCTCTGTCTTTATTTGGACTTTCCCCCTCCATGTATGTCTGTGTGTCTGTGTCTCTGTGTCTCTAAATTTTCCTTTCCTTATAAGGATACCAGTTATTGAATTTAGGGCCCACTCTTATCCAGTATGAGCTCATCGTAATTTGATTACATTTGCAAAGAGCCTGTTTTCAAATAAAATCATGTTCACAGTACTGGAAGTTAGAACTTGAAAATAAATTGTATTTTAACTTTTTAATTGTTTAATGCTTACTTTTAAATTAAATTATATAGTCACATAGGTTAAAGTGCCAACTCATTCTGAAATTCTTTTTTTGAAGCACCTGTATGCCCTTTATCCCATTTTTTTTTTCTTGCAGGGAATTCTTTGCTCACAGAAAAACTGCCTTTAAAAAATTTTAGCTTTTGTTTCCTGAGCACAGATACCTGTATTTCAGCTTCTTCCTCAGTCTTGCCCTCTTTTACTTGAGTGGGTTGAACATAAATTCTTGTGGGACCCAATTTATCATCATTGCCCACCATTGATTATACTTCCTGTTATAATTTTTTGCATGTCTTGTACCTTCAGGACTCTCATATTCCTGCTAAACATCTCCCAAGATTTCTGAATTAGGCAAAGGGGCAAATGATAGGAAATGTACATTATAAAATGTGGGACAGAGGAAAGTGCATGTGCCATCTGAAAGCAGCTAATTTTTGCTTGCTATAATTAGATCCATTCCTAAAATCCGGTAAGTTGCTTACCTGATACTAGGCATTGATGCGGGCAGATAGGCCATAGTTTTCCAGTAAAAAGATGATATTGTCAATTCCTGTAATCTCCTCTTTAATACATTTTTCTCAAGCAAATGTAAATTTTGACAGGTTTTACTTGTGTATCTACATTTTCTTGTATGGTATGAGAAAGAGGAGACAAGCAGTATAATAGAAAATGATATTTCATTTCTGCTCACTCCGGTAATAACTGTCAACAGGTCTCTTAATGCTTTCATTGTTCAACAAGACTAAAATATTTCTGAAAAAAAAATTAAGCTTTTATACATTGATAACACCAGGTAATTCCGTTTCTTGGAAAGTAACTAGAAGCTTCTGTGACAAGAAAATATGGCATTTCCAATCCACTCAGAGGAGTGAATAATCCCCTCCCCCAATTAAACAATTGATTGGTTTGTCAAATGCATTCAATTAAACAATTGATTGGTTTGTCAAATGCCCATTTGTTTTTCAGAGATGGTGTTCTTGATACAAAGAGGTATTACAAATCTTTGTCAGTGCATTCAAAAAGTGTTATAGTTCTTTTCATGTGAAAAGAATTGAAAATATAAAACTATTAATAAACAATGGAATATCATAAACAGAAAAGCAAGGTCATCTGATTTTCACTATAAGTTGTTGTCTGCTGTCAGTCCTGACGGTTTAAACTGTCTAGCAGTTCTGCTTAATAATATCCCAGATAGCATTGCTTCAAAAGCTCCATAAAAGGTGAAGGTTGAAAAAACTTCAAGTAATTAAATGTTGGACTGAATAAACAAAAGTTTCCTGAGAAAGACACATCTCAAGAAGCAAGAAGGAGAAAAATAACAACGATGTTTATTTTTAAGCTTTCTTAATTCCTAGTGAGTCCATATAAACAATAAATTCCCCAAGTGCTGCCTTAGCCATGTCAAACAAAATTTTACATAAACTGGGTTTCGTTTGCGTTCTGGATATAAATAGATCTTAATTTTCTTTAAGGTTTTTTTTTTTTTTTATCTTAGCCCATAGATTGTTGGGTCATATATTATTTAGTTCTCAAACATTTGTTACATCTCAATAGCTATATTTTTGGTATTCATTTATAAAAAGTTGTATAGTAGTCTGAATAATAGTCTGAAGTACATATTGGTCATTTGGAATTTGATGAGATATTGTAAAGGCTTGAAATGGTTTATTCTCATATATGTTGCATGTATATTCAAACAGTGTATCATCTACTACAGCTAATATATTAGGATGGTGCAAAAGTAATTGCAGTGTTTGCCATTGAAAGTAATTGAATAAATGAAATTTATTTAAATATTAAACTTTGATAGTGTGTAAAAATCGCAATTACTTTTACACCAACCTAATATTTAAATAAATTTCATATATCCAATACTAATTGTTCAAGAATTTGACATCTTCATTTGTTATTGTCAGCTTGTTCTATAAGTTTCTTAGAAGATTATCTTATAAATCTCTCACTGTAGTTGTTCTTTTTAGTATAATGCTTTTTAACATGGGAAGAGTAGCTCATTCCCTCATTCCTGTAATCTCAGGACTTTGGGAAGTCGAGGCAGGAGGGTTGCTTGAGCCCAGAAATTCGAGACTAACCTGGGCAGCATAGTGATATCCCTGTCTCTACAAAAAATTAAAAAATTAGCTGGGCACAGTGGCTTGCAGCTATCATCCTAGCTACTCAAGAGGCTTAGGTGAGGATTATTTGAGCTCAGGAATTTGAGGCTGCAGTGAGCAATGATCACACCAGTGCACCCCAGCCTGGGCAATAGAATGAGACCTTGTCTCAAGAAAAAATAAAAGAAATAAAATAACGTGTTTTGCGTTTATTTTGATGAGAAATTAAATATACTTGTTTTAGTCTTTATCAAATGATACACACATTGATTGCATTTATATTTTTGCTTGATTAGATTTTTTTCAATTATGTTAGTGTTTGGAGAGAGCATTCTTATTTTGAAAGGGGTGCTTAGTTTTAGTTATTATTTTTCTCTCTCTCAGTGTGCCCATCAAGTGTTTGTTTAGTGGTTTTGCAATTATGAAAGAAAGGATAAAATTTTCCCAAGAGGAAATGTTTTCAGGAAGTTTCACCTGGAGTGCTTGGCAGCACCAAAGTATTCAGGTGAAAAGCTGAGGGCTGTGCAGAATGAATGGATAGTTACACTGAAACACCGGCTGCATTGGGAAGAGAATTTCTGAGAAGGGAATCTGGAAATGTAGACTGGATCCATAACAATGAGAATCCTAGAAACAAGGCTCTTCCTTTTATTCTGTAGACTTGTAGAATTCTTAAGTATTTTCTTGTGTTGCCTTTGATTTTGATTCCTTAATGGTAGAACAGGAATAATATTTGTTGACAATTATTCTCAAAGTTATCATGTAAACTAGTTGTTACTGTTTGTGACATGATCTGAAGATCTGAAATTATAAACTCACATTGTGTAGAAAATTATTTTGTTAATATTCTCAGAACTATGTTTTTGGTGAATGTCTAAAGCTATGTAAGTTATGTGTTTGAAGTCTGTGGCTGCCACAATTTTACTTTTATCAGTATTTACTATTCTTCTGGGTCAGTGATTCCCTAATTTGGTGGTATTATCAGAAGACTAATTTGAATTTCAGCTGCTTAGCATTCCAGAAATATAAAGCAAAATCCATCATCTTCTTATTATTAGCACTTACTAACTTATATTGTATTATAATTATAAATTTAAATCTAGAAGTCATAAAGACTTCTAGTTTTCCCTCAGTATTCATCCTCTCCTTATTCAATTGTGATTTTAAATCTCAATTTTTTGGTTGGGTGTATGATTACCCAGAATAAAGGCCTTATTTTCTAGCCTCCTTTGTAAATGGATGTGACCACATGACTATGTTCTACTGAATAGGCTGTAGCTGGAAGTGGTCCAATGGCAGGGGGATCTGCATTTTTTGTACAGTACTTCCTGTCTGTTGGGTAGAAGGAGAATGTAATCACTGGAGCTGCAACATTCGTCTTGCACTATGAGGTGATTTTTAGAATGGAAATCCTACAGGGTAGTTGAGCCTGATCTCTTACTCCTTGAAGTTCTGATCTGACTACCACTGTGATTCTTGAACGTGAAAGAGAAGTGCACTTCTATTTTTATTGAAGCCACTATAACTTTGGGTTATTCTGGCACACATATTCTCATATTGTCTTTAATACCTACTTTTTTTTTTTGCATGCCCAGCGTAAACATAACCCTAATTTTCCTACTTTTGTCCATGTGATTAGATGAAGCTGATTCCAGAGAAGGTCAGATGAGTCTTGCCTCAGCAATCTTAGCCTTTCATCTACTGGGCCCTAGTTATTAGTTCATGGATAGTCACATGGTCCTTACCAGACTAATGAGATGCAATCTGGGACTTTTGCTGTAACTAATGGGAAAGACAGGCTCTCTTTCCACCACAGTTGCTCAACTGTGAGGATATAAATTTGAGGATATAACACAAAAGAGGACTGGTCTTCAAAATAAGTCGACACAGGAAAAATGCTGGAACAGAGTTGATGCACACACATGTATACACATATACATACACACACAGAAACACACACAATACCACACACATATACACACACAGAAATTTTTACATCACTTGAACATTTTGATCTGGCGATTCCTGAAGGTAAATATTCCTGGACTTTAATTGCTTGAAACAATAAACCTCCTTTTTTTTCCTTAAAGACAATTGGATTTGTCATTTTTGACTGAAAGATTCTTTACTACTACGTCCCCTATTATTTACATAATCACAAAATATTTCATATGCACCATTTTATTACTTTAATTCTCAAAATATATCTATCATTTGAGTGGATTATGTTCATTTAAAAAAAAATTTTAAGTTCTGGGATACATGTGCTGAATGTGCAGATTTGTTATATAGGTATATATTTGCAATGGTGATTTGCTGCACCAATCAACCCGTCATCTAGGCTTTAAGCCCCACATGCTTTAGGTATTTGTCCTAATGCTCTCTTTCCCTTTTCCCCCAACTTCCCGACAAGCCCCGCAATGCGATGTTCCCCTCCCCATGTCCTTGTGTTCTCATTGTTCAGCTCCCACTTATGAGTGAGAACATGCGGTGTTTGGTTTTGTTGGATTTGTTTTTGTGCTTCTCACAGGGCACAACCTGGTTTCTTCAAGAGAGCAGGTGCTTAACAATGGCATGGCTGACCACTATTAGACATCTAAACTAATTTTATTTCAACAGACCAGAACTCACAGAAGGCCTATTATTGTTTTCAAAGTAGTCAACTTGGAGTCTTTGACACACTTCAATAAATGTTACTGTTATTGCTCAGTATATTTTGAGAAATGGTGTTACAAAATTGCCTTAAAAATCTTCGGGGGCTAGGTGCAGTGGCTAACACCTGTAATCCCTGCACTTTGGGAGGCTGAGGTGGGAGGATCACTTGAGTCTAGGAATTGGAGACCAGCCTGGATAACATAGGGAGACCCCATTTCTACAAATAACAAAAAAATTAGCAAGGTGTAATGGCATATGTGTGTGATCCCAGCTACTTGGGAGGCTGAGATGGGAGGATCACTTGGGTCTGGGAGGTTGAGGCTGCAGTAGACCGTGATTGTGCCACTGCACTCCAGCCTGAATGATAGGGAAAGAACCTGTCTCAAAAAAAAATCTGTGGTATTTTTAAATTAAATAACTCAATAGTGGTAACTCTTCATCCTACGAAAATGATCTGACTTCTACAAACATCCAGAATTCAAATGAAATGAATTCTTAAGTCTGGAGAGAAAGAGACTGAAGTAGAAGAAGGAGAAATGTAGAAAGGAAATAAAGTTTTATCAAGTTTTTTAAAACTCATGAAAACCTACAAAGAAGGCATTGTTATCTCTAGTTTACCTAGAAGTTGGATAAGTTGGCCTGAGAGTAATGCCGGGGCCAAGGGAAAGCTTCTCCTTAGGCCTCTGAAGTTTTGCTGAAAATCACTGACAAGAGGGAGGTTCATAGGAGAAAAGGTGTACAAATTTATGTGATCATAGATCATAGTGTTAAATGACTTAGGAGCCTTCAGAATGAAAAGCCAAAGGGACAGGGGAAATGGTCCATTTTTATGCTTAGGTTCAGCCAAGTATGCACAGCTGGTAGAAATATGACTGGACAAAAAGGGCGTGATCGAACACTAATAGACTGAATAGGGAAACCCAGAAAAGTCTGTCTGGATTCTAATACGGCCTCTGAAAGCATTTCTTCCCTCTGGATGTGGGGCAGGACCTCCTCTGGAATGAGGGGCCAGGGACAGGAGGGTAGAGGGTTGGAAAATAACTTTTGTGTCTGAGGCTGCTTTTGAGGCCTTCATTTTGGGGTATTGTTTTTCTGAGACCCAACAGTTTACAGTTCATGTTGACAGAGCCAGGACTGCATCTCAGCTCTATCTTCCCCCAAAGACTGGCATTTCCTTTTCACCACCCTGCCTTCTCAGGGCAGATTTATTTGGAATAAAAATCAGTGGGTGATTATGGAGCATGGGGTGTACTTCTTGAGTTGTGTCATTAAAGTGTCATGTCATAGGGTAGGACAAATACTCTAGTACCATGAGGGGTATGCTTAAAATGAAGTCTGTTGGGGAAGGTTGAAAGAGTCAGTCCCTTGTGTGCAGGATGCTCAGGCAGAGCTGGATGCACCAAGGAAGATGCTCCTCAAGAAGAATCCTGCCCTGTACTACTTTTCATTTATATGGAGAAGTAGGGAGGGGAGCAGGAAACTCTTGGCTGGCCATGGGCCATGAGAGTTTTCTGATTGCAAGAAGTGGCCTTGCTGGAACAAGGGATTGTCCAGCACCCACAGGTCAATAGTTTAGAGAGTTCACCTGCCAATGCCAGTGTGAGCTAATGACTTTGTAGCTTTCAGCTGAACCAGCTCATTCCTGCTGGGAGAGCGCACTGCTAGACCTTCTGAAGGGTAGAGGGGACCAGAGGAGGTACAGTGTGGGTGGAGCCAGGAGGACCATCTAGCAGGCACATAGTTTATGTCCTCTCAGCAAATGAGAAGATTCCCGACATGACTACTTTATTCAAATGGATATATTTCTTTCTCTTTCTCCTTTCTTTTTGGTCTCAGTCATTTTCATCTTATTTCCTTTCTCATTACTTTACTCTGTATAGCACATTATATCCTCAAATGATAACAGAATCAACGCTTTTTTGAAATGAGTTATAGGAGAGTGCCTTGGGCATAGACTATTCAGGACTCTCAATTTCCTGTCTATTTGTAAGAAAGTCTCCCATGAGCTTTAGCAAAGAAAAGGAGTATCTTGTTATCCGGAACACCGATGGTGATAATCTAGCTAGAACCTGTCAGGGTAACAAAAAGGCCCACGGCTCTCTGATAGTATCATATTTTCTCTACCTGCTCTTTTGAACCTAATCCAGTTAGGAATTGCCACTGGAATAGAGGCAATGAGTCAGGTGCCCTGATGGATGCACATGCTGTTGTCTGTAGATGAGGTTGTTTTTAAAAAGAAAATTTAACACTTTAGGCAAGAGGCTTTCATTTGACCTGCTTTTTCTCTACCCCTCCATGGAATCAGTCTTTCCAGCACTGATAGAGTGGGCCTCTGTCACATTCTGTATCTCTGTGTGATGGCCTGTTCAAGAAGTGGTTTGGGGTTTGTGATGATTGTAGCATGTAAAAGTCAGCTCTGTTGAGGTGCTATAAAGAAAAGAACAGACTACGTTGCTTTTAATGCAGACCACAGGAAACAATACCAGTGCAGAATGAGGAGAGGCGTGGTGAAGCAGAGAGTTAGGAAATGAAGGGAAGATAGCCATGACGTGCTCACTCACAACTGCTCTTCGTTCCACCGTTTCTTGGCTGCGTGATTATGCACAAATTACTGAACCTCTCTCTGCCTCTTATCCATCTGAAAATGGGAAACTCATAACAATAGTAATAGTACGAATATCTACCTCAGACTTGTTGGGAAGATTAAGTGATTGAAAAATACTTGTAGGATGCCTGCTCTGCACAGACCCCAAAATTAAGCAATGAAAGTATTCACTTTCATTGTTATTATGACTATAGTTATAATATAAAGAGCATCATAGGAAATCATAAGTGTTTTGGGGACAGCTGGCCTAACTCATATTTGTTAAACTAAGTAGTTCTACTTCTTTAAAATCTCCTTTTATACTCTAGCAGCAATAGCACAATTATTTGATTTATTCTTATGCCTGTGAAGTAGGTAGGAAGGTATAAATAACTATATTTCAGGATAAGAAAAATGACTCAGAAAAGCAATAAGACTTGTCTTATTCATAAAGACTGTAGGTGGTAGGGTCAGAATGTTGATCTCAGATGATTGGACTATGAGTACTGTTCACAAACGAACCAAGACAATATGAGACAAAGACCTATGTTTCATTATGGGGGCTGGAATGAGGGGTAACCAGGGGAAATGCAGAGACTCCTGAGAAAGGAGAGCTAGGATGAGGTGCCAAATCGGGTGTGTCCTCTGGAGCCCAGGAAATACAGGGACTGGACACTGGGGGATAATAAGGCAGTTGCCTGATCAATTCCTGCTCACCCTTAAAGCCTCAGCTGCCAATATGTCACTTCTTGTGAGAAATCTTTACGGATCTTCAGACCAGGTTCGGCCATCTCCTCTTTTCACAGCAGCCTCTGCTTCTCTTTGCAGGACTTTTGTGTTTGTAGTTGTCTCTTGGTGGATTGTCAATTTGGAGAGCAGATATTGACATGACTATGCCCCAGCCTGAACACTGCTTGGCCCACAGCAGGGGCTCAGTGCACACAGTTGCTTAATGAGTGAGCAAGAGAGAGGCTCAAGTGCCTAGAAAGTCAGGTTGTGCTTGGGCATCTCTCAGCTTCTGTGGATTTTTGCAATGATTCTAGATTCAAACATCAGCTTGATTATAGAACAAGCATCAAGGAGAGGTACTCAATCCCCAACAGAACTGAAATTGCCATGGGTGGTTGAAGGTGAGAAGAAGTAGCAGATCTATTTTATCGCTTAAAAAGTGTCATTAGTGGTTGCGCGCGGTAGCTCACACTTGTTATCCTAGCACTTTGGGAGGCCGAGGTGGGTAGCTCACTTGAGGTCAGGAGTTCAAGACCAGCATGGTCAACATGGTGAAGCCCTGTCTTTAATAAAAATACAAAAATTAGCTGGGTGTGTGCACACCTGTAATCCCAGCTACTCGGGAGGCTGAAGCAGGAGAATCACTTGAACCCAGGAGGTGGAGGTTGCACTTAGCCAAGATTGTACTGCTCTGCTCCAGCCAGGGCAATAGAGCTAGACTCCATCTCAAACAAACAAACAAGCAAACAAACAAAAAAGTGTCATCAGAGCCTTCAGAACTCAGGATACAAGATGAATAATGTTGGTCAGAAGTAAGGAAATACAGGTTAATCACAATGTCTACAAGTTGAGACCCAGGAAATATAGAAAAGCTCAGTCTGCAGACCACAGGGAAAAGCAGGAAGAAATTATTTCAGGGAAAGTTTTCAGGATGGGGAGAGTCAAGAAGCATGTGCACCAGGCAAATGGTCCTGCAGGTAGGACCAACCCTTGCCTATGATGAAGCAGGTTGAGTCTGTTTGTGGAAACCTGCAGATACTCTTCTGGATCACCACACAAGTTTCTGGTGATTGCCCCGCTTGCCTCACAGGCCCATAGAAAGGTTTTATGATTCTTTTTATTTTTATACTCTACTCAGCACAACTGAACCCCTGTTGTATAGCTGAACAGTGGTAATGCTCCTTGGGTGACTTGATTTAATCCACTGTTTCAGAAAAAGGAGGTTTTTTTTTTGCTTACCTTTGTTCTTGGTGCTGTAATTCTTAGACTAGGCCATGACTCCATCTCTGGCAAGGTGTATCAGCCTGGGTCCAATCAGGAGATGGAAGCCACACAATGATTTAAATAGGGGACATATAATATAAATAATTATTAAACTATGATAAAGGGTAGCTATAAGATATAAGAAAACCTTATAGGGTACCGTAGGGCTGAGGAGGGGTACAGAAGAAGGGCAAATGCGTACTTCAGGGCTCCCCCTTAACACTGAGGTTCAGACCTTATTGGAGAATGTATAGTTGTAGCCCATTGGATGGCAGAAAATTTTGCTGGTTTGTATGGGCCAGAGCTGGTGTGTAGTCTCTGGGCAAGTTGGAAGCAACCCTTTAGGAACAGAGGAAAAGAGGGGGAACAGATGAACTGCAGCTGATGGCTAGGCAGGGCATGGCATGTGGGTGTGCAGAGGGAGTAGTGGCATCAGAATAGGCTAGTGTTAGTGTTGACAGGGTTCTGGGAAGGTGATCACTATGTGAGGCCAGAGCTTCAAGGTCAAGCTTCTAAGCATATGACTGGGGTCAAGCACTATACACACCCTCCCACAACACCACTGACTGACCATGCATGCAGTCACAGGAAAAATAAGGGAGTCTCTTCCTTTTGGGATATTGCTGCAATGTCCTCCACAATAAAAGTTTAATATCATGCTCACTGCACAAGAGAAATGCATATGAAAATTCCTCCATTAATGAAGAGCATTTGGAGCTGAGCAATAGATTGATAACTGGTACAAAGGGTTCCTTGTACCTATGGAGGTACCTACACAAATGACAATACTCGGGTAGTACAATCCTGTTCCTTGTGATTATGGGATAAGAATTTTCCTTTTTATCTTTTTTCTTATGAGTCACGAAGAAAAAGCATAAGGATGAGATATGTTTTTCTTATCACCAGTTTTCAATTATTGGATTTCTCTCTAGGTAGAGAGATTTAACAAACAGCATAAGTTATTTAGAAGGGTTCCTTTCTTAATATTTTTGTAAGAAAATAGCAAGTTAGTTAAACTTTCCTTCTTCCAAATGTGACTGAATGTTTCCTATGGATTCCAGTCCATATCTGACTAAAAGGATATAAAAGAGGTAAGCATATTTCCTGCTGTCTTATAAAGGCATCTAGCAATAAATTATTCGTGCCGAAGTTGAAAAAAACCATGCAGAGGAATACATTTTCAATGCAAGAGAAGAATAAATTTGTAACTTGGAAGAATTTAATATTCACGTGTTTGAAATTATAGTGCAAAATAGACCCTAAGGGTCTAACTTAGATATTTCTGCTGGTAAAGCAAATCATTCATATGAGCAAATCAATATTTTTATAGGTAAAAATGCATTTTCTTTGAGAGTTAATGTGTTTTCTTTCCTTCACTCTTATATGAAATTGAATGATTTCCAAATATCTGATTAAATTATGTCTTGCTTGGGATGTCATCTTGGCAGATAACTTAAGAATATTAAAGCCTTTGATGTGAAGCATATTTTAAAAATGGCAGAATGAAATCCTTGGTGATTGTTGATAAATATGTGTAGAAACAATGCATTAAGATAGCTTATTTTTAAATATAAGCTGCAAGGTGGAGAATATGTAATTGCTCTTCAAGGAAAGTACAGTATAATTTATCTCATTAATGAAAAGCATTTCATAGAGAGAATTCTTCAGAACTCAACATGATAATCCCATGTTACTAATTTAAGTTTTAAATGAGTGGTAATGTGGGTGGTAATGTCGACATAAATGGAATAAATTTGAACAAAAATTTGTAAATGAATTCAACTGAATTTTTTCAAGTGCCCACTTGCACTGAAAGCCTCTTAGAACGCTTGCTTTAATGAAACCACAAATAGAAATGTTCATGAAACCACTAGGATAAGTATATTACAGTTGCATTGTTTGTATATAAATAGACACTCTAAAAGTGGGCAAACAGCCTCTTATAACTATGTTTAGTTTTGATTAGGACTCTGTAATAACCAAATCAGGGCATAGTTCTCACTAGTTTAGGGCCATCTACACATTGGTCGAGTAAGTTTACTCTGTCAGGGTTGTTTGTCCTGACAGATTAGCACTGTTGGTCAGTAGGAAGCTCATAGAAAAGAATGAGAATGGATCAAAGAATAGCCGTTATGGCTGGAAGTCACACTAGTACCTTCTTTAATTTTTATTGCTAAAGAATAGCTTAGCAATGTTTGTTTATATAATGAGACAATGACATTTGCTTTTTAATTGAATATTACTTTTATGCAAAAGAATTAAGCATTTAAACACTTTTTATTTTCAAAGAAGTACTCTCCCACATATGCTATCAATGCTATTGATTTTTTATAAGCCTTTTTTCTCTCATAGGCAGGTAAAAAAAAACTTGCTGTATGAATTATGATCAGTTTCAAGTTGGCAAAGTCAAGCTTGGTGCATGTTGATTGCATATATATTAAACTCTGATGGTAGATAATTGGGAGGTTGTTAGTTCTTTTAGCATTAAAGTTGCTTCCTGGTATAATGGTTTGTTTTATTTTTTTCTCATTACTATTCTACCAGAACACTCTGAAACTCTTCATAACATCCAGAAGATTTTGGTTGAAGAGTTTTGAAAAGAGCATTTGCTTCTCTATGAGAACTCTACCTGGTTTTATAAAGAGCATTTATCTTTAAACTGAAAACACCTGGACCCTTTTTCTAAAGTGACATCAAAATTACTTACATATTTCTACCTGCAGCATAATCAGGTTTGCATTAAGAAAGCTGATAGGAAACCGGAGTGTGGAGTATTTTTCACAGCAATTATTTTGGAAAAGCTGCTACTTCTTTGTAAAATTATTCACACTAAAACACATTCAGCAAAATTAACATGCCCAATACATGTGTTCGTGCTTTTTTTAGGTAAAGTGACTTAGCCACAGGTATAGTCTTAGAATTGAGGGTTGTGTATGTGTACACGTGTGAGTGTGTGTGTTAGTAAGAAAGGGAGGAAGAATTAGGAGGATTAGTCCTCTACAAGTGCTGGCAAATCGGGCTCTACTGAGCAGAGATAACTGAGGGAAAGTCCTTTTTCTTTTGTTCCCTGAAACTGCCTTATTTTAATATTTCTAACCAATGCACCCTCCTTTACTCTAAGTTGTATTCTAAACCTACTGATGCCACTGGCGAGGTTTGTCAGAGGCAGTTCCAAAGGACACTGTTCACAAATTCGTGCCTGCTTTCAGGGAAGAGGCTTTAACTTTATGTTGGCTTTGGAGCTCCTTGTGCACCACTTCCTGATGAGTGGTAAAATGGATCATGGGACTATGCAGATGTGTTTTGAATTGATGCCAGGTGGTCTGAATTAGGAGTTCTGGAGGAGCCAGTTGAGAAGTTGATATAGGAACCAGATGGGAATGAAAATGCAGTATTGTCTTACGCCATTTGGACTTGTATAAGAAAATACCATAAACTGGGTGGCTTATAAACAACATTTCCCCCAGTTCTGGAGGCTGGAAATTCTGAGATTAAGGTGCTGGCAGATTCGGTGTCGGGAGAGGATCTGCTTTTTGGTTCACTGATGGGGTTTTCTTGCTGTATCATGATGAAAGGAGTGAGGGAGCCCTCTGGGGCCTTTTTAATAAGGGAACTAATCCTATTCATGAGGCCAGAACCTAATCAGCTTTCAAAGGCCTCCAAATATTCTCATATGGGGAATTAGGTTTTAACATAGGAATCTGATAGATGGGAGACACACATTCAGATCATAGCAAGATCCATTTTCTTGCCTGTATAGGGAAGTCCTTTTACATGCACCCAAATCAAGATCATGGGAATTGAATGTAGAGAATATTAAGTCCATAAAGTAGATGCTTCTTTTCCAAACAATTGGAAGTTCACAGAGTGCTTGTGGCCCTTCAAGTTCAGATAAACAAGAGTCAGAGAGCCAAGAGAGAAGGCTAGAAGACAGAGCAATTCAAGAGGTACTTCCAGTATGGAAGCAGGAGCTCCTTAGAAAAGATTCTCTACTTCTGAGATCTCCTTGGGAGATAGCAATAACCAGACCCCAGAGGACAAGCTATGCATGCTCAGGGACCTTCCCCTGGCTTCCTCAATTGGGGCAACTTACTCCTTTTCTTTTGAGTGGGAGGAATTGAGGAGAAGAGGAACAAACGGCTATCAGATTCCCTAATACTTAAGGTGAAATTGATGGTGAAAGTTTCTATTTCTTGAAGCAAAATAGAACAAAGAGAAAGAGAGGGATTCCTCTTTTTTTCTGAAGCAGAGCATCTGAAACCTAGCTGATCATCAAAATCACTGGGAGTTTTAAAAATTACACATTCTTGGGCTTCACCAAAATCATACTCAGATTCAGATTTTCTAAAGTGGAGGCTGGGGGCCTGTATTTTTGAAAATCTGATCCAGAAGTTTTGATAATTAATCAGGTGTGGGAATCATGACTTTAACTTGGGAACTTCGTCTTCCTAACGCTCTTTCAAGGGATTCACATGGCAGAAATACATTTTATCTGCTTGGAGGAAATAGTCCAACCCACATGAGTTTAAAACCACAGACAGGCAGGTGCGGTGGCTCACGCCTGTAATCCCAGGACTTTGGGAGGCCGAGGCGGGTGGATCACGAGGTCAAGAGATCGAGACCATCCTGATCAACATGGTGAAACCCCGTCTCTACTAAAAATACAAAAAAATTAGCTGGGCATGGTGGCTCGTGCCTGTAATCCCAGCTACTCAGGAGGCTGAGGCAGGAGAATTGCCTGAACCCAGGAGGCGGAGGTTGCGGTGAGCCGAGATCACGGCATTGCACTCCAGCGTGGGTAACAAGAGCGAAACTCGGTCTCAAAAAAAAAAAAAAAACACACAGACAATGGTTAGTAACCATTTTAGACTGACTTTTAAATTAGATGGTCTTAAACTGCTTTACAAACTGTGTTTGCCAATGTTAAAATCAATATCTGGATGCATAATAAAGCATCCAGAAAAAAAATTGTTTTGCACTTTCCCACCTTTTATTATTTAACAAATGGAAGGGGATGGAGACACAAGGAGAGAGCAACAGCGAGTTTCAATAGATAAGAGAAATGGGACGGACAGGCAGTGGGACCACACCTGCTGGGCCCCACATAAATAACCAGGTTGTTGAGCCAGAGTGGAGGTCAGGACTGGGCCCAGCAGCTGCCTGCACTGCTCAGAGGCACTGGCACCACAGGGACACAGAAACCACTGAGGCCTGAGGTGCGCTCCAGCCCTGCCAACATTCTTCTCCCTAAAGCTCCTGAGATCTTGGGGCTGGCTGGGCAGGCTGGGGCTCTGCACCACAGTCCTGCCTGGATCAAATCTGTTTTTTTGGCTTCATTAAAAACAGCTGGGTGTGAGGGGGCAGGCATATGCATTAAGCCACTTCCTAGGGAAAGCCATGGATGGACAGCCCTGTGGGGGCCTTGAAGGCGGAGGCCCTGGAAGCAGCAAAAAAGGGGCTGGATAAAGGTGCTAATAGGTGGGATGGTAGAGCCCAGTTCCCCAGCCCCCCACAACCCAGCCCAGAACCTGCAAAGAGGTGGTTATAAATAATACTGATATTGTTCAGCCTAGTAGAAAGGAAGTTCAATTATTATGCAATGGTCATGTTGCATAACCAGGAGTGTGGTGTGAGACAATAATGGAAACACATTGTTAGAATCATGGCAACCATTCCAGGCTTGTGGATATCAGTAATGGTGGCCCAGGACTGGTTTTGTGGTTTCATTTCTCATCATGGCCCTGAGCCATACTGTCAGCAGTATTTATACTACTGGGAAATAACTAGGCATTATAAATGACTGTATTGGGGATAAAAAGTGAAGTTGGTCAGCTTCTAAATTAAGTTTAAATGGTATTACATTGCCATATATATATATGTATATATATTTTTTCTATTTGGCTGAGGATAATCTAACAGTCAAGGGAGAAATACAACATTATACATGGTGTAGAGGTTACAAGCCCAGATTTTAGAGCAAACTGCACACTGCTTGAGTTCAGTACTACCTTAGCTACTAACATCTGGGCTGCTGATCTATTGTCAAATTGGCTCATTTGTCCAATAATATACTCTGTATTTTGTATTTGGCTTATTGATTCTTCATGGTGTTGCTTGGCTTGTCCCCAGAGCCCCAAGTTTTCTGTAATCTGGTAGTTAAATCTACAGGCTTAATTTCTAGGAAAAAATTCTTCCTACTACCACATTATTAAAGATTTAAACATAATATTTGCACCTAAGTTTATATTACTATTTTATAACAAGTTTGCATCATCTAGTTTGTAACTTGGACTCGGATGCACTAACTAATTTACAGCACAGTTTGGTGATGGAAGGAGAAGTTCTCCCTACAAGATGACATTTATTTGAAAGACTCAAGAAAGATTTTTCTCATGGGATCTCTTACTAACTTATTTAAATGCTTATGCTTGGTGGGGGAATAAGGCAGAAGAAAAATTTAACTGTGGTAAAGACAAGGCAGCTGTAGAGTATAACAGATTTTGGAGACAGGAACCACTAGTTTTTATAAACTTGGCCCTGTTTTTAGGTGTTCTTTGGTAAATTGTTTAAGGTCTCAGAATATTAGATTCTCATCTTCAAGAATAAGAAAATTATACCTACTCTTTAGGGTGGTTTTATGATTATATAATATATAAATCATAAAATTATACTTAATGGTTTTTATGATTATATAAAGCAGTGCACATAGAAACATCTACTACAGGGGTATGTGCAGAATATGCCCTCAAATAGTGTTCATTTTTTTTTTTCTACAAATATTACTTGAATACACAATTTAAGCCCAGGTGGGCATCTGGTGTTATGTTGGGGGTTAAAAGAAGTATAAGATAGTGCAGAGCACAGTACCTGGCACAAAGTAGATTCTCAATAAATGTATTTTAACATTGAATTGGGGCTGGGCACAATGGCTCAACCCTGTAATCCCAGCACTTTGGAAGGTGAGGCAGGCAGATCACTTGAGGTCAGGAATTTGAGAACAGCCTGGCCAGCATGGCAAAACTCTGTCTTTACTACAAATACAAAAATTAGCTGGGCATGGTGGCACATGCCTATCATCCCAGCTACTTGGGAGGCTGAGGCACAAGAATCACTTGGGCCTGGGAGGTGGATGTTGCAGTGAGCTGAGATCATGCCATTGCACTCCAGCCTGGATGATGGAGTGAGTTTCTGTCTCAAAGAAAAAGAAATTGAGTTTAAAATGTTTCTGCCCCAAGTGAGCTTCAGTGCAGTGGGCACACACACACACACACACACATACACCTCATTCTACCAAGTGATGCTGACTATAAGGGCTGGAGGAATACCATGATCAAAGTCACCAGTGAGAGCTAACATAATGAATTGAATTTCTCACAAAGGAGATCAGACTAAAAGCTAAGACTAGAAAAGTATGAGTAACATCTGGACAAACAGGGAGGATTGGCAAGGGCACTCCAGATTCGAGGAATATAGCAGTGAAGCAGCAGAATAATTTTAGCCAAGAAATTTTTCTAGCAACTAGATATATGTGACTGATCAGAAAGGAAGATTCATGAAAGGGAGCATCAGAAAAGCCCGAATGTCACGAGGTCAAGAGATCGAGACCATCCTGGTTAAAATGGTGAAACCCCGTCTCTACTGAAGATACAAAAATTAGCTGGGCATGGTGGCGCGTGCCTGTAATCCCAGCTACTCGGGAGGCTGAGGCAGGAGAATTGCCTGAACCCAGGAGGCGGAGGTTGTGGTGAGCCGAGATCGCGCCATTGCACTCCAGCCTGGGAAAGGAGCGAAACTCCGACTCAAAAAAAAAAAAAAAAAAAAAAAAAGAAAAGCCCGAATGTCTAGACTGAGGTGAGATTGAGAAAAGCCTCAAATGCCTCAGTAGGGAGTTTGGATTTTATTCTAGATCACGGGAGAAATGCAAAAGCATGAATGTATCATGATAAAGTAGGTATGTAGAAAAGTGTATTTAGAGCATAATGGATTTGGAAGAAGCACTAATGGCCTGAAGGATATTACTTAAGAGGCTACTGTTAAAATCCTGCCCTGAGATGAAAGAATCTTGGGTGACTTCTTGTTTATATGGATTTAGATCAGGAAAGTGCTGGTACCATATTATATCAACACAATTAAATAAGTCTAATGTTTGAAGCACATTAGTTTGGAGTTTTCAAAATCTTTTTTTTCTAGTGCTTACAGCCAAGGTGGCTTGCGGTGCCAAGGATGGAGACAGAGCTGGAATTCCCTGTCTGTGGCAGACCTCTAGACCTTTCCAGTCTGATTGTGCAGGGTACTGAGAAAAGCACAGCTTTGGTGTGAGACAGTTAGCACTATCTCTAAATGGAAGTAATGATGTCAATAAGCACAGTAGCTGGACTGTTAGTTCCCTCTGTGGCCAAGTATTCAACTAGTGGAAGGGTCGGGTTTACACCACTTTCACGGAGGTGGCTGGATAAATTCCCATTGTGGCCATTCTTATATTTGATCCCAATGGGTCATAGATACTTTATGTTTAGTTGGAAACTGAAAAGAGGGTAGACTGTATTGTAGAAGTGGGACCATGAGGAGGAACGTGTTGGTTATCCCCACAGGCTTTTGTCTCTGAACCCATTACGTGATGATCCATCCCTAGCACTTTCTCTATAACATGGTTCTTATTCTATCTGGGGGAAAGGACATTATATCACAAAAATACATCTGCATCTTTGCTTCCACGCGACCTTTTACTTTTGCCTGTCCCAGCTATTCTTCCACACTTCCTTGTAAGTAAATTCAGGTTTAATTTCCAGCTGAGAAAAACTAGATATGCGATTAAGTCTTTATCATTATCACCTGGGGAGATAGAGCTATTTAGTTCAGCAAGCTGTGAGCTGGAAGCGTTTACTAGTGACAGAACATTTTAATGTAAATTGTATTTTGTGAAATGTGCATTTCAGCACCAAAATATGGCAGTCCTCACTATTACCCTCTTTGAAATTTAAATTACCATCAGCCAATGAAGAGCAACATGTCTCAAGTTTATAAACATGCATGGAGCCACCATATATTGCTGCTTGCCCCAAGGGTGGGCTCTGTAAGCCTATGTAGTTCTGGTTGCCAATTTTGTGGAGCCAATGTAATGAGAATGAACATCAGGCACATTAATCATGATGTTTTGGATTGATTTTTATACTATCCATGTTTCTATAGGTTTTGCACCAAAATAATACCTCTTTCTATTATTGCCAAGCATATCCCCAATCTCCTGAATTGACTTTATGGAAAATAAAACTGAAATAGAGGAATTGGTTCTCTTTGAATGCTGACAGAATTTTATGCTGGCTTTGAACGCTGGGTGGCAGACGTACTCTTGTTAAGATTTGTTAAGGGAGTTTGGAGTGATTTTGCTCTGACAGGGATGATGAGCTCTCTTAATTAATGGGTCACCCACACACACAAGGACCACACAGGATGTGCAAAACATCTATTTTGCAATCCACAGGGAACATGTTTTTACTTTATTGATGGCTTGGCTGGGGATACTTTTTCGAAGCCTTTCAATTCATTTCAGTAATGGAGTGGAGTCACTAAGATCTCAACCTCTCATTCATCAGTAGTGAATATTAGGAGGAAAATGAAATCTGGATTTAAAACGCTGATATCACATTTGGTACTAAAAATCTTTGCCCAAGATTCTTGGGGTCCTAGAAGAGGCTAACAGAGCAGACTCTGGGATATAATTTTCTTTCGTGATTGTGGCAAGATAAATGCTTAATTGTACATCATTGAACTTAAGATTTAGGTTGGTCCTCAGTAATCATCTAATGACTAGAATTTTTTAAGAAGTCAACTTGGCTGTGGCTAAAACTCACCTGGGTGTTTTCAAAATCAACAAGTGCCTGGATACTAGACACGGCATCCTTGGAGATGGGTCACAGGAGTGGGTGTCGTTCATTTGAAAAGCTGCACAGGTGATTCTGGAGTGAAAGTTCCACCTTTGTAATAAAATTTGTAATTTCTTAAGCTTAAAATAAACACATTCTCAAGATCTGCCTTATCAGGATAACAACCCACAATTGTGGTTACAGGAGCACAGAAGGGAAGTAGGTGCCCCAAACCTAGAGAGAGGTTTGAGAGTCCTCTTACTAGATCCCCCTATGTCTCTGAGGCTGAAGTGCAAGAGTGATGTGAAGTGTTATTTGTTAACAGCCTTTGGCTTTATAGTTCTGAATCTATATTATCAAAAGCAATCAATAAGGTACTGGGCATAAAGCACTAGGTTAATTGGAGTTGAGAAAGATTTAGGAGCTTACATTCAGGCCTGAGTATGCAGAGATACAGAAATTTACTGGTCATCCCGACTGTAACAAAGAAGGAGAAAGATTCTGATTAGCAAATCTGGAGATTCCACAGAACAGAGTTTATATAAATGTTATCAATTTTGCCATTCACTGCCTAGGCTCATGCTTAATATGGAGGAGTCAAGTATAATGGTATAATTCTTCCCTGGGAAGAATCAGAAAAGTTGAATCCAGTGTCGTCAAAGGCATATTGTAAACTCTAAGTGGTGACGGAGACAAGGTCGAGTCCTGTGAGCAAGTGCAGAGGACTCTTTGTGGAGGTCTTAGGGTTCATTGGGATGACTGCTGATTTATGTCTCTAAGACAGCACAATGGTAGACTAAAAAGTAAAATGTTGTTCATTAGCTAAATGTATGAAAACACAATTACTTGACTATTGTTTTTCCTCTGGTTGATCTGTTAGTTTAGTGTTATATAAGCATAAATATAGAACATATATATATAAGCATATCCTGAATAATCAGTCAATTTGAGTCAACTGTATCTAATATAGTCAGTTCAATGGAAAAAAATCAGTTGAACCTTTTATTTGGCATAAAATAACATAAAACACAAAATATTTTAAGTGATTGCAGCTTTCAGTTTTATCACTGGTATGGGATAGATAGCCAGTCTAGGCTTTAAAATATTGAGAAAGGATGGAGGACTCAAGATGACGCTGTGAGAACAACCCAGGATTGGAGCTCTCATTGAATCCGCAAACGGTGAGTTGGAGTTGCATTTCCAGACTGATCTTTGTTGCCCACAGAACGGGGAAACTCCCAAGTATAAAAAAGACACGGGACGCCAGGCAGTAGGTCTGCCTGGCGAAGCTGGCAGCCGGGGTGGTGGCGGCCGGCCCTACCCAGCAATCCCCACAGGGCGCGCTTGTCCGGGTGCCCTGTTGAACCGGCAACCTGAGACTTGAGAGGGCTGGACTTGAGACTGAATGAGACTTGGACAGTAGGCCAGCCCAGGGATTGCAGGGACAGATGGTTTGGGATACCCGGTGGGACGAACAAAACCGCGATTTCAAACTATCCCGAGCAGACGGTCCGAGACGCTCTGTGGGGGAGGGGCGTCCACCACTACCGAGGCAACCCGCCCCAACTGAGATACACGCCCACTGCTGACGCAGCCAGCCGTTGCCTAAGCAACCCGTCCCTACTGAGATACACGCCGACTGCTGACTCAGCCTGCCGTTGCTGAGGCAACCCGTCCCTACTGAGATACACGCCCACTGCTGATGCAGCCTGCCATTGCCGAGGCAACACGCTACAACGAAGAGACTCCACCGCAGGGCGTGGCGGAGACCACAGCAGAGCCTGCAGGAACAGGGCGAATCACACAACAGCAGGGCGGAGACTCGGCAGCCAAAAAGTGGCTAGTCTGCCTTCTAGCTGGGCAGGACACCTCAACGGACATCGAAAAATAAAGCCCGAACCCCCCAACACAGAGCATTTGAGAAAAAAAGGGTTTTTTTTAATGAGCTCTGTTGCAGCAGAATCAAACATAGCAGCCTAACAGCCCTGAATGAACAACAGAGCTCACAGCTCAGAAATTGAGCTCCTAAAAAGAACAGACTGTCTCCTCAAGCAGCTTCCTGACCCCCCTATATCCAAAAGACTGACATTTGGCAGGCATCATCCTGGGACAAAGATAGCAGAAAAAGAAACGGGTAGCATCCCTCACTGTGCCACAGCTGCTAGAGGTGCACCCCAGACAAGCAGGGCCTGGAGTGGACCTCAGCAGTCGTACAGTGAAGGGGCTAGGCTGGTAGAAGGAAAACCAAGTAACAGAAATACTTCATCATCAACAATCAGGGTGTCCACTCAGAGACCCAATCGAAAAGTCAGCAACTACGCAGACGACAAGCGGATAAACCCACAAAGATGGGAAGAAATCAGCGAAAAAAGGAGGAAAACACCCGAAACCAGAACACCTCACCTCCTAGAAAGGACCAAAACTCCTCACCAGCAAGGGAACAAAGCTGGATGGAGAATGACTATGACGAAATGACGGAATTAGACTTCAGAAGGTGGATAATGAGAAACTTTTGTGAGCTAAAAGAACATGTATTAAATCAATGCAAAGAAACTAAGGAACTTAAAAAAAGATATGAGGAAATGATAACAAGAATGGATAACTTAGAGAGGAATATGAATGAATTAAAGGAGCTGAAAAACACAATACGAGAACTTCGCGAAGCATGCACAAGTTTCAATAGCTGAATTGACCAAGCAGAAGAAAGAATATCTGAAGTCGAAGACCAACACAATGAAATAAAACGAGAAACCAAGATTAGAGAAAAAAGCGCAAAAAGGAATGAACAGTCTCCAAGAAATGTGGGACTATGTGAAAAGACCTAATCTACGTTTGATAGGTGTACCAGAAGGGGACGAAGAGAATGAATCCAAACTGGAAAATACTCTTCAGGACATCATCCAGGAAAACTTCCCCCACCTAGCAAGACAGGCCAACACTCAAATGCAGGAAATACAGAGAACACCACAAAGATATTCTGCAAAAAGAGCAACCCCAAGGCACATAATCGTCAGATTCAACAAGGTTGAAATAAAGGAGAAAATACTAAGGGCAGCCAGACAGAAAGGTTGAGTTACCCACAAAGGGAAGCCCATCAGACTCACAGCAGATCTCTCGGCAGAAACACTACAAGCCAGAAGAGAGTGGGGGCCAATATTCAACATTCTTAAAGAAAAGAACTTTCAACCCAGAATTTCATATCCAGCCAAACTGAGCTTCAGAAGTGAAGGAAAAATAAAATCCTTTGCGAACAAGCAAGTACTCAGAGAACAAGCTCCTAAAAGAGGCACTACACATAGAAAGGAACAACCAGTACCA
This sequence comes from Callithrix jacchus, assembly GCF_049354715.1. Classification (NCBI taxonomy): domain Eukaryota; kingdom Metazoa; phylum Chordata; class Mammalia; order Primates; family Cebidae; genus Callithrix; species Callithrix jacchus. The sequence continues at coordinate 72,348,107 of NC_133513.1, forward strand.
GCCATTCCAATATCACACTAAAAGTTAAAGAGCATCAACATAATGAAGATTCTACAACAACTAACAGGCAAAACAGCCACTTAGCATCAAAATGGCAGTATCAAATACACACATAACAATATTAACCCTAAATGTAAATGGACTAAATGCACCAATCAAAAGACACAGACTGGCAAATTGGAAAAAAATCCAAAACCCATCAGTGTGCTGTATCCAGGAAACCCATCTCACATGCAAGGATACACAAAGGCTCAAAATAAAGGGATGGAGGAAGATTTACCAAGCAAATGGAGAGCAAAAAAAAAGCAGGAGTTGCAATTCTCATCTCTGATAAAATAGACTTTAAAGCAACAAAGATCAAAAGAGACAAAGAAGGCCATTACATAATGGTAAAAGGATCGATAAAACAAGAAGAGCTAACGATCCTAAATATATATGGAACCAATGCAGGAGCACCCAGATACATAAGGCAAGTTCTTAATGACTTACAAAGAGACTTAGACTCCCACACAATAATAGTGGGAGACTTTAACACTCCACTGTCAATATTAGACAGATCAACCAGACAGAAAATCAACAAGGATATCCAGGGCTTGAACTGAGACCTGGAGCAAGCAAACCTGATAGACATTTACAGAACTCTCCACCCCAAATCCACAGAATATACATTCTTCTCAGCACCACATCACACCTACTCAAAAATTGACCACATAATTGGAAGTAAAGCACTGCTCAACAAATGCAAAACAACTGAAATCATAACAAACAGCCTCTCAGACCATAGTGCAATCAAGTTAGAACTCAGAATACAGAAACCGACCCAGAACCGTACAGCTTCATGGAAACTGAACAACTGGCTCTTGAATGTTGACTGGGTAAACAATGAAATGAAGTCAGAAATAAAGAAGTTCTTCAAAACCAATGAGAACGAAGACACAACATGCCAGAACCTCTGGGACACATTTAAAAGCAGTCTCTAGAGGAAAGTATATAGCAATAAGTGCCCATATGAGGAGAATGGAGAGATCCAAAATTGACACCCTATCGTCAAAATTGAAAGAGCTAGAGGAGCAAGATCAAAAAAACTCAAAACCCAGCAGAAGACAAGAAATAACTAAGATCAGAGCTGAACTGAAGGAGATTGAGATACGAAAAACCCTTCAAAAAATCAATAAATCCAAGAGCTGGTTTTTTGAAAAGATCAACAAAATAGACAGACCACTAACCAGATTGATTAAAAATAAAAGAGAGAACAACCAAATAGATGCAATAAAAAATGATAAAGGGGAAATCACCACAGATTCCACAGAAATTCAAACCATCATCAGAGAATATTACAAACAACTCTATGCACATAAACTAGTAAACCTGGAAGAAATGAATAAATTCCTGGACTCCTGTGTCCTCCCAAGCCTAAACCAGGAGGAAGCTGAAACTATGAATAGACCAATAACAAGGTCAGAAGTCGAGGCAGCAATTAAGAGCCTACCACACAAAAAAAGCCCAGGTCCAGACGGGTTCACAGCTGAATTCTACCAGACACACAAAGAGGAGCTGGTACCATTCCTTCTAAAACTATTTCAAACAATCCAAAAAGAGGGAATACTTCCCAAATCATTTTACGAGACCAACATCATCCTGATACCAAAACCCGGCAGAGACCCAACAAGAAAAGAAAACTTCAGGCCAATATCCATGATGAACATAGATGCAAAAATCTTCAATAAAATATTGGCAAGCCGAATGCAACAGCAAATCAAAAAACTTATTCACCATGATCAAGTAGGATTCATCCCGGGGATGCAAGGCTGGTTCAACATACGCAAGTCTATAAACATAATTCACCACATAAACAGAACCAAAAACAAAAACCACTTGATTATCTCAATTGATGCAGAGAAGGCCTTTGACAAAATTCAACAGCCCTTTATGCTAAAAACCCTCAATAAACTCGGTATCGATGGAACGTATCTCAAAGTAATAAAAGCTATTTATGACAAACAAATAGCCAATATCATACTGAATGGGCAAAAACTGGAAGCATTCCCTTTGAAATCTGGCACTAGACAAGGATGCCCTCTCTCACCACTCCTATTCAATATAGTTCTGGAAGTTCTAGCCAGAGCAATCAGGCAAGAAAATGAAATAAAGGGTATTCAAATAGGAAAGGTGGAAGCCAAATTGTCTCTATTTGCAGACGACATGATAGTATACCTAGAAGACCCCATCACCTCAGCCCAAAAACTCCTGAAACTGATAAGCAACTTCAGCAAAGTCTCAGGATATAAAATCAATGTGCAAAAATCACAAGCATTCGTCTACACCAATAACAGACTTAAAGAAAGCCAAATCAAGAGCGAACTGCCATTCACAATTGCTACAAAAAGAATAAAATACCTTGGAATACAACTCACAAGGAACGTAAGGGACCTCTTCAAGGAGAACTACAAACCACTGCTCAACGAAATCAGAGAGGACACAAACAGATGGAGAAACATTCCATGTTCATTGTTAGGAAGAATTAATATCGTGAAAATGGCTATACTGCCCAAAGTAATTTACAGAATCAACGCTATCCCCATCAAGCTACCATTGACTTTCTTCACAGAACTGGAAAAAACCACCATGAACTTCATATGGAACCAAAAGAGAGCCCGCATAGCCAAGTCAATTCTAAGCAAAAAGAACACAGCGGGGGGCATCACACTACCGGATTTCAAACTATACTACAAGGCTACAGTAATCAAAACAGCATGGTACTGGTACCAAAACAGAGATATAGACCAATGGAACAAAACAGAGGCACCGGAGGCAACACAACATATCTACAACCATACAATCTTTGATAAACCTGACAAAAACAAGCAAGGGGGAAAGGATTCCCTGTTCAACAAATGGTGTTGGGAAAACTGGCTAGCCATGTGCAGAAAGCAGAAACTGGACCCCTTCCTGACACCTTACACTAAAATTAACTCCAGATGGATTAAAGACTTAAACATAAGACCTGGCACCATAAAAACCCTAGAAGGAAATCTAGGCAAAACTATCCAGGACATAGGAGTAGGCAAGGACTTCATGAACAAAACACCAAAAGCATTGGCAACAAAAGCCAAAACAGACAAATGGGACCTAATCAAACTCCACAGCTTCTGCACGGCAAAAGAAACAGTCACTAGAGTGGATCGGCAACCGACAGAATGGGAAAAAATTTTTGCAGTTTACCCATCTGACAAAGGGCTGATATCCAGAATTTACAAAGAACTGAAACAGATTTACAGGAAAAAAACAAACAAGCCCATTCAAAAGTGGGCAAAGGATATGAACAGACACTTTACGAAAGAAGACATATATGAGGCCAACAATCACATGAAAAAATGCTCATCGTCACTGGTCATCAGAGAGATGCAAATCAAAACCACATTGAGATACCATCTCACGCCAGTTAGAATGGCGATCCTTAAAAAATCTGGAGACAACAGATGCTGGAGAGGATGTGGAGAAAAAGGAACACTTTTACACTGTTGGTGGGAGTGTAAATTAGTTCAACCATTGTGGAAGACAGTGTGGCGATTCCTCAAGGCCTTAGAAATAGAAATTCCATTTGACCCAGCAATCCCATTACTGGGTATATATCCAAAAGACTATAAATCGTTCTACTATAAGGACACATGTACATGAATGTTCATTGCAGCACTGTTTACAATAGCAAAGACCTGGAATCAACCAAAATGCCCATTGATAATAGACTGGATTGGAAAAATGTGGCACATATACACCATGGAATATTATGCAGCAATCAGAAATGATGAGTTTGTGTCGTTTGTGGGGACATGGATGAATCTGGAGAACGTCATCCTCAGCAAACTGACACAAGAACAGAAAATGAAACACCGCATATTCTCACTCATAGGTGGGTGATGAAAAATGAGAATACATGGACACAGAAAGGGGAGTACTAAACACTGGGGTCTATTGGGGGGAAAAGGGGAGGGCCAGTGGGAGGGGGAGGTGGGGAGGGATAGCCTGGGGAGAGATGCCAAATGTGGGTGAAGGGGAGAAGGAAAGAAAAGCACACTGCCATGTGTGTTCCTACGCAACTGTCTTACATGCTCTGCTCATGTACCCCAAAACCTAAAATCCAATAAAAAATTAAAAAAAATATTGAGAAAGATGACACTGTTTTGTTCATTTTAAAGTGGGTAATTTTGTGTTATGTGAATTTCACTTCGATAAAAAAAGAAAATAAAATAACTAAATGGAACAAAATTTCCACTTGGAGGAAAATTTCCTAACTACTGTCAGTTAGCTGTCTATCCTATTAGTTTTTTTATTATAAATCACTAGGTCATCTCTTCATTATATTCTTTAGTAACACATATTTCGTTATACTCTAGGAAAGCAAATATAGACATCAGGATATATAATGAACTATGTGCTAGTGACATTTGGTATCTCTGATTACCCATATGGTTAATCAATTACAAAAATATGTGCTTTGGAAACCAATTTGTTAAGTATTCAAGAATTTACAGTGACCTTGTTCCAGTCCATAATTAATGTGCAGTGTTTAGCCACAATACAAAGAAGCAGGACCTACTAAAGGGGCCTTTAGCCAAAGCAACTAACTAAACCCTTAGACTAGCCCAAGGCTCTAAGTTTTGTATGTGGCACCGAGGCAGGGGTAAGGTTTGGAAGAGATGAGCCCTAGGGCTTCTTGTACTACAGATTCCAAAGTTCTGTGAAACGAAAAAGGAACACATTTCCAAACTAGATTTCTTTCTAACTACAGACATTTTTAGAGATTGCAATACTTTCTCAAGGGAAAAACCTCGTAAATATTCCTTTGGAATTTAGTCAAGTATTTATAACTTTAGCTTAGAGATGGAATTGCTGGCAACTGTAAATATTTCTGACACTATGCCTTATTTGTCTTTTTCAAAGCACTCACCAAAGTCATAGCACTCACCAAAGTCAGGCACTCACCATTCTCTTTGGAAAGAGCATGGTACAAAGCTCTCTGGATGGTGCAGGAGTGGTAGTGGATGGTTTGAAAAACTGATTTATGACTCTAGCAGAATGAACTCTAAAGCTAGAAGTTTAAAATCATCAGGAGGTCAACAATCATACATAAGAGGAAAAAGATGCCTAAAATGCACTCCTATTTTTAAAAAATTTAAAAATCATTTACTTTATTAATAGAGAAAATGAATTTCTCTCATGTTTTTGATATTTAGTGACTAATTAATTATAAATTAACTAGATTATATAGACATTTTCTTTTTTACCCATAATTGATTTTGTTTGGCTTTAGAACTTCACAGTCAGACTCCTTTACTTAATGAAAGGTGCTTTCAATGATTAAGTGAATGAAACACCATATTTGACAAAGTTTGAGGCATTTTCATCGTACCTCTGTGGTTTTGTCTGATAAATGTGAAGTGCTTTATCTGGTTTTCCAATAAATAATTTGCCTACATTGTAATTAAAATGACAATGAAGTGTCCCAAATGCTGTGTGAATGCCCTTATCATCATGAATTATCCAGGTAATTGCAGTCGTTCTTTGCATTACATGAATTTCAGTGATCAGGCCAACAGGTGCTTTGCAAAATGGAAATTTGTGAATATAATTTAGCTGGAAACTAGGAAGTCTGATGATAAATAGTGAAGAGTTCTCTCTCTCTTAAATACCTTGTACATCATAGCACATGATGGCCTGAGAATTAATTTGAGCTTAGTTTTGAAGTAAGCCAGAGAGAAAGTTTCATATCTTGTACATTTCTTTTCTTAATTGTATCAGTTGCAGGTTGATATATGTGCCAAAATTATTCCAAAGATGTTCTGTTTAGCCATCATGTTGTCATCTGTGCTATAAAGTTTCCATGTATTATAATTTTGCTTTTCTTATAGCACAACAAAAAGGAAAATGCAATTATGTCATAAGCATTTTTCTATCAAAACTGGAAGAGTAAAATCTAGAAAAATCAAAGAACATCTTGTGTGTGTGTGTGTGTGTGTGTGTGTGTGTGTGTAACTTTAGAGTAGTCTACATACAAAGGATGTCTTTTTAAAAAGAATAAATGTAAAGCGCTATTGTGCAACAAACCTTGTCTACTTCTACCTGGACCCTATAAGTTATTTTGATTCAAGAACACTATTTTACACCAGAATTTCAGTTTCCTTTGATGGTTTGTGATTCATCCTTTTGGATTCCTTCCATATGTTTGTCTCTTTAGTAAAAACTAACTATTTTAAAACATCGTCTCAATTTTGTGTTTTTCCCTTCCTACTGCTGGGCAGGACACAGCTGTCCAAGGTCCTGAAATTCTTTCTTACCATGCTGTTTCTCAGTCTTGGCGGATCACTGGAATTTACTCACAGAGCAAAAGAAAAACAAAACAAAATAAACGATGCATGGATATCACTTCTAAAGATTCTGGTTCAATTGTTTTTTAAGAAGCTCGCCAGGCATTTGTAATGTGTGAACTAACCTGAGAGCCACTGTGTATGACTATGGTTGTTTTATTTTGATACTTCTGTTTAAACTCTTTGTCTCTGCATAGTTTTATTGCTTATTACTACTTTTTTTATATTTCTTCTTTGGTAAAGATAATATGTGATTTTTTTCATAGATATAGGAAATACAAAACCAGAATTTTTTTTTCATGATGCACTTAGAAATTTTGGCTGACCTTTTGTGTTTCTGTCAGACGCATTTTCCCTCCTTTTGGAAGTGTTGTTGTGATACTTTAAAAACCCAATTCTTGTATTTTAGAAGGCATTTTATAATTATATATGCCTTTATTTTCAGTTCCAGTGTTGTTTGAAGACTTGAGCAAAATAAGAATGGGAAAAAGCACTATTGTAATTAGAGAGACATGATGGCTCTGTAATTTCTGAGAAGTATTAAGGGGTAAGAGGATATGGGTTGTATTTGACCCAAAGAGCACTTGATCCAACACCTTGGGATACTATTCCAATTTAACCATGCAAAGTCTTAACTGGGAATATATTAATATATTAATGGAATAAAATGATGGAAACAAAACACATTCTTTATTTTGCTCTGACTTGGGTCCCAAAACCTTCTGTAGAACTTTAATGGTCTACACTGAGCCAAATGGAATTTTGTTATTGCCCACCCTAAGGACAGTTCTGGGGTCTAGAACTAAAATGGATTATGTGGTTTATTTCACTAGTTACCCACTGGAATGATCTGGGATCAAAAAAGAAAAAACTGTTGTGTAGGTGCTCCTCTCCTCTGCCACCAGAAATACTGGTTACATAGGTATAAGATGTGGCTTGGCCTACAGAATTAAAAAAACCCAGCAAGGTGAATTCAACTATGTAGTCAAGGATAATAATGATCATTGGTCTCTTCTGTTTTCTTCCCATTAAGTGTATCCCTGAGCCTCAGGCTTTTCTTGTGTAATGGCAAGGGCCAGAGGCACCCAAGCAATGATGAATAAAAGAACAAGATGCTCTAGTAACTCTCAAGAAAGAGTCACCTCCAGGCTCACCTTTCCTCACCAGTTGAGTAAAGTAGGTCTTCAAAGAGAAAGCAACCAAAGTAAAATGGAGATGGACAGATTTTTTTTCCCAGAAAAAAAAGCAAGATCTGTTCTTGTCTTCCTTTGGCCTTAAGGAATGAAAAGAATACCAAGAAGGAATATATATTTATGCATATGATGTTTGAATCCCTTGAAAAGTGCACGTTCAATAGCAGGGGTCAATACAGAGACAAACTCCTTGTCTTTTGGAATAGAATGAAGTGAGCAAGTCAGGAAATTATCAGTCCTGATCCCACTTTTATAGACCTACTGACTCAGTCCCTGCCTCTTCATCCATGACCATAAGAAGAGCGGTTCAGTCTCCCAAGGCTTTTATAAATGCTTCTGATGATAACATGGTTTTGAGATTAATCCCAAGACCATTCTATACACGACCCAATAAGTCATCCTCTTTCTATATTTGACATGAATGTTGTTGAAATATGTTTTGGGTGATCTTCATTAGGACCCTAGAATCAAATTATCTGGGTTTTGTATCTTAGAGTCACCTGTGTTGACCTTAGTAAAATGTTTAGTTTTTCTGAACTTTAAAAAATTACTTTTACCATATGTAAAGTAATTGTACCAGGTTGTAGTTAATAATAGAGAAATGCATATATAAATATGTGATAGTACTTAGTACAGTGTTTGGCATATAGTAGGAATTCACTTAGTGTTAGGTAATTCCTCCTCCTTCTTTCACCCTGCCCCTCTGGCTCACCACATAGTGTTTTACTATTTGTACCAGAGTCAAGTCCAGAGAAAAATAATAGTATCTAATATTTATTGAGCAATTATTATGTGCCAGATACTTTTCAGGCATAATTTCACTTGATTTTCTTATTAACACTCTGAGATGGTTAGTATCATTATATATCTTGTATTATAGGTAAGAGACAGCTCAGAGGCATTATGTAATTTGTCAGCAGATCCACCAAGTGATGGATCTAGCATTTCATCCCAGGTTCATCTATTGTATAATGATATAACACAATAAACCTAAAGTGAACAATATGAATTCCTTAGAAAGCAATCCTTAGTTTCATCAGAGAAACTAAAGTCCCAATAAATTAAATCCCTTTTCCTCTTGTTGCCATACAAAGACTAAGGCCCCCAAATATGTATAAAACAGTTTATTTTTCCAAATTTTTTTCTTGGTTATCTCATATTCTCTGTCACTGATGGCTTATTTGGGGTCTGGGTTTCTTTTACAGTAGCTATCTTTCCCAGGAACTGCAGTTGTTCCGTTAGCAACATCAGATATCTGAAAATTTGAATTGTCTTGACTCCAACTGTCACACGTGTTTTATGGTTCTAAAGTTCTAACAACACAAAAAGCAGATACAATTGCAGCACCAAATATTCCTGTTTCAGCAGCTGTCAATTGGGGCAGCAGTTTCCACATCCAGTCACATTTCCCATGACAAAGTATTAGCTGGAATTTAACATGTATTGCATTCTAGATCTACATTGCTGATAAGGACCATAGACTATAACAGAGATTTATCTGGGAGAAGTTGATGGATAGAGTAAACGAAAGAGAGTGAAAGATAAAAATTTCTTGGTTCCAGCTTTGCCAGGTAGTAATCAATCTATGCCAGTTTTACAAAATGAAACACCTGTGAACTTACAACTCAGTATGGAGGAATCTCCCATCAGGAGGTTAATTGTGACACAGCAGCTCTTATATCCTGGAGGAAATCCAACACTGTTCAAATTGTCTTTTCTCCAAGGGTGGCATCTAAAACTCCTGTCTTTCTGTAAAATGTAGCAAACTGCTATAGGGGCATTGCCCATCTTCAGGTCTTCATGAGGTCTTTCCTTTTTGTTGTCCCTTTTTGTTGTATAAAACCTCTAAGGTTTTTTTTTTCTATCTCACTTTTGACTTTCTACATCCTTGGGCTTCATTGCTGAGTTGGTATATGTATTAGTTCAGATTGTCATAAGTAGACCATAGGCTGACTGGATTAAACAAAATAGTTCATTTTCTCATCATTCTGGAGGCTAGAAGTCCCAGATGGAGAGAAAGTGAGAGAGAGAGAGAGAGAGAGAGAGAGAGAGAGAGAGAGAGAGAGAGAGAGAGAGAGAGAAACTATGGTGTTTCTTCCTCTAATAACTTTCTTATGATTTTTACCTCCAAATATGGTGACATTGGGGGTTAGAGCTTCAACTGGGGGAGATGGATACAATTTCATTCATAACAGTGTGGGTTCTTTCTGGGAATACAGGGCTTATTCTTTTTTTGTAGCAGGGTGCTCTACATTTATGTCAGGCATTTCCCTAAAAAAAATTCATGACTTCTGCTTTTTTTTTTTTGCCCTAGTACAACTGTAAGGCTTTTTTGGGTTTGTACTATTCTTACATGACAGTACCTTTTCATCTGGAATTCTGTAGGTCTGTGAGAATTTTGTAGAGGAGGATCATCTTCCTCTCACTCACTTAACATATTCCTACTAATTTACTTCTTATATTTATCCAGTTTAAGCTCTATTGTTGCTTTTGTTCCCTTTGATTTTCTTTTGCGTACAATACTATTCATTGTTCAAAACAAGGTGCTTGAGGTCACCTTTGCTTTCTCTCAGTCCAAAATAAAAGGAAATATAGTCAGACTGTTACACCAGTGGGTTCTCACCCACTGCCCAGAAAAGCCAATGCACTGAGAACAACAAGTGTTGCAGCAAAAAAAGAGTTTATTAATTGCAGGACCAGACAAGCTGAAGGATGGGAGGTATTTAAAAATCTGCCTCCCTGAGAATTTGGAGGCCAGGGTTTTTCAAGGGTAATGTAGTAGGCAGGGGACTAGGGAATTGAGGAATGCAGATTGGCTGGGTCAGGGATGAAATCATAGGGGGTCAAAGCTGTTTCTTGCACTGAAGCAGTTCCTGGGTAGGGTCAACAAGACCAGTTGAGTAAGCTTGTTGGTATGGGTTTACTGATCCAGGAGGTGGCAGTTGATTCATCAAAATACAAAGTCTAGCTGGGTGCCGTGGCTCATTCCTGTAATCCCAGCACTTTGGGAGGCCAAGATGGGAGGATCACTTGAGCCCAAGAGTTCAAGACCAACATGGGCAACATAGCAAAACCCATCTCTACTTTTTTTATTTTAAGAAAAGCAAAATATAAGGTCTAAAAGATACTTCAATTGCCAGTCTTAGATTTTACAATAGTTATGTTATATATAGGAGCAATTGGGAAAGTTACAAATCTTATGATCTTTGGCAGCATGACTCTCAAGCCATAACTCTAACACTGTGGCTAATTTGTTAGTTTTACAAAGGTGATTTCTGTTCCTAAACAAGGAGGGGGTTGGTTTCATGAAAGGTCTGTAATTATCTTTGTTTTAAAGTTAAACTATAAATTAAACACCTCCCCTAGTTAGCCTGTCCTACACCCAGGAATGAGAAAAGACATCTTGTGAGGTCAGAAGCAAGATGGAGTCAGATATGTCAAATTTTCTCACTGTCATTAGTTTTGAAAAGTCTTTTTTAAGGCCTTCTTTAAGCCAATCCCACCTCTGTTCTTTTTAGCTTCTAGGAGAAAAATACATTTAAAGAAAGACTATAATCATGTATATTTGAACTTCAACCCCCTTGGAAGCTCTCCCTCTTGGAACTTTAGCCCAGTAACTTGACCAATATATATTTAGTCTTTGGGATGAAGTAAGAAGCAGCTAAAGGGAACATAAGGGAGCCATGAACTTTCCCCGATTAAACCTCAGAGTACACCACAGATTCTGAGCCCAGCCATCACTGCAAATTTAGGAAATCATGGAAAAAGTCAGGCCTTACACTGCCATTCAATAGCCTCTCCACAGTATTTTACTTCATGAACATCTCTATCTCTTGGCCCTCTGAAGGTTTGCTGAGAAATCACCGACATGAGGCAGTGTGATGTGAGAAAGGGCCCACAAATTTATTGAATGTGTATACGTTAGAGCTTCATGATGAAGATCCCCATCCCCCACCATCAAGCTTCTATACTATCTTGAGTTATGGAAAGAATGTAGGCTCAGAGCATTGTTGAAGCCAAGTTAGGTTGGTGAATCAAATGTTAGTGGCAAGACAGGTTATGAGAGAGAGAAAGGAAGAGGCCTGGCTAGCAAAGATGCTTTATTATATAGATGAAGACTCATAGGTAGCAGCCCTCAAAAAGAATAGATGCTAAATGTTTTCTTTTCAGAACTTTAAAGGTGTCCAACAATCAGTTACTCTCTCCTAGATCTGGGAATGGCCTAGAAAAGGAAGGTCTGGCTCCATCAATGGAGTTTTTCTTCAAAGGCACATTTACCCCACAACAGACAACCAGACAACTTTGTAAGGCCACTTGTGTCTGCTGGCCCTGTGGCAGCCATTTCAAAATATGTCAAAGAAATATATTTTGGGGTAAAATACTTTGATTTCCTTCACTCTAAATATGAGGAGAGGTATGCCACTGCTGGTGGGTTTGTCTTCGATTGTGAAGAAAGTTCTTGTATAGGCAAGCTTTTTTTTTTTTTTTTGAGACAGAGTCTCATTCCACACCAGGCACTAGGCAGGCTGGAGTGCAGTGGCACTACCTTGGCTCACTGCAACCTCCGCCTCCCAGGTTCCAGCAATTCTTCTGCCTCAGCCTCCAGAGTAGCTGGGACTACAGGCACACGCCACCACGCCCAGCTAATTTTTTGTATTTATAGTAGAGACAGGGTTTCACCATGTTGGCCAGGATGGTCTCGATCTCTTGACCTCATGATCTGCCCACCTCAGCCTCCCAAAGTGCTGGGATTACAGGCATGAGCCACCGTGCCCAGCCTTTTTTAAAACAAAACAAAACCAAAAACAAACCAGCGTCTTGTCTGTTGTCCAGGCTGGAGTGCAGTGGCATAATCATAGGCAAAGCTCACCACAGCCTCAAACTGCAGCTCAAACTCTTAGGCTCAAGTAACCCACCTGCCTCAGCCTCCCAAGTAGCTAGGACTATAGGCATGCATAAGCAAGTTTTGTAGTACTTAAAGCCATAGACACTGGTTTCAAATTATATCAGTGCAACTTATTTGCTGTGTGAATTTTGGTCCAGTTAATTCAGGTCTTCAAACCTTCATTTCTCATCTGTAGTACCTACTTAGCAGCATTTGTTATGAGAATTAAACCAGAAAATGTATGTTATCTGATACGGTTTAGCTGTGTCCCCACCCAAATCTCATCTTGAATTGTAGCTCCCATAATTCCCACATGTGTGGGAGGGACCCAGTGGGAGATAATTAAATCATGGGTGCAGTTTCTCCCATACTGTTCTCTTGGTAGTAAATAGTCTCACAAGATCTTATAGTTCTATAAAGTGAAACCCCTTTTTCTTGGTCTCTCTTTGCTTGATGTTATCCATGTAAGATGTGACTTGCTCCATCTTTGCATTCCACTGTGATTGTGAGGCCTCCCAAGCATATGGAACTATGAGTCCATGAAACCGCTTTCCTGTATAAATTTCCAGTCTTGAGTGTCTTTGTTAGCAGCATGAGAACAGACTAATCCATATGTTAAGCATGTAGCACAGGATATGGGACAGCAGGAACATTGAATGAGTGTAAATCACTCCCCCTCTTTCTTCCTTCTCCATCATCAGCATCACAATCCATCATCATCATCTCTGGAGGAGACAGTATGATGGGAGATAAAAAAAAGCACAGTATGGAGAAGAAGAGGGAAAGCCCACAAGACATAGCAGATTATGTTGCTGATGATAATAAAAATAATAGTTACCATTTATTGAATATATTTTGTGGTAGATGATAGACATGTGTTTTATATAACATTATTTCCATTTAATTTTCATAATATTATAAAATATGTATTATTACCTTCATTCTTCAATGGTGGAATAAAGCTCAGAGAATGGTGGAATAAAGCTCACATTATTCAAGGACAAACAACTACGGGATGGTTTAATGAGTACATGCTTTCCACTTTTCAACATTTATTTTCTTTCACCTGACTTGAACGTTGACACTTTTTTCATATGTCTATGCTTTTAAAAAAATTTTACTTTTTAATTATTGACAAATAATACTTGTACACATTCATGTGGTATATAGTGATGTTTTGATACATATAATGTATAGTAATTAGAGTAGGATTATTAGCCTATCCACCCTCTCAAACATTGATCATTTCTTTTGACATGCAGTCTGGAACTCCTCTCTGTGAATCCAGTTGCTGCCACAGCCACATGGCATAGCCAGATGGCCCAAAGGCAACGTGTGGAAGAGCAGAATGAGGCATGTGTACTCATGGCACAAATGTACTCAGAGCCACATCGCACTAGGAAGCATTACAAAATACTGTAACTTGGTGTTATTAAAACAGATAATTATGTAGAGTAAAGTGATATATTTCTTATCACCTTAGCATCAGATTTAATCACACTGATAAGATTTACTCTCACTAATCTATTACTTTGCAGTAGCTTTCCTTGCTGGTGCTGTTCAGAAACAACAATGGTCCTGGCTGCATCTCACCATGAAGGGAGCTCAGCTGGCTGAGCACAGTCCTAATAAGCCTCAGGTCAGGAGGCCACTTCTCCTGGAGGAGAGCTTTTAGACATACTCTGCTCCAGGGACAGATGGGGCCCCAATTTCAGCCCCCTCTCATCTCACATATGAAGAGTTCTTGACCAGAAGAGGACAAATTCAAAATAATTTTCATAGACCTGATTAATAAAATCTTCCACTGGAGTTGGTATTTCATTGTTAGACATATGTTAAACTACAAATCTTGCTTGGTGAAATTTGTTTCAGTTGAGGATCCTTTGACTAGTTTGCATTAGAGTCTCTGCTTTCAATTGCCTCCTGTAAGTGTCTGGTGGAAACATAGGAATCTAAGTCAGTTCCTCACCTATTTCTATCAGTGCTGAACTCTGTAAAAACACAGGATCTACCTGCTTAGCCAATGAATCTTAAAGAGCATCTAGTTGGTATGATTTAACAAATAAGTGTTTTAGGAAACTTTATTCTTGAGTGTGGGTTGATGGAATATGAATTCCATGCTGCTGGTAGGGTTGGACTATCTCAGAGAAGAAACAGGCACATGAGCTCTTGGAATTATTTGTCTTTGCAAATATTTTCTTTATATTCATGAGTTCAAGGAGCCCAGGTGTCCCAGGGATTTTCCTGGTTTGCTTTAAGGAAATCATAAAGCATCACACCTGACTATTTAAATACTCTCTGACCTCTGCATATCTTTGACAAATAATGCATCAGTAGGAAAATTATATAAAAGCATTGGAAAATAAAAATAATTATTTAAATGTTGTACTGAATTCATGAACTGTTCAAATATTTCACTATTAAAGATGGTTCAAGAATTATAGAAGTGCAGAAATAAACATATAAACTACATTTTAAACTGTCACATAAGTTAAAATTAGACAAAACCAATTAGAAAAGTAACTTACATAATGAAAGATTAAACTCTACCATCCCTTAACCCTAAGTTTTACTAAATGTTATATATATATAAAACACTGAGGTTTGGGGTAGAAATGATCCCATCACCCAGGTAGTGAACATTGCACTGGACAGGTAATTTTTCAGGCCTTTCTTTCCTCCCTTTTTCCTTTTTCTAAGTAGTTCCCAGTTTCTATTTTTCCCATCTTTATGCCCATATGTACCCAAAGTTTAGCTTGCTCTTATAAGTGAGAACCATGTGGCATTTGATTTCCTGTTCCTTTGCTAATTTTCTTAGAATGATGGCCACCAATTGCATCCATGTTGCTACAAAGGACATGATTTTATTCTTTTTCATGTATGCCAACTTTTTGAGGGAAAAAACCAGGTGGAGAAACAGTTAGAGAAGAAAAGGAGAAGACACAGGAGGTAAGAGAAAATAGAAATGAGTAGGATAGAAACCGCCTTTGCCAAATTATAACAGAAGATAATGACAGTGAAAGAGTTCTGACCTAACTGAATCTATCTTCTAAGCTCCAGGCTGTCCTCGGTCATTCCTGAACATAAGCCAAACTATTTTGGGAGGAACTTAGTTTATAATTTAACCTTGAAACCAAGATGATAACAGCCCTTTCCGAAAACAAACCTCTTTCCTGCCTGGGGACTAGACTGCCTTTGTAGGACTAACAAATTGGCCACAAGATTAGAAATTATGGTTTAGGAGTCAGGCAGCTGGAGGCTGCAAGATTCTGAAGTTCCCCAAATTGCTCCTGGGGTTAACATCACTATTGTAAAACCTAAGATCAGTGCTTGAGATATTTGCAGACCCTGTACTCAATGAATCAGCTGGCACCACCCAGGTTGATAAACTGGCTCATTCGGTCTTGTGGCCCCTACCCAGCAGCTGACTCAGCATAAGATGACAGCTTCAACTTCCTATGATTTTTCTGACCTGACCAATTATCACTCCCCACTTTCCAACCCCCTGTCTACCAAATAATCTTCAAAAACCCCAGTTGTTGGTTTTTTTGGGAGGGGGGAAATTGATTTAAGCCATAATAAAACTCCAGTCCGTACACTGGCTCTGTGTGAATTAAACTCTTTCTCTAAGAAGGAAGGCTAAAAAAAGAAAATCCATCTGTAGGGTTGCCTTGGGTTTCATGTTTCTTGGCTATGAATTATTGACTACTGGATTCTGGGTAATTTTTCAAGTTTTAATGACACAATTAGGCATCTGGGTAATAGAGGTAAATTGGCAGAATCTCTCCTTCCTTTCCTGATCCCTTCAGACTCTGTGGCTGCCTTAATTGGTCCTGGAAAATGGTCAGAAGTGAATGAAAGCAAGCCGACCACTTGAAAGCCTTTATTAGCAATGGAACTGGATTTCACAAGGGAGAAATTCAATGCAGTGTTGTGTAGCATGAAGGATAAGGGATGGGGGATAGACTCAACCTAGGAAGTTAAACATCCAGTGAAAAGCAGTGACCCTCTAAATGAATTTTCAGGGTGAGAAGACAGGGCCAGGATATTGCTTTTGGAAGAATTTTATTTAAACAAATTGGAAAAGTCTGCTATGTTCCTGATAATGTGCTGTTTCCTATATAAATTGTTTCATATTTTCAAATATTTTCCCCCCTCTGTTAAAAGAAAACTTCAGACAAATTAAATTCAACAGATTTGAATTGAGCAAGGAAAAAAAATAACGATTTGCTAATCAGGCAGCCTCCAAAATCACTGTGGATTCAGAGAAACTCCAGGGATGCTTCGTGGTCAGAGCAAAGTCATAGGCAAAAAAAGGAAAGTGACATACAGAAATAGGAAATATGGTACAGAAACAGCTGGATTGGTTACAGGTTGGCATTTGCCTTATTTAAACACAGTTTGAATGCTCAGCAGTACATGAGTAGTTGAAGTACAACTACTGGGATTAGCCAAGACTCAGCTATTGTTACAGGTGCATACTCCTAAGTTAGATTTCCAATCTTGTTTGCCTACTAAGTTAGGTAACAGTTTGTCCACAAAGACTCAAATAAGGAAGTACAGAATCCTTCTCAGGTCATATTTAGTTCACTTTAACATCTCAAATCAGTGATCTTATGTTACTGAAGACAATAGATAAAAATATCAATGCTTGGGAACAAAGTTTTTTCAACTTTTTCTTTATTTCCCTGAAGGGCCTCTGAGTTATCTCTTTGGAATCTTGATTATCTTGAAGCGTCTCTTAGCATTGTGTGAAGCTCATGCCCTTATTGTCACAGTCCTAGTGATGGTGATGTACAACTATATTTCAGCTCATACATGTGGACCTGAAGTAAATGCTTTACTAGAACACTGTGCGCATAGTTGGGAACTCTTGAACACTGTTGCATTCTCTTGATTTTCTGTATTTACTACATTGGCCAGCCTTACTATTTTTCATGCAGGAATTCTTTCTTGTAACTTTTGGGAATCGTATTTATTTATTTATTTTTTCAAATTCCAGGTCCCAGAAAAAAATTCAGCTGAGAAATCAGAAACACGGAAAAAGGTATTACAATTCTCCTGAAATAATTAACCTTTATTAATCAACACAGAGTTGTTCCTGGTTTGAAGGACCCCACTGACGTCAAAAGGAAGAACAGGAAAAGCAGACATGTGCAGTCAAAAGTTAAGTTGGACACTTTTGGAAACTGGGACAATAGCACATAGGAGAGAAGTGGTTGTGATATAATCATTCAGACTTGCTTGTCTCTGTTGCCATGGTATTATTAATGAGTATTTATGTCTCTGACTGCTTCTTACAGTGAACCTTACAGATAGAAGAGATATTATTAATATTAATAGGTTTACATACATTGTATACTACATAAAAATCCTCTGAGTGGCGATCCAAGAAATAATAAGTTTTGTGGCAAAACATGTCCCTAAATTGGGAATTTTTACTCATGATATAAAGTAGTGCTGTTAACTTTGCTAGAAGATCTGAATTTTATGTTAATAGAATATTACCCAATAATGTCTGCTGGTGTTTTTCAGTGTCTAAATATTCACTATCTAAAATAGTACTTACTATTTTTGCAAAACTGTAAAAGAGAAACACAGAGAAAGATATGGACATTTGTATGGAATACTCTGACATGAAATCACAAACTGATCTAAATTTTGTATTAGCAAAAGCAATCTCAATTTCAATGTCAAAATTAAAACTAAAGCATATATAAAATTAAATTATTTGAAGGAACATGTATGTTAACATACAACAAAAATATGTCTTTAGATAAACTTTTATATATATATATATTTTATTGTATTTTAGGTTTTGGGGTACATGTGAAGAACATGAAAGGCAGTTGCATAGGTACACATGTGGCAGTGTGAGTTGCTGCCTTCCTCCCGTTCACTTATATCTGGCATTTCACCCCATGCTATCTCTCCCCAACTCCCCTCACCACTGTCCCTCCCCTATTCCCCCCAATACGCCCCAGTGTGTAGTGCTCCCCTCACTGTGTCCATGTGTTCTGATTGTTCATCACCCGCCTATGAGTGAGAACATGCAGTATTTCATTTTCTGTTCTTGTGTCAGCTTGCTGAGAATGATGTTCTCCAGATTCATCCATGTCCCTAAAAAGGACACGAACTCATCATTTTTGATTGCTGCATAATATTCCATGGTGTATATGTGTCACATTTTCCCTGTCCAGTCTATCATTGATGGGCATTTGGGTTGGTTCCAGGCCTTTGCTATTGTAATCAGTGCTGCAATGAGCATTCGTGTGCATGTGTCCTTATAGTAGAATGATTTATAGTCCTTTGGATATATACACAGTAATGGGATTGCTGGGTCAAATGGAATTTCTATTTCTAGGTCCTTGAGGAATCATCACCCTGTCTTCCACAATGGTTGAACTAATTTACACTCACACCAGCATTGTAAAAGTGTTCCTATTTCTCTACATCCTCTCCAGCGTCTGCTGTCTCCAGATTTTTTAATGATTGACATTCTAACTGGCATGAGATGGTATCTCAATGTGGTGTTGATTTGCATTTCTCTAATGACCAGTGATGATGAGCATTTTTTCATATGTTTGTTGGCCTCATGTATGTCTTCTTTTGTAAAGTGTTCATATTTTTTGCCCATTTTCTAGTAAATCTGTTTGAGTTCTTTGTAAATTCTGGATATCAGCCCTTTGTCAGATGGATAAACTGCAAAAATTTTTTCCCATTCTGTTGGTTGCCGATTCACTCTAATGACTGTTTCTTTGCCATGCAGAGGCTGCGGAGTTTGATTAGGTCCCATTTGTCTATTTTGGCTTTTGTTGCCAATGCTTTTGGTGTTTTGATCATGAAGTCCTTGCCTACTCCTATGTCCTGAATGGTTTTGCCTAGATTTTATTCTAGGGTTTTGATGGTGTTAGGTCTTATGTCTAAGTCTTTAATCCATCTGGAGTTAATTTTAGTGTAAGGTGTCAGAAAGGGGTCTAATTTCTGCTTTCTGCACAGGGCTAGCCAGTTTTCCCAACACCATTTATTAAACAGGGAATCCCTTCCCCATTGCTTGTTTTTGTCAGGTTCATCAAAGATTGTATGGTTGTAGATATGCTGTGTTGCCTTTGATGCCTCTGTTCTGTTCCATTGGTCTATATCTCTGTTTCGGTACCAGTATCTTGCTGTTTTGATTACTGTAGCCTTGTAGTATAGTTTGAAGTCTGGTAGTGTGATGCCTCCTGCTGTGTTCTGTTTACTTAGAATATACTTGGGCTCTCTTTTGGTTTCATATGAAGTTTAAGGTGGTTTTTTCCAGTTCTGTGAAGAAGGTCATTGGTAGCTTGATGGGGATAGCGTTGAATCTGTAAATTACTTTGGGGAGTATGGCCATTTTCACGATATTGATTCTTCCTAACCATGAACATGGATTGTTTCTTCATCTGTTTGTGTCCTCTCTTATTTCGTTGAGCAGTGGTTTGTATTCTCCTGAAGAGGTCCTTTACGTTCCTTGTGAGTTATATTCGTAGGTATTTTATTCTCTTTGTAGCAATTGTGAATGGCAGTTCGTTCTTGATTTGGCTCTCTTTAAGTCTGTTATTGGTGTAGAGGAATGCTTGTGATTTTTGCACATTGATTTTATATCCTGAGACTTTGCTGAAGTTGCTTATCAGTTTCAGGAATTTTTGGGCTGAGACAATGGGGTCTTCTAGATATAGTATCATGTTGTCTGCAAATAAAGACAATTTGGCTTCCACCTTTCCTATTTGAATACACTTTATTTCTTTTTCTTGCCTGATTGCTCTGGCTTGAACTTCCAGTAATATATTGAATAGGAGTGGTGAGAGAGGGCATCCTTGTCTAGTGCCAGATTTCAAAGGGAATGCTTCCAGTTTTTGCCCATTCAGTATGATATTGGCTGTTGGTTTGTCGTAAATAGCTTTTATTATTTTGAGATACGTTCCATCAATACTGAGTTTATTGAGGGTTTTTAGCATAAAGGACTGTTGAATTTTGTCAAAGGCCTTCTCTGCGTCAATTGAGATAATCATGTGGTTTTTGTTTTTGGTTCTGTTTTTGTCGTGAATTATGTTTATAGACTTGGGTATGTTGAACCAGCCTTGCATCCCCGGGATGAATACTACTTCATCATGGTGGATAAGCTTTTGGATGTGCTGTTGCAATTGGCGTGCCAGTATTTTATTGAAGATTTTTGCATCTATGTTCATCATGGATATTGGCCTGAAGTTTTCTTTTCTTGTTGAGTCTCTACCGGGTTTTGGTATCAGGATGATGTTGGTCTCATAAAATGATTTGGGAAGGATTCCCTCTTTTTGGATTATTTGAAATAGTTTCTGAAGGAATGGTAACAGTTCCTCTTTGTGTGCCTGGTAGAATTCGGCTGTGAACCCATCTGGACCTGGGCTTTTTTTGTGCGATATAGGCTCTTAATTGCTGCCTCAACTTCAGATCTTGTTATTGGTCTATTCATGGTTACAACTTCTTCCTGGTTTAGGCTTGAGAGGACACAGGTGTCCAGGAATTTATCCACTTCTTCCAGGTTCAGTAGTTTATGTGCATAGAGTTGTTTGCAATATTCTCTGATGATGGTTTGAATTTCTGCAGAATCTGTGGTGATTTCCCCTTTATCGTTTTTTATTGCATCTATTTGGTTGTTCTCTCTTTTCTTTTTTATCCGTCTGGCTAGTGGTCTATTTTGTTGATCTTTTCAAAAAACCAGCACTTGGATTTATTGATTTTTTGAAGGATTTTTAATGTTTCTATCTCATTCAGTTCTGCTCTGATCTTAGTTATTTCTTGTCTTCTGCTAGGTTTTGAGTCTTTTTGATCTTGTTCCTCTAGCTCTTTCAATTTTGATGATAGGGTGTCAATTTTGGATCTCTCCACTCTTCTCATATGGGCACTTATTGCTATATGTTTTCCTCTGAAGACTGCTTTAAATGTGTCCCAGAGATTCTGGTATTGTGTCTTCATTCTCATTGATTTCGAAAAACTTCTTTATTTCTGCCTTCATTTTATTGTTTATCCAGTCAACATTCAAGAGCCAGTTGTTCAGTTTCCATGAAGCTATGCGGTTCTGAGTTTGTTTCTGAATTCTGAATTCTAACTTGATTGCACCGTGGTCAGGGAGGCTGTTTGTTATTATTTCAGTTGTTTTGCATTTGCTGAGGAGTGATTTACTTTCAATTATGTAGTCAATTTTAGAGTAGGTGTGATGTGGTGCTGAGAAGAATGTATATTCTGTGGATTTGGGGTGGAGAGTTCTGTAAATGTCTATCAGGTTTGCTTGTTCCAGGTCTGAGTTCAAGCCCTGGATATCCTTGTTAATTTTCTGTCTGGTTGATCTGTCCAGTATTGACAGTGGAGTGTTAAAGTCTCCCATTATTATTGTGTGGGAGTCTAAGTCTCTTTGTAAGTCATTAAGAACTTGCCTTATATATCTGGGTGCTCCTGTATTGGGTCCATATATATTTAGGATCATTAGCTCTTCTTGTTGTATTGATCCTTTTACTATTATCCTTCTTTGTCTCTTTTGATCTTTGTTGCTTTAAAGTCTATTTTATCAGAGACGAGAATTGCAGCTCCTGCTTTTTTTTGCTCTCCATTTGCTTGGTAAATCTTCCTCCATCCCTTTATTTTGAGCCTTTGTGTATCCTTGCATGTGAGATGGGTTTCCTGGATACAGCACACTGATGGGTTTTGGATTTTTATCCAATTTGCCAGTCTGTGTCTTTTGATTGGTGCATTTAGTCCATTTACATTTAGGGTTAATATTGTTATGTGTGAATTTGATACTGCTATTTTGATGCTAGCTGCCTGTTTTGCCCATTAGTTGATGCATATTCTTCATTTTGTTGATGCTCTTTAGCATTTGGTATATTTTTGGAATGGCAGGTACTGGTTGTTCCTTTCTATGTGTAGTGCCTCTTTCGGAGCTCTTGTAAAGCAGGCCTGGTGGTGACAAAATCTCTAAGTACTTGCTTGTTCACAAAGGATTTTATTTTTCCTTCACTTATAAAGCTCGGTTTGGCTGGATATGAAATTCTGGTTGAAAGTTCTTTTCTTTAAGGATGTTGAATATTGGCCCCCACTCTCTTCTGGCTTGTAGAGTTTCTGCTGAGAGATCTGCTGTGACTCTGATGGGCTTCCCTTTGTGGGTGACCCGACCTTTCTCTCTGGCTGCACTTAGTATTTTATCCTTCATTTCAATCCTGGTGAATCTGATGATTATTTGCCTTGGGGTTGCTCTTCTTGCGGAATATCTTTATGGTGTTCTCTGTATTTATTGGACTTGAATATTGGCCTGCCTTGCTAGGTTGGGGAAATTTTCCTGGATAGTATCCTGAAGAGTATTTTCCAGCTTGGATTCATTCTCTTCGTCACATTCCGGTACACCTATCAAACGTAGGTTAGGTCTTTTCACATAGTCCCACATTTCTTGGAGACTTTGTTCATTCCTTTTTGCACTTTTTTTTCTAATCTTGGTTTCTCATTTTATTTCATTGAGTTGATCTTCGACTTCTGATATTTTTTCTTCTGCTTGGTCAATTCAGCTGTTGAAACTTGTGCATGCTTTGTGAAGTTCTCATGTTGTGTTTTTCAGCTCCTTCAATTCATTCATATTCCTATGTTGTCCATTCTTGTTATCATTTACTCAAATCTTTTTTCAAGGTTCTTAGTTTCTTTGCATTGATTTAGAACATGTTCTTTTAGCTCATGGAAGTTTCTTATTACCCACCTTCTGAAGTCTGATTCCATCATTTCATCACACTCATTCTCTGTCCAGCTTTGTTCCCTTGCTGGTGAGGAGTTTTGGTCCTTTGTAGGAGGTGAGGTGTTTTGGTTTCGGGTGTTTTCCTCTTTTTTGTGCTGGTTTCTTCCCATCTTTGTGGGTTTATCCACCTGTCGCCTGAGTAGTTGCTGTCTTTTCAACTGGGTTTCTGAGTGGACGCCCAGATTGTTGATGATGAAGTATTTCTGTTACTTAGTTTTCCTTCTGACAGTCTAGCCCCTTTGCTGTACGACTGCTGAGGTCCATTCCAGGCCCTGTTTGTCTGGGGCACACATGTAGCAGCTGCGGAACAGTGAGGGATGCTACCAGTTTCTTCTTCTGCTATCTTTGTCCCAGAATGATGCCTACCATATGTCAGTCTGATCAGTCCTTTTTGAGGTGACACTTTGGATTTACAGGGGTCAGGGAGCTGCTTGAGGAGGCGTTCTGTACTTTATAGGAGCTCAAGTGCTGAGCTATGAGCTCCGTTGATCATTCAGGGCTGTTAGGCAGGTATGTTTAAGTCTGCTGCAGCAAAACTCATAAAACCCCTCTTTTTCCTCAGATGCTCTGTCTCGGGGAGTTAGGGCTTTTTTTATGAGTATTCGTTGCACTGTCCTGCCCAGCTAGGAGCCAGTCTAGTCACTATTTGCCTGCTGAGGCTCTGCCCTGCTGCTGTGGGGTCCACCCTGTTGCCGTGGGCTCTGCCCTGCTGCTGTGGGCTCCGCCCTGCAATGCAGCAGTCTTTAACCTTGGCTGCAACATTAGAAACACCTGGGTAGATTTTCAAACTTCTCCCCATTGAGCCCTACCCTTATCCAATCAAATTCAAAATCTGGGGGGATGGTGCCTGGATACTACTAATATTAATTTAAAAAAAATCCTTTCAGGTGAGTTGAAGTGCAGCTGGGGCTGAGAATCACTGTGTTAATTGTTCAAATGGCCCTAGGTAATATATTTGAATAAGAACTGAGGCTCTGAACATCTAACATCACAGAAGGAGTTTGGGTGGGACTTTCAGTCTTTAGAAGAAACATTTACAGGCTGAGGGAATAGGATACAGGGTGGGCAATGAAGGCTTTCTTAATGCATACCAATCAGAGAGTTGATAAAGGAAGAACGTGATGTGAAAGCTGGTGCTTGCTTCCAGCTCCTCTTTCCTCTGCAAGGAGATAAAGTGGAATATAGGAGAGCAGCGACTGGCCAGGTAAGAAAAATTGCTGTGTCAGGAGCACATTTTCAGCCATGGTCTGTAGCAGAGACAGAGGGGTTATGTTGCGTATATTGCACTTCCTTGTCTTCTCTGAATATGTCTGCATATGTATGTCCTTGTAATAGATTCTGTTTGATTCTGACCCTTAGCCATAGCTTCTGGAGAAGCTCAACTTCCTAAGTGCTTGGCACATACAATTACTCTCTTTCCTTCTTTCCTGTTTTCCTCCCTCTGTTTCTTCCTTCCTTCCTCCCTCCCTCCTTTTCTTCTTCCCTTCCCTTTCCTTCCTTCCCTTCTCTTCCTTCCTTCCCTTCCCTTCCTTCCTTCCCTTCCCTTTCCTTCCTCCCCTTCCCTTTTCTTCCTTTCCTTTCTTTCCTTCCCTTCCTTCTTTTCCTTCCCTTTCCTTCCTTCTCTTCCCTTTCCTTCATTTCCCTTCCTTCCCTTCCCTTCCCCTTCCTTCCTTCCTTCCTTCCTTCCTTCCTTCCTTCCTTCTTCCTTCCTTCCTTCCTTCTTTCCTTCTTTCTGTCTTTCTTGTTTCCCTCTTTCTCTCTTTCCCTCTTTCTTTCTTTCTTTTTTTTTTTTTTGAAACAGGGTCTTGCTCTGTCAACCAGGTTGGAGTGCACTGGAGTACAGCTCACTGCAGTCTTGACCTCTGAGGCTCAGATTCTACCATCTGAACCTCCCACTGGGACCTTAGGCCTCAGCCACTGTGCCAGCCTCAATTTTTCTTTATTTTTTTTTTTGAGAAAGGGTCTTGCTCCCATAGCCTAAGCTGTAGTGCAGTGGCACCATCACAGCTCACTGCAGCCTTGACTTCCCAGGCTCAGATGATTCTTGTGCCTCAGCCTCCTGAGCAGCTGGGACTGCAGGTGTGTGCCACTATGCCCAGTTAATTTTTGTACTTTTAGTAGAGATGGGGTTTTGCCCTATTGGCCAGGTTAGTCTCGAACTCTTGGGCTCAAGAGATCCACCTACTACAGCCTCCCAAAGTGCTGGGCTTATAGCCATGACCTCAATTATCTTTCGTTTTGCTTTTATGTCCTTAACCAGCATCATCATTAAAATGTGACTCTATGAGGGTCTGGATGGCTGGCTGTTGTAAAAAAACTATCTTCCATCAAGTGAAGACATATATAAATATAATAATTAGTGATCAGAGAGTGACCACTCATGTCTCCTATGGGTTTTGCTCTTGCCTCTGTGAACATTATTGTAATCATTTATTTTATGTGCTTTTGCCAACCTTAGGCCATGGATCATTTTTCAAAAATATATCTGCTCATCTATCTTCTTCTTCTACCAGGATACAAGTTTCATGAAGAAAGGAATGTTTTTGTCTTGTTCCCTCTTGTATCCCCAGCACCTAGCAAAGTACCAGAGCATAGTGGGCACCCCCACATGAATGAATGATTAATACCTTGACTCTGGATCTGGCTGGCTTGTTCCTTCTTCAAATCAATAAAATCAGTTGCAGAAGTAAAATTACTCAACCATTTGTTTTCTCTTATTCTTATTTAGTTAAGCTAATTACATTGAGGCATCTTCATTTACTCCTCTACAAAGCTACTGCTTTTGCCCCAGAAGGATTTTCTATCATGTTTTATTTTAATTGTACATAGAAGAAGCCAAACTGTATTAACCTCCTCTTGTTACATTCAGGTTTTGTGATTCTTCTATGTTTAATTCATGCTGATGTTTTATAGATTCAGCCATGAGTTGAAATCTAAAGTACTGGAATAAAACATCTCTTAAAGAATATTATGACAGACCAGCAGTGACCCTAAGGCTCGTACACCATGAAAGTAATTTCATACTTTATTCCTTATGCAGGTTTTCCAATGTTATCTTCATATTTGGATGAGATGTAAAAATAGGATTACTTCTTCCTTTTTCCTCTCCTCAATCCTATGTATTTTTAAAAAATCAGAAATTAATCATGTTTTCATGGAGACCCATGCATCACAGAACTTAATGACCTGACCATCACAGACTGGATCCCTCACATTTTCTAAGATGGTGAGCTGTGATGCCTTAAGTCAAATCTCATGTGGAATCTTCCATATAGTGTTCAGGTCTGATTTCCTAACCTCTTGCTTTCCTTGAATAAATGCTCAGTTAAAAAAATACATGTATCACATTTTATTTCAAAGTCTTGATTTTAGTTGAGCTAGATGGATATATTGTTGAGGTTCTTTTCAGTTTACCAACTATTTTAATCAAGTTTGACTAATTGATTTTGTCCCAATACATTTTCAACAGAGAATTTCAACAGCTTGCTATACTCCTAAGGACTGATTGTATCATTTCTAATAAATAATAATAGCAAGGAAAATGGCTAAGTGAGGTTGTGACTGCTGATGAGATGGACGCATTTCAGGGACTAAACCAGTTTCTATAAATAGAGATGCAATTCATTGTTGAGTTAATCTTTGTAAACAGCTTTATAATTCAATGAGCCTTGGGATGAAACCAGCAATTTCATTACTATATGATGCTGCTTGATAGGCTGTTGACATTTGGATGAAGATTTAATGCATCCAAATGCATCCTTCTTATAAATGACATTTATTAAATACTAGTTAAAGCCATCTCACTGTGAAACAGGTCAGAGCTTTAAAACTTGGCATGATATTGGGATCTTCTAATGAGCTTGTAAACATCTATTCTGAAATTTCCATCCAACCTAATTTCAGGAGAGAAGTTGTCTTGAGGAGCTAAAGTCACTTTCTCAGATCTCTTTATAAAATTTTTATTTCTAAGTACTGGAAATGGATATTGGTGATGGTTGCATCCTGAATGTATTTAATGCCATTAAATTGTATCATAAAAATGGTAAATTTTATGTTATGTGTATTCTACCACAATAACAACTAAATCAGAATAATAGCTACACAATATAATAAAGAATATTAAAAAAACCAAAGCTGGTAGACTTCTGGCAAGACTAATCAAGAAAAAGGAGAAAAGATACAGAAAGAAAAAAATACAGAATAAAAAAGGAGTAATAACTATAGATACAATAAAGATTAAAAAAAATCCCTTGCTTGAATTCTGATTTAATCATACTGCCTGTAAAAAGGCATTTTTAAAACAAGTAGAAGTAACTGAAGACTGACTAGTATTGAAAGCTATTAAGAATTACTGTTAATTGTGCCAAATGTGTTAGTGATGTAATGTTATATATCAATTAAAATATTTTTAAAGGCCTCATTTTTGGTGATGAAAGGTAATACTTAAGAAAGAATAATTAAAAATTTTTATGATGTCTTAGATTTGCTTTAAAAACATCCAGAAAGAAAGTAGTGGAAGTTATATAGAATAATAGTGTCTAGAAACAAAATAAAATAACAAAAAGCATTAGAAACAACATGAAAAATAACATATTTCTATGTTTATTGAGCACTGCTCCCCTGCCCCCCAAAGCAAAGACCAACAAAGACAGAGAGCTTGTTCATATTCAGAATGTTAACATTCAATTTCATGCTTAAAATAATTGTTTCTTTGGGCAAAACTCTGTGGGAAAACCTCTCAAAGTGCATTATAAGGGAAAGTATATTTAATTTTCACCAAATAATTCAATTTCTATGATAATTCCCTGGCTCTATGCATCAACTGGAGATGTAAAAGCTACTTGAGTGAAAGGCTGTTGAAAATTCATTGGCAAATTTCAACAATTCTATTGTGGAAAACAGAACAAGCAGGACTCGACTTATTTAAATGTTGTTTAAAATGCCTTAGCTGGTAGCATTATCTTAATCATGATAAGAAAATAATTCTACTTTATTCTAACTTTTCCCACACAAATCCTAAGAAAAAATGTGCCCCTGCTTCCATGGCAGTTGCAGTAGGCTGAATAATGATCCCCAAAGATATCCAGGTCCTAATCCTTGGAGCATGCAAGTGTGGTTTTGTTTGTTTATACACCTCCTATGGCAAAAAGTATTTTGTGGATGTGTTCAAAATAAGAATCTTAAGATGGGGAGAGTATTCCAGATTACCAGATGGACCCTAAGTAAATTAAATCTTCCTTGTAAGAAGAAAACAGAAGATTTTATGAAACAAGAGGAGGTAATGTGAAGACAGAGCAGAGAGAGATTTGACACAGAAGGCAGAAGGTGATGTAATGATAGAAGCAGAGAGAAAGTGAAGATGGTATTCTGCTGGCTTTGAAGGTGGAAGAAGGGGCCATGAGCCAAGGGACACAGCTTTAGAAGTTGAAAAAGGGAAGGAAATGGATCATCTCATAGAGCCTCTGGAGGGACTGTGACCCTGCTACCACCTCGAAACTGTTTTCAGAACTGCCTCCAGAAGGGTAAGAGAGCATATGGTGTTGTTTTAAGCCATCAAATTTGTGGCCATAGGAATCTAAAACATCTCCCACTCTTCCTCTTATGAGAATGATTGGAGAAGTCGATCTAAGAGCCTGGCATTTGGCGTGTGCATCAGAAGCACATGAAGGTAAGTATCACGGATTGGTTTCTTCTTTGTGGTCACAGAGTATACAACTGAATGTGATCTGTGTTATGGTGGTTTCCACCTTATTCACAGAGGCTGTTTACAAGTCCCATTGTGTTATTTTGCCTGATTCTTTGTTCTCCAAATCCCCTAGTTCAGAAATTGGGATGTAGAGATAAAGATGGGAATGAGAACTTCTGTGTAAGGTGCTAGAAATAACACTAGACTAGGGATCTGATCTATTGGACTGAGCCTGCCTACCAACAAGCAGTTTTGTAGAAGAGATTTGACTTTTCTGAGTCTTATTTTCCTAACCTGTAAAATGAGTTAAAATTATATACCCTGCCTACCTTGTAGGTCATTAAAGGCTCAAATGAAATAGAAGGATCTTTTGAAATGTAAAAGCTGTCCCCTAACATTCCCTAAAGTCATTTGATGGTGCTGAGCAAGCTGGGCATGCGTTGATGAGGCATGCTAGTGCAGAGTAGGGTACTGGAGATAGTTGGGTGAGATGGCTGTCCATGTGAGTGGATGGCTCAACATGGGCTGAATGTGGAGAGGAGTGTGACTACACAGGTGGGAGGGTGGTGAAAGTGGTATTGGGAGTTTGACTACAGTCAAGAGATTGATATATATATATATTAAGGATAATGTCACTCAAATCTTTATTCAGAAATAAATATTTCCATTATCTCAGAAAGTTTCCTCACGTCCCTTCCCAGTCAATTCCGGTTTCTACCCTACAGAAGTGACCAGTGCTCTGATTTTTCTACCATATATTAATTTTGCCTATTTTAGAATTTCATTAAAAAATTACATAAATCTATAAATATTAATTATGATCTTTTAGGTCTTCTTTCACACAGCATAATGTTTTTGAAATGCATCCATTTGTTGTGTGCATCATTACTTTGTTTCTTTGCCTTGCTTAGTCATATTCTATTGCATGGATATACCATGATTTGTCTATCTGCTCTCCTGTTGATAATCATTTAGTTTGTTTCCATTTTTTTTCATTTGAATAAAGTTGCTATGAATAAAGTTTAGATAAAACTTTTATTTCTGTGCATATATACCAAGGAATGGAATAGCTGGATCATAAAGAAGATGTATATTTAGTTTTATAAGAAACTGCCAGAACTTTTTTTAAAGTAGTAATATTTTACATTCTTCCCAAGAAGGTGTAAGAGTTCTCATTGCTTGGCATTTTTGTCAAAATTTGATATTGCCAGTCATTTAAATTTTACACTTTCTGGTTGGAGTGTAGTGCTATCTCATTGCAGCTTTAGTTTGAATTGGCTGGTAACTAATGATGATGAACATTTTTTTCACTGGGTTATTTGTCTTTTATTTTGGATGGTAAGAATTTTTTATACACCCAGGATACCAATATTTAGTTTGATACATACTTTTGAACCTTTTCTCCCAATCTGCAGTTTGTCTATTAATTTTCTCTAACATCATCTTTGGACGAGAAGAACTTACAAATTTTTCTGAATTCAATTTTTTTCTCTTATGGTTATTTATTTATTTTTTTTGGTCCTGTCTGAAAAACATTTGCTTATATCCAAGTCACAATGAAATTCCATAATTTTTGTTTCTTATTCTTGCCAGCCTGTTTGCCTTTATGTCATTTCCTGCCCCCTGCCCCTTGGCCTTTTTTTTTTTTTTTTTTGCCTTATTATACTGATTGGGACCTCTAGCACAATGCTGAGTAGGAGTTGTGAGAGAGGATATTCTTCTCTTATTTCTGATCATAGGAGGAAAGCATTTTCTCTTTCACTGTCAAATATTAACTATAAGTTTTTCATAGATTTCTTTATGAGATTGTAGTTTTCTTTATTCCTATTTTTCTGAGTGTTTTTATTATGAATGAGTATTGAATTTGTCAAGTGCTTCTTCTGTGTCTAGCATAATGATCATATAGCTTTTCTCCTTTATTCTGTAAATGAATTACATTGATTTTTAAAGTATACTATTAAGTGGTTTTTTGCATATTCATAATATAATATAACCATTATCACTATGCAATTCCAGAACATTTTCATAATCTCAACTCTGTACCTATTAAGCAGTCACTCCCTGTTTCTCCCTCCCTCTAATCCCTGGCAACCACTAATCTCATTTCTTTTTCTATGGAGTTTTTCCTCTTCTGGACATTTCATAAAAATGGAATTGTACTATATGTGACCTTTTGTCTCTGGCTCTTTCACTTAGCGCATTTTAATGATTTATTCATGTTACAGTATGATATCAATAGTTAATTTCTTTTTATGGCCAAATATTATTTACTTTTATTTTTATTATTATTTTTTTGAGACACAGTCTCACTCTGTTGCCCGGGCTGCAGTGCAGTGGTGCAATCTTGGCTCACTGCAATCTTTGTCTCCTGGGTTCAAGCAATTCTTGTGCTTCAGTCTCCAAAGAAGCTGAGATTACAGGTACGCACTAACACGCCTGGCTAATTTTTGTATTTTTAGTAGAGATGGACTTTCACCATCTCTACCTAAAATTGGCCAGGCTGGTTTCTAACTCCCGACCTCAGGTGATCCGCCCATCTTGGTCTCCCAAAGTGCTGGGATTACTGGCATGAGCCACCGCGCCTGGTTGCCAAATAATATTTAATTGTATGGATATACTACATTTTGTTCATCCATTCATCAGCTGATGGACCTTTGGGTTATTTCTACATTTTAGCTATTGTGAATAATTCTGTTGTGAACAAACTTGTACAAGTTTTTTTGTGGACTTTTTTCATTTCTCTTGAATATATATCCAAGAGTGGGATTGCTGAATCATGTAGTAACCCATGTTTAATTTTTTGAGAAACCTTCAAGCTTTTCCACTGAAGCTGTACTATTTTACATTTTTGCCTGTTATGTGTTTCTAGTGGTTGCTTTAGAGCTTGCAGTACACATTTTCAATGTATCTAAGTCCACCTTCAAAGAACACTATACTATTTCATGGATAGTGAAGCTATCTTTTAACAGATTATTTCCAAATCTTCTCTTCCTAATTTTATTATGTTGCTGGCATTCATTTCACTTATCCATAAGTTGTAATCACCCAATACATTGCTACCATAATTATTTTAAACAAACTGTTATGTGTTAGATCAATTAAGAATACAAAAAATAGTTGACTGAGACAGCAGTGTTATAGCAGGGAAAGAGTTTAATTTTCACATGACTAGCCAAGTCGTAGGACAGGAGATAATTCACAAATCTGAATTCTCCCTGAAAGCTCAGAGGCTAGGGTTTTTGTGGATAATCTGGCAGGCAGGAGATTATGGGTGCTTCTGATTGGTTGGGATGAAATCATAGGAGTGTCCAAAATGGTCTTCATACACTGAGTCACATTCTGCGTGGAGATCATGAGTATTATGAAAGAAGAGAAAATGTATTATATTTGTGCCGATGGTGAAATTGTTCATATAGAAAACCTATAAGACTTCAGTTAAAACACAAAACAAACCAAAAAGTCCTCTGAGAATTAATAGGAGAATAGTAGTTGCCTATTACTATATAAAAGTTGTCAATAGCTTTTCTTTATATAGATAATAAATATAGAAATAAAGATGAAATATTTCATTGACCATACTAAGAAACATAGGATATTTGGAATTATAATTATTAAAAAATATGGGATCTATATGACAAAAACTATAACATCTTTTAATAAAATTTTTATGTTAAATTATTAATTAAAAATTCTTTATAAAGAACATAGGAATAAAAGCTAAATCCACTGTAAGGTACACTATGTTCTTGGATAAGAACGTTTCATATGAATTGAATTCAATTTTACCAGAATTAGCATATATTCAATGCAATACTAATTAGAATGCTAATATCATTTAACATTACGAAATCAGATAAATTATATTCAAATTCACATAGAAAAATAAATGAAAATGCCAAAATGCTATAAGAAAATGATATGTCAAGGGGACTATCTCTACCAGAAACCATGTTGAGACATGCTATAAAAACACTGAAAACATTAATATGGTATTTGAAAGGAATAGGCAGTTAAATCAGTACAAAATAATAGAAAACCCCAAAATAGTTCTCCTATGTATGATAATGTAATATATGGCAAAGGCAACTTATAATTCAATGCTTTATCAAATTTATTTTTATGTATTTTTAAACAAGTTCAGGAGTACATGTGCAGATTTGTTGTATAGGTAAACTTGTGTCACAGAGGTTTGTTGTACAGATTATTTTATCACACAGGTATTAAATTAAGCCTGATACCCATTAGTTAATTTTCCCAATTCTCTCCCTCCTCTCACCCTCCATCCTGCATCCTTCATCCTCTACCCTCCAGTATGCCCCAGTGTATGTTGTTCCCCTCTAGGTGTCCATGTGTTCTCATCATTTAGCTCTCACTTATAAGTGGGAACATGCAGTATTTGGTTTTCTGTTCCTTTGTTAGTTTGCTAAGGATGATGGCCTTCAGTTCCATCCAAGTCCCTGCAAAGGACATGATCTCATTCTTTTTTTATGGCTGCCTAGTGTTCCATGGTGTATTATGTACCACATTTTGTTTATACAGTCTACTGTGTATTGGCATTTAGGTTGATTCCATGTCTTTGCTATTGTGAATAGTACTGCAATGAACATATGTGTGCGTGTGTCTTCATGATAGAATGATCTGTATTCCTTTGGGTATATATATCCAGTAATGGGATTGTTGGGTTGAACAGTACTTCTGTTTTTAGGTCTTTGAGGAATCACCACACTGTTTTCCACAATGGTTGAATTAATTTACATTCCCATCAACAGTGTAAAAGCATTCCTTTTTCTCCACAATCTTGCCAGCACCTGTTATTTTTTGACCTTTGAATAATAGCCATTCTGACTTGTGTGAGATGGTATCTCATTGTGGTTTTGATTTGTATTTTTCTAATTATCAGTGATGTTGAGCTTGTTTTAATATGTTTGTTGCCCACATGTATGCCTTCTTTTGAAAAATGTTCATGTCCGTGGCCTACTTTTTAATGGGGTTGTTATTTTCCTGTAAATTTGTCTAAGTTGCTTATAGATGCTGGATATTAGACCTTTGTCAGATGCATAGTTTGCAAAAATTTTTCATTCTATAGGTTGTCTGTTTACTCAGTTGATAGTTACTGTGAAAGCAGGAGTGTCCAATCTTTTGGCTTCCCTGGGACACACTGGAAAAAGAACTGTCTTGGGCCACACATAAAATACACTAACATTAATGATAACTGATAAACAAAAAAATCTCATAATGTTTTAAGAAAGTTTATGAATTTGTGTAGGGCTGCATTCAAAGCTGTCCTGGGCTGCATGTGGCCCATGGTTGGACCTGCTTGTTTTAAAGCAACCAATCTGAAACACACACACACACACACACACACACACACACACACACACACACTTTGCAGTGATTTCTACATCTTCCTGTGGACATAAGGTTATGTCTGGTATCATTTCTCTTCAGACTGAGAAACATTTTTTGCACTTCTTATAGTGCAGGTTTGCTGAAAAGTCATTCTGCTGTTGTCACTCTGAAAACATCTTTATTTTTCCTTTTAAAGGATATTTTCTCTTGATATAGATAGCATCCTAGGCTGAGGGTTTTGTTTTTCATTTATTACTTTAAAGATGTTGTTGAATTTTCCTATGTCCTTCCTTGTTGAGAACAAGTTGGCTATTATTTACATAGTCTTTACCCTGTATATAATGTGTCCTTCTTTGGACTCTGTTTAAAAGCAGCAAATATGCTTTTAAAATTTGCTGTATATCTTTTGTTTTTTTTCCTCAGCAGTCTGAATATTATGCTTGAATAGGTGTGATATTCTTTGTGTTTATTCTGTTTTGGGATTGTAGAGCTCAAAATGTCTGTGGATTGATACCTTTCATCAATTTTGTAGAATTTTCAGCCATAATTTCTTTATATACATTTTCAAATAATTGTTCTGCCCTATTTAAATTGAAAGACACTGATTGCAGTATTATGTATTGTAGCAAAAGCTAGAAACATCCATATGTTAATGGGGAATTTTTAAAATTTGTAAAAAACTGAAATTCTATTTTTATAAAAAGAGTTAGGGATATATATAGATATAGATATATAGATAGATAAAGTGAGTCCTCTTTTCCATTTATTTATAAAAGTGAAGTACATCTAAGTTATTGCAGGCTATACTTCATACTGCTTCCTGAACAGTGTAAGAATCTTACCACAGTCTATTCCCATTTATAGAATGTCTTTGTTTGCATAAATACAAATGAAAAATATGTATATAAATACACAAACACACACATATACTTGCATATATGTAGATGCATAGACAAATAGAAATAAATTATAAACAATGGTTTGTTTTGAGTGCCAAAACTGGAGGTTGGAAGATTATTTTTTTCATGTTATAATTTTCTATGCTTTTAAAGAATCATGATGTAAATATTGGTAAAAGAGAAAAAATTTAAAAATAAGAAGTTTGATATTTAAAGGAAAATGATTTGTAAAATGGTCAATTAACCATTTACAAAGGCAACTCAATGAATCCAAATTTTTAGGCCTCAGGAAAATAAGGAAATGTATTAATATACTTGCTATCATAGTAACTTACCACAAATTTAGCAGGTTAAAAAACACATATTTTTTATTTTACAGTGTGCTATTTTAAAGAAGTCTTCCATGGGTCTCACTGGGATAAAATCAAGGTGTCATCAGGGCTGTGTTGCTTTCTGGAGGCTTTAGAGAGGATTCATTTCCCCGTTTGAAGCCACAACAGTAGGTCAAATCCTTCTATGTTCCATCTCTCTGACTCTTCTTTTTTTGTCACATTTTTAACCACCACTAGAAAAGGTTCTTTGCTTTAAAGGACTCCTGTGATTGAACTGCACCTACCTGAATAATCAGGGATAATCTCCCCATCTCAAGTATTAAGATCCATTATCTTAATCACATCTGTAATTCCCCTTTTGTCATATGTGCTAACACATTCACCAGTTTTGGGAACTAGGGCATGGACATCTTTAGATATGGAATGGCTAACCGAGGATGGGCTCAGCTTGGGTCAGCTCTCATCTTCCTCTTGTCTTCCACATCTCTCATCTTCTTCTAGGACCAGGGGCCAGCTGTAGCATGTATTATTCATGGGAATGATGAAAGCACAAGAAAGCAAGCAGAAATACACAAAGCTTTTGGAAGCACAGGCTCAGACTTGCACACTGTTACTTCAACTTCCATTGGCCAAAGTAAGTCATATAACCTAATAGAAGCACTTTTCAATTACATGGTAAGGGACATGGACAGGGGGGCAATTAGTACAGTATACCACATTCTTCAAACCCAGTTATTTTACACCTAAGCTTCATAGCCTCAGCAGATGACCCCCAGACACATGAATACACTCATCTGTGATCAGCAGATCCAGCCAGCCAAGACAAAAATTGTGACAATGAGCAGTTGTTATTTTAAGCCACTGAATTTTTTGGGTGATCTGCTATACAATCAAAGGGAACCAATACAAAAATTGGTATCCAGAAATGGGATATTATTTCAAAAAATATCTGAAATGTGTAACATTGCTTTAGAACTGAGTGGTAGTGGGAGGCTGGAAAAATGGCGAGAAAACTATTACAGAGGACTAAAAACATGGTGAGTTGGTTTGTAAAATAATCACTTGTAGTACTGGAAAATAAAATTGTTTCTCATCTCTAGCTTCTGCAGTCAGTAACAGATTCTCAGAGTGAGGTAAAGTTTGGAGGAAGGAGGTAAAGATCAAACTTGGGTTGCTGCCAAGTTGTAATGGGCTCAGAGTAAAGTCCAAATCAAGAAAGTAGCCACTGACCTTTTGCTAAGACTTCTGAAAGAATCAGGTTGATACCTAATCTATCCTCTCTGCTATGCTCTAGGACTTTTAGAAATCTTTAGGTCGTGTTTCACAGCAGTCTGACATAACAATTCTTCCAAAGGCTGGAGATATCTAGAACTGTTTTCAGAGAATGGCGTTGGATACAGGGAATAAAATAATGTAGAATATTAGAAACCCACAACATTTTTTGAGAAGGCTGTACTAGCAGAAGGACCATTTGTCTGAAGTAAAAGAGATAGAGCATAACAAAATGTAAGAAGGCCTTCGGTCTTTCAATTTTTATGACCAGTAATCAGGCTAATTTTTTTTCTCAAACAGCTTATTTTCCAGTGAGCTCTTGGGGCCAAGAAAGATGATAGAAAGGAAGGATATTGTAGAAGGTAGATCCATGGAAAATACTTAACCGAGGTCACATGTGGTAGCTCACATTTGTAATCTCAGCGTTTTGGGAGGCCAAGGTGGGAAGATTGCTCAAAGCTAGGAGTTTAAGATCAGCCTGAGCAATATAGTAAGACGTTGTCTCTCTTTCAAAAAAAAAAAAAAAAGATTAGCTGGATGTGGTGGTGTGCACCTGTAGTCCTAGCTCCTTGGAGGCTGATGCAGGAGGATCACTTGAGGCCAGGAGTTCAAGGCTTCAGTGAGCTATGATCAGTCTGGGTGTCAGAGGAAGACTCTGTCTCTAGTAAATAACAATTTTAAAAAAAGAACTGGTGGGTCATATTCAGGGAACAGAACCAGAGTCAAATCAAGAAACATTTACAATTTCAAAAGTGGAAGGACCTGGAAACATTTTCCCAGCAGGATTCGGAGTTGCTATACATCAGTGACTGTTATGTTCCTCTCATTTTCTGCTTTTTGCATTAGAATGTTTATTGTGATTATCTTGTCCCTGTTTCAGAATTGCATGCTGTATGTTTGTGAGGTATCTATATTGCCTTCTTAATTCACAGGTTTCTAGATCAAGAAGTTCTGTTTTTATACCTATTATATGGACTTCCAACCTGAAGTAGTATTTGGATAAGACTTGGGAGTCTCTGGACGGAGATGAGCATATTTCTTATGTAGGAGGAGCATGAATAATTCTTGCCTGATGGTGGACTTGTGGTAGGTTGTATTAGTGACTTGCTATGGTCTGAATGTTTGTGTCCTCCCCAAATTAATATGTTGAAATTCTAACCCTCAAGGTGATGGTATTAGGAGGTACAGACTATTGGGAGGTGATTTGGGTCATGAGGGAAGTTCCCTCACATGTGGAATTAGTGTCTGTGTAAAAGAGGCCCCAGAAGGCTGCCTTGCCCCTTTTACCATGTGAGGACACAGTGAGATGTCAGCAGTCTGCAATCTGGAAGAGGACTCTTACCAGAACCTGACCATGCTGGCACCCTGATTTTGGACTTTCCAGCATCCAACACTGTGAAAAATAAAACTGTTTTTTTATAAGCTAATGAAGTATTTGTTATTGTACCCTGAACAGACTAAGGTAGGATTCTAGCTCTTCAGTCCTTCCGCTATCCAACTTCTATTCTGACTCTGGGCTTATGTGACTTTCTTTGGCCAGTACATGTGGTTGAAATGCCTGTGTATCACTTCTAAGCTTGGCCTTTTAGAGATTTTTGCCTAATGCACTTGTATTCTTTCATCTCTGCCATCACTATGAGAAGATCACATCAAGGTTATTCACTGGTTCCAGGAATGATGAAATTGCATGGTGCATAGCCAACCTAAAGACACACGAATGAGCTAGCCAAACTGGAGATAAGTGAGAAGTCCAGCTGAGATCATCTACATTTAGTCTAGATCAGCAGAATCTTTCAAAGTGTGAAAAATACATGTTTTTTATTATATGTTATTGAGGCTTGTGTTTGTTATATAGCAGTTGTGGCTGATGAAAGGAATATCCCAGGAGTTTACAAAACTCTTTTTGTAAATTCTGAGAAAACTAACCAACTAAAATTCTTAAGGCATGTATAGTGTGCAACTATCAAGGCTGTGCAGCTGAAAAAGCAATCCCTCCAACACTCAATATTTTTCCTATTGATGTACACCTGGGCTTGAAATTCTACCATTTGGACTAAGACACTGCATTTCTTATAGTCTTCCACTATCCTTCCACGGAAAGGATACAAACACCCCATGAAAAGAGTAACATGCTAAGGCATCATCAGCAGGTATTATATATCCATTCATCAGGAAAACCAATTGGATAAAGGATTACACAGAGTTGGGTTATGTGCAGATGGATGTGTACGCCAGGAGGAGTTGGGCAAAATGTGAAGAGGTGGGCAGAAGCTAAAAATGAATATTGTTTCTTCTCAGATTTGTCTTGAAACTTACTTAAAGAGTAAATTTAATGAATTGACTAATATTAAATATAATTATATATTTTTAATATTATGTAGTATATAATATGTAATTATATGTTGTATAATTTTACATATATATCTTTTAGTCTCTTTTATTTCATAGACAAGAAAACTGAGGTTTTTATTTTACTTTAATTTAATTTAATTTTGAGTCAGGATCTTGCTCTGTCACCCAGGCTAGAGTGCAATGGTACAATCATAGTTTACTGTAGCCTTGAACTTCTGGCCTCAAGCAACTCTCCTGCTTTAGCCTCTTGATAAACTGGGTTTTAATGACCTGTAAAGGCTGGTGAAAGACAACCAGATGAACCACGAATGCACTAGAAAGTATGTTTTGGTAGTAGTTTAGATTTGAAAACATTGGCTCTGCCACTAGTCCTCTGGGATATGGCTGCAACATAGACTCCTAATATTTATTTTTTTGCTCAGGGAATTTTCCTCTTCTTTTACTTTCTTGGATATTGCCAGTGTTTTCTTTCTCAACTCTTCAACAACCTATGTGTGGGGTGGTGCCTACTTACTAGTTTAGATCAGAAATTATGTTGTGCTCAGGTATGCTCATGCTATGTGATATGAGGAGCGATGACTGGACCTGTCTTACTGATCAATCAGAGAAGATGGCATGAAAACTATTGTCTTTCTGGCATGGGTCCACTGTCCTGGGCTCTTGCCATCTTTGGCCTAAGATCAGATTAAGGGTGATCATTGTGATTTTCTAGGCTCTTTTAGGAAGGTATCTTTCGGTCTCTCTAAGCAGAGGCAAATGACTGAGCTGAGTATAAAACTTGAAACACACATCTTGACCAAGCAGATAATTTTTTCTTTTTCCAACAAATTGTCTAGTTTTCTGTCTAGGAGATACACACACACACACACACACACACACACACACCCGTGTATATATATATGTATGTATGTATGTATATATATTTGACAGAATCTTGCTATTTCACACAGGCTGGAGTACAGAGGTATAATCATAGCTCACTGTAGCCTCAACCTCCTGGGCTCAAGCAATCCTTTCAGTACCGCCTTCTGAGTAGCAGGGACTATAGGTGAGTGTCACCATGCCCAGCTAAATTTTTTACTTTTTAAAGAGATGAGGTCTCATTTTGTTTCCCAGGCTGGTCTTGAATTCCTGGGCTCAAGTGATCCTCCTGCTTTGGCCTCCCAAAGTGCTGGGATTACAGGAGCAAGTCACTAAGCCTGGCCAGTCTCGCATAATCTTGAGGAATAATTGGATATTACCTGAATTGGCTTTCAACCATCAGCTGCTGAAGTTCCTTCCCTTAAGCATTTCAGGAATCAGAGTAGAGGGGACCATAACCATGGTTCACCAGGGGTTAAGTTTTGTAGTTATGATGTCAAGACTCTTTTCTTGGTGGAAAATTGACCTCCTTTTGAAACCAGGATGATGCAAAATGATGACATTACATGAAAACATTTACTTTCTCATTTGAGTAGAGAGATGGGCTTAATTATTTATGAACAGACTAATTACAGGGTAGTAAACATGTAAAAATTCATGTGATATTAGATAGATTAAGATGTAAGACTGAAAAACTGCTCATGTTTTTATTTCTTCCAGTTTGTAACTTTTGGGAATAGACTAGACTAAACCATCTGGCATCATGCTTTCCTACGGAATGTTTTTTATGTCTAGGTGCTTCTAGATGAAGGAAGTTTCATCATGCAGCACCAGACATGGTCTCAGTATGCTGGAACAGACTGTACAAAGGCATTCTAAAACATGACTGTTCTTTGCTATCTTTATCATCTAATTTAATGTAGCTTAACAAACTCTTCTTGTCCACCATTTGAACTTAATCCTTGCTAGTGTAGGATGAGCAGAAGTAACCATGACATAATTTAATGGTCAGGAGTAACGTTCAATGGTGTTACATAGGAAGTGTCATGTTTCCTTGCACAATCAGAGAACTGGTATTCAGTTGGACTCCAATTGAAGTGAACTGTTCACTGAAGTCCTGATATGCCAAAGAACACAAAAAGTGGTGTTAGGTTTAAAGAACGGTTGACAAACACAGGTCATTCCTATACTAGCAAGTAAAGTGAGCAGATAACATTTACAGAATATGATAGAGGAAGAAAACTATTTTAAGCACTCTATTTAAAGAGAACTCTATTTAAAGAGCCTCTTTTACAGAAAGATCTAAGACTGAATTATTTCTGGATTTGCTGTTATTACAGTCTTCATTACAACAATTCGAAGCTCTCTTCATCCACAAAGAAACTTACTAAAGTAAGCCGTGAAATCAACCACAAAGTCATCTCTTTGGTGAAACAACAGAAATGTCTTCAAAGGTGAGAAAACTTTGAAAATCCTTAACACTTTCTTTTTATGGCTTTTTTAAAAGGCTGGTTTGAATTGTCATTACAGTGTCCCAGGTCCTTTGGAAAGGACTGCTTTGCATTAAACTATCTTGATAGCAGGGTTTGTGCTGCATAAGCAATGACAGCCTGTCAGACTGCTCTGGTCTGTGTAGAATGCTATTGCTGGCTTTTTAATGTTTATTTCATTCTACAGAGTTTTACTCTTCTGATGAAAAATAGTAAATTCATACTGTTTATTTTGTTGGTATGATGGTATTTTGAGTATGGTTTTAAATATGTTACTTACATATGATTTTATTAGCGTGGTTATCTTTGGGTCTTCATGTAAAACTTAAAGACGTCAGTCTGATAATCTACGTCTCTGGTTATGTTTTCTTTCTCTCTCTCTCTCTCTCTCTCTCTCTCTGCAAGTTTCAGTCAAAAGTCATTTAAAAATATTCTCTTCACACTGTATTTTTTCTTTTTGAATCTTGCCTTCCACTGAAGGTTCAGGGACAAAATGATTCACTTTTCTTTGTATTTTGTAAAAATGATAAACTTGTCCTTATTTTGCCCACTCAACTTTTCTCATATAGAATTTATCTTGTATAAACAGACAGATATCACTGCTATTCCCTTAGGTAAAATTCACAATATTCTTTATTATTTTGAGGGAAAAGGAAGAGAAATAAAAAGATATATACATACATAATCTTTATATATACCTTTATATATTATATATACCTTTATATATATCTTAGATTTATATAGTTTGAGAGATATGTATAAATTCATATTTTATATAAAGGTATATATATCAGTAGAGTTTTAGATTATTATGAGCAATTATTTACGATGAAGCTAACTGTAGGCTTCTCAAAGGCAACAGTTAAACTTGTCTGATTTAATGCTAATAAATCTAATATTTTATACTGTTTTACATGCAAATAACAGATGTGAATATGCACATGCATTTTATTTTTGAGTACAATATGATCATTTGTTC
The DNA here is from genome assembly GCF_049354715.1 of Callithrix jacchus. NCBI lineage: Eukaryota > Metazoa > Chordata > Mammalia > Primates > Cebidae > Callithrix > Callithrix jacchus. Next base: position 72,390,547 of record NC_133513.1, read on the forward strand.
TTAGCATTCTCTTTTTTTCCAGAGTTGTATTTCTCTCTAGAAGACAATTCTGCCCGCATAGGGGTCTTCTGAAAATAGGAGGAATAATGCAACAGAATAACTAAGAGTACTGCTTAGCCAAAATTTGACAAAAGGATATTTGACAAAAGATTACAGAAACCACACAGAGACAACATACTTACAGGTATGTCAAACAAATTGTGACTGAGGATTGCTGTGCCGTCAGTCACCTAAGGCAGCTACTCTCTCTGTTACCTTCTCACTCTTTCTTGGACCACAGGGACTTAAGTATCTGCCTCTTTCTCTATGTTGCTCCATTCTTTTTCTGCACATCAGTCTATTTATACATTTGTCTGCGTCAAAATGGCAAGCTCAGTCAGAGTCCATCCAACCACTTGGCCCTTTAGTTAGATTATGTTTTACCAACTGAGTACAGCTGGGATTTCTCCTAACTTAAATTCTTGAGGAAGTATTTTAATTGGGTGCTGCCTAGACAATAGATTGCCTGGTCTTGGATCAAGTGTCCACTATTTATCCAATCAATCATAGTAATACTGCAGACAACATGTGCATTTGAGACTGTTTTTTACAGAGTTGTGGGAAGGGCAGGCACATTTACAGGCTAAAAGAAATAATAGGAACACTTATAAGGAGGTAAGTGGTTTTGAGAGATTGATTTTTTGACAGACCTCAAATCAACCTTCTGATTTAATCTATAAGTAAGAGTCAGCTATGTGTATTAAGAAAAATACCTCAGCATATTTTTAATCTATTCAGCCCTCTGACATTTTGCTTCATTAAAAGCAATTGTCTAAGTATCTTCTTTGCTTTCTCCCAATTCAATTCCCAGTTTACTTTCTCCCCTATAGATACCCCTGCAGCCCTTTGGGCTACAATTGGGCATCTACCAGCAGTGCTCACTGTTTACTCTTCTAGTGTCTCAGAGAGGTTATTCTGCTGTAACTCAAGATTTTAGACCCAAACTTCAGTATTAGATTCCTTGCTGAGTATTTGGGCCCCCCTTTGAAATGTTATTTGAAAGTTTACCTGACTTATGTGACTCTCCAGTTCCTTTCTAAGAATGGTGTATGGGAACTTTTTACTGGCAAAGGAATTAGTTTCTTCTACTCTGTTTTTTACGTCTAAAAGGTAGGAGATTTGGTCGGGCGCAGTGGCTCACGCCTATAATCCCAGCACTTTCTGAGGCTGAGGTGGGTGGATAGCCTGAGACAAGCCTGGCCAACATAGTGAAACCCCGTCTCTACTAAAAATACCAAAAATTAGCTGGGCATGGTGGCAGGCGCCTGTAATCTTACCTACTTGGGAGGCTGAGGCAGAATTGCTTGAACCCGGGAGGCAGAGGCTGCAGCAAGCCGAGATCGTGCCATTATACTCCAGCCTGGGCAACAAGAGTGAAACTCCATCTCAAAAAATGGAGGAGATTTGTTATTTTCAGAAACACGAGCAAAAAGCAAATTAGCATTGAGACAGGTAGGAAGCAAACAGGACCATTAAGCTGAGAAATCTAGGTCAGCAAAGTCATCTTTTTGGAAGGGCGTCTTAACAGGGAGCACATCTTTTCAGGCTAAAGATATTAGTTAATTGCACTTATAAATTCCTCATGATCCAATTTTTGACATTTGATCTTGGCTACTTTTGAGGACAGTATAGGACCCTTGTTTGAGACGCAGAGAAACCACTTTTGAAAATGGTAATTCAGGCTTCTTGATGGATTCACCATTGGTCTTTCTAGCCAAGGAGGGTTTAATAAAAGTCAAACTGAGCCACTTAATAGCAAAGCACTGATGCTCTTCCTCTTCTGCCCATGATCTACACTGTGACATGGATGTTGTATTACATTCTAATTTCTACACACTGAACAGCCATTCAGTTGCCCAGCAGGCTAAATGGGTCACTTTATCAGCCTGCAAAGTCAGTACAAACCAAATTGCTTATGGAAGTTTCAGACTTCAGCCATCCTGCATAAAGTGATTTAAACTGGAGCCAGAAGGCGAAGTCTGAGACTGATATAAGCAATGACGAGACATCCTCATGCCTCAGTTTGTCTTTTTCTACCTGTGCTCAAAAACTTGGCTAGAACAAAGTGAGCTAGCCATGAGGAGGAACATACAGTCAAGTTGCTATGTCACCCTGATGAGCTGTTTGGCCTCTTGGGTTCTCCATTTCTTTGGGAAAATGAAAGTGTTGGGTGAGATGAACAGTTCCTAGCCCTGATGGTGGGTTGCTTGAGTGTATTGTGATTGGTTGGGAAGTGTGTTGGAAGCAATTTGTTACAGATTACATTTAATATAGGTTTGGGAAATGGTTTTGTATTTTAAGAGTAAATTCAAGGTTGTTCCTATAATATTGTCTCTCTTACTTGCTTGCATTAAGGTATGCTTTCATGAGTAAAATAGGAGAGAGGTGAATTAATTTCCTAGGCCTGAAATAACAAAACAATACAAACCAGATGGCTTAAAACACAGACATTCTCTTACAGTTATGCAGGGTAGAAGTTCCGAATCAAGATGCTGGCAGAGTCATCTCCCTCTGAAGTCTCTAGTCTGTGGTTTGATGAATCACGAATCCTAAGTAATAGCAGTAACATCGGTAGTGAGTGAAGAACTCTCTAGATGAGAGTGATTAGTCTCTGTATTGGCTTTTATGGAGACATAGGTGTCTCTTGAAAAATCCGTAAAGCCTTCCAAGTAGTTGAGGACATTATTTCCTCTGACTTTCATACTGTTTTTTTTTGGAGTTCTTCATTTGGCCTTTGGGGCTTAAATCGCCTAGAGCTGTTTAGGTAGTCATTACTTAAATGATCCCAGGCAATGGGGGTGTACCCCATCTTACAGTTTTCTAGACAGGCATTTCCTTTAAGATTCACTCCGATGCTAACAATTCCCACTTCCAGTAGTTTTGCTCTGAATGTGATGTCTAATATGGCAGACGAAATGGATTTTCTTCTATTTGTGCTTAGAGGAGATAGTGAACTGCATTTTAAACCTCGTTAGGAGATTACCAAATTTTCTTTTAAATGTTCAACAAAATTAAATGCAGACTTTTCAACGAGGGCTTGCAGTGGGGCCAGTGGCAGTTATGGGTGTGTAACTGGGTAAGCATGGCAGAGAAGCCAAGAAGCCCAAGTTGGGTTTTTTTCGAAGACCAGGAACTGTCGATTCCTGCCTCCACGGAAACCGGAGCCCAGGGAGGGCAGGTGGGACTTAATGGCTCCAAGATCACGACCTGTTGTCTATCCCGTAGATCCCTTGTGAAGACGTAGTAGAGGCTGCTTGATGAACTAACTGGCCTATTGACGGTTAAGAGTTCTCACGCCAGTTAGAATGGCGATCATTAAAAAATCGGGAGACAACAGATGCTGGAAAGGATGTGGAGAAATAGGAACACTCTTACACAGTTGGTGGGAGTGTAAATTAGTTCAACCATTGTGGAAGACAATGTGGCGATTTCTCAAGGATCTAGAAATAGAAATTCCATTTGACCCAGCAATCCCACTATTGGGTATATACCCAAAGAACTATAAATTGTTCTACTATAAAGACACATGCACACCTATGTTCACTGCAACCCTGTGTACAATAGCAAAGACCTGGAACCAACCCAAATGCCCATCAATGACAGACTGGACGAAGGAAATGTGGTACATATACACCATTAAATACTATGCAGCCATAAAAAACGATGGGTTCGTGTCCTTTGTAGGGACTTGGATGAATCTGGAAACCATCATTCTCAGCAAACTAACCCAAGAACAGAAAGCTAAGCACCGTATTCTCACTCATAGGTGGGTGTTGAATGACGAGAACACGTGGACTCAGGGAGAGGAGCATCACGCACAGAGGACAGTTGGGGGGGTAGGGGAGAGACAATGGGGGATGGGAAGGGGAGGGTGGGGAGGGAGGGGAGGGTGGGGAGGGATAACATGGGGAGAAATGCCAGATATAGTATCCACCTAAAGTAAAATAAATAAATTAAAAAAAAAAAAAGCGTTTCGGTGGGATGAGCCCCGCAGAAAGATGCGCATCTTGCTCCTCGCTGGCCGCTGACCCTCTGCCTGAGTGGCCACGCCCCTGGGTCCCTCCTGCCCAGTGCCTTGGCCACCGGCTTCTCACAGATCACCAACAACCTGTAGTGATGGGGTGGCCCAGCGACACGCTCGTGCCGTCCGCTATCCATGTCACCACAGTAATCAATGTCTCAGTGCGGGCGCTGGACGCCTTCTACAGGGCATTCAGGATACGCAGGCGCTGTGGGCCGCTGCGTGCGTTCGTGTGTGCTTCTCGCGCTTGCGCGACTTGTTAGGCCGCCCAGCTGATCACCTTCGAGGTCTGAGGGTGAGGCGGGGCCGCCCCTTGGCGCCAACTCCCCCGGGGGGAGTAGGAGCTATGTCCCGTCCGAACTCCTATCAGCTGCCTGACAGTGGCTTTGGGGAACCCTGCATCTACTAGGAGTACCAGTGGTTTGGCAAGAATACTGTGCACATGGTCAGCTCCCTGAGGGGTGTGATCCCTGAGGACCATGAGAAGGAGGTCAGTGTAATGGGGAGGCTAACCGTGGGGCAGCCCGGCCCATGGGGTCCCGGGTGCTGGTTGGCTGTTGGTCTTCCACCAAGATCTAAACTTGAGCTTCTATTAATACTTTCATTTATACAGAAACTCACATGATGTCTTCTATAATAGGAAGGAAAAAATGTAGAGTTACTGCAGGTTTTGACTTTATAATCCATATGTCTTTGAAGAGTAAAACTCACTGAATAGAAGATGAAAATAAGTTTCCTACCCTGAGAGTGCCAAGTCATGACCACTAGTGCCAGGCCACTGAGGTGAGGCAGGTGGTGCCCGGTCAGAGGGACCTGCCATCAATACCCAAGCCATGTGGTAGGCCTGGAATCTTATAATTCTACCCAGCCTGTCTACCCTGGAGCAAGTCAGCCAGAATCCTAGCTCATTCTTTGGAACCCAAAGCCACAGAGCAGTAGAAACCAGGGCACCTTCAGTATCTCTCACACTGAGTGCCAACCTATAGGATACGTGGCCTTCAAGCAGTTCTCTGAGATCCCAGCTATTCTCAGGCTACCTCTGGTCACCCTTTCTCTCACCTCTTACCAGAGCAGCCCAACTTTGGTTTTCTAGATGGACTTAATCATATGAAAGCGTTAGAAGACAGTATTCCTATACTTGTCTGTTCTTACATTGCTATAAAGAAACACCTGACACTGGGTAATTTATAAAGAAAAAAGGTTTAATTGGCTCACAATTCTTCAGGCTGTGCAGGAAGCATAGTCACTTCTGCTTCTGGGGAGGCCTCAAACAGTTTTTATTCATGGTCGAAGGCAAAGTGGGAGCAGGCATCTTACATGGCAAGAGCAGGAGGAAGAGTGAGAGAGAGAGGTGCTACGCACTTTTAAACAACCAGATCTCACAATAACTCATTATCAGGCGAGTAGCACTGAGGAGATGCTGGTAGCCTAGTCGTAAAAACTCTGCCCCCATGATCCAGTCACCTTCCACCAGGCTCCACCTTTAACACCAGGGATTACAGTTCAACTTGAGATTTGACACAGATCCAGACCATAACAAGTCAACTATATAAAACTTAAAAATAGTGTTTTGACAGGTGGTAAGGTCTCAAGGTGCTTGCAGTTACCCCCTGCCAGCCTTTGAGGAAAAGTGGCCTAAGTCTCCTTGGAGCATGTACCGAGAGAAGAGCAGGCCTGTTGTCCTTTGGGTTTCATTTTGCAGGCCTTGACTTGGAAGGTTGCTGCTGTGGGCTGGGACCCAGCTCTGTCACCTCTGTCACCTCTACTGCATGTGACATGGGGCCTCCTGGAGGCCCAGTGTCCTCACCTGTCAAAGCCCTTCTCTCACAGAGCTGTTGTTAGGATGAAATGATCATTAGCAGTGGGCCTGCAACATGGCACATGCTTAAAGAGCGGTTCTTGTTATTAATGATACTCTTGGGCTCTGCTGGTCCTGGGGAAGCACACCCATCCCCATCCACAGCATTTCCTCCATTTGTGCATATCCCTTTATTTTTATAAAGTGTGCTTCCAAATATCATCCTGTGGGAAGGAGAAAACAAGTTTAAGATCCTTTCAGACCCTATATCAAGGAGGACTAGATTTTGCAGCCTTTTCGGAGTTCTCATTGTGTTTAATCCAAAGGTTTTAAAGCAAGGAGCTCCTGCCAGCTCTCTCTCAAAATGTTTCCTTTAGAATCATGCACCATCAGAGCCAGTGCCCTGTTCTGGCTAACTACTTCAAGCCACAGGAGCACTTGCCCAAGGGACAAATGAGTTGGCCTCAGCAGTAGGTCCTGAAATTGGGAGGGTTCAAACTCCCGGAATGCCTGGGGATGCAATTTAGGACTAGCTATTCTAATCCTGATGACTGCAGACAATATGTGAGAAAAACAAAAGCACAAATGCTCTGATTGAGTTGAAGCTGTGGCTCCAGAGCCCAGTGGAAGCTGAATGCAGCTTCTCTCCAAATACAATCACTTCCACAAAGGGAGTGCCTGGACACACCATTTGGAGGAAAACTGAATGAAAAAAAAAAAAATCACTGCTCTAGACTGATCCTCTTGTTTTAGAGATGGAAAAACAGGCTGAGTGAACACAGATGTGGCAGAGTTCCTCAAAGCGGCTTTTCTGGCAGAAACCTAAATAGAAAATTTATTTTAAAGCACTTTTTAAGATAAATACATGAGATATATATTATATATATAACATATAAAAAATATAAATAAATATATAACATAATTTATATATAAATTTGTGATAATGTATATATTTGTATATAATGTATAATAAAATATATAATAAAATTTATGTTTATTATACATATAATATATGCATTATATATCATATAAATGTATATATGATATATACTGTATATATGATATATATGTATATCATATTTGATATATACAAATATACATTATATATCATATAAATGTATATATATTTGTGTATATATATCATATAAATGTGTGTATATATTTGTATATATATTATATATCATATATATCATAAAAATATATAAATATACATATTTGTATATACATAATGTATATATTTGTATATACATTATATATCATAAATTTATATAAACATAAATTTTATTATATATTTATTATATATAAATGTATTTATATATACATTATACATCATATACAAACAAATTTTATTATACATTATATATAAATAATTTTATATCTGTCACTTAATTTTTTTAGTTTAAAAATGATTTTTAAAATTTAAATTAACATAGTTTTATTTGTATGTATTCATGTGGTACAAGTGCAATTTTGCAACACTAATATATTGCACTGTGATGAAGTCAGGGCCTTCTGTGCATCCATCACTGGAGCAACATCCATCACTTTTGTTTGGTGATGATAAAAAGTTGCATCACCAAGCAACCTTTTATCATCTACTCCCTTCTTGCCCTTCTTATTACTCTGAGTCTCCATTGTCTATCATTTCTTTGTTTCATTTTAAAATACCATAAAAGGGAACTTTTTTGGATGTACAGTTCTGAGTTTTGACACATACTTAGTTTTATGTAACCGTAACCACAGTCAGAATCCAGGGCAGTTCCATCACCCTGAAGTATTCCCTCATGCTTCCCCTTTGTAGGCAAGCTCTCACCCTACCCCAGCCTCTGGCAAACACTGACCTATTCTCCTTCCCTATGGATTTTCTTTTTCCAAGATGTCACATAAATGTCATAATGCATAATGTGACCTCTGGAGACTGGCTTCTTTCACTGATTACAGTGTCTTTGTGATTAACCCATATTGCTACTTTTTGGTGATGTTCCATTTTATGAATGTACCACAGTTGTTCACTTGATGAAGGATATTTGGGTTGTTTCCTATTTTTGGTGATTACGAATAAAGGTGCTATAAACTTGACTGTGAAAAAAGCTGCTATAAATGTGAAAGTCATATTAAAACAAAGGTAATATATACTCAAAATTCATTACTTCCTTGTGATTTACCTAAATTTTATAGTGTCTGTGCCAAGGTTATTTTATATCTATTGTATCTGTATGGTAGAAATGCTATATAAAATGCTGTGATACCGAGGATCTCTTCAACTCCCAGTGCAGTCATATTGATAGTTCGAAGTCATCCATGGTTGGAATATTTACACCATAGAGACTGGCAAGTGCTACACATCAGGACCTATCTGCCCCAACCCACACCCCCAGTAGTGGTTAAACATCTCATAGCACACTACTGATTCTGATAACAATGACAGTGTATACCAGGAACTTTAGAAAAAGAATCCAGTAAATATGCCCTATGACTATGGACACCGTGTGATAAGGTTAGTCTTTGTGTCCCCACCCAAATCTCATCTTGAATTGTAATCCCCATAATTGCCATGTGACAAGGGAGAGACCAGCTGGAGGTAACTGAATCCTGGGGGTGGTTTCCCCTATGTTGCTCTCCTGTAGTTAGTGAGTTCGTATGAGATGTGATGGATTTATGTGTTTGACAGTTCCTCCTTCACATGCTCTCACCTGCCACCATGTAAGACGTGCCTTGCTTCCCCTTTGCCTTCTGCCACAATTTTAAGTTTCCGGAGGCTTCCCCAGCCATGCTGAACTGTGAATCAATTAGACCTCTTTTCTTTATAAATTATCCAGTCTTGGGCATTTCTTTATAGCAGTGTGGAAACAGACTAATACTCTGTGTATGCTGAAAGTTCAATGTCAGCTATGATTTTAGTGAGCAGTTCATTAAATATGCATAATTAAATGTGATTTACAATTTTAACTTATATATAATTTTACCTATTACTAAGATCCTAAGTCCGAAAAACTTTTGCCAGTCTGCATATTGTATTGCTGCATTTGTTTTTGAAATTCATGTTATTGAACCTCAGAGGAAAACATAACTATTTGGAAGAGTACAATGTTGATAGTTGGTAAACATTTGCAAACCATTTATTTGGGCCAGATCAGGGATAAAATGACAAGATACTCTGTGAAGCTTGGAGTTGGCCAGGTTTTTAGCTTGCTGTGATCTGATGAAATATTTTAGTTTAGTTTTTTTTTTTTTTTTGTTATGCACTAGTGCTGCAGGCATTAGCTGAAAATGAATTAAAAGGCCTCAGAAATAGTGATTCTGCAGCCAGGTATTAGAATAGAATTAATTATCTGGATGTGTTTGCAAATAGAATTGGTCCTCCTACCTATTTGTTTCCATTTCAGCCTAAGAGGTAGGTGGGAATCTACTTAATACCCTTTAAGGATTTGACCCCTCTGCCTATGTGGCTTCTGATTCAGAATCATATTTAAAATCCATTAAAGGAAAACCATACATAAAAGCAAATATAACAAAGGAAAAATATAACTTCGCAAAATGATTAGAAACTATTTATTTACATTGTGTCAAAAAATAAATTGACTCATGGTTGTAATCCCAGCACTCTTGGAGGCTGAGGTGGGTGGATCACGAGGCCAGGAGTTTGAGACCAGCCTGGCCAACATAGTGAAACCCTGTCTCTACTAAAAAAAACTCCAAAACAACCCCAAAATCAGCTGGACATAGTGGTGTGTGCCTGTAGTCCCAGCTACTCAAGAGGTTGAGGCATTAGAACTGGTTGAGCCTGGCAGGCGGAGGTTGCAGTGAGCTGAGATTGAGCCACTGCACTCCAACCTGGGAGACAGAGCTAGAGACTCTGTCTCAAAAATAAATAAATAAATAAACAAACAAACAAATAAATAAATAAATAAATAGAATAAAAAACAAATGGAGATGTAATAAGGAGAGACTATTACAATTGGGGAGGGTGGACTACTGTGAAGGGGGAAAGGAACTATTGCAATGGGAGAATGCTTTGACTATTATCTACAAGTGTCTCAATCACCAAGCAGAAAGAGCTTTTATTTTATAGGGAAGAGTAAATGAGGCTAGAAAGAACCAGGTGTGGGAGGTGGGATCAGCAGGTGGTGTGATTGGACGTTGAGCAGAAAGTGTCCTTTTTTGTGGTTAGCTCATTCTCAAGAGGGGCTGTTTAGGAGGTTTTGTTACTTGTTCCAGTGTCCCCTTAGCTTCCAATGCTTGATTAAGCTGAAGGGTGGGCCAAAGTTCAGGGGCACAGGGGAAGGAGAGAGAAGTTTCTTAGGTTTGGTCAAGTCAAGTTACTGGGTATCTTGTCCAGACTGATCAGTGGGGTTAAGCAGTTCAACTAATAATTTATAAGAAAAATAAAAGACAATTTAGAAAGTCTGTGTCTCGCTTTGATATACGTAGACAAGGGGGTCATTGTCAATCTGAAATGATCAAAGGGATCAGAATGCAATTTTAAAGAGTTTATTCAGGCAAAAAGCTGAGAACAGCTATCTGAAAGACACATACTCCAGAGAAATGTGGTAGTGTTCTGAAGTTAAAAGTTAAATTCTTCTTATTTAGGCAGAAAATGAAGAAATTTAACAGGATTACAACATTTTCTATACATGGTTGATTTATGAGTCATTACAATTTAAATAGCTTGTTTTATTTTCCTTATTGCTTGTTCTCATTTTTTAAAACCAGTTTAAAAGACTATATTTAACATTCTATCTTAAGACGATGTGATAGCCATGAAGTCTTCGTGTAAGAAAAGTAAGGGAGATTAGGTGTAGCAAACCACCATGGCACATGTATATCTACGTAACAAACCTGCACATTCTGCACATGTATCCCAGAACTTAAAGTAAAATTTAAAAAATTAGCAAAAAAAGGAGAAAGTTTTTCATTCACCATAAGAAATTTATATAAAGGCATTAAGTTGGCAAATAAGATTTGGAAGCAGAAGGTCAAAAAGATTGCTAAAATGAGGCTTCCATGCAAAACTCATACTTCTGCTCCCCTGTATAATATTCCTCCCATTCATTTGAGTTTTTTCCTCCACCTTTGGGGACCAAAGTGCTTTTTCCATCAGGAAGTGGAGATGCATGGCCTTCTCCCCATCCTCTTTTCCTTCCCTGCTTTCCTTCCCCTATGGAAAGTATGTTGAAATAGCATAGTTCATCCTTGCATGTGCACAAGCTATCATTTGAATAAAAGCATACATGGAGCAAAAATCATATTAAGGATTAGATTCAACTTATATTTTCTATTTCTTCTTCCTTTCCCTTTTCCCACATTCTACTGGGCAGAATTATGTCTTAATCAAATTTGTATCCTGTGCCATATATGAAAATGTGCAACATATGGTATTTGTTAAATGCATTTGTTTTTATTGCAGAGCTAAAAAAATAAAATTAGAAGCAATTAAAAAAAAAGTAAGAGGGAAATTAATCTACAATGAAGATCAGCAGTGAAGGGTGATGGACTCTTTCCTGGTCCCCTTTAGGTGGTTACATAATTTTACGAAACAAAGAAGGCTTAATTTAACAGAGAAACAAAGGTCACAATTTCCTAGGTTATGGCTGCCTGTCACATGACTCAGGCCCGGCAATCATATTTATTCAAGGCTCAAAATAATTTAGAATTCCAAGAACTTAGATTTTGAATTACTTATTTTCATATCATCTCTGGGCCTCTTTAAGTTATATTCAGGATGGTTCTTTACAGTAAGCTGTTTTCTGAAATACAAAAGGATGATGCTTGGAGTGGTCAAGGAAAAAACTTCACCTTTACCCTTTGAAGTTTCACTAAAAAAATCAACTCACAAAAGGCAGATTAATAGGAGAAAAGTCATACACATTTATTAACATACACATAAAGGGGACCACAGTGTGATTACCCCAACCCCCAGTGGGATCCAGAAGCTTATATATATACACCATCTTGAGGGTTACAAGAAGAATTGGGGCTTGGATTGTGGCAAAACAGGTTATGGTGACAAAATAAGTAGTCATGGGAGGGGAAAAAGAGGAGGCCTGGCTGGTAAAGATGGTCTTGTTATGTAGATGAAACCTCCCTGAGCAGCTCTTGGAGAAAATATATAGGGAATGTTTCTTTTAGACCTTTAAAGGTGTCAGACTCTTAGTTGATTTTTCTGTAAACAGACAAGAGAAGGCCCTCAGAAGATCTGGCTGTGTCAATGCAGAGAAAATCTTCCCACAAAAGACAGCTTTTTAGCTATTTTTGTATTTGCAGCCCTTGTGAATAGTCATTTTCAACTATGTGGAGGAAATATATTTTGGGGTACAATATCTTGGCTTCCCTCGTGGTGGTAGTAGTGGTGGGATTTCTTTACCATGACTTTTTCCAGAAGCCCAGGGCTCAGGTAAAGTTTAATGTTTTCAGCAACGAATGTAGTTTATATTATATTTTACATTAGGTTTCTCTTTTGTGGGAGACCAGAATATGTTGCCCTTAAATATTCAGGGTTATTGAGCAGAAGACAAATAGGAAGAAGCAGATTCATGGACATCCTCTGCCTTCTCTCTATTTGCCTAAAAATATAACATAGATTTACACAGCTCTCTTGCCCCCTTTTTTAACTTGGGAGAACAAAGGTTAAACACTGAGGACTTCACATCCTCATTGGACTGGAGAACATTCCAGAGGAATTTACATTAACAAGCTTTACTAATTAGCCTTTATTTGGGACTAATTTACCTTTCCTCAAGTTACTGTCCCTAGAGGCTCAAAGGTCTTTGCCTTTACCTTGTTACTGCTCTAAAAATTGACTGTTCTTTGTTGAAGATGGTATTAAGTGGGAATTCAGAGCCACCTATTGGAGAACTACTCATTCTCTGGGTATTTCCCATGCATATATGAAATATCCATAATAATAAACATTTGCTTATTTTTCTTTTATTAATCTCTTTTTTGTAACTGGAGTTTATTCCAACTAAGAAGCTATGGGGGTGATTTTTCCCCTATAGCTCTTAATTGTAGGCTCTAATGCTGTGCTCTATTCGAGAAGCTATATTAGATATTTTTGTTTTGTTTTATATTTTCCTTTTATTTTAAAACATGTCTTCTGGAATTGCTTGGTAGGTGGAAATAAAAATTTTGCCTGGGGTTAGAGCTTGTACTTCTGTAGCTGTTGCAAGGAACCTCTATTGTCCTCCAGCACAAAATCCCTAATGCTACTTACAAGCTTGAGATGTCACAAACATATTTTAGTAATTGGAAACTGCTGTAATTCAGACGGGAAATAACTTCTCAGTTCTCCAAAACCTAGACTAAGTTCCTCTTTGAAGCTAACAAAGAATCAACCTTCCTTTCTTTTATCCTCTCAAGTTCTTCCTCTCTTCTCTCCTTCTTATTAATACTACCACTTTTATCCTTTTAACTAGCATAGGCAAGTTATCTTCTCTGCAAAGAGCTACTGTACATAGATTGCCCATTTTTGGTAATCACTAAAACAATATGGAACATATTAATATAGAATAATTATTCTATATATAAATTCTATGTAATATAGATTTAATTATGTTATTCTATATTAATATATTATTTATATATTGTATAATATATACTATATATAATATATTAATCTTTACATTGTATACAATGTACACTATATTTTACAGTGTATACTTGATACAATTGATATATATTATATAATATTAATAATGTTCATATTCATAATAGTGCTTGATTTGGAAAGCACTTAAGAATCTTTTTGTGTAATTAGAACTATGAAACACGAGCCTGCTGTACATCAGTGTGTACTGCTTAGTAAAGATTTACTTTTGGGTACCTTAACATTTAAAATATATATGTACACATACACACTGCCTTCACACACATTCAAAATGAAATAAATGAATACATATTTGGGAAACTGAATGGTGCCGTTGAGACAACAGGGGCCTCTGGGTCAGACACAGAGCCCTGGATTTGGAGATCAGTCCTCCCCTTACTCTCTGTAAGTCCTTGAGCATGTCACTCAAACTCTCTTAGCATCTTTCCATATCTGCAAAATGCCAGTCATAGTTTTTGCTAAGGATATTGTTGTGAGGATTAAACTGATGAGTTTGCATATGCAAAAGAAAAGACTAGGTACAAAGCAAGCATTAGTTTCCTTTTCTAACTTTTTGAATGCTAGTCTGTGCAGCAAGCTAGATTAGACATTCTAGAGTTCCTTATTCTAAGGAAATTACAACCTAATAGGGGAATCATATATACATATAATATATACGTATATATGTAAACACTTTACATATCTTACATTTTCAGAATACTCACCTAGGACCTAAAAAAATTTATCAACATTTGAAATTGATCTTATAATTTGATTTTGATCCTTACAATTTATTTTAGGAGGTTCCTTTTATCACCATCCCTCTATAATTGCCTGATGGGTTCATCTTGGCTGCTGCTCCGAAAAGCCAATGTACCGAGAGCAGCAGGTTTTTGCAATCGAGGAGGAGTTTAATGAACACTGAGCCAGATAAATGGAAGGACAGGAGTTTATCATTACTTAAATCAACTTCCCTGAAAATTCAGAGGCTAGGGTTTTTCAAGGATAGTTTGGTGGGCAGGGGACTAGGAAATAGGAAAAGCTGATTGGTTGGGGATGAAGTCATATGGAGTCAGAGCTTTTCCTCGTGCACCGAATCAGTTCCTAGTCAGGAGCCACAAGACCTGATGAACCAGTTTACTGATCTGTGTGGTGCCAGCTGGTCTGTCAGAATACAGCATCTGAAAAATACCTCAACCACCAGTCATTAGTTTGACAATAGTCATGTTATCTATAGGAACAATTAAGGAAGTTAGGAATCCTGTGGCTTTTAGTTGCATGACTCTTGAGTCATTATTTCTAATTTTGTGGCTTATTTTTTGATTTTACAAAGGCAGTCTGGTCCCCAAGAAAGGAAGGGACTTGTTTGGAGAAGGGGCTGTCATCTTTGTTTCAAAGTTACACTATAAACTAAATTCCTCCTACAGTTAGTTGGGCTTATGCCCAGGAATAAATAAGGGCAACTTGGGGATTGGAAGCAAGATGGAGTCAGTTACATGAGATTTCTTTCATGGTCATAATTTTCCTATGTCATATTTTTTCTCACTGTCATAATTTTTCAAAGGTGGTTTCACCTCTACCTTGAGTGCTTGGCCCTCTTGGTGGCTAAGTATTACTAATGGAAAAACTATGTCCCTTCTCACTTAGCACTGTACAATAGTAGTAGTCCTTACTGCAGTTTGCATTGTAGGCCAAGAATAGATCTGAACAGGAATCTTTGTCTTCCAGGCATGTCCTTCTCTCTCTGCACACTGGTGTTTGCATCTCTGAATTGCCCAGCACTAATTTCACTCCTTGGCAGCTGCAGTCTCAAAATAAGCCAAAAACTAAGCCAGCCAGACATAATTCCCTGCCCCACTCCCTAGGTGGATAGGACATTATGGATAAAAGAAAAGAAGAAGAGTACCCTGGGTCAATTGTATCTCACTGAGGCCACGTAAGCCACTGAGGGAAGCAGCCTCAGCGAGGTCACCACAGATGAGAGGACACAAGCTTGCAAGGGAACCAGGGAATGTTGGCCTCTCCTTGCACAGCATGATTACGTGGCTGTAAATGTATCCTAATTTTGCTCTGCCATGCTCCAATATCTATTTTGTCCTTGGTTGGACACAGAGCTGTAGGGTTAAATGAAACATTAATGCAGGACCAGAGACCACAAATGATTTTGTTTTGTACTTGGTACAGGTCAGTCATGACAATGGGGGTTTCCTGCAAATTTCTTTGTAGGCTCTGTCTGGCTCTGAAACAATTTTACTTTCCAGACATGAAAAACTGGGTCAGTGCCCTCAAAAGACAAATCAAGCATTTTGTAGACATTTATTCTACATAATTTCTAATTTTGTAGTGAGAGAGAAGTGAGAGAAAGACTAATGACTAGTTCATGACTGCAAGAAGAACCTGACAAGGGCCATTCTTAGCCCAGCAAGGGGAGACCTTTCCATTTTAGCAGGTCCTGCTCTATAACAATTACTAAAGGATTACAAAGGAAATAAAAGTATTTTATCCCAAAATATACTTCTTTCACATGTTTTGAGAGCTGTTCAGAGGGGCTGTAAACAGAGGTAGTTCTGCACAGTTGTCTTCTGTTGGGGAAGATTTGCATCTGTAGAGAAAATCTGCACTGACAAGGCCAGGTTTTCTCTGAGGGCCTTCCCTTGCCCAGATGTAGGAAAGATGAATTGAGAGTTTGATACCTTTGAAGATCTGAAGAAAACATTTACTATCTGATATGGTTTTGACTGTGTCCCCACCCAGATCTCACATTGAAATGTAATCTCCAGTGCTGGAGGTGGGACCTGGTGAGAGATGATTAAATCATGAGGGCAATTTCTCATGAATGGTTTAGCACCATCCCCCTAGTGCTGTTCTTGTGATAGTTCTGAGATCTGCTTGTTTAAAACCCCTGTTTAAAACACTCTCTCTTGCTTCTGCTCTGACCATGTGAGAGGTGCCTGCTTTCCTTAACCTTCTGCCATGGTTTTAGGTTTCCTGAGCTTCTCCCCAAAACCCCCAAGCAGCAGAAGCTCTATGCTTTCTGTATAGCCTGCAGAACCATGAGCCAATTTAACCCCTTAAATTATCCAGTCTTGGGTATTTCTTTATAGCAATACAAGAATGGACTGATACATCATCTACTCTTTCTAAGGTCTGCTACCTCTGAGGTTTTATCTATGTAACAAGACCACTTTTGCTACCCAGGCCTCCCCTTTTCCCTCTCCTTAACTTGTTTTGCCACAATCCAAGTCCCCATTCTTTCTGCAACCTTAAAAATGTTACATAAGCTTCTGAACTCCATTGAGCAACTGGGATAATAACTCTGTGGTTCTTCCTTGTGTGTATGATAATAAATTTGTGTACTTTTTCTCCAGTGAATATGCCTTTTGTCAGTTGAGTTTTTAAGCAAGCCTTCAGAGGGATCAAGGGTTTTTCCCTTGTCCTCTGCCCTTTACAGTAGGTGATTTTAGGCAATGGGATAGACTTGTATAACAGGGATTTATAGTTAGATGTTTCTTTTCGTGTCTGCAAATAGAGCTGGCCATGATTACTTTTTAAAAAGTTTTCAATACTTTCAGAGACCTGTGGATTTCCAACATGAAGCATAAAATTACCAATAGTTGAGTCCAGTGAAAAAGTCATATAGATATTGGTGAATAATTTATTTGGCTAGGTACGAACTAAAATGGTAAGATAAGTCAATTTCTAACCCATGCACTTTTTAAAGCTTTTAAATGTCAAATGATTATAGATTCATAAGCATTTTTAAAAACAGTAGGATTATTGTATCCCTCATTCAGTTTCCCCCAGAATTAACATCTTGCAGAACTATAGTACAACCAAGAAAATGGCATTGATACAATCTACAGTTTATTTAGATTTTACCAGTTTGCATGCAATTGTGTGTGTGCATGTGTATGTATAGTTCTATATAATTTTATCATATCTGTAAGATTTGTCTAGCCACCAACACTACCAAGATACCAAACTATTGTATCACTAGAAGATTCCTTCTTGCTATCCATTTATAGTCATACTCTTATAGGAATTATTAAGAAATTATTATTAATAATAGGCAGATATTTGTGTTATAGCAGCCCCAAAAAACTAAGGCCCTTTCACACTTACTCCTCATACTAGATTCACTTGTTTATTGCTCCTGATATTGTAGTTTTGAGGTTTCCTCTGCTAGGAATGCTCATTGCCCTTTTTATTGTCTGGGAATTCATTCTTCAAATTGCAACTTAGATACTGTCTTCTCTGAAAGACCTCTATAAACAGCCTCTAACTAACCCTTCAATCACCCCCTACCTACCACATAAGTCTTGGCTTTATTCAGTCTGTTCTTGCTATTGGTGTTACCTGGTATACAGCTCTAACTGCACTAACTAGTGTTATAATTTATTTATAGGTCTGTGTCCAATGAAGGCAAGCACTGTACTTATTTATTTATATTGTTCCACCAAACAGCACATTATCTGGCCATTGGTAACTTTATAGAATTATCAATTTTTTATATTTTATTTTATTTTTGAGACAAGTTCTCACTATGTCATCCAGGCTGGAGTGCAGTGGCATTATCACAGTTCACTGTAACCTCTGCCTCCCAGTCTCAAGCGATCCTTCCATCACAGCCACCCAAGTGGCTCTGACCACAAATGTTCACCACCACACCTCACTAATTTTTATATATTTTTTTGTAGACACAGGGTTTTCCCGTGTTGCCCTGGCTGGTCTTGAACTCCTAAGCTCAAGTGATCCACCTGCCTTGGCCTCCCAAAGTGGTGGGATTACAGGTGTAGCTACTGTGCCAGGCCTGATTTATCAGTTTAAAAAAATTAAAGCTAATCACTGCTGATAAACAGAAGACATAACTCGAATGCATATATAAGTCAGATAGGTAACAGACATGTGACTTGGGCTAATAAGACAGTAGAGAATGATGGGACCTATTGTGAATGGTGGAACTTCACAGCTTCATCTAGAGACATTCAAATTAAATTTTGAAAAAACATCATGCCAGTAAGCCCAAACCACTTGCAAAGAAAATAGGCATGTGTGTCGCAGATTTCAACTCCTGCCTTAAATGTGTGTAATCTCATTAGCGAAACAAATACCTAAGAGCACAGTTGGTTCTTTGCTCTATAGGTCTCTTAAAGACTGGATTGAAAAAGATCTGTTAGTCCATAGAGCTCCAGCATTGAGCAGCACCAAGAAGCAGAGGAGATTATTGGGCAAGTCATGAACCACATCTTTTAAGTGGTTTTCCTCATCACAGCCATTTGCATCTACTTAATTAGTTAGAGTATTACTGTATTATATTTCTCACAATACACATAATTTAGAATTATATGTATTAGAATAGAAATATTTGTTTACATTTTTATTCAAGGGGTGATATATTATGGTTTTTATAGATGTAAGTATATGCCAGATATGACTGTGTTTTCCATTATATGGGTTGCAGATATCTTCTTCACACTGTAGTTTAATTTTCTACTTGATCGTAATGTCTTTTGTGGTATATGATTTTTAAAATGTAATGTGCTCAAACTTACCGATATTTTTCCTTATGGTTTGAGTTTTGTTGTGTCTTATTTAAGAAATAGTCTATGCCCTAAGGTCATAAGGGTTTATATATTTTCTTCTAAATTTTTTGGAAGATTTTCTTTTTTCATATTTAGATCTAAATTAAGTTAAAATCTACCTGTGTTGCAAGGTAAGGATCTAATTTTATTTTTTCATAGGATAATTGTATTATCAGGATAAGCTAGTTATGTTTCAGTAACACATTAAGCCCTAAGTCTTAATGTCTTAACACAACAAAGATTTTTTCATTTCTTATAAGTGTCCAACATTGGTGGCTGTTGGGTTTGGGTAAGCATAGTTGGTTCTTTGCTCTCCAGGTTTTGAAAAGACTCAGGCAGAAGCGACTGCAGTTTTGTAGCTTTGCCTTCTAGTATACACAGCCTCCTTAGTTAGCAATGCAGAGGAGATGGTGGGACATCTTTCACCTGCCATTTCTACTACTCGTGCTCATGGTCATTGGTTATTCACTGTCACAGGGCCTGACCAACTGCAAAGTAGGGTGCAAATGTGGACTTCAGTCTGTCTGGAAAAAAGAAAATTGGACATTGTTGAGCACTGTTAATGTCTACCAGATTAACTAACTGTCTTAGCATTATTTACTGAATAGTTCATTTACTCCCTTGATCTGTGACATTATCTTTGTTGTATAACATAATTTTGTGTCCATATAAGCAATAACTTGTTTCTGAGTTATTTTTCCATTGTTCTAATTGTCTATTCTTTTCAAATACTCTAATTTCTTAATTGCTATCCCTGTATAATGACTTTATATATGATGTGGTGAGTTACCAAGATTTTCCCTTTTCCTCAAAATTGTCTTGTTGATTTTAATTGGCTGGTAGCTTTCATATAAGTTTTAGAAGCAGATTTTCAAGTTGCATGAAGAACTCTGTTAGATTTTGACTGCTATTATGTTTAATTTATAGATTAATTTGGTAATACGTGACATCTTCAGGATATTGAGTGTTACCATCCATAAATACTTAAGTTTTAAATCCTTCAATAGAGTTTTATTTTTTCCTCAATAAAATCATGGCACATCATTTGCTAGATTTATTTCTATAGGTTATTTTAGATAATTTAAATAATATCCATAAAAAATTACATTGTCTAATAGTTTGTGATTTATTTGTGGGAATATAATTGACTTTTTTTGGTATTATTTTTATGGTTGGCAAACTATCTGAATTTTCTTTCTGTGTCTAATTTTTGGTCTTCAGAATCTCCTGAGTTTTCTGTGTGGAAAATTATACTATTTGCAAAAAATGGTGCTATTCTTTATTGCCAATGTTTATACTCCTTTCTTTCCTTCTTTCATTTCTCTTCACCTTGCCCTCCACTCCTCTTCCTTTCCTGTCTCCCTTTATTTTCTTCTCCCCTTTCCCTTCCCTTTTTTGTTCTGCTTTACCTGCAACCTCCATTTGAATTTGATAAAGCATAATAGCAGGCTTCTTATCTTTTTACTGACTTCAAAGTGACCACTGCCACTAGGTTATTAACCAGTTTGCTGCAGGCATTTAGTAGATACCTTTGCCATATAAAGGAATTCTTCTTGTATACATACTTTGCCAGGAGTTTCTATTATCAATTGGTGCTGAATTTATTTGCTATTATTTATAGCAATTTACCATAATGCTTATTATTTCAAGCAATTTACTTGAAAACTTTTTTTTTAAACTTTTCTTCCAAAGCTTTATTTACCTATCATTTGCTTCTGTTCTTGGTCTTTCCGTTATCTTGAAGTTGATTTTTAGATGATGTTTCCAGTTGTTTATGGTACTTTAAATAATAAGTATATGTTTCCATGGTTTGATGACCACAGGCCTTTTTTCTGATTCATTTTTGTATCCTATATTTAAAACTCTACTTATGTGTGTGGATAAAATCCAAGTGCCCTTGTCAACTTTTTGACTGATGAGCTAGCAAGTTAGAAGACAAAACAGTAAGTTTAAGCTGTTAACTATGTACTTCAAACTTATGGCAATTTAATAATTTATATTTTTATAGCATTATCAGAAAATCATATTATAGCAAAATAAACTCTCTCAATATTCAAAATACTATTTTTGCTCAGGTATCAGAAATTTATAGAGTGAGCTAACAGGGGAGTAAGGAGATAGCCAATTATTTTCCCCTTTTTAGATTATTGTTTCTTTTGCAATAGTTGCAAATACCTTTCAGTTCCTCCATGCCTGAGGCTTGCAGAGGCTTGTAGATCATGGTTGATCATTGAAGAATGAGAGTGGGGAGAGGGATAGGAGGGAGTTGGTCAGGGGTACTGAACCCTGTATATTTGAAAATCTACATATAACTTTTGACTCCTCAAAAACTATGAATAGCCTACTGCTGTCCAGAAACTTTACCATTAATAGTTGATTAACACATGTTTTGTATATTATATGTGTTCTACATTGTATTATTGAAGTAAGCTAAAGAAATGAAATGTTATTTAAAAAATCATAAGAAATAAAACATAAATTTCCTATTTGTTAAGGGAAGTGGATCATCATAAAGGTCTTCTGTTCCTGCTGTCTTCATGTTGATTGGCTGAGGAGGAGGGGGATGAGGAAGTGTTGGTCTTGCTGTCTCTAGGGTGGTACAGGCAGAGATGGAGGAAGTGGAAGGGGAGACAGGAGAGTCAGGAATATTAGGTGTAACTTTTGTTGAAAAACATTTTAAGAGTCAACTGTAACTGTAGCTACTTAAAGGTGAGGGCACCCATTCTAAAATTTTACTTGTCAGCAAAGATTGCAGCAATTCTGTTTTGTCAGTTCCTCCACTGCTCCTCTCACGTTGGTTGTTCTATATCTGTCAGTAAGATTTCTTGGTTAGCCAGATAGCTGTTGAAGTTTTTTGAAGGAAAAAGATACATTTTCTTTTATAAAAATAATTAAAAAGTTCAAATCAAACCGGAGCTCTAAATCTAAGCCACTGCTGCCTTCGAGTTTATGTCCAGATGTTTTGGTCTGAAGTGCAGAAGCTTCATATACGCCTAGTTCCTGGCTGGTTTACTGATCTGGAGGGAGTGTATGGGTGATAAGCTGCCACTGTCATTTTATGACAGAGCAGATTCTATCTATGTATATAAATTGGTGACTATAGGGCATTTAATTCTAAAGATTGCCTGGGTAATAGAAATTCTCTATCTGAAAGTGTAGCCAAATCTCCACTTGTGCACTTCTGAGGTTTCATGTCAAATTATTATAGCATGGAGTACGTTGAAGCCGTCTAAACAGAATAACATTAGTCCTTAGTGATTTTCTTGAGAGAAAGGGGAAATGACCACATATTCACCACTCTCCAAAATGTAGAGTTCAAAAATGAACTGATATGAGAAATGGAATAGCATGGACCAAACTGAGAATTCAGATCTCTTTACAACCAGTACACTAATACTGCTCCCACATGTTGACAATAGTTTTGTTATTAATTAACTCAGCAGAGATATTCAAGTTGCTTTCCTAGCTCTATTCTTTTGTAAGTGAAGTATTATTTGAAGATATTGGAGAGTTGAGTATCCATCCTAAAGTGATTACAGAAGCAGAATCCTCATTCCTCAACAGAGATGGCAGGACAAGTGTATCTCATCTAGAACACATTTATTCAAGGCCAGCAAGGCAGTAAATTGCCAAGCTTGAGAACTGCTGGTGACACTGTGTATGGCAGGTCTTGCCAAATCTGGAAACCTCAATTATTGCCAGACTAATAATTGAGCCTTACATATGCCTGAAAAGCACATGGCTGGTACTCAGTAGTTTAATGGACTGTGTAGAACAAAACTGACTCTGTCAATTCATGGGCTTTAGTTTCAAGAAATCTGAAGAGAGAGAGCAGAGTTAATGTTTATATTAGTCTGTTCTCACATTGCTATAAAGAACTATCTGAGATAGGGAAATTTATAAAGAAAAGAGGTTTAATTGGCTCATGGTTCTGCTGTACAGGAAGCATGCCTAGGGAGGCCACAGGAAACTTCCACTCATGGTGGAAGGTGAAGAGGAACAAGGCACATCCTACATGGCTGGAGCAGGAGGAAGAGAGAGCAAAGTGGAAGGTGCTACATACTTTTAAACAACCAGATCTCTTGAGAACTCACTATCACAAGAACAGCAAGGTGAACGTCCACCCCCGTGATCCAATCACCTCCCACCAGGCCCTTCTTCCAATACTGGGGAATACAATTTGACATGAGATTTGGGTGGGGATACAAGTCCAAACCATATCAGTGTTCATGTAACCATAAATAACTTTTAAAATCCAGTTTTTTAGTCTTCTGGAATGTATTTCTCTCAAATCACTTATTACATTGGCAATGATTATTTGTGTGGTTCCACAATTCCTTAATAGGCTCTGAGCTTTCAAAAGGCAAGCACTTTCTCACATTCATCTCTGTGTCTTTAGGTCCTGGCACATAGATAGCACTCAGAGAATCTGGGTGCAAAAATGTGTTAAGTATTGATGGATACCTTTCCCTCTTTCCCCACCAGGTATTACCTGTTACTTCTACCTTTCCTTCCCTTGGGAAGCTGAGCAGTCTGTCTTAGTTTACTCATTGAAGGACTGAGACAGATCATGAAACCAAAGGAAAAAAATCTTTTAGTCTTGAGATTCAATGTCATAGGCCCAGACACATAAGACATTATTTGGAAGAATACAAAATAAGGGCATCCCAGTCATGATAAAGATTCTCCTGATTGTGATTGGAGTTGCTGGTACTTCAAAACCAGTAAGATCCACAGAAGGAATCTGACACCCTGCCTGTCCTCCCCTCATCCAACCCCAGATGATGACCACAAATGAGACAGGGGAGTAGATATGGTCCAGAGACTGAGTGAGAGGACGAGGGCTCCCTATAGTTAGGAATGGAAGGAAACTGCAGCTGACCCATGGAGATCAAACACAACTCAGTGATGAACAGGCCACAATATCAGGGACCAGATGTCTCTACACCCTTAGGATGATGAAGCCTCAGTCCAACACACAATGCAAAGGTTGTAGCAATTCTGTTTTGTCAGTTCCTCTACTGCTCCTCTATATTGGTTGTTCTATAACTGTCAGTCAGATTTCTGTGCACACACATGCCCACACACCTGAAAATCCTGAGAAGGTTCGGGGGACCTGAATTGATTCAAATAATGTCCATTCAGTGGAATTAAAAAGATTTAAAAATTAACAATGTATACACTTCTCAATTTATGGAATGAAGTATTTCAAGCAACAAATATTTCTCATTGTGTGTATATTTACATGCATATTTTAAAAAGTATTTGTTTCTGAGGTCAGAGAGTAAATATTATTATTATTTTTTTATTGCATTTTAGGTTTTGGAGTACATGTGAAGAACATGCAAGATAGTTGCATAGGTACACATGTGGCAGTGTGATTTTCTGCCTTCCTACCCTTCACCCATATCTGGTATTTCTCCCCATGCTATCTCTCCCCAACTACCCCCCCACTGTCTCTCTGCTACTCCCCCCAATAGACCCCTGTGAGTAGTGCTCCCCTCCCTGTGTCCATGTGTTCTCATTGTTCATCACCTGCCTATGAGTGAGAACATGTGGTATTTGATTTTCTGTTCTTGTGTCAGTTTGCTAAGAATGATGTTCTCCAGGTTCATGCATGTCTCTACAAAAAACACGAACTCATCATTTTTGATTGCTGCATAATATTCCATGGTGTATATGTGCCACATTTTCCTAGTCCAGTCTATCATTGATGGGCATTTGGGTTGGTTCCAGGTCTTTGCTATTGTAAACAGTGCTGCAATGAACATTCGTGTGCATGTGTCCTTATAGTAGAACGATTTATAGTCCTTTGGATATATACCCAGTAATGGAATTGCTGGGTCAAATGGAATTTCTATTTCTAGGTCCTTGAGGAATCGCCACACCGTCTCCACAATGGTTGAACTAATTTACACTCCCACCAGCAGTGTAAAAATGTTCCTATTTCTCCACATCCTCTCCAGCATCTGTGGTCTCCAGATTTTTTAATGATCGCCATTCTAACTGGTGTGAGAAGGTATCTCAATGTAGTTTTGATTTGCATTTCTCTGATGACCAGTGATGATGAGCATTTTTTCATACGTTTGTTGGCTTCATGTATGTCTTCTTTTGTAAAGTGTTTGTTTATATCCTTTGCCCATTTTTGAATGGGCTTGTTTGTTTTTTTCTTGTAAATCTGTTTGAGTTCTTTGTAAATTCAGGATATCAGCCCTTTGTCAGATGGGTAAACTGCAAAATATTTTTCCCATTCTGTTGGTTGCTGATTCACTCTAATGACTGTTTCTCTTGCTGTGCAGAAGCTGTGGAGTTTGATTAGGTCCCATTTGTCTATTTTGGCTTTTGTTGCCAATGCTTTTGGTGTTTTGTTCATGAAGTCCTTGCCTACTCCTATGTCCTGAATGGTTTTGCCTAAATTTCCTTCTAGGGTTTTTATGGTGTTAGGTCTTATGTTTAAGTCTTTTATTTATCTGGAGTTAATTTTAGTGTAAGGTGTCAGGAAGGGGTCCAGTTTCTGCTTTCTGCACATGGCTAGCCAGTTTTCCCAACACCATTTATTAAACAGGGAATTCTTTCCCCATTGCTTGTTTTTGTCAGGTTTATCCAAGTTTGTATGGTTGCAGATATTTTGTGTTGCCTCCAATGCTTCTGTTCTGTTCCATTGGTCTATATCTCCGTTTTGGTACCAGTACCATGCTGTTTTGATTACTGTAGCCTTGCAGTATAGTTTGAAGTCCGGTAGTGTGATGCCTCCCACTGTGTTCTTTTTACTTAGAATTGACTTGGCTATGCGGGCTCTCTTTTGGTTCCATATGAAGTTTAAGTTGGTTTTTTCCAGTTCTGTGAAGAAGGTCACTGGTAGCTTGATGAGGATAGCATTGAATCTGTAAATTACTTTGGGCAGTATGGCCATTTTCACGATATTGATTCTTCCTACCCGAGAACATGGAATGTTTCTCCATCTGTTTGTGTCCTCTCTTATTTTGTTGAGCAGTGGTTTGTAGTTCTCCTTGAAGAGGTCCTTTACATTCCTTGTTAGTTGTATTCCTAGGTATTTTATTCTCTTTGTAGCAATTGTGAATGGCAGTTCGTTCTTGATTTGGCTCTCTTTAAGTCTGTTATTGTTGTATAGGAATGCTTGTGATTTTTGCACACTGATTTTGTATCCTGAGACTTTGCTGAAGCTGCTTATCAGTTTCAGGAATTTTTGGGCTGAGACAATGGGGTCTTCTAGATATAGTATCATGTTGTCTGCAAATAAAGACAATTTGGCTTCCTCCTTTCCTATTTGAATACACTTTATTTATTTTTCTTGCCTGATTGCTCTGGCTAGAACTTCCAGTACTATATTGAATAGGAGTGGCGAGAGAGGGCATCCTTGTCTAGTGCCAGATTTCAAAGGGAATGCTTCCAGTTTTTGCCCATTCAGTATGATATTGGCTGTTGGTTTGTCATAAATAGCTTTTATTACTTTGAGATATGTTCCATCAATACTGAGTTTATTGAGGGTTTTTAGCATAAAGGGCTGTTGAATTTTGTCAAAGGCCTTCTCTGCATCAATTGAGATAATCATGTGGTTTTTGTTTTTGATTCTGTTTATGTGGTGAATTACGTTTATAGACTTGGGTATGTTGAACCAGCCTTGCACCCCCGGGATGAATCCTACTTGATCATGGTGGATAAGCTTTTTGATGTGCTGTTGCAATCGGCTTGCCAATATTTTATTGAAGATTTTTGCATCTATGTTCATCATGGATAGTGGCCTGAAGTTTTCTTTTCTTGTTGAGTCTCTGCCGGGTTTTGGTATCAGGATGATGTTGGTCTCATAAAATGATTTGGGAAGGATTCCCTCTTTTTGGATTATTTGGAATAGTTTCTGAAGGAATGGTAACACTTCCTCTTTGAGTGTCTGGTAGAATTTGGCTGTGAACCCATCTGTACCTGGGCTTTTTTTGTGTGGTAGCCTCTTAATTGCTGCCTCAACTTCAGACCTTGTTATTGGTCTATTCATGGTTACAACTTCTTCCTGGTTTAGGCTTGGGAGGACACAAGTGTCCAGGAATTTATCCATTTCTTCCAGGTTTACTACTTTATGTGCATAGAGTTGTTTGTAATATTCTCTGATGATGGTTTGAATTTCTGTGGAATCTGTGGTGATTTCCCCTTTATCGTTCTTTATTGCATCTAATTGGTTATTCTCTCTTTTCTTTTTTATTAGTCTGGCTAGTGGTCTGTCAATTTTGTTGTTCTTTTCAAAAAACCAGTTCTTGGATTATTGATTTTTTGAAGGGTTTTTTGTGTCTCTATCTCCTTCAGTCTGCTCTGATCTTAGTTATTTCTTGTCTGCTGCTAGGTTTTGAGTTTTTTGATCTTGCTCCTCTAGCTCTTTCAATTTTGACGATAGGGTGTCAATTTTGGATCTCTCCTTTTTTCTCATGTGGGCACTTATAGCTATGTATTTTCATCTAGATACTGCTTTAAGTGTGTCCCAGAGATTCTGGTATGTTGTGTCTTTGTTCTCGTTGGTTTCGAAGAACTTCTTTATTTCTGCGTTCATTTCATTGTTTATCCAGTCAACATTCAAGAGCCAGTTGTTCAGTTTCCATGAAGCTGTGCAGTTCTGAGTTAGTTTCTGAATTCTGAGTTCTAACTTGATTGCACTATGGTCTGAGAGACTGTTTGTTATGATTTCTGTTCTTTTGCATTTGCTGAGGAGTGATTTACTTCCAATTATGTGGTCAATTTTAGAGTAGGTGTGATGTGGTGCTGTGAAGAATGTATATTCTGTGGATTTGGGGTGGAGAGTTCTGTAAATGTCTATCAGGTTTGCTTGTTCCAGGACTGACTTCAAGTCCTGGATATCCTTGTTAATTTTCTGTCTGGTTGATCTGTCTAATATTGACAGTGGAGTGTTAAAGTCTCCCACTATTATTGTGTGGGAGTCTTAGTCTCTTTGTAAGTCATTAAGAACTTGCCTTATATATCTGGGTGCTCCTGTATTGGGTCCATATATATTTAGGATAGTTAGCTCTTCTTGTTGTATCAATCCTTTTACCATTATGTAATGTCCTTCTTTGTCTCTTTTGATCTTTGTTGCTTTAAAGTCTATTTTATCAGAGACGAGAATGTAAATATTATTTTTCTTATTTAAATAAGGTTGGTTTTGGCTCTGATTTCTCAAGCATTTAGCACTAGTCAAAATGAGTGTCTAGCAGAGGAGACAATGTACCAAAGAGGTACTAGAGACAACTGAGGTCTTTGGGGAACAGATTTAAGACTCTTTCAAGAAGACTTCTCTTGACATCCTCTTCAGGGGTCAGATAGGTGGCCCACTCTTGCTCACCTATTATCTCTCGTTCACCTTAATCTGAGTGCTCATTATTGTATAATACAGTGATCTGTTTTTGTGTAGGATAAAGTTGGGACTGCTATAGTTTATGCCAGTTATCCTGGTGTAATTGTTAATAACAGCTTCTTTTGTTTTGAAAATTGTTGCAGTTCTAATAAAAAAATTTGAGGGTGTCCTATTTATGTACCTATTCTTACCATTAGACCAGGTTCCTACCGGGCAAATCCTACATCTTAGTCATCTTTCTATCCTCAGCACATTTTGTACAGTGAAGCATATGGTGGGTACTCATTAAAGGTTTACTGAACTGATAGGCCTGAAACATTTAATAGAATATCAAAAATAATTATCTGTACAGGGGAAAGTCATAATAAAGGAGAAATCCAAGGCATTTGTGTCAGTCAAGCTCCTCATGAGAAACAGATGGTACATTTGAAATGGGTGATTTGTGGAGTATAATAAAAGACTAATTGTAAAGTTGTGAGAAAATTTACTAAAAACTCAAGGGATAATGGAAATCTGGTGGGCCTGTCTTGTAACTAGATCCTGGAGTTGGGGTAAGGGATAGGAGAGGGTATAGGGAAAGAGAGCTATGTGGAGAGGGTGGCCTGACAGAGGCTGTGGTCTTTGGTTGAAGGTTGTAGCCACTCCACAATGATGCCACAGAAAGGAATTTGATGAAAAAAACACCTCAACCTTACTCTCTATTTTTCTTTCAAAAAATTTCTGGTCAGTGCTCCCCTTTGGCTGAACCCAACAGGAAGCCAAGGAGAAGGGAGCTTTCCGTTACCCTGTCTACACATCCAGAGACACATAGGCTTGGAGAGAAGATAGAGATTAGATCTGAGGGAAAATGGAAGATTTGCAGCAGTTTTAGTAAAAGAAAATATAGGAAGGGAGGGTGAAGAAGTTTATAATAATCTCTGAAGTCAAGAGATGTAACAGTTACAATCATAGGATTTTCTGTGGCTCCTGGAACTACTGAAAGCAATGAATGACCATATTCCATACTTGTTTATATTGTTTAATATCTGTTTCCCAACTGACTATAAGCTCTTCAAGGGTAGAGACCACCAGCACTAGCACAGGTTCTGGCAGCTTCTCAGTTATTATTGGCTGAATGAATGGCTGGAAGATCCACATGGAGTTACATGGCTGCATAAAAAAGGATGCAACCTAACCAGATAGACTTCCTTACCTTAAGCCATTGTAAACCCAGTAAAGGCCTTCAAATAATGGAGATTTCCAATGATGCAGAAGGTGGGAGTGTTTAATCCAATGTTCAGTGGAGAGAGACACTGAAGTCTATGGATCCAATTTTCTATTCGTATGAAAGGAATAATCTTTGGTCAGGAAAGAATGATTCTCTAAGCCTCATCATAATGTTCCCAAGTGTAGGTTAACAGAATGGCTATAATTGAAGGACTATTTAGCTTTTGATGACAAGGATGTGTAGCTTGCTATTACTACTGTTATTTGCTGATTTATTCTATATTATACATGATTTTCTGTTCATTATGTTTTGTCCCAATACTACTACAATCGTCTTGCAACAAGTCAAGGAATTAGACAAGCATGCCTGACCCAGAGCTGATATATTCTCAAGAATGCTGGGCATGTTGGTGGGGGCCAGGGATGGGGATAGGATGGTGTGTTAGTGCATTTTAGAAAAAGCAATATTACATGAAACTAATTACCAAGGGGACTCATGGAAGGATGTACTGATACAGGTGTTCCATTGTATAGGCCTACACAGCACTCTGTCTACTCAATGATCAGGGCCAGGACTTAATGCAAAATTAACCAGAAATGATGGTAAATAAGTAGCACCTGGCAAAGTGGATATGCACAATAAACATTCCTTGACAGTTGAGTGGAGGAGTCAGTGGCATTCTATGACTCTTGAAACAGCTTTTCGGTGCCATGTAGGCCCAGCTTGGAAGAATTATTTTCATGGTTTTTTTCCCGTGATCTTTGAGAGACAGTATAATATAGTAGAGGACAAGGTTCAAATTCTAGCTGTATATCCTTGGCAAATTGTTAACTGTCTTCCTTCAGTTTCCTTGTCAGTAAAATGGAGATGTTAGTAGTATCTATGACCCTAGGATTGTTGTGAGGATTTAGTGAATAAATATTAAGTAAAGCATAGTACATAGTAAGTTCTGCATAAATGTTATTGTTTATATTGTTATTAGTCAGCCAATATGAATTCAGCTCCAATTTTTTTTTTTCTTTGAGCCAGGGTCTCACTCTGTCTCCTAGGCTAGAGTGTAGTGATGCCATCTTGGCTTACTATAGCCTTGACCTCCTGGGTTCAAACCATTATTCCACTTCAGCCTCCTGAGTAGCTGGAACCACAGGTACATACCACCATACCCAACTAATTTTTTGTAGAAATGGGTTTTTGCTGTATTGCCCAGACTGGTCTCAAACTCCTGAGCTCAAGTGATCCTCCACCTCAGCCTCCCAAATTGATTAGAGGCATGAGCCACCACAACCAGTCTTGAAATTCAGTCATTTTTAAGGGGCTACCTCAAGCCTGGAACAGTGCTTTGGGACATATTTGTCTTTAGTTAGTGCATGTCACATTAATATGGAGGCTTTATTACCTTTTTAACTATCTCTATTTCTATATCCCTACCACCTATATGCTCCTGATTTTTAGAGAAATTAGCCTGATTTTGAGATAAGGTAAAAATATTTGTTGATGTTGGACATGGGGGCCATGGTAAATGATTAAGCTTAATAGATCATCGAAGTGTGTAAATAACAATATGCTTTTAATTCCTATATTGAGGTTTTCAATTAAATAGACTTAGTGGCAAAGGTTGAATGGAGCTAGTGGAATACTGACCTGTGGGTGATGCAGGAAACGGGTTGCTATTTTTCTTGGCTGCAGCATATCACAGGAGAATGTTTGTAATGTCAGCATTCCTGATTTCAAGCCCCGTGGGGAATCTATGATGCTGAGCTAGAAGAGTTACAATAGCAAAGATTCTACCTCACAAACATTAGAAAGAGAGCAAAATGAATGTTTCAACATATGAGAGAAGATAGAGTTTTATAATAGTGAATAAGAACAGTAAAATAATGGTTATTAAACCAAGGGGGCTTCATACATGACATCATTTACCTTATACCACAAACATGAGGGGCAGGTCTCTTCATTTTATAGAGGAAGACATGAAGGGTGAGAGAGGGTAAGTAATAGAGCACTAAAGGAGTCCTGCTATCTAAATAACTTGGTTAACTAACAGGCCAGTATGTTATAGTAGCATAGAAAATGTCAGTAACACTAAACTAAGTTGAGAGTTACTAAGTGGTAGAGTCATGATTGCGCCAATCTCTGATTCTGAAGCCAAAGATTCTCCTGGCAGCACTCTGCTTCCCTCAGTGTGGTGTGGGGCTCCTCTGTTATTCACTAAGAAAGATTTCCAAGGACTAATTGCAGGGGTAATTTGATAAGTACTAGAGACAGAATAGAAATATGGGCATGGCAGGGTCCCAGTCATAGTCATTGATTTATTTATAGCAGGATCCAGTCTTTCTTTTTGTTTTATTTGGATCAAACAGAACATATTTATAGGATTGAAGTGAGTGCTGCTTCTGACCACAGAGCAGTTTCATCTGTGGGAAGTTAATTCCTATCGAGATACAAGTTGAAGCAAAGTGGAAGTGGACATGCTGGGAACTGCTAGCATTTCCAGCATAGTGGCTTCTGGTCAAAGGTACCCAAAGTATGCATGTAGGGAGGCCTGCATCCTGGTGGCCTCTGATCACTTTCTCTTTCTCTATCTCACCAACATTTGAGTCAGTCACTGCTACCAAACTCCATCTATTGAGTATATTATATATACTGACACTTATAAGACAACTTCTCCTTGCCGTTTCTAATTCTAATCATAATTTTGTTAAATAGGTAATGTCAATTTAACTTTATACATGAAGATTTTGATGATGAGAGGGGTTACATTTGTTATGCTGGACCTCTATTGACTTCCATGGGGATGGCACCATGTTCAAGATGCTGAAAAAGAAACCTAACAACTGAGACTTAGGGATTATTGAGGTGACTTACATATAGGGCAGTCCAGTGGTGGTGGGCTTGACAGCAGAGCTGCAACTGCTTATAAAAAGCAAGCAGTTTATATAGCATTTTCACTTAGTACCTTCCCTCTAGCAACTTTCGCCTAGCAGCCTTCATTTAACCGAAAAGGGCCTCAATCCCCTGTATGGCCTGGGTTCCCTGGATGAGCCAGGGGTTCAGATGTTCTTCACAGTTAAGGAATCAATCTCTGGGTCAGCCACTACTGTTTTCCTTAGTTCAGAACTCTTATCACATTCTTCTTAGACCATGGGGTCATTCTGAGAATATGCTTAGTTAAGTTATTGCTGTCAGCTGCGTCTGCCATGCAGTATGGTAAAAGATTGGCATATGTGGGGTTTGAACAAAGGAATGCCTGATTATAAGACAGCCTGTGATGTTGGTTCTTGTCATTTAATTGGGCATTACTAAGACTTCATAATGCAAGGATGTGGGTACACACAGTCTCCAGAAATACACGCTTTAAATTTAAGATCAACTCTTCAAAGTGCATGGTCATAAAGAATGGGATGAATGTGGAGGCTGTGGTCCCACGGTAAGTCAGTTTGAGGCTCCAGGATTGGCTTATTTGTCAAGAAACTCTACAGGTAACAGATACATACAATTTCTTGAATAAATTTCCATGTCTTGGAACATATCAGAAACTTACAAATCATAACCTGTGTTTCCGCAGGGACAAATACCAGAAAAAAGCCCAAAACATTTGATTTTCAAATTTGAGTTTCCAAGTTTAATGTATTATACTTTTCACTTCTTGTTGCATTAAAAAATTCTGAGGAATAAGTAAAGGGGAGAAATAGTTCCAGTTTAAAGGAATTGCCTGCAGCAAATGGGACAGCAGGTGCAAATGGTGAATTTAGACTAATGGTGGGAATGCAAGTGGAAAATAATGTTGGAAACTTATTGGATAAGGCGTTTAGCTGAATCACAATGTTAAGGACTTGTTAATAGTGTTCTTTAACCACAGATCTTGTATAATGGCCTTATTTTGTGGAAATACAATCAAGATATTTGAATTGACTTTCTAAGCATTGTATGTTTTTCTTTGAGTGTGTCATTGGCAAGTTGGAATTACTACCTTAATTTTGAATGTATTATATGGGAATTATTTCTTTGGAAGTACATAGAATTATATTAAGGACAAGTCACAGCTCTAGAGCCTCAGTTTTCTCACTGACAAATAAAAAGGTTAAATAGACAAAGCCTACAATACCTTCCATCTTAACATTTTATAAATTGTTGGTACAAGATGGGGTGCAAAAGTAATTGTGGTTTTCACCACTAGAAGTAATGGCAAAACTGCAATTACTTTTGTACCAAACTGATAATAGCTTCAAATCCCCGTTTTTGGTGGATGATATTTGCTTTTGGTTTAGAAGCTTTTTAGAAGTATGTTTGTCATCTAGTTTGAGCAGACAATACTTTAGAGAGGAAAACAGAAGTTTCTATGATCCTCCTTTGGGGAATGCTTTTCCTGTGGTAATTTGTCAAAACCAGTCCTTCCTTTTCAGAAACATGGATTTCTTGACAGAGTGGACAGCATATTCCCTCATGCAGATGGTGATGGTAAATTGGAAGCTTGGTGGCCAGGGGTTCAATGTGGTGTCCTTCAGGAGTAAGCTTCAAACCTTCAAGAGGCAACAGATGCTGGGTTCCCATTAGCACCATGCCCTCACCCAAGTTTCATTTTTTGGGAAATATATTAATAATATTGATGTATGACTGAACAAATACATTTTGAGAGATTACATAAACATATGCCTTAACAATAGGTGTATGATAATTCATGTAATTCTTCCTGATACATATATAATTTATAAAATCTGGATACTGGAAAAATATAGGCCAAAAGTACTGTTGGTGTAAATATCCTTTACCATATGCCATAGGGTTCACCAAGCAAACCACTACAAACTAAATCCATAGCAGTGGTACAAAGCTAATACTCTTTTATAATTTAAAATGAAAGGAGCAACAACTGAAAACAATAAAAAAACAACACAATGGTCATTAGGTTTTGATAAGAAACTTGGGAATTCAAGCTACATGAGGTGGCTAGCAAGAGACTTGCTGTACTGAATTATGTTTTTCAGTAAAGTTTTGTAATATGCATGCTAGGAATATCAAAATTGCCATGACAACAGAAATTGTTGTGCTAGCTTTGCCTAGAGCCTCTAGCATAATTTTTTTTTTTTCTGTACATCCCTCCCTGTCTTCTGTGTACCTTTGCTTCTGTTGACCTAAACCTATGATTCTCTTTGGAGGCCTACCCTCAAATACTGGAGCTGTTTTGCCTGGTAGTGCAGAAATGCCTGGAAATCAACATGCACCCATGGTGGCCTTTAGCCAATGACTGACTGGTTCCCAGTCAGCACAAAAGTCCAGAAATCTTGCCTTGAATCCGGACAAATTCAGAAGCACAGCTTATGCTTCTGTGTTCCCCCATGAAATCAAACTAAAGCTACCCTTTGTGGAACTTTGTCTGAAATTTTATCCTTGTCTGGCCTCTTCTACTTTCTTGTCTTGCTTCTCCCATTCCCTTATTGGTTACTATTGGAAGTACTTCCTAAATGAATAATTTTTACAAGAGTTCTAATCTCAGGGCCTGCTTCTAGGGAAGATGATTTAGGATCTTTTCATAACTGACATAGCATGTTATAAGTAAGAAGTCTTTAGTTTCACATAAAAATAAATACTTGTACTTGGCTGTAGGAGATCTCACAGATATCCAGGGCTCTGAACCACAACGTGTGCTTTAACTGTCTTAATTTGAAAGCAAAATGAGCAGTTATGGATCAACATTTTTTTCCTAGGGGCTTGGCTTATGATCTCTAGAGTGCCTCTCAGGATTATAAAGTTGAGGAGAAACCCTATCCATTTAATGCTTCATTAACTCCCTCTACCTGTTATAATTTGCCACTTTAGAGTTATGCACACATTTATGACATTGGCTTTGCCTCTAGAGTCTGCTTATGATGTTGATTAAAAATAAGACTGTGAAATGAGATAGTTCTCAAAAGGTAAATAACAAAATGCTTCAAGGTTTTATTTTTTAGAGAGTGGGCTTTGATGTAACAGCATCCTGATAAAGTCTAGTTCCATAGTTAAGCCATTCTTCTTCCTTATTTCATTGGTGATCAATAGACCCAGCATCGTATGGAAGTTTCATGAGGCTCCAAAAGTAACCTTTCCCCTGAGCGTTATGCATCCAGGCATCTAAGTAATGTAATGTTTTCACAGCAGAATCCTGCAGGCTTTGAGTGATGTTGTCATTTGTTGGAGTTCTCAGCAGTGCAGCTCTTCCATCCATTGCACCCAATTTCACTGATCAGTAGCTCTGGCTTCGAGTCATCCTCATATATTCAATAATTCATTCGGCAGGTGCAGGGTAAACACATTTAAAAAGAATTGTTACATCTTGGAAGAATAAGGAAAGTACTTACTGTTTACTCCTTGAATTCTAACATTTAATTTGGATATGAGTGGAGGATCAGTGGTTCCAATATGTTTAGGCAACAGAGATGTTTGCTATTATTTTATTAAAAGATGGTTAGATTTTTATTCTTTCTCTTGCAAAATGGTCTCAATCTGTAGGTTCCTCTGAAATATCAGGAATATCAATTGGTTGTTGAGATGTGGCTAGGCACTGGGCTATGGTGTTAGGCTAGTGAAGCACAAGGACAGACCAGAATTTGAAAACCAGTGAGCATTTTCCTTCACGGAAGCATCTTCCTGAAATTGTAGTCATGCTTGGCAGCTATGATTATACAGACCTTAAAAGAATACTTATTTTAAAACAATGTAAACTTTACAGAAATGCTGCTAAGATAGTATGGCTAGTTCCCCTATACCTTTCACCCTGCTTCCTCTCATGTGACCATCTTACATAACCATGCTACATTTGTTAAAACTAAGGAAGTGACATGAGTACAATACTCATAACTAAGTACTGACTTCATTTGGATTTCCTCAGTTTTCTACGACTGTCCCTTTTCTGTTCCAGGATCCAATCCAAGATTCTACAATGAATTTGGTTACCATGTTTCCTTAGTCCAAAGGCATAACTAGAAAACGTCTTTTCAGGTGATATGGTTGTAAATTTGTACATTTCCAGAGCCAGTAACATTTTCACAGTTCCAGTCATGGCTCTGCTACTAATTAGCTGGGCAAATTTAGCAAGTTATTAAACCTTGCTGTGCATTTTCTGTAACTTGGAGATAGTAACAATATATCATCTGTACTTGAGTGTCAATATGACACTAATCATATTAACCTCATATGGTATTATGGGGATTGATCAAGTGAGTTCATGTGAAAGAGATTAAAACAGTGCCAAGTGGAAGTCCTAACAAGAGCAATCAGGCAAGAGAAAGAAATTAAAGCCATCTAAACAGGAAAAGAGGAAGTCAAACAATCTCTGTTTGCCAATATCATGATCTTATACCTAGAAAACCCTAATGACTCCTCTAAAAGACTCCTAGATTGGATAAATTCAGAAAAGTCTCAAGTTATAAAATCAATATACAGAATTCAGTAGAACTGCTATATACCAACAGTGACTAAGCTGAGAATCAAATCAAGAACTCGATCCCTTTTATAATAGCTATCAAAAATGCCTAGGAATAAAAAGAACAAATCTGGAGGCATCACATTACCTGACTTCAAATTTACTATAAGGCTATGGAAATCAAAATAGGCTGGTAATAAAAACAAAAATAAACAA
The DNA here is from genome assembly GCF_049354715.1 of Callithrix jacchus. Lineage (NCBI taxonomy): Eukaryota > Metazoa > Chordata > Mammalia > Primates > Cebidae > Callithrix > Callithrix jacchus. Next base: position 72,427,749 of record NC_133513.1, read on the forward strand.
ATGGAACCTAATGAAACTAAAAGCTTTTGCATAGCAAAAGAAATAATCATCAGAGCAAATAGACAACCTACAGAATTGGAGAGAATATTTGATAACTCTGCATCAGACAAAGGACTAATATCCAGAATCTACAAAAAACTCAAACAAATCAGCAAGAAAAAACAAATAATCCCATCAAAAAGTGGGCAAAGGACATTAATAAACAATTCTCGAAAGAAGATTTATGAATGGCCAACAAACATGAAAAAATTCTCTACGTCGCTGATCATCACGGAAATGCAAACTACAATGAGATACCACTTCACCCCGCCAGAATGGTCCTTCCTTTTGTTTGTTTTTGAGACAGAGTCTCCCTCTGTTGCCCAGGCTGGAGTGCAATGGCACCATCTCAGCTCACTACAACCTCTGCCTCCTGGGCTCAAGTGATTCTTCTGCCTCAGCCTTCCAAGTAGCTGGGATTACAGGCTCACACCACCATGCCCAGCTAATTTTTGTATTTTTAGTAGAGACAGGGTTTTACCATGTTGGTCAGGCTGGTCTTGAACTGCTGACCTCAGGTGATCTGCTTGCCTTGGCCTTACAAAGTGCTGGGATTACTGGTGTGAGGATTACAGGCATGACCCACCATGCCTGGCATGGTCATTTTCTTAAAACGTCAAAAATCAATAGATGTTGGTGCAGATGTGGTGAAAAAGGAATGCTTATTCACTGCTGGTGGAAATGTAAATTGGTATAATCTCTATGGAAAACAGTATGGTGATTTGTCAAGGAACTAAAGATAGTTCCATCATTTGATCCAACAATCTCACTACAGGGTATCTACCCAAAGGAAAAGAAATTATTTCAAAAAGATACCCACATATGTGTGTTTATCACTGCACAATTCTTAATTGCAGAGATACAGAATCAACCTAAATGACCATCAACTGATAAGAGGAAAAAGAAAATGTGGCATATATACATACCATGGAATACTACTCAGCCATAAAAAAGAATGGATAATGTCTTTTGCAGCAACTTGGTTGGAACTGGAGGCCATTACTAAGTGAAGTAACTCAGGAATGGAAAACAAAATATTACATGTTCTCATTTATAAGTAGGAGCTAAGCTGTGGTTACACAAAGGCGGACAGTGGTATAATGGACATTTGAGACTCAGAAGGAGGGAGAGACCGGGCATTGGTGGCTCATGCCTGTAATCTCAGCACTTTGGGAGGCTGAGGCAGGTGGATCACTTGAGGTCAGGAGTTCAAGACCAGCCTGGCCAACATAGTGAAACCCCATCTCTACAAAAATAAAAAAATTAGCTGGGTGTGATGATGGTTGCCTGTAATCCCAGCTACTCAGGAGGCTGAAGTGGGAGAATTACTTCAACCCATGAGGCGGAGATTGTGGTGAGCTGGGATTGCACCATTACACTCCAGCCTGGGTGACAAAGCAAGACTCAGTCTCAAAAAAAAAAAAAAAAAAAAGAAAAAGAAAAAGAAAAAGAGGAGGGAGGGAGGGAGGGGGTGAGGGCTGAAAAACCTACCTGTATATTGACCTATATGTTGGGTACAACGTACACTACTCAGGTGACCAGTGCACCAAAATCTCAGATTTCACCACTATGCAATTGATCCATGTAACCAAAAATCATTTATATCACTAAAGCTATTGAAACAAAAATTTTTTTAAATTGAAGACCTTGAAAATAAAAACAATATAAATTAAAAAACACTGCCAAGCACATAATAAATATCAGTGCATGTTAACCATGATTTTTATGATTATTACTTCACCCTATGTAAAGCATCTAGCTCTCACATATAAATTGTTTGGTGTGTGGTCACAGATGACTCCCTTTTAAATAATCACTTTCTTGAATAGGTAATACATGCACATGGAAAATATTCTACCATACTAAAGATGTATAGAAAAAATTATGTTGCTTTCCCATCTCTGTTCCTTAGTCCTCTGGTCTCTCTTACCCTCTATGAGATTATCACTACTACTATTTCTAGTACACCTTCCAAAATGTTCTACACATAGAAATATATTTGTTTGAATGTTCTTCTACTTGGAACTTTAAAAAGTGTGGTAAATACAAAAGGATGAATATAATCTAAAGGTAAAAATTAGGTTTCCCTCATTTTTATGATGATTAATAGTAATGGTAATGTTAGCTGTATTTTACTGAGCTCTTGCTGTATAGCAGGCATTCTTCTGTTTCCTCCTTCTCAATATATTATCCCTTTTAATACCATAAGATCTCTGTGCAGTAGGTTCTATTAGCATTCCCATTTTGTAGATAAAGAAACTGAGGCCTAGAGAAATTAAAGAGCTTCCTATGGTCACTCAGCTAATAAGTGGTAGAGCAGAAATTAAAACTTAAGGAAGTTTTAGGAAAAAAGATAAGAATCCAGGTATATTGGATTTCTTTCTTTGATTTCCTTTTTTTTCCTCCTTTGTTTCCATCTCTGTTTACATTCCACCATCTTTGTCCACTGGAAAGAAGTCACAATCTGGACTCTCCCCAAACTCTGTTTTAGTTCACCTTGCATAGTCTCTATCATTTGCACTTTCCATAATTCGTTCATTGAGCCTTTTGCTTTCTCAAAAAGCCTCATTAGCTCATCACCTTCTAGAGAATCAAGTATAAATCATTTACGCTGGTTTCCAGGAGCTTTCATCATTTGGCTTTATCTGAACCAGCTGGTCTCACTTCCTATTGTGCACTTAGCACACCAATTACAAAGAGTAGCCCCCAATGAATACTTGTAGAATTTGGTAATTGATAGGCCTAACTTATAAAAGCTACTTAGCCATTTCTTTAACAACACATCTGGAAATAAAAAAAGGAACTTTAAAAATGTGCTTCTTAGAGAACGGGGGATTTATTTCAATGTTCAATCTTGGTAATCTGGATAGCAGAAAATTACCTTTTCTGTGGCCTTTATTAATTATATTGTTTAGAACTACAGATTAATTATTGATGGAAAATTAGGAAAGATGAACAGGCAGCTGCACATCCTAATTCCTCCTGGGGAGCCAGAGGTTGAGACATGGGAGTGCTCCTGGTCAGACACTGCCAAATCCCAGTGCTTTTGCTTAAACTGGAGCAGGCTCCAGTGGCTTGGCCTGGCCTGGGAAAAGGGCCTGGCATGTAGGTACAACTTACTTTATAGTTTTGAGAATGGAAAACCACCATCACAGAGCCAATTATAAGACTCACAAAGAACCCCTGCCAACACAAGAGGAGTTTAAATATTGTCCTATTTCAGAGGGATCACATCACTGCTTGGTTATAATTTTTCCTGCTGAGTTTTTGGCGAGGGATGATAGCATAATTTGGCAGAGTTCAGTGAGTTGTTGGAAGAATGAATTACCTTGGCCTGGTGCATGGTTTCCTGTCCAACAAGTCGGGAGTGCCCTGCTTGATAGCATTGAGTCTCACTATCGCTTTTCTGTGAGAACGTTTCAAGGTCCTAGAATGCCGGCACTGTCTTGCTTATCTCTTTATTCCTAGTGCCAAGCACATTTCCTGGCACATAGTAGGCACAGAGGAAATGTTTACTTGGCAAACAAATGGATGCAGGCATTGTTTATCCACAGTGGGGCTTTGGATAGCAGCTTCTGCCAAGCCCAATAGAGTTGGCCCATGGAGTGGGCAAATTTCCTGGCATTAGAGAACTGTAATATGTAAAAATGGGAATTTCTGGCCTATGCAGCCTCTTAACTACATCCCGGGGCCTGTAGGATTAGAAATAAAACCTTAGAAGCATGTTGGTGATGTATAAGAAGGCATTTTGAGCACCAGCTGTTCCCTGGCAAGTCATGGGTCAGTCCTCAGAAGAGTACTTCCGAGCAGAGGAGCCAAAAAGCTTTATGCTTAATGTTAATGTTTATGTTAATCTCAGAGTCATTTTCTCTTTGGTTTCCTGAGGAGCTCTCCCAAGCTCAGGGAAACTGAGACAGCATGGTGATTTCTATGATGTGTAAATAACATTTCTTACTTGTTTTTTTGAGGAGAGACTTGAATATTCAGGATCTAGGAGAAGTTACAGTTAATACTGGAAGGACTTCAAATGACTGGAGAAATAGGGATGAGCTAAATGACAGAGTAATGCAAATTTGTGTTCAGCTGTAGACATAATTTCTGTTTTGTACATTCTGCTAACTTCCAAGGTGTTAGAACTGTCATGTCCCCTCAGGCCCTCTTTCACAACAGAGACCTTAATCAATGCTGAGTACAAAAGCCTGGTGCGGTTACCTCAATTGGGACAATGTTGAAGGGCTATACCAGTTGTAGAGCTCCTGGTAGGATCTGCTGAAGCCTCTGTTGGAACCGTGGTTAGCTCCACCTCTGCCCAATCTTCCTTCACAGGTCTTGTTCTGTAAGGCAATCACTTATAAATCTCATATGTGCAAATCTTACAGTCTTAGAGTATGTTTTCTGGAAAACTTCAGAAAAGTGCTTTTATTCTTCTTGGTACCCTGGGATATAATGCAGTTTCCTTCTTCTCTGTATCAGAACTTGCCCTCAGGAAATAGTCTAACAATTCCTAATGCTAAAATATAAATGTAAATGTAATAATCTATTGCCTCTTCTGCAGTATTTGCATTTTAAATTCTGGAGCAATAAATTGCTCTTTATAAAATTTCAGGACATTAAGTGGGGGAGTGCTTCTGGGTGCACAAAAGGAGGTGCTATCCAGGCCGCCCCATACGTGGTCTCCTGCTGATGAGGCTGCTTCTTCTGTAGGAGCCAATGGCTTGTCCTGGCCCTGTACCAAACTGTGAGTCTGAGAGCTACAGTCCTACTCTTGGCACATTGGAAGACAGAAATTCAGCTTTTTCCCGCCACCATTTCCTTGGCCTTCACCACACGGAGCATCCAAATTTCCTGCCCCTCTAAATTTGAATATTTTCAAGGTAGCAAAAGGTAAATATTTGAAAGTTAATAAGCAAGTCTAGAGCAGCTCAACTGTTTCTTTCACATGTCATTTCCCCATCATGCCAGACAATAGTCATTCCTTTTTCTGTCCCAATGGCACTTTGTGTATATCTACAGAGCACTTTATGCTCTATATTTTCATTTTTTAAAGTAACCTGTTATTAGTTCATTAGTCTTATTGTCTGCTGAGGACAGAGGCAGAGTCATTGTCATTCCTCAATTTCCAGTTCCTAGCCAATATGCTTGCATACAGCAGTACTCACTGACTGCTCAAATGTTGAATAAATGAACACCTGTTATGTTCAAGAAACAATAAAACACAAGGGGGAACAAAAGTGATACAAATAGTTAACACTTCTTGAATATTTGGTTAGCTTGGCTTAACTATAACCTTGAATAAGCATGACTTACTGGATGCAATTATAAAGGAACTTGGCTCTTGTTTCTATCCCTCCAAGTCATCGGTTATGTTTAGGTAAGACAGGTAACTAAAATTTCCTCTGCTATAGTAAACATGTTGAACTTGATTTGACATTGAGGTTTATCCTTTTCCATCTCAGGCTTGACAGAGAGGAGGAAAAGAAGCAGTTGGAGATGGGAATGTGGTTGGCTTTCTCTCCTCTGATGTTTCCCTTTCTCCTTCAGTCATCTTGCTAACTGTAGTTTCTGAACTCCCAGGGTTGGCTTGACCAGAAGAGAAAGGAGAGCAGTAATGTGCTTACCTGGCCAGGACTGTTACAAGCAGAACTCCTCCTCTTAGGGGAAGGTAGGTGTGAAGGCTGACTGGGTTTTGTAGATTCTTTGTAGTCTACCCATTCATCCTGTCCTGCCTGCAATAGCTGGAGCCTCTTGCCTACAGTTCCCTTGGTGTGGGTGATGTGCTTTTAAAAAACTTGTTGCTAATCCTTCCTCAGCCCTTGGCCATCCAGTGGTACCTTCAGATTTTCTCTGCTAAGGTCTATTTATTCCTACAGGTGATCTTCTCAGGCTAGACCTAAGAAAATCCAGTGCTGCTTGGCTCTCTCACTCTCCCCACTGAGCCCTCCAATCCCACTTGTCTTCCAAGGATCATTCTTCTCTACCCTCACAGACTACTGTCTCACCAATGCAACCTCTTCTCTTTTGATTCATCTGTCATCAGCTCCTGGCAAGAACAAATGCTGGGCTTCAGATTATTCAGATGGGCAACTTATACCAGTCACTGTAGGAAACTCATGAGTTCTCTGAGTGGTCTCCTTGGAGCCCTCCAGTGTAGACTTGAGAAAAAACATCTGGCACCTTGTTCTTTTCACTTGGCATTTCAGCTTACCAGCTATTCATTGCAAAGACTCTGTCTTCATTGTCTTCCTTTTAAATTTCTTCAAACATTTTTATAGCTGGAGGTGGGTGGTCAGCTAAGTGTTACAAGCTAAGTCTGCCATCTCTTTAGTAAAGCCTGTGTGATTGCTTTACTTTGAAATATAGCATCTATTGTCTTTATGTATCAACCAAAACCATGAGAGGAAAAGTCACCTTAATATCTGTCATTCTATGTTCTGGGCAGTGATCCCAGTTTTTCATGCATTAACTCTTTAAAATATAGAAAATCTATGGATAAAAAAATGAGGTACATGGAAGCTAAGTAACTTGCCAATTTTCACTCAGTTAGCAAGTGGCAGAGCCAAAAATTAAACCCAGATAATTTGGATTTGTAGCCTGTGCTGTTAATCACTGCTCTACTTCCTCTTATAAATGAAACATAGTACATACCCTTGAGAAATTTACAATTTGGTGGGTAGGAGTTGAAAACTAATTAAATAACTGTAAGACACAAAATAATAAAATAGGCATCTCAAGAAAATTCTAGGCAGATTCAAAAAAGAAAAATACAACATAGGAATGGGGAAATAAGAACAGGTTTCATGGAGGAAATTGGGCCTTCAAAATGAAAAGAACTGGCTGGGTGCAGTGGCTCATGCATGTAATCCCAGTGCTTTGGGAGGCTGAGGCAAGAGGATTGCTTGTGACCAGGAGTTTAAGCCCAGCCTGTGCAATACTGGAGACTTCATTTCTACAAAAAGTAAAGCATTAGGAAAAAAATCTTCTAATTTTTTAAGTGTGGTGGCATGCCTGTAGTCCTAATTACTCTGGAGGGTTAGTCATTAGGGAGGATGGCTTGAGCCCAGGAATTCAAGGGTGCAGTCAGCTATGATAGAGATACTGCACTCAGCCTGGGTGACAGAGTGAGATTGCCTCTTAAAAAAAAATGAAAGAATAAAATAGAACCTCTGCTGATTAAGATGGCATGACAAGGATTTCTGGTCGTGGCAAAGCAAGAGTAAAGCAGGAGGTAGCTTTGGGATCAGTGGGAATCCTGTTTGGCTGGGGCAGAGGATGGTTAGGGAAGTTGTGGTCCATGAGACTGAAAACGTGGTTTTAGTGCAACCTTGGTTGTCATTTGGGTGAGGATTTTATTTGATTTAGAAGGTAATGGGGTGCCACTGAATTTGACAGGAGTCAGCAAAAGCAGATAGGAGGAGGTGAAAGAGACACTGTAGAGATAGTATCAAAGGACCAGGCCACTGACACAACACAGAAGACATAGGAAAGGAGGAGTTGAAACTCCTGGGCTACTGAGAGAATGGACAACTACTGAGAGAACAGGGATGGGAGGAGGCCATATCTTTACCCCCTCTTTTAAATTTTGGTAAAATATGTTACATTGATATTTTTGATGAACCTAATATTTAATGAGTGCTTATATGCTAATTAGAATATGAAGCAAATATAATTTTGTTATATCTTACAAATAAAATCTCATCACACCTCTCTAAAGATTCGTTTTTCTTTGGCTTTCTCTTTCATTGGATTTCTGGTAAGAGGGATGTCTTGGTCACCATTTAGCCTGAGAATCTGGCATAGTGACAGGCACATAACAGGTTATAACAAATGAACATCTGAACCTATCTCTTCTGCAGATAGAGCATGTGCTCTAGCTCTGTCTGGAACACAAAGAAGTGAGCAAGCTATTTAGGCAGGCTCTTCTGGGGAAAACACAACTGACCTATTTCTAGGGCATCTATGTTACTGGGAACAGCTAAGCTTTAAACAGAACAATAAGACTTCGAGGGAGGGCATCTTTTCAAACTAGCCTATCATCGCTAGAATACCTCTATTGCATGGAGGTCATAAGCACAGGTCAGATGAAGAGAAGGAGGACTTTTAATTGACCTGGAATAATGTGAAGTACCAAGGAGCTGTGAAAAGTGTCCTGGATAAGAATCTGATAAAAACTAAGCCGCTAACCACAAGCCCACTAACCAGCTTCATGGATACTGGCTATAGTTCATTCATATATAGTGGCTGTGGGAGTTATATTATTGGGATTTACATATTTGTTTTCTTTTCTTTTAATCCCTTGTAGTCTGGGAACTAAGACTAACCTATTGGGCTATGGTTTAGGCTGATTTTGTTGGGCATGCCTTTGTAAAAGGGCTCCTGTATGTTTTTCTGAGCAGTGTGCTATGGTTGATGAGGAAAAATCTTCTACGCTCTTGGTCACATCTGATGGTACTTTGGATCCATCTGCACAGCCTCAGCCATCTTCCCTACAACAATCAGTCCATATTTTAGTGAAAGGTGCCTTGAGTTAATGGCGCAGTCCAAATAAAGTCCTGGAAACAGGATTTTAGATACACAGATCTTTAGGATTACTATGTAGATTGAGATTCACCCAGTCTGTCGCAGCTCGATAAATGACAATACGATTCTCTTAATTGTTCAAGTTAAAAACCTGAAAGTTATCCTTGCTTGACTCCTCTTTCTTTCACTCTATACCAAGCCCCTCAGCAAATCATGCCAGCTACTTTTCAAAATATATTCAGGATCTCACCACTGCCACCCTAGTGTAACCTAGCATCAGCACTTGCTTGAATTGTTCTTGTATCTTTATTGCTTTTCCAGATTCCATCTTGTATACTGTTAGGACTGTTTTACACACCATATCCGGAGGGATTCCTTTAATAAGCGTTAAACCATTCATCCTTCTGTCTCACACACACACACACACACACGCACACTTACTTTAACTCCCACAACCACCCCACATAGTTTACTATGTACATGAGTGCTGTAATCATCTAATATAATACTCTGATGCTCTGATAAGAGCAAGAAAAAGCATGCTTTTTCTGCGTGGCATTTTGCAGAAAGAAGTCAGTAAACATTTGGAGGCTGTCATTTCAAGCTTTTGACGCTAGATGGCACTCTGGGAACATGCAAGATCTTGAGTGGCTTGCCATTTTTATAGGGCAGTCTTTTCAGTCATTTCAGGCTGTGACTTTTCTCTATGAAGCCTGGACTAAAACAAACTGAGATGACCAACTTTTGTTTAAAAAATTTAATATATATATATCTTAGGGGACAAACTGTAGCTTAGCAAAATAAATTGGAAAGATTCTGAATTCTAAGGGAAACACTGAAGTTTCTGCTATTTAAAAATACAGAATCACCAGGAGATTGGGGATCAGGAATAGGCGGGGCTCAGACTCTCCTTAGGAACCTGTGTGCACAGCTGAGGGGTGACTGGATAGTGGCTTTGGCATTCAGGAAAAGAGTTCAAGGTCCTAAAAGTTTTATTCAAAGTCATCATATTTATAAAATGTCTGATTCTTTCTTTTGAGGCTGAAGACGAGAGCTCATTAACCAAGAATTCAATATTAGAGGCAGGTGGTCAGAAAGTTTCAGGTGTGTGGGTGGACATTTGGTAGAAATCAGCCCTTTTCCCTCTCAGTGGCTGTGGGGGTTAAACTGCATTTGTGTGAGTGTGTATTTGTGAGTGTATGAGCATGTGTGAGAGAGAAAGAGGAGAGAGAGAGAGAGAGAGAGAAGGGAGAGAGAAGGAAGATAGGGAAGAACAGACAGAGAAGAGAGAGAAAAAATAGTTAAGTCTAAATTCTTCTATATTTTTTATTCACTTGAATTAAATTCTCCGATTCTTACCTTAAAAGCAAGTAATTGATAAAATATTCTTATTCTGCTTTGATTCCAAATGAACAAACACAAATTTCATTGGTGTAATTCTTTCTGATTTTCAAAATACTGTCACAGGAAATATCTCATTTAGCCCTTACAGCACCTCATTACTGCCATTTTACAGAGAGTAGCTCAGTTTACACCTTTATTAGTAAGCGGATTTCAGGACCACATAGGTCCTAAGTCCAAATCCATGCTTATTCTTTGCCACCATGGCACCTTTTAACTTCTAGTCTATGGAACAAAAGTTTGGCCATTAATTCTCAGTAGTTTAGTGTTTCAACTTTTAGTAGCCAGAGATAATCTCACAGTCCATACAAATAAGATTTTCTTTTTTTCTGGCAAAAGCTTTCTCTTGAGAATCAGTGAGAGAAGAAAATGGTCTTAGTCTCATTTGCAGAACAATCTACCCCCACAAAATTAACCATAACACACTCAGTTCTCCTCTACTTCACAATCCATGAAACAGACCCACAAATACGTTTGTTTAAACATGGTTATGATTGTCTTAGCCATTTGGATCCCACCTCGGAAGACTTGGCACATCCTTTCTTTATTGTTCAGAGATCTGGTTCCTTGTAATGGGCTGATAACATTAACTGCTTGATAGGGTTTGGCTGTGTCCCTACCAAATCCCAACTTGAATTGTATCTCCTAGAATTCCCACGTGTTATGGGAGGGAGCTAGGGGGAAGTAATTGTATCATGGGGACTGGTCTTTCCCGTGCTATTCTCGTGATAGTGAATAAATCTCACGAGATCTGATGGGTTTATCAGGGGTTTCCGCTTTTGTTTCTTCCTCATTTTCTCTTGCCACCATGTAAGAAGTGTCTTTTGCTTCCTGCCATGATTCTGAGGCTTCCCCAGCTACGTGGAACGGTAAGTCCAATTAAACCTCTTTTTTCTTCCCAGTCTCGGCTATGTTTTTATCAGCAGCATGAAAATGAACTAATACAGTAAATTGGTACCAGTAGAGCGGTGGGCTGCTGAATAGATACCCGAAAATGTGGAAGCGACTTTGGAACTGGGTAACAGGCAGAGGTTGGAACAGCTTGGAGGGTTCAGAAGAAGACAGGAAAATGTAGAAAAGTTTGAAACCTCCTAGAGACTCATTCAGTGGCGTTGACAAAAATACTAATAGTGATATGAACAATTAGGTCCAGGTTGAAGTGCTCTCAGGTGGAGATGAGGAACTTGTTGGGAACTGGAGCAAAGGTAACTCTTGTCATGTTTTAGCAAAAAGACTGGCAGCATTTTGCCCCTGCCCTAGAGATCTGTGGAACTTTGAACTTGAGAAAGATGATTTAGGGTATCTGGTGGAAGAAATTTCTAAGCACAAAAGCATTCAAAAGGTGACTTGGGTGCTACTAAAAGCATTCCATTTTAAGGGGGAAACAGCATAAAAGTTAAGAAAATTTGCATCCTGACAATGAAGTAGAAAAGAAAAACCAATTTTTTTTGAGGAGAAATCCAAGCTGGCTGCAGAAATTTGCATAAGTAGCAAGGAGCCTAATGTTAATCCCCAAGACCATGGGGAAAATGTCTCTAGGCCATATCAGAGACCTTCACAGCGTCCCCTTCCATCACAGGTCTGGAGGCCCAGGAGAAAAAAGTGCTTTTGTGGGCTGGTCCCAGGGTCTCCCTGCTGTGTCCACCCTAGGGACTTGGCACCCTGTGTCCCAGCCACTCTAGCTGTGGCTCAAAGGGGCCAATGCAGAGCTCAGGCTGTGGCTTCAGAGGAAGCCTCAATTCTTGGGCAGCTTCCATGTGGTGTTGAGCCTGTGGGTGCACAGAAGTCAGGAATTGAGGTTTGGGAACCTCTGCCTTGATTTCAGATGTATGGAAATGTCTGGGTTCCCAGGCAAACGTTTGCTGCAGGGGCGGGGCCCTCATGGAGAACCTCTGCTAGGGCAGTGCAGAAGGGAAATGTGGGGTTGGAGCCCCCACACAGAATCCCTTTTGTGTCACTGCCTAGTGGAGCTGTGAGAAGAGGGCCCCATCCTCCAGACCCCAGAATGGTAGATCCACCAACAGCTTGAACCATGTGCCTCGAAAAGCCACAGACACTCAATACCAGCTTATGAAAGCAGCTGGGAGGAAGGTTGTACCCTGCAAAGCCACAGGAGTGGAGCTGCCAAGACCATGGGAACCCACCTCTTGCATTAGCATAACCTGGATGTGAGGCCTGGAGTCAAAGGAGATCATTTTAGAGCTTTAAAGTTTGACTCCCCAACTGGTTTTTGGACTTGCATGGGCCTAGTAGCCCCTTTGTTTTAGTCAATATCTCCCATTTGGAATGGCTGTGTTTGCCCAATACCTATACCCCTATTGTATCTAGGAAATAACTAGCTTACTTTTGATTTTACAGGCTCATGGGTGGAAGGGACTTGCCTTGTCTCAGATGAGAGTTTGGACTATGAACTTTTAGGTTAATGCTGAAATGAGTTAAGACTTTGGGGGACTATTGGGAAGGCATGGTTGGTTTTGAAATGTGAGGACATGAAATTTGGAGGGGCCACTGGCAGAATGATATGGATTGGCTGTGTCCCCACCAAATCTCTGTGAATTGTATCTCTCAGAATTCTCATATGTTGTGGGAGGGACCCAGGGGGAGGTAATTGAATCGTGTGGCTGCTCTTTCCCATGCTATTCTCATGATAGTGAATAAGTCGGTATTCAGGGGTTTTGCTTTTGCTTCTTCCTCATTTTCTCTTGCCACCACCGTGTGCGAAGTGTCTTTTGCTTCCCGCCATGATTCCGAGGCCGCCCCAGCCATGTGGAACTGTAAATCCAATTAAACCTCTTTTTCTTCCCAGTCTCAGGGATGTCTTTATCAGCAGTATGAAACAAACTAATATACTTCCTAAAAGAGTTGGCACATAGAAGCCCCTCAAGTCACTCATTCATCCATTTAACACATGTTTATCCACTTCTTAAAACATTGTTTTAGGTACTAGACATACATCTATGAATAGAATGGAAAAAGTTCAAACTCTCAAGGTGCTTACACTCCACTGAGGAAAATAAAAGACAAGTTAACAGCAGTACCAACAGTACATCAGAAGGTCACAGATGCCAGAAGAAAAAGAAGGCAGGGAGAGGGGTGGAGGGTGAAAAGCCTTAAAATCTGCCATTTTAAGTCCCAGTGTCTCTTCTGAGGTGACATTTGTATGGAGATCTGATTGAAGCGGGGAATAACACATTTAGTATTGTTTTATTTCCTTTCCCCTCTTTTTTTCTAATAAGCTGGGCAGAGCATCTGAGTAGACAAAACATCATTCTTAAAGCTGAACTTTTCTTCTCTTGCCTTTCCCCTCCTGCCATGATTCTGAGCTCTCCCCAGCCATATGGAATCATTTGCTGAATCTTCCAAGTTTTGTACTTTGATAGATACTTTCTGTCTCTTGGTTTACTTAACAACAAAATGAGATAACACTTCTGTACCTACCACAAAGTTGTTGGAAGGATATAATGAGAGCATGCGTGGGAAATCATTTTTAAAACTCAAAAATACAATAAAAGTGTAAGGAATATTTTCAGTTTTTGTAATTCCCCTTTCCAATTGACAATACGTTTTCTTTGCTTTGATTTTCAAAGAGGTATTCTATCTAAAGTCACATTCACTTGCTGGTTGTATTTTTCTGCATTATCAGATTAGAGCTAGATCCATTTTGCTTGGCAACTTAGTGTCATGTAGCACAATTGTGTTGCTTGATTGACAATGGCTATCTGGAGCACTGGGCTGTGAACTCCAGTTCTCCCACTAAAAAAAAAAAAAGCTCATCTTGAACAATGGGTACACCCAGGTGTACCTAACTTCCCTATCACTCGTCATGCTCCCTGAATTGTATATATTGGGATCATGTGAAGTTTTTGTGATGCATTAAGTACACCTGTTTTTGCCAAGGAAGAGTAATTCAGTGGCATGCTTGCTGGGTGCTTGCTGATTCTTATTTGGATCCCAGTCACCTGTCCTAAAGTGATGCATGTTGTTGGTTCTAATACACTGCTGCCACTCTAACATCTGAGCATCTCCAGAGTAGAACAATTCAATGTTTTTGGTCCTAATGCTTATAATCCTGCATCTCTGCATCTTCACAGGCTCCCTGCCTCCTCTTGGCAAGCAGACTGATAGATACCAGATGCTGCCTCTTGCTTTCTTTGATTTTTTTCCTTCTAAAATGTGGCCTGGCCCTTCTTTATGTGACTATCTGACTCCAAGTTTTGGGTCATTTTATATTGTGCCAGTCTTGCAAAAAAAAAAAAAAATACGCTGACTTCCTAAATAGTCTTGGGCACATAATTTCTTTCAGAGGCATGTATGCCTAGGTAGAATATTTGAGACTCATTAAAGAGAGTAAAAATATGAGACATAAAACTGTAGGAGCTGGTTCACATTATAAGACCTTATAGGTCTCTTTATGTTAGATGAAACTGAGAACTGCTGCAATAGGACAGATCCATGGACCATGGAATTCAGCCCTGAAACCCAGCATTCATGGACACACTCAGGGCAGTCTCTCCTTCTAGGCGAATTTAAAGGAAGGTTTAAATTATGGCTTTGTAGTTGTGACTCAAGCCTATGGATTTGACATCTAAAGTATCATGTGGAAAGAAGCAGCAGATAGGACTAACAATATAGCAAAGACAAGAGAAGCGAACATGTGGAAAGGGTTTTCTGGACGCTGAACAGTGAAGCAGGTTGGTGAGATCACCAAGTTCAATATGATATGGGGTGCTAGGGACCAAATTGCATTTCACAGTGCTTTCTTCTCAGGATATTTGAATTAACAGGTTATTACTCAGCAGTCAGCCTGTCTCCTGATGTCACAGCATTTGTTAAGGTTAGATTGCCCTATCCATTACCCACAGGATTTAGACTTAAACACCCCACTTTTATCCATGTTTTCTTTGCTTTACTTCTGTGTTGTAAGTATTTGGTCTCTATTTTCCACACTTACTCTCTCTTAGTAACTGTCTAGCCCACTTTTAAAAATTTAAGATGCAAAAGCCTTTAAATATTTATTTTAAGTTCCAAGGCACATGTGCAGGACGTATAGGTTTGTTACATGGGTAAACATATGCCATAGTGATTCGCTGCACTTATCAACCTATCACCTAGGTTTTAAGCCCCTCATGCATTAGCTATTTACCCTGATGCTATCACATCTCCTACACTCCCCCAAAGCCCTAGTGTGTGTTTTTCCCCTCCTTGTGTTTATATCTTCTCATGGTTCAGCTCCCACTTAAAAGTGACAACATGTGGTGTTTTGGATTTCTGTTTCTGGATTAGTTTGCTGAGAATAATGGCTTCCAGCTTCATCCATGTCCCCGCAAAGGACATGATTGATCTCATTCCTTTTTATGGCCACATAGTATTCCATGTTATATATGTACAACATTTTCTTTATCAAGTTTATTATTGATGGGAGTTTAAGTTGATTCCATGTCTTTGCTATAGTGAATATTGCTGCAGTAAACATATGTGTGCATGTATCTTTATAATAGAATAATTTCTATTCCTTTGAGTATACACCCAGTAATGAATTGCTGGGTCAGATGGTATGTCTGGTTCTAGATCTTTAAGGAAGTGCCACACTGCCTTTTACATTGGTTGAACCAATTTACATTCCCACCAACATTTAAAAGTGTCCCTATTTCTCTGCGGACTCGCCAGCATCTGTTGTTTCTTGACTTTTTAATAATCCTCTGTTCTGACTGGCACAAGATGGTATCTCATTGTGGTTTTGATTTGTATTTCTCTAATGATCAGTGATGTTGAGCTTTTTCATGTTTCTTGGTCACATAAATGTCTTCTTTTGAGAAGTGTCCATTTCCTTTGTCCACTTTTTAATGGGTTATTTATTTTCTTCTTATAAATTTGTTTAGGTTTTTTGTAGATTCTGGATATTAGACCTTTGTCAAATGGATAGATTGCAAAAATTTTCTCCCATTCTATAAGTTGTCTGTTCACTCTGATGATAATTTCTTTGGCTGTGCAGAAGCTCTTTATTTAATTACATCCACTCATCAATTTTTGCTTTT
The DNA here is from genome assembly GCF_049354715.1 of Callithrix jacchus. Taxonomy (NCBI): domain Eukaryota; kingdom Metazoa; phylum Chordata; class Mammalia; order Primates; family Cebidae; genus Callithrix; species Callithrix jacchus. The sequence goes on from NC_133513.1 coordinate 72,443,741, forward strand.
GTTGCAATTACTTTTGACATTTTCATCATGAAATCTTTGCTTGTGCTTATGACCTGAATGGAATTGCCTAGATTTTCTTCTAGGGTTTTTGTAGTTTTGGGTCTTACATTTAAGTCTTTGCACAATCTCAAGTTAATTTTTGTATAAGGTGTAAGGAAGGGGTCCAGTTTCAATTTTCTGCTTATGGCTAGCCAGCTCTCCCAGCACCATTTATTAACTAGAGAATCCTCTCCCCATTGCTTGTTTTTGTCATGTTTGTTGAAGATTAGATGGTTGTAGGTGTGCAGCCTTATTTTTGGGTTCCCTATTCTGTTTCATTGCTCTGTGTTTCTTTGTGCCAGTACCATGCTGTTTTGGGTACTAGCCTTGTAGTTTAGTTTGAAGTGTGATGACTCTAGCTTTGTTCTTTATGCTTAGGATTGTCTTGGTTCCATATGAATTTTTAAAAAGTTTTTATCCCCTAATTCTGTGAAGAATGTCAATGGTAGTTTAATTGGAATAGCATTGAATCTATAAATTACTTTGGGCAGTATGGCCATTGTTGCGATATTGATTCTTCCTATCCATAAGCATGTAATATTTTTCCATTTGTATCTCCTCTCTGATTTCCTTGAGCAGTAGTTTGTAGTCTTCCTTGAAAAGGTCTTTCCCTTCTCTTGTTAATTGTATTCCTATATATTTTATTTTCATTATAGCACTTGTGAATGGGAGTTTATTCATGATTTGGCTCTCTGCCTGTTTGTTGTGAATGTATATAAGTGCTTGTGATTTTTGCACATTGATTTTGTATCCTAAGACTCTGCTGAAGTAGCTTATTAGCATAAGAAGCTTTTGGACGGAGATGATGGGGTTTTCTAGATACATAGATTCATGTTCATCAGGGATATTGGCCTGAAGTTTTCCTTTTTTTGTTATCTGCGATGTTTTGGTATGAGGATGATGCTGGCCTCACATAATGAGTAAGGAAGGAGTTCCTCCTTTTTAATTCTTTGAAATAGTTTCACAAGAATTGGTATCATCTCTTCTTTGTACCTCTGATAGAATTCAGCTATAAATCCATCCGGTCCTGGGCTTTTTTTGTTGTTGTTGGTAGGCTATTTATTACTGCTTCAATTTCAGAATTCATTATTGGTCTTTTCAGGGTTTTAACTTCTTCCTGGTTCAGTCTTGAAAGGATGTATGTTTCCAGGAATTTATCTATTTCTTATAGATTTTCAAGTTTATTTGCGTAGAGGTGTCTATAGTATTCTCTGATGTTTGTTTTCATTTCTGTGGGGTCAGTGATCATATTCCTTTTATCTTTTTTTATTGTGTCTATTTGATTCTTCTCTGTTTTCTTTATTAGTCTAGCTAGCAATCTATTTTATTGTTTCAAAAAATCACCTCCTGAATTTTTGATTTCTTGAAGGGTTTTATGTGTCTTTATCTCCTTCAGTTCTACTCCGATTTTGGTTATTTCTTGTCTTCTGCTAGCTTTGGGGTTTGTTTGCACTTGGTTCTCTAGTTCTTTTAGTTGTGATGTTAGGATGTCAATTTGACATCTTTCTAGCTTTTTGATGTGGGCATTTAGTGCTATAAATTCCCCCCTTCATACAGCTTTATTTGCATCCCAGAGATTCTGCTGTGTTGACTCTTTTTTCTCATTAGTTTCAAAGAACATTTTGGTTTCTGTGTTAATTTTGTTATTGACCCAGGAGTTGTTTTACTCCTGTAGTAGGAGTAGAACAACTACGCCTATTAAAACCCAGGAGTAGTTGTTTATTTTCTTTATAGTTGCATGGTTTCCGGTGAGTTTCTTAATTTTGAGTGCTCATTTGATTTTACTGTGGTCTGAGTGTCTCTTTGATTTCAGTTCTTTTGGATTAGCTGAGAAGTGTTTTACTTCAATTATGTGATCAATTTTAAAGTGCTACGTGCTTTGTGGTGCCAAGAATAATGCATATTCTGTTGGTTTTGGGTGGAGAGTTCTGTAGATATATATCAAGTCCTCTTGATCCAGAGCTGAGTTCAAATATGAATATCTTTGTTAATTTTCTGTCTCAATAATCTGTCTAATGTTGATAGTGGGGTGTTAAAGTCTCCCACTGTTATTGTATTGGAGTCTAAGTCTCTTTGTAGGTCTCTAAGAAGTGGTTTTTTAAACCTGGGTATTCCTATGTTGGGTAAGTATATATTTGGAATAGTTATCTCTTCATGTTGAATTGAACCCTTTACCATTATGTAACACCTTTCTGTATCTTTTTTTGTATTTGTTGGTTTAAAGTCTGTTTTATCGGAAACTAGAATTGCAACGCCTGCTTTTTTCTGCTTTATATTTCTGTGGTAAATTTTCCTTCATCCTTTTATTTTGAGCTTATTTGTGTCTTTGCACGTGAAATGGGTCTTGAGTACAGCACACTGGTAGGTCTTGACTTTTTATTCGGCCTGCCATTCTGTGTCTTTTAATTGGGGCATTTAGCCCATTTACATTTGAGGTTAATATTGTGATGTGTGAATTCAATCCTGCCATCGTGATGCTAGTTGGTTATTTTGCAGACTTGTTAATGTAGTTGCTTCATACTGTCATCAGTCTGTGTGCTTCAGTGTGTTTTTGTGGTGGCAGGTAATGGTTTTTCCTTCTTGTATTTAATGCTCCTTCCTTCAGGAGCTCTTGCAAGGCAGGCCTGGTGGTGGTGAATTCCCTCAGCATTTTTTTGTCTGGAAAGCATTTATTTCTCCTTCTCTTATGAAGCTTTGTCTGGCTGAATATGAAATACCTAGTTGGAAGTTATTTTAAGAATGTTGAATATTGGCCCCCAATCTCTTCTGGCTTGTGGGGATTCTGCTGAGAGTTCTGCTGTTAGTCTGATGGGCTTCCCTGGCCTTTCGGTCTGGTTGTCCTTAACATTTTTTCCTTCATTTTGATCTGGGAGACTCTGATTATTGTGTCTGTGGTTAATCTTATGGAGTATCTTACTAGGGTTCTCTGGATTTCCGGAATTTGAATGTTGTCCTTTCTTGATAGGTTGGGAAAGTTCTCCTCGATGATATTCTGAAGTATGTTTTCCAGCTTGGTTCCATTCTCCCCATCTCTTTCAGTATCCTAACCAGGTGTAGGTTTGGTCTTTTTATATAATGCCATAGTTCTCAGAGGTTTTGTTCATTCATTTTCATTCTTTTCTTCTCTAATGTTGTCTTCCTGTCTTATTTTAGCAATAAGATATTCAATCTCTGAATTTTTTTCCTCCACTGGTCTATTCAGCTATTGATACTTTTGGTTGCATTATGAAGTTCTTGTGTTGTGTTTTTCAGCTCCATTAGGTCATTTATGGTCTGCTCTAAACTGGTTATTTTGGTTAACAGTTCCTGTAATGTTTTATCATGGTTGTCAGCTTTTTTGCATTGGGTGAAAGCACACACCTTTAGCTCAGTGAAGTTTATTATCCACCTTCTGAAGTCGATTTCTGTCAGTTCATCCATCTCAGCATTAGCCCAGTTCTGTGCCCTTGCTGGAGAGGTCATTGTGATCATTTGGAGAAGAAACACTCTTAGCTCAGTATTTAAACATTATATCAATTTAAAAAAATTCAATGACTCTAATTTATAGAATTTATTTTTCATCCTCAAATCTGGTTGTTATTTTTAAAAGAATGTCATGCTTTTAACTTTTGGGTTTGTCCCTTTACTTCTCTGGACTTTTAAATAAAACATTTATTTTAAAGGCTCTTTCAAATTATTCTATATTTACCACTTTAAAGTGTGAATTCTTTCTTTACTGCATTGTCTGTCTTTTTTGACGTTGGATTTCCTCTTGTTCTTTTTAATCTTGTCTTTGAGTTCTTCATTGGGAATTTTCTTTTTTGGGAGTCCACTAGGTGGCCTCATTATGGTGATTGTTTTTATATGAGCTTCTTCATGTGGGTTTTCATACTTTGTGAGTAGTGAAAAGACATCTGCACATCTTGCACATAAGGCAAATTTGGTGTTTTGAATTCTCAAGATTCACCTTTCATCAATCGCTTAGGAAGTTTTGTTACAATAGGTAGCTAGTCAGACAAGAGCATGGCAGGAGGGAGTCCTCTGACTCCAAGGAATATTAGGCAACCATCAGGTGATGGTCAGGTTTCATTACACTGTTTCTCTAAAGTAGTAATTGGTCACAGCTGAAACCAGGGAAACACAGTCTCCCAATAGATAGAAAAACCTGACGCTGGTGATCAGCAGCTTACTGATAAGATCTCAGGAGTTTGGTGAGTAGGCTCATGCCTGTACACTAAGAGGCAAAATGGTGGCATTTAACTGGTATGTGACCTTATAGAAACACTTGATTGATAAGGGAAGAATGCCTCACATGAGCATGCATACAACTCTAGTAAACACACTGCACATGTTCCCTTCCCACGTGCTAGCAGGCCACGTGCATGCAGAATGCCTATCTCAAGGGAAGAATCAGGGGAGAAGGGATTTAAAACCCCAGAAAGTATGCCAACATATACAACCCTAAGTAAAAAGTCAAATGGTGCACTTGATCTCGCAAGTCACCTGCTTGACCCTCCTCCAAGTGTACTTTGAGCTTGGCTGGGTATTTAAATATTTATTTTTTATATTGAGGTAATTATTTTGACATGTTTTGAGTGAGGGAGCAAGGCCTGAAGGTTGAGGTGTACCACTATCACAAGAAATTGCTATATTGCCTCTGTAAGTGATGTGAAAAGAAAAATTTAGCACTGAATTGTTTACCAACACAAACCTGCATGTAGAACAGAAATGGAACTGCACTGCTTGTTAATTTTGGTTCTAGATATCTTCTAAATAATATAAAACATAGAGTTTGAAAGAAGTAATAGTCACATATGTGCTTAAAATGAAACTAAAGTACCAGTAGAATTGATATAGAAAAATAATTATACCATAACAGAAAAAGGCTGAATGTAATTTTATTTAATTATAAACATCTAGTCATACGATTAATGTTGCCATTTAGAACTAATTATAAATTGTATATCAAATTTATAACTCATTATAAGTGATATATTAAGGTTTTAATTCTGGCTGGGCATGGCGGCTCATGCCTGTAATCCCGGCACTTGGGGTTGCTGAGGAAGGCAGAGCACCTGAGGTCAGGGGTTTGAGACCAGCCTGGCCAACATGGTGAAACCCCATCTCTACTAAAAATACAAAAATTAGCCAGGCATGGTGGTGGACACCTGTAATCTCAACTACTCGGGATTCTGAGGCAGAAGAATTGCTTGAACCCGGAGGCAGAGTTTGCAGTGAGCTGAGATCGCGCCACTGCACTCCAGTCTGGGTGACAAGAGCAAGGCTCCATCAAAACAACAACAACAACAACAACCCCAAAAACAAAAATTTTACATTTTATTTAAAGTTTATTTAAAGTTTAATTAAATTTTAGTGGAGTACTTTCTACTTAATGATAATTTAAAAATTGAGATAAAATTTGTACCATATAAAACTATCAATTTTAAAGAGTAAAATTTAGTGGCATTTAGTGTATTCACAAGAATCACCTCTACAGTTCCAAAACATTTTCATCACTTGCAAAGGAGACATTGTTTCTTTTGCAGTCATTCTCCTTTCTTTCCTCAACCAACCACTAGGAATCATTAATACACTTCATGTTTCTATGGATTTACCTATTCAAGATATTTCATGTAGCCTTTCTGGCTGGCTTTTGTTGCTTAACAATGTTTCATGCATGTTGTAGTATATATTGATACTTCTTCCTTTTTATGATGGAATAATTTCCCATTGTGAATATATTACATTTTGCTTATCCATTCATCCATTGATGGACCTTTGGGTTGTATCCATCTTTTGGATATTGTTAATAGTGCTCTTCAATGCTAAATTTTATAAAGTGACGGCAATAATTTAGTGGCAACATAATTATAATTTAACCCTAAGGGATAAATGTAGAAGGAAAGTTAATAGCATACTACATTATCATGGCAAATAAATCAGTGTTAAGTCATTCCATATTTCTTATTGAACTGTATAGATCCTGAATTGATTGAGCAGGAGTAGAGTCATTGATCTCTGAACATCTTTAAGCTTGTCTATGTTTTAGAAATAGAACCATTACATTGCTGTAATGTTGCTCTCCAACAAGCAACATATGGCTTAAACGACTTCTTTCTCTCAATGATAAGAATTTGTTTCTGGATGATGAAATCAGGCCCTGTAGAAGCAGGAGGGATTGCCAAGGAAACAAGTGCTCTGCCCACTCTGCATGAGCTGACTGATCTCTGCATAGGGTGCTC